>NC_092044.1:74518676-75124003 GCF_003086295.3 Arachis hypogaea
GAAAAAAGTAGAAAAGAGGAAGAGGAATATGCCCCACTAATAATCAAGTTTACATTGAAAAAAATAATGAGCAATAGATTAGTATATTAGTAGAATTTAGGCTATTTATGTTTTCGACTTCATGCCTTTAGATTATATTCTCTTCTCGTGAATTTATGCTTGCTTAGTGTTTATTACTCATGCATAACTCTTGGACTATATATGAACATGTACACCTTTCTTTATTTATTTAATTTTAATGTGGTGCACCTTTCTTTGTTTTTGTCAACAGGAATGTGCTCTTTTATTTTTCATTCTTGTATTCCTCCGGTCCACATCTTTTTTTCTTTTTCTTCTTGTTCCTTTTCTTATTATAATAAATCTAGATTTTTAATTATATATAATTAAATAATAATTTTTAATTATATATACATAATTCATGCATTCGATTATATTTTCATTTCTTAATTTAGTTTGTGTTTGTGCAGTAAACTGGTTATAAATAGAATCTCTAGTCATGCTAGATGAGTTTTGACACAATAAGTTTTGAGTAATTTTGACACACTTAATAAGTTTTGAGTAATTTGAGGAACACAGAAAAGATTAAGTAATTTATATTGGACATTATTTTTATCAATTAAGCAAGAAACTCCAAAATTTTAAATAGAAATACATGTACTAGTTTTGTCATATTTACCGACATTTTCAGCAGGACAAGTTTGAGATTCACCAATATATATATATATATATATATATATATATATATATATATATATATATATATATATATATATATATATATATATATATATATATATATATATATATATAAAGCTCATTTAAGTAAAATTCAAGTGCACAAGTATTCAAATTGAAATTGGAACATGGACGTGTAGCACTAATTAACAAACAAGAACATGGAGTGGTGGGTGTCAATACCAAAGGTGGAGTTGCATGCTCATCTCAATGGATCCATTAGAGACTCCACACTCCTGTATGTATATCCATATCTCTATATTTTGATCTTCATCATCCTTTTATTCTTTTTTTTAATTATTATCTATATTTATTTATTTTGCAGAGAACTCACAAAGGCCTTAGGTGAAAAGGGTGTTATAAATTTCTCTCAAGTGGAGCATATTATCATGAAGTGTATGTGTATATATAATTAATAACCTTTTATTATTATTATTATTATTATTATTATTATTATTATTATTATTATTCTTTTTGGCTCCTAAAAGACAAGCACAACCTATAATGTCCCTCAAGTGGTGCTTTTTATGTTCCTACTTGATTTTGATTCTTGATGCATTGTGTGTAAGCCTTTTAGCTCAATTTTGTTAACAACAGCATCCATAATAAGGGACAAAAAGGCATATCTACGAGTTAGTTATTAACAATGTCATACATTCTTGCATGTTGCATTATTGGAATCTATTTTAAATTATTTATATCTTTCAAGAGAAAATTAAAACATGACATGACAACTTAACTGCTTTTATTTTTGTACACATTTTTTTAATTATAATTTATAAATCTATTGAGTTTCGTCTGTTAATATACAAAAGTAGAAAATTTAGATAAGCTGGGTTCTTTAGAACCCTATTTTCTAATTTGAATTTTAATCTACACATGCCAACTGTTTCTCTTTGATATATTCTGCATCATAAAATTTCCAAGTTATTGCAGAGAACAAGCTTCTAGTGCATCTGGCAAAGCAGTGTCTAGTGGCATGTCCAGTGATGAAAAAAATTCAGGTATGCAGTATGATCAGTAATTGCTTTTCTCCTTATTTTTTACTTAATATTATCAAATAACTGCGGCATTGAAATTAGTCAATATTTAAAATATCTTTTGTCCATTCTTTCATAGACAGATTTCTGCAAGAGCTTTAATGCCCCTTCCTCGCCCCTCAAACACTAAGTTGTCAAGGTGTAAATATATCAACCATTTTAAAATATCCCCATTTTAAAATGGTGAATCTTATGATAGCTATGAATATGCTGGTTATGACAACACTTAAAAAGTATAGTTTAAATTAAGATCATACTTTTATATTAACTGATAACATTTTTAATTTAATCACACTTTTTTTTCTAATTTAATCACACTTTTATATTAACTGGCACGGTTTAGTTCGAGTTGGTTAGAGCGATGGATGAAAGAAACTGAAAACAGAGATTTAGCCATGAATTAAGAATTTAGACCTTAGGAATATGCATTAGTTTATACGCAGTTTGAATTTTCAAGATTCATACCATTGTGTAAAAATATTTATGGTCTTGTTGACTTGATGTTATCATCTAATTTATGTATGCAGTTCTTTCCCATCTTTTCATTTTCTTTTAGTATTCTTGTCTTGTCAATAGGATTGCTTAGCTGTTTTAGCCAACTAACAGTCGTCTTGATGCGACCATCAGTCTAACTGACCTAATTTAATTGTTCTCTGTGCCAGATTTGCCAAGTCTTGATTGCAATGCGGAGGGGTGATAACTTAAGGGCCGAGGTTCTAAATTTATTGCATAAGCATATATCTCTTGATCATATGTTGTGTTGTGAAATCCATCTTGGAAATTTTATCTGCTTTGGTTGATCACCCTTAATGATATCTTGTGGACCTCGTATTACTCTATTGAAAATGCTAACTTAAAGACGTTTTCCTTTGCCACTTGTGAAATGTCAGGATTATATGCTTTTTTTACCCTTTCATATATCATGGGATGGCTGAACTGCATATCAGGCACAGAGAAATGTGCCTTGATGTTGATAACATGTCTTATGAGGTAAAACACAAATGATTGTTATTCCTCTACATTGGCAAGGTTTCTGCGATTTCTTCTGACTTCAAGTCGAACTGCAGGAATTATTGGCATTGGAGGAGCGAATTGGAGATGTCAGCACTGGATTGAGCAAGGATGTCATTATAAAGTCGATGAAACAGCAAATATACATGTCTGTTATGGTGGAGTCTTCTACAGATCTTGAGCCTTGTTGTATCTGTCAGGTAAGAGTTATGGTCTCAGCTAATTAAGGTGCAATTGCAAGTTGGGAAGGAAACAGCTCAATGAGTAAAAGGGAGTCTGTCTTACTCTTGAAGCCCTTTTCTTATTCTATCTTTTCCTCCATGACCCAAATTCCCCAACACACCCTTAAAGTAAAGAGGGGATTCTTCTTATAACATTTGTTATTGTTCTCCAATGTTCTGTAGGAGGATTATACTGAAGGAGAGAGTGTTGGCTCGCTAGATTGTGGACATAAATTTCACAGTAATTGCATTGGCTACACAATATGCGGCAGAAGCAACTCTTAGAAGGGTACATGCAAATCAAAAGGATGATAATTCTCTCCCAATTGACAGCATCATTGCTCTATTTGAAGCTGAGATAGATTGAGATTTGTCAGGCAAGAATCTCTATCCTTTCTCACATTTTTTCATTCTATTGTGAACTTAAATGCAGCTAACTAACAGCTGCCATAAATAGGAGGAAAACAAAATCCTAGAGAAAACATACCGTCAAAAGATTTTGGAAGTTGAAAAGCTTAGCCAAACCATTCAAGAACTCGAGAAAACCATCTTAGCAAGCGGAGCCATTGCTAATGCCATTCGTGATTACCAACGGCGTATTTTTGAACTGCTAGTAGGCATATCTTGAACTCATTTTCTCATATAATATCTGACTGGTTAGTATGTGTAGTAACTTGGAGTTGCACCATCATGCTGGAGGAGAAGAAAACATTGGAGAGGGAGCTAGCAAGGGCAAAAATGGACCTGGTATAGTTTTAGTATTGTTCGGATGAGGACTATGATGATGATGAAGGTGAAGATGACACTGAAAATTATAGCTGATAGTTTTAGTATGGTTGAACAATATACTGGAAATTATAGTTGATGATCAATACACTTTGTTTATATTTTAAATTATATTGACTTGCTTGTTTATAGTACTTTTCTTAGTTTGATAATACAATAAATTTGTTTATATTTTGAAATATTATAAATATCCAATACAAATTAGATAAAAAAATTTATTATATATATATATATATATATATTTTGCAATAGAAAAATTAAAAAATATTTTATTTTACCGACGGATTTACAGACGGATTTTCTGTCTGTATTCAGAGTTTGGGATGATTTTCCAAAGTTCCAATTACAGATGGAAAATCCGTCTGTAATTACAGACGGAAAATCTGTCGGAAAGTTCGCCGTCTTCGAAAAATGGATGGAGAATTTACAAAGAGAAAATCCGTCGGTAACTGGTAAAAATCCGTCGGTAATTTTCCGACGGAAAAAAATCCGTCGGTAAATAATTTTCGACGAGGCTTTTACAGAGAGATAAAATCCGCCGGTTGGTAACCAAAAATCCGTTTGTAATAAAGACTAAATCTGTCTATAAATCAGTTTGTTTAATCTATTTTCTAATTGTGACACACATATATTAATATGGAGTTAAGTTCCATTTCAGTTATACTGATTTAGTTATTGACTTTTTAATTGCTATAATTTAGTTTTCTAGATTTAAAAAAGTGTAACAATGTAGTTCTTGGTATATCTTTCGTCATCGGAACTTAACGCTATTAGTGACGTAGTTCAAGTCTTGCCACATTGAATATATTAAAACTACGTCGTATGTATTTGGCGCTAAAGAAGGCACTAAACAAAGTCGTTTGAAGGTTTAAACAATACTAAAACATTACACTCCTCTTTTTAGTATTGTTCAAACTCTCAAATGATATTGTTTAGTACTTTTTTAGCACCAAAACATATACGACATTGTTTTAATATATCCAACATGATAAGACTTGAACCACGTTGCTTAACTCATTAATGTGAAAATTTTTTTAGTGAATAATAAAATTTTGTGGAAAAACAAAGATTTTCACTAAATTTATATATTCTATGATTAATTTTTTTTTATAATTTTTTCTATTATAAAAATTTAGTTTTTACTTTTCGTTGAAAATTATAATACGTCAAATATATATATATTATCATCATTGATTTCTATCTTTAGCGGTTTTTGTGAGTTTATAGCATCTTTGTTAATGGAGGATATTAATAATTTGTATGAATACCGAAATCGATTTCAATAAATTTTAGGTTGGAATATACTTAATTTTTAATAAATTTTTATTATTTTAAAAGTTTTGAGAATTACTTCAATTAATTAGTTTTTCTACCGTTTTTAATAAAATTTTTAATGTGCGTATGGACAAATAAATTTTTTATTTATTTTATTATAGAATAATTAAATCTTAAAGTATTGTATAAAATTAAATTAGTTTTTTTTGACAGAAAAATCAATCCATTTTGAAGACTTCTAGAATATAATATTGGATATGAATTTTTTTACAAACGTAATTTAAGTGTTTTCTAGGATAATAAAATTAGTATTTTATGATGGATTTTGTGCGTGTGGGTATTCCTTTCTTCAGTTCCTTGTTCTTAATTTCTCCACAGATTTGGTTCATGTATCCTTTCATAATATGAATTTTTATATATGTAACATGCAATCTATCATGTACCAAAGAATGTACACAGCTAGACCTTCTACATATATATAATATCATTCAAGTTTTCGATTTTCAGACCATTTGGAGCGTTTTATTATCATTATTATTGGCTGCTTCGTGATCATCATCATGATGATTCTGCTGCTTGGTTGGGTGGATCTTATTGTCTTTGACACACTTGGGTTCTTTGAATTTAGCCAAATTTGATAGTTCATCAACGGCTTTCACAATGTCTTCCACACGCGACACAGTTTCAATGAGCAATGAAGCCACAGTTACCACCTGAATTATTTCCATCACTGCTGGTATCATCATCATATTCAATTCAACTACTGAACCCACTATTTCTTCATCTTCTTCGTTTGTCGTTGTTGATGGTTTTTGTGGGATAATCAATAGATTGTTTGAATGTGAATTATTCAACAAGTCCCTCAGTTCTTGTGCTGCATCGTTCATCTCCATAATTAACACGTCAACTTTGGATGATTTTGTCATGTTCCTCATTGTTGTTGCTACCTCTTTTATGACGTTGGCACATTTGGATCCCAGTTTCACTGAGATGCCGCTAATCTTGTTCTTTATGTGATCTGGAGCCTGCGAAAAAATTCATTGCTTTCTACCTCAATTACTATATCTAAAAGGTCATGATAAAAGTTAAAAATACAAAAGATATTACGTCGGTTCATTTATTGTCCATTGTTTTTTATATATATAACCGAAAGAGACCGTACATACAAATTTAGCTCATATATATTTTTTTATAAAATAAATTATATGAACACTAAAAATTAGTTATTAAATTAATTATTATATATTTATATAAAAATATTTATATTATTTAATTTATTATTAATGTATATTTTATATTTTAATATATATTTTATATGAATAATTAAACAATAATTTTTTTTATGTACAAGTAATTGAATTATTTTTAGAATAAGTTTTTACGTTGGTAATGATTAATCTGTATTAAATTAAAAATATTATTTGTATACTAAAATTAACCACTAAAATTTTTTGTGTATAAATATATGTGTGATTTAATTTATTTTCAATGTGTATTTATATTTCAATATATATTTTATATTAGTGGCTAATTTTGATAATTGATTTTAATATATACTTACCATAACTCGTATTAAATATACATAATTTACTATTTTATTTAGTTAATTACCTGGTTATGTGAATTAATGCAGGCAATAAGAGCATCTAAGCAGGAAGCACAAGTGCGCATGGAGGCTCCTACTTTAACATACTGCTTCCATGGGTGACGGAAGTTGAACCGCCCATGTGCAGGCTCCCATCTTGCTAAATTTGCCTATATACAAAACACATTATTATTATTGTTATTATTATTATTATTATTATTATTATTATTGTAGATGCACATATATACCATAGTTTCTTCTGTTGCTTTGGAATTTAGGACACACTTGTAACCAATCAGTTTCTTTCTACACTCCTCATCACTGGCTCCTTCCTGCTGATTATTATTGAAGTACTCATCTACGTTACCTGAAATTAAATACACAATTATATTATTTATTAAGTAATATATTTACTTAAAATATACGATAATATACCTAACTAATTTTTTTTAACTATTTTGTTAAATAATTTAAGAATGAAATAAATACTTAAATTAATCTTCAATCAAGATGACAAAAAAAATTAATCTATCTAATGTGTGAATAATTTTTTGATTACTTATTTTAAAAAATAAAATTTTGTTAGAGAATAAAATACTGGAAGTAAACGGTCTTTCCTGTTTAAGCTAAGAATGCATAAAAAAAATAACGGTTAAAGATCTAAATAAAATGGAGTAGTAGGGGAGACCTTGTAGGGAGTTGGCAAGCTTGTCAAGATTCTTAGTAACCAAAAGATGAAGCTCTTGACCAGCCCAAATGGGACAAATGGTCATGCTCACTATTATACAAAGGCATGTCCCAATTATAACTGTTGAAACTCTCTGTTCTGCCAAATCCAACAACTTCTCAACTCTATAACCCGACACCGCAACCAAACTGAATGTCAGTATGAATATTAAGCACCCATAATCAAAACGAGCCTTTATGCTAGGAATGAATCTCGAGAATGTTATTGCAGAAGCTGCATGCACACAAATTAATTAGCAAGATGATTAATAATTATGTACTAATTAATAAGCAATAGAGTAAATTTCTTTTTTTTACTTATTTCTGCCTATTTATCTGAAGATTCAATTCATTCTCAATTTTAGACGATTCGATACATGATAATTTGTTCATATGCGAGGGACCATTTCAACTAATAACAAAAGCAGCTTAAATAATAATAATGTTCTTCGGACAAACAGCTAAGACTCAAAATAATATTTATTCTAAATAATAATGCACATTCACATAGAAAGAGTAGTATTACCAAAGAGAAAGAGAGAGACACCAGCAATCATAGGACCCCATTGTTCTCCAGCTTTGTTAGCTAACCAGTGAACCCCAATGGCTAGAAACCCAGCAAGTGATGTCCCACATATTCTATTTATAACTTTACAAATGGTTGCCCCTGCAATTCCATGCATCCATAACGTTACTGCAATTTTTTTCTTTTTATTTACATTCATAATGTTCCATATTATTATTTACAATAGCATCTTTCACGCTCACCTTGTTATATAAATTATTTTTTATTAGTTTAGTTTTAATGGTAATTAATTATAGTATAAATACATTATGAGTACATAAAATTTTTTATTTTCATTTTTTAAAAATTATCAAAATAAGAAGAATTAATTTTTTTTCAAAAAAAAAACACTTATGTACTCCTACTCTAATTAATTACCATCAACATTAAACTAATAATAAAATAATTTAGATATCACAATGCACTAAAATTAAATTTGGTATATATTATAAGTATTAATTACCTACCTGCTGTGTATTCAAAAACTACCACAACTGTCATGACTGCCCACATAGAATTTCCACCAACTCCTTCATATAAAGGCTTCATGTAGTAAAAAAATGAAACTGCTGAAAGTGCCACCCCAACTTTCAATCCATGGATGAACTTTCTAGGGTCATCCAAACCCATTTGCCATGCTTTCTTCATAAACTTGCAAACCTTCATACCCACCCCTAGTATGGCTCCCCAAATACAAGCCACCATCACTGATGATAATAATAATAATGATGATGACGCTGGTGAGTGGTTATCATCATCATCATCTCCTACCTTGATCTTCCATTCCACTGCTCTTTGCACCACTTCTTTCTCTTGTTGGCTCATCTTAGCTTCTTGTTGGAAACTATTTCTTTGAATTATTATTATTATCAAAGTTAGTGGTAAAAGTGATGGAATATGCAAGGAGAATCTATAGGTGAACAAATAGTAGTCGAGGACACTTGCATTTATATAGTTAGAGAATTAATGTTGAATGTGCTTGCTGTATGCAACATGAAGATTAGAAAATAATATTATTGATTAGAAAAATAAGGATAAAATATACACTCCACTTTGAATTCCAAAGCAGCAGAGATTATATTTTAATGTCATCATCACAAGTGTCAACTTTTATTACCTTTTTTTTAGGATATGCATGCTATAAAGAGTTTGACATATCAAGTTTAGAAAATAAAGTCTCACATCCATTGACAAATAATTAAATTAAGTGAAATGTATATTATATAAATAGACATAAATTTTATTTTAAAAATTTAATTAAAATGTGAATGCTAAATTATTATTATTATTATTATTATTATTATTATTATTATTGATGTTGTTGTTGTTCATTTAATTTATAAGTCGAAGTCTCCTGTTTTTCCTCTTGACATAAATGATATGATATCACAGAACACTCAAAATTCGTATGCATTATCTTAGCTTTTGTATGCACATGCAGTCATGCACGCACTGACGCACTCAAGCCAAATAAAGTTGCAGCGTATACATGTGTACATAATTTATCACAATTCTATCGGCTGTACTCAACTACAGTTAATTACAATTTTTTTTTTAAAAAAATTTGAAAGAAAATTTAGATTATCATAAAGAATATTTAAAATTAAATAAAAAAACTAAAATTTAAAAAATATCTAAAACTAAATAATAGCAAACGTCTAAATCATCGTAAAATTATTTTTAAAATTTCAAATAAAAAAACATTTGAAATATAATAGAAAAATATCCAAAATCTAACAAAAATAAGATGTCCAAAATTTTTTTAAAATTTTTTTGAAAGGAACGTCAATTCAAATTATAAGGAGAAACAACTAAAACCTAATGAAAAAATTCAAAATCTATAAAAAAAATCTAAACCTAAATAATAACAAAAACCAAAATCATTGCAAAATTATTTTAAATCAAAATAAAAAATCCAAAACATAATAAAAAAAATCCAAAACTTAACCATGGTGAGATATCCAAAATTATTTTAAAAATTTTAAAACTTAACAAAATAAAACATAAAAAAAATTAGACAAAGAACATCTAAAACCTAAGCAATGAAACATCTAAAACTATTAAAAAAATTCATTCAAAACCCCAAAAAAATAAACATCTAAAACATACAAAAGAAATCGAAACTTGGGAGAAAAAACATTCAAAACTTGAATATTGTTATAACTTGAATATTGCTCCATCATTTATAAAGTTCTTTTAAGAATTGTTTCTGAGGTCATCATGTTTAATAAAACAGGTTATGTGATGTTAATATTACAATAAATTCGACCATAGGTAACCCATTAAAAATACTAGTTAAACACACAAAAACGTTGTTTTTATCAAAGACAACGCTTGTCCATGGCGTGGTGCGCATTCGTTGTTGCTGTGATGCGCGATCTTGTTTCACTTTCAACTGACTGTGGATAATTTGTGGCGGTTGGTGGCATAGAGGACGGCATCGTTGGGGGCACGATGGGCAGCGGCAGCATCGAAGGGGCGTGTCTTTGCCCTTCTTTCACTGTGTAAAATCCTACAAAATACTAAATAAATAATCAACAACTAATAAATAAATTATATGAAAGAAAAAAAGTATTAGAGAATTAATATTTATAATTTAGGAAAATAAAAATATTTAGGGTGTGAATTAAAACGCTTATCTTAAGAGTTTTGGCCCAAAGTTAGGTCAACGGGCTGAGGAAATGAAATTGGGTCACACTGGATCCAAGTCCAAGTATATATATCCATACTTAACCCATAATTCAGCACATCCTCCATTCATTTTGGAAAAGGGCAGCTGAAATTGAGAGAAGGGAAAAGAGGAGAGAAAAGCTAACCCTAGCTTCACCGTCAAACTTCTATAACTTTTGCTACGGAGCTCTAATTGTCGCACTGTTTGTAGCCACGCAAAGCTTGTCTCTCCTTCTTCAATTCTATCTGAATAGTTTGGTGAGTAATTCAAAATTTCAACCCCAGTTTTTCATTCAAATCTAAAATTGCATTTTTAGTTTGCGTATTGAGAATTTTTGGTGATTTTGATGTTATAGGGACTCTCTAACTTGTGTTCTTGGTGGTATTCATTACTAATTTTAGTGAGTAAAAGTATGGAACCATTTTTCCTCTTGATTCATCAATTTATGAAATCTCTAATTTTTAATATTGTGCCAAATTATATAATGTGATGTTAGATTGAGTAATTAAAAACTTGGCTTGGTGAAATTTTGGAAAGGAAAGCTTGGAAGCTTGAAATTGCGATATTAAGGTATGGGTGGTAGTTTTGAGTACGCATTATGTAAAGTTATGTGAAAACCTAGGTTACTTGCCCATATGATAAGTTGAATGAAATTGATTATTGATGTGTTTGAATAATGACTAGTATGAGTATTTTGTTGGTTGATGTGTTTTGACATGAAATTGAGGAGTATGACGTGATATTGTTGAAAGTGGATATTGTAATATATGTTAGTGTCATGTTGCATGAAAATGAGTATGCATGTTGAAATTTTCATTGATAATTAGATGTATGAATATCGCGATTTGTGGAAATCGGCCCAGAGACCGTGATAGGGTGAAGAAATCTCCTATGTGGTAAGTTGAGCTAAGCAGTGTGAATTGTTGTATGAGAATTAGAGGATTGATTTTGGGTTGATTGAGAGTTTGAATATATGAATGTTGCATATTGTTGATGAAATGTGTTAAATAAGTTGAAAGTGGATGGGTTAATTTAGGGTTGGAATGGTTGAGAATTGATGAATGAGTGTTTGGAATGTGTAGAAATGGTTTTGAACTGGTTTAGGATTGAATTGAATTGAGAATGGATGGAATTAAAGGATTAGGTGAAATTGGTAAAAATCATATTTTTAGCCAACTTCGACGGGTCATAACTTGCCGCTCGGAGTTTGGATTTGAATGACATTTTCTTAAATTAAATCTAAGGGAAAGATCTTTAAAACCATCTAAGAATGAAGAAAAACAAAATTTTGTAGAAAAATTTATGAGTTTGAATTTGTGGGTTTAAAACTGAATTTTGTAGAAGATACAGAAAATTGAGGTATGCATTCGCATAACGGGTGTAACAGAAGAGAAATAATTTCGTGCGAGTTTCATGTGCATGCACAAAAACGGAGTTGTAGGTACGCACGAGGCATGCGTATGCACAACCCGCATTTCCAAAATTGAATATTTTTCATACGCGTTTCACGCGTACGCGCAAAGGGGGACTTGTGCATACACAACTGTCCTGTTTTTCAAAGATGATGATTTTTAACTATTTTTGCCTATCTAATTCGCTGTTTAACTTCTGTAACCCCTATTTGAGATCCAATAACTAGTTTCTAGGATTTGGAACAAATTGTATGCCTTTAAACCATTTCCTTAACGTTCCATTGTGATAAAATTTTGTAAATTCTATAACGGCTATAGAACAAGTAAATTAGAGGATAGAAAGTGTTGGGAAGGAAAATATTATCGTACTAAAAGTTCAGGCATTACTTACCTCTAATCGTTTAATTTGAGACTATATTTAATAAATATTGAGCCTTCGTGAATATGAACAGAATCTTTAATTATGAAAGCAAAAAGTATTTACTTTAAAATCACATAATCACGTATCATATCTACATAATAATAAATACATAGACTTATTCAAAACTTCTTAATATACAATTACAGAAAATAAAAATATATATATAAAGTTCTGTAGTTCGATCGCGGCTTCGTGCCAAAGCTTCCAGAACCTGTCACAAAAAAAGAAATTCTATAGGGGAGTGAGGACATTGTCCTCGAATGGGTTCTCAGTAGATGATTTAAGAATTGTTATAAGAAGATATGTTTAAAGAGAAGTTTGATTTCAAGGCAGTGATTATCGTTCGTCCTATGATTCTTTTAAAAATCAACGACTAATGATGCACCACTATTTTGTGGTATATCTTGTGCTTAATTGAGTGAATTTTATCCACTATTCTCACACTTATTCATATAAATCGCATGTTTTATATTTTCCTTCCTGATTTTGTGCTATGATTGGAAACATGTTTTTTTGGTCTTAATTTAGCTAATTTTAATCATCTCTTATAACCATTCAATCCCTTGATATGTGTGTTACGTGATTTCAAGGTTTATAAGGCAGGAATGGCTTAGAGGATGGAAAGGAAGCATGCAAAAATGGAAAAAACACAAGAAACTAAGAAGATAACCATCAAGCAGTGACGCGCACGCATGGCTCACGCGTGTGCGCGACATGGAGAAAATTGCAGTGACGTGTGCGCGTGCCTGACGCGTACGCGTGGATTGGAGTTCTGCAATATGACGTGAGCGCGTGCTTGAACGAACGCGTGACACGCCAAAACGACCAGCGACGCATACGCATGACATGCGCGATCTGCAATATTAATAGAAATCGCTGGGGGCAATTTTTAGGCTGTTTTTGACCCAGTTTTCGGCCCAGAAAACATAGATTAGAGGCTATAAAGTGGGGGAATGCATCCATTCATTGACACAAGATACAACTTTTCATACACAACGATTTTAGTTTTAGATGTAGTTTTTCTAGAGAGAGAGGCTCTCTCATCTCTCTTTGGATTTATGATGAGCGGATAATTTATACGCTTTTTGGCATTGTTTTTAGGTAGTTTTTAGTAAGTTCAAGCTACTTTTAGGGATGTTTTGATTAGTTTTTATGTTAAATTCACATTTCTGGACTTTACTATGAGTTTGTGTGTTTTTCTGTGATTTTAGGTAACTTCTGGCTGAAATTGAGGGACTTGAACAAAACTCTGATAGGAGGCTGACAAAGGACTGCTGATGCTGTTGGAATCTGACCTCCCTGTACTCGAAATGTATTTTCTGGAGCTACAGAACTCCAAATGGCGCGCTCTCAATGGCGTTGGAAAGTAGACATTCAGAGCTTTCCAGCAATATATAATAGTCCATACTTTATTCGGGAATTGACGATGTAAACTGGCGCTCAACGCTAGTTCTATGTTGCTGTCTGGAGTAAAACGCCAGAAACACGTCACGACCCGGAGTTGAACTCCCAAAACACGTTACAACTTGACGTTCAAATCCAAAAGAAGCCTCAGCTCATGGATAGATCAAGCTCAGCCCAAACACACACCAAGTGGGCCCCGAAAGTGGATTTATGCATCAATTACTTACTCATGTAAACCCTAGTAGCTAGTCTAGTATAAATAGGATAATTTACTATTGTATTAGACATCTTTGGTCTCAGTTTTATTTTATTCTTCATCTGAGGAGACTATTGATCACGTTTTGGGGGGGGGGGGGCTAGCCATTCGGCCATGCCTGAACCTTTCACTTATGTATTTTCAACGGTGGAGTTTCTACACACCATAGATTAAGGGTGTGGAGCTCTGCTGTACCTCAAGTTTCAATGCAATTACTATTATTTTCTATCCAATTCGAATTATTCCTATACTAAGATATTCATTGCACTTCAACTTGATGAATGTGATGATCCGTGACACTCATCATCATTCTCACCTATGAACGCGCGTGATTGACAACCACTTCCGTTCTACCCTAGACCGGGCGCATATCTCTTAGATTCCTTAAACAGAATCTTCGTGGTATAAGCTAGAATTGATGGCGGCATTCATGGGAATCCGAAAGGTCTAACCTTGTCTGTTGTATTCTGAGTAGGATTCCGGAATTGAATGACTGTGACGAGCTTCAAACTCCTGAAGGCTGGGCGTTAGTGACAGACGCAAAAGAATCAAGGGATTCTACTCCAACCTGATTGAGAACCGACAAATGATTAGCCGTGCTGTGACAGAGCATTTGGACCTTTTTCACTGAGAGGATGGGATGTAGCCATTGACAACGGTGATGCCCTACATACAGCTTGCCATAGAAGGGAGTGATAAAATTGGATAAAAGCAGTAGGAAAGCAGAGATTCAGGAGGAGCACAGCATCTCCATACGCCTATCCGAAATCCCCATCATTGGATTACATGAGTAACTTTATCTTTATTTTATGTTTATTATTTATTAATTTTCAAAAATCCATAATTAATTACTATCCGCCTGACTGAGATTTACAAGATGACCATAGCTTGCTTCATACCAACAATCTCTGTGGAATCGACCCTTACTCACGGAAGGTTTATTACTTGGACGACCCAGTACACTTGCTGGTTAGTTGAACGGAGTTGTGTTCACACAAAGCAAAGAGCCATTATAACTATTCCATACAACAATAAAGAGTACAACATTGATGATCACAGTTTCGTCCACACAGTTTTTGGGGCCATTGCCAGGGATTGTTCGAGTATGGACAACTGACGGTTCATCTTGTTGCTCAGATTAGGTAATTTTCTTTTTATTTTCTTTTCAAAAAAAGTTTTCAAAAATCTTTCAAAAATTTTTCTTTATTGTCGTTCTCTTAAAATATAATTTTCAAAAAAATCATAAAATCATAAAAATAAAAAATATTTTGTGTTTCTTGTTCAAGTCTTGAGTCAACTTTTAAGTTTGGTGTCAATTGCATGCTTTAAAAAAATTTTCTTGCATTTTTCGAAAATTCATGCATTCATGGTGTTCTTCATGATCTTCAAGTTGTTCTTGACAAGTCTTCTTGTTTGATCATGATGTTTTCTTGTTTTGTGTTGTTTGTTGTTTTTCATATGCATTTTTTGTTTGTTAGAGTCCATGCATTAAAGATTTCTAAGTTTGGTGTCTTGCATGTTTTATTTGCATAAAAAATCCTTCAAAATTATGTTCTTGATGTTCATCATGATCTTCATAGTGTTCTTGGTGTTCATCTTGACATTCATAGTGTTCTTGCAAGCATTCTTTGTTTTGATCCATAAAGAAAAGAGAAAAACACAAAAATGACGCTTTTAATTTTTCTCTCTCATCATTAAAAATTCAAAAATAAAAAAATATCTTTTCCTTTTTTCTCTCAAAATTTCGAAAATTTGAAGTTGGCTTAGTCAAAAATTTTCAAAATTAGTTGTTTCTTACAAGTCAAGTCAAATTTTCAAATTTTAAAAATCTTATCTTTTCAAAAATCTTTTTTTTTTCAAAAATCATATCTTTTTCATTTTTTTCTTTTTTTCGAAAATTTTAAAAATGTTTTTCAAAATATTTTCAAAATCTCTTCCTTATCTTTATTTTAAAAATTTCGAAATTACACTAACAATTAATGTGATTGATTCAAAAATTTGAAGTTTGTTACTTTCTTGTTAAGAAAGGTTCAATCTTTAAATTCTAGAATCTTATCTTGTAGTTTCTTGTTAGTAAAGTAATCAGTTTTAATTTTAAAAATTAAATCTTTTTCAAAATATCTTTTTCTTAAAAATCTTATCTTTTTATCTTATCTTTTTATCATATCTTTTTCAAAATTTTATCTTTTTCAAAAATTTGATTTCAAAATATCTTATCTAAATCTTCTTATCTTTTCAAATTTGATTTTAATATCTTTTTCAACTAACTATTTGACTTTTGTTTGTTTCCTATCTTTTTCAAAACCAACTAACTACCTATCCCTCTCTAATTTTCGAAAATACCTCTCTCTTTTTCAAAAATTCTTTTTAATTGTTTTAAATTCTAATTTTAATTATATCTTATCTTTAATTTTCGAAAATCACTAACCACTTTTTCAAAATTATTTTCGAAATTCTCTATCTCTCCTTCTTCTATTTATTTATTTATTAACACTTCTCTTCACCTCTCTTCATCTCAAGTCACTATCTCTATCCTTAACCATTCTTCTTCACTCTTCTTCCATTCCTTCTTCTACTAACAACAAAGGATCCTCTTTACTGTGACATAGAGGATTCCTCTTTCTTTTCTTGTTCTCTTCTTCCCTATATGAGCAGGAACAAGGAAAAAGACACTCTTGTTGAAGCTGATCCAGAACCTGAAAGGACTCTGAAGAGGAAACTAAGAGAAGCTAAACTACAACAATCCAGAGGCAACCTTTCTGAAATTTTCGAACAAGAGAAGGAGATGGCAGCCGAACCCAACAACAATAATGCAAGGAGAATGCTTGGTGACTTCACAAAACCAACGTCCAAATTTGATGGAAGAAGCATCTCCATTCCTGCCATTGGAGCCAACAATTTTGAGCTTAAGCCTCAACTAGTTGCTTTAATGCAACAGAACTGCAAGTTTTATGGACTTCCATCTGAAGATCCTTACCAGTTTTTAACTGAGTTCTTGTAGATTTGTGAGACTGTTAAGACAAATGGAGTAGATCCTGAAGTCTATAGGCTCATGTTTTTCCCTTTTGCTGTAAGAGACAGAGCTAGAACATGGTTGGACTCACAACCTAAAGATAGCCTGGACTCCTGGGATAAGCTGGTCATGGCCTTCTTGGATAAATTCTTTCCTCCTCAAAAGCTGAGCAAGCTTAGAGTGGATGTTCAGACCTTCAAGCAAAAAGATGGTGAATCCCTATATGAAGCTTGGGAAAGATACAAGCAGATGACCAAAAAGTGTCCTTCTGACATGTTTTCAGAATGGACCATATTAGATATTCTATTATGGTCTATCTGAATTTTCCAAGATGTCATTGGACCATTCTGCAGGTGGATCGATTCACCTAAAGAAAACGCCTGAAGAGGCTCAAGAACTTATTGACATGGTTGCAAATAACCAATTCATGTACACTTCTGAGAGGAATTTTGTGAATAGTGGGATGCCTCAGAGGAAGGGAGTTCTTGAAATTGATACTCTGAATGCCATATTGGCTCAGAACAAAGTGTTGACTCAGCAAGTCAACATGATCTCTCAAAGTCTGAATGGATGGCAAAATGCATCCAACAGTACTAAAGAGGCAGCTTCTGAAGAAGCTTATGATCCTGAGAACCCTGCAATGGTAGAGGTTAATTACATGGGTGAAACTTATGGAAACACCTATAACTCATCATGGAGAAATCATCCAAATTTCTCATGGAAGGATCAACAAAAGCCTCAACAAGGCTTTAACAATGGTGGAAGAAATAGGCTCAGTAATAACAAGCCTTTTCCATCATCTTCTCAGCAACAGACAGAAAATTCTGAACAGAGCCCCTCTAATTTAGCAAACTTAGTTTCTGATCTGTCAAAAGCCACTTTAAGTTTCATGAGTGAAATAAGGTCCTCCATTAGAAATCTGGAGGCACAAGTGGGCCAGCTGAGTAAGAAAGTCATTGAAACTCCTCCCAGTATTCTCCCAAGCAATACAGAAGAGAATCCAAAAGGAGATTGCAAGGCCATTGAAGTAATCAATATGGCCGAATGCACAAGGGAGGAGAAGGACGAAAATCCTAGTGAGAATGACCTCTTGGGACGTCTCTCAAACAAGAAGGAGTTCCCCATTGAGGACCTAAAGGAATCTAAGGCTCATATAGAGACCATAAAGATTCCACTAAATCTCCTTCTGCCATTCATGAGCTCTGAAAACTATTCCTCCTCAGAAGAGGATGAAGATGTAACTGGAGAGCAAGTTGCTCAATATCTAGGAGCTATCATGAAGCTGAATGCCAAGTTGTTTGGTAATGAGACTTGGGAAGGTGAATCCCCCTTGCTCATTAGTGAACTAGATACATGGATTCAGGAAACTCTACCTCAAAAGAGACAAGATCCTGGTAAATTCTTAATACCCTATACCATAAGCACCATGACCTTTAACAAGGCTCTGTATGACCTGGGGTCAGGCATAAATCTTATGCCACTCTCTGTAATGGAGAAACTGGGGATCATTGAGGTACAACCTACCTTATTCTCACTTCAATTGGCAGACAAGCCAGTAAGACAAGCTTATGGATTAGTAGAGAACGTGTTAGTAAAGGTTGAAGGCCTTTACATCTCTGCTGATTTCATAATCTTAGACACTAGGAAGGAAGAAGATGGATGCATCATCCTTGGAAGACCCTTCCTAACCACAGCAAAAGCTGTGATTGATGTTAGCAGAGGAGAATTAGCCCTTCAATTGAATGGGGACTACCTTGTGTTTAAAGCTCAAGGACCTTCCTCTGCAACCATGGAGAGGAAGCATGAAAAGCTTCTCTCAATACAGAGTCAAAAAGAGCCCCCACAGTTAAACTCTAAGTTTGGTGTTGGGAGGCCACAACCAAACTCTAAGTTTGGTGTTGAGAAGCCCCCTCATTCAAACTCTAAGTTTGGTGTTGGGAGGCCCTCATCATGCTCTGAATATCTGTGAGGCTCCATGAGAGCCCACTGTCAAGCTAATGACACTAAAGAAGCACTTGTTGGGAGGCAATCCAATTTTTATATATCTAATTTTAATTTTATTTTATTGTTATTTTGTGTTTTATTAGGTTCATGATCATGTGGAGTCACGAAAAAATACTAAAATTAAAAACAGAATAAAAAATAGCAGAAGAAAAATCACACCCTGGAGGAAGGACTTACTGGCGTTTAAACGCCAGTAAGGTGCATCTGGCTGGCGTTCAACGCCAGAACAGAGCATGTTTCTGGCGCTAAATGCCAGAAACAAGCAACATCCTGGCGTTTGAACGCCAGGAATATGCCTTGAGGAAAGCTGGCGCTGAACGCCAGTAACAAGCATGGAACTGGCGTTCAACGCCAGAAACATGCTACACATGGGCATTGAATGCCCAGAGTGTGCATCACTTCGGCGTTTAAATGCCAGAATGGTGTGCAAAGGCATTTTACATGCCTAATTGGTGCAGGGATGTAAATCCTTGACACCTCAGGATCTGTGGACCCCACAGGATCCCCACCTAACATATTCTCCCCTCTTCTCAAAATTTATTCTCTCTTTCCAATAAACACACTTCCCCAAAAACCCTTCACCAATCACCTCAAACCTCTCTTACCAATTACCCCCTTCACCACTCACATCCATTCACTCTTCCCCATAAACCCCACCCACCTTCAAAATTCAAAAATCTTTCCCACCCAAACCCACCCTAAATGACCGAAACTACACCCACTCCCCTCCCTCTATATACCCTTCCATTCTACTTCATTTTCACACAACACAACCCCCTCTTCTACACCTTGACCGAAACACCTTCCCTCACTCTCCTCCATATTTTCTTCTTCTTCTTCTTCTTCTCTTCTTTCTTCTCTTGCTCGAGGGTGAGCAATATTTTAAGTTTGGTGTGGTCAAAGCATAATCTTTTTGTTTTTCCATTACCATCAATGGCACCTAAGGCCGGAGAATCCTCTAGAAAAGGAAAAGGGAAGACAAAAGCTTCCACCTCCGAGTCATGGGAGATGGAAAGATTCATCTCCAAAAGCCATCAAGACCACTTCTATGATGTTGTGGCAAAGAAGAAGGTGATCCCTGAGGTCCCTTTCAAACTCAAGAAAAATGAGTATCCAGAGATCCGACATGAAATCCGAAGAAGAGGTTGGGAAGTCCTAACCAACCCCATGCAACAAGTCGGAATCTTAATGGTTCAAGAGTTCTATGCCAATGCATGGATCACTAGGAACCATGATCAAAGTGTGAATCTGAGTCCAAAGAATTATCTCACAATGGTTTGGGGGAAATACTTAGATTTTAGTCTAGAAAATGTGAGGTTGACATTCCACTTGCCCATGATGCAAGGAGATGAACGCCCCTACACTAAAAGGGTCAACTTTAATCAAAGGTTGGACCAAGTCCTTATAGACATATGTGTGGAAGGAGCTCAATGGAAAAGAGACTCCAAAGGCAAGCCGGTTCAACTAAGAAGACTGGACCTCAAGCCTGTGGCTAGAGGGTGGTTAGAGTTCATTCAACGCTCCATCATCCCCACTAGCAACCGATCTGAAGTTACTGTGGATCGGGCCATCATGATTCATAGCATCATGATTGGAGAGAAGTAGAAGTTCATGAAGTCATCTCCCATGAATTCTACAAAATAGCCGAAAAGTCCTCCACCATGGCAAGGCTAGCTTTTCCTCATCTTATTTGCCATCTATGTTACTCAGCTGGAGTTATCATAGAAAGAGACATCTTCATTGAAGAGGATAAGCCCATCACCAAGAAGAGGATGGAGCAAGCAAGAGAGACCCTCCACGGATCTCAAGAGATGCATGAGGAAGCTCATCATCAAGAAATCCCTGAAATGCCTCAAGGGATGCACTTTCCTCCCAACAACTATTGGGAACAACTCAACACTTCCCTAGAAGATTTGAGCTACAATGTGGAACAATTAAGGGTGGAACATCATGAGCACTCCATCATTCTCCATGAAATAAGAGAAGATCAAAGAGCAATGAGGGAGGAGCAACAAAGGCAAGGAAGGGACATAGAAGAGCTTAAGGACATTGTTGGTCCTTCAAGAAGAAGACACCACTAAGGTGGATTCATTCCTTGTTCTTACTTTTCTGCTGTTCAGTTTTTATATTATATGTTTATCTATGTTTTGTGTCTCTACTTCATGATCATTAGTGTTTAGTAACTATGTCTTAAAGTTATAAATAATTCCATTAATTCTTCACCTCTCTTAAATGAAAAATGTTTTTAATGAAAAAGAACAAAGAAGTACATGAATTCCGAATTTATCCTTGAATTTAGTTTAATTATATTGATGTGGTGACAATACTTTTTGTTTTCTGAATGAATGCTTAAACAATGCATATTTTTTATCTTGTTGTTTATGAATGTTAAAACTGTTGGCTCTTGAAAGAATGATGAACAAAGAGAAATGTTATTGATAATCTGAAAAATCATGAAATTGATTCTTGAAGCAAGAAAAAGCAGTGAAAAACAAAAGCTTGCGAAAAAAAATAGAAAGAAAAAGAAAAAGCAAGCAGAAAAAGCCAATAGCCCTTAAAACCAAAAGGCAAGGGTAAAAAGGATCCAAGACTTTGAGCATCAATGGATAGGAGGGCCCAAGGAAATAAATCCAGGCCTAAGCGGCTAAACCAAGCTGTCCCTAACCATGTGCTTGTGTCATGAAGGCCCAAGTGAAAAGCTTGAGACCGAGTGGTTAAAGTCGTGATCCAAAGCAAAAGAGTGTGCTTAAGAGCCCTGGATACCTCTAACTGGGGACTCTAGCAAAGCTGAGTCACAATCTGAAAAGGTTCACCCAGTCATGTGTCTGTTGCATTTATGTATCCGGTGGTAATACTGGAAAACAAAGTACTTAGGGCCATGGCTAAGACTCATAAGTAGCTGTGTTCAAGAATCAACATACTTAACTAGGAGAATCAATAACACCATCCGAAATTCTAAGTTCCTAGAGAAGCCAATCATTCTGAACTTCAAAGGAAAAAGTGAGATGCCAAAACTGTTCAGAAGTAAAAAGCTACAAGTCCCGCTCATCTAATTAGAATTAATATTCATTGATATTTTGGAATTTATAGTATATTCTCTTCTTTTTATCCTATTTGATTTTCAGTTGCTTGGGGACAAGCAACAATTTAAGTTTGGTGTTGTGATGAGCGGATAATTTATACGCTTTTTGGCATTGTTTTTAGTTAGTTTTTAGTAAGTTCAAGCTACTTTTAGGGATGTTTTCATTAGTTTTTATGTTAAATTCATATTTCTGGACTTTACTATGAGTTTGTGTGTTTTTCTATGATTTCAGGTAATTTCTGGCTGAAATTGAGGGACTTGAGCAAAACTCTGATAGGAGGCTGACATAGGACTGCCTGTTGGAATCTGACCTCCCTGCACTCGAAATGGATTTTTTGGAGCTATAGAACTCCAAATGGCGCGCTTTTAACGGCGTTGGAAATTAGACATCCAGAGCTTTCCAGCAATATATAATAGTCTATACTTTATTCGGGAATTGATGACGTAAACTGGCGCTCAACACCAGTTCCATGTTGCTGTCTGGAGTAAAACGCTAGAAACACGTCACCACCCGGAGTTGAACGCCCAAAACACGTTACAACTTGGAATTCAACTCCAAAAGAAGCCTCAGCTCGTGGATAGATCAAGCTCAGCCCAAACACACACCAAGTGGGCCCCGGAAGTGGATTTATGCATCAATTACTTACTCAAATTGATCAACTTAACAACCTTCATAGTTAGAGGTTGACCAAGTGGGAGCAAAAGCCAATTCTCATCACAATTGATAAGGATAACTAGGATAGGACGTCCAGTTCTTATATCTTGCAAGGGTTTTCATGATAATTAGTTTACTTCCTTGTCATTTACATTCCTTGTTCAAACCTTTCAAAAACCCAAAAAGATACTTTTCTCATAACCAATAATAAGCACACCTTCCTGAAATTCCTTGAGAGACGACCCGAGGTTTAAATACTTCGGTTATTAATTTTTATTGGGTTTGCTTTAGTGACAAACAAGTTTTTGTACGAAAGGATTCTTTGTTGGTTTAGAAGCTATACTAGCAACGTGAATTTATTTGTGAAATTCTAAACCGCGAGGAATCCGTTCGTAAACTAATGATCCAAAACCTTTTCAAAGAAATAATATTTAATTTTTTAGAAATCCAAAACCTTTCTTTTCTTATAAAAAAATCTTAATTAGTTTCCTAGACTGTATGAATGATCAACCTGTTGCAAGCATAGGTTTATTAAGTCTATACTGAACAAACTTGATTTTTCATACTTTACTAATACATCAATCAGAAACCAATCATAACTCCCAACTCAAGTAACCCAACTAAATCAGCAATCAAATAATCACAATTAGGAAAATAACCCTCAACTTCACCACCATCAGCATGGGATCTCCAAGTTGCACATACATACAATACAAACCAGGAAAATAAAGATAGGATGCAAATATAGCAAGTAGGCCAAATAGCAGATAAGCATAGTTAAATAGATATGCTAATGAGCTCATTTGTTAGTTATATAGCTAACCCAAGCAAAACATACAAATGCATATGATGTTTGTCTGTTCTATGGCTAATGAGCTCATTTGTCGGTTATACAGCTGACACGATATGTCCTGATAGCTAACCAATGGATAGTGCCTCTGTACGCGTATCCCCAATCTTAATAATATCCATGGAAAAAATTTCAAGCTCATCCATGGGGAGAGACAAAGGCCCAAGCTTAAATTCATAAATATATATATATATATATATATATATATATATATATATATATATATATATATATATATATATAAGCATGCCCATGGGGGAACTGGTGTGGAATTTATAACCATAAACTAACCGACAAGTGCACCGGGTCGTACCAAGTAGTACCTAAAGTGAATGAGGGTGGATCCCACGAGGATTGATGGACTAAGAAACAATGGTTAAGTGATTTACTTAGTTAGACAAATAGAAAATGGTGTTTGAGAGCTTAAAAAGCATTAAACAAGAAACTCATAATATCAGAAGACAGACAATAAATAAGTTGGGAATAAAATACGGAGAAAGCAGTTAAGGCTTCAGAGTTATCTATTTTCCGGATTGACTTTTCTTATTAATTTATCTTAATCATGCAAGATTTATTATATATGACTAAACCTTAATTCCTTAGACCTTTTTAGTCTCCTCTAAAATTCATCAACCGCCAATTCCCCGGTCAATTAATTCCAATTAGAGGATTATATGTCACGTATCCCGTTAAATCCTGATAATTATAAATTTAGGATAATATGTTTTCAAACTGTTGTTCAAGTAAAGAGCTTTTCCAGGTTATACAAGA
This sequence comes from Arachis hypogaea, assembly GCF_003086295.3. Lineage (NCBI taxonomy): Eukaryota > Viridiplantae > Streptophyta > Magnoliopsida > Fabales > Fabaceae > Arachis > Arachis hypogaea. The sequence continues at coordinate 74,543,160 of NC_092044.1, forward strand.
ACTCAATTAGAAAGAGGGTCATACTTTCGTTTCACCCAAATTCATAAAATAAAGAACGAAAATAATTCTTGAAATATAAATCAGTACATGAATTAAAATAGAAAAAACAAGCAATAGAATCAATCCATACAATAGACAAAGCTCCGAACCTTAACAGTGGAGGTTTAGTTGCTCATGGTTCAGAGAGAAAAACTAGGATTCAAGTAAACGTAATTTTCAGAATGAGATGGAATAATCCCCAGAAGATAAGTTTCTTTTCTCTTTTATATCTAATCCTAATTAATTTAAAATCTATTTTCTAAAACTAAAATAAAATCCTTTCCTATTTTAAAATAGAATACAAATTTAATCAAAATTAATTAAAGGGGTAAGTATGGTTTTGGTCCCTAAAGTTTAGCGCTAGAATCGAAATCGTCCCTCATCTAATTTTCAATTTAAAATCATCCTTAACATTTTTTCGTATTAAAATCGTCCTTTTAATTTTTTTCGGACAAAAATACCCTCACCACTATAGCACAATTACCTCCTCCACCACCACCAACACCAATACCACCACCACCACCACCACCACAACCAGTACCAACACCACCACCAACACCACCACCACCATCACCACCAACCCCAGCACCAGCATCACCATGGATAATGGAATCATAAGAACTCAAAACCAAAACCCACCACCACCACCCCCACCCACTGTTACTCCATCACCATCTACATCACACCAACTAAAACTCAGAAAATTAACATCATCATTGTCATCCTCATCAGAACTCAGATCTAGAACTCAAATTTAGAAAAACAACCCCAGAATTCAAACTCCAAAAAACAAAAACTCAACTCAGAAAATCATCATCATCATCGAAACCCATAACTCAGAATCCATAATTCAAACTCAGAAAAACAAACACAAAACTCAAATTCAAGCAAACCCAGAAGAAGAAACCGAAGACGAAGCAGAAACAAAGATCGAAGCAAGAAGCTGAAGCGGCGAGGTGGCGAGGCGGCGAGGCGGCAAGATGCAGCAGCATGAGTCCTTCTCCCTCTTCGCGTCTCTCTCTGTCTGATCTCTCTCCTTTGCCATGGGTGGCTGGCGCGATGGTGAGGGTTGGGCGAAGAGATGAGGGCTGTGTGGTAAGGCGGTGAGGGTTGGGCGCAGCTGGCGGTGAGACGCTGGGCGCGACGGTGAGGGCTGGGCCTGGCGGTGAGGCGCTGGGCGTGGCGTTGAGGGCTGGGTGCAGCGGTGAGGCATTGGGCGCGCGGTGAGGGTCTGGCTTCCCCTTTCCCCTTTCCCTCCCTTCCCCTCCCCCTTACCCTTTTCCTTCCCCCCCTCCCCGACGCATTTCCCCTCCCCCCCAACAACACGTTTTTTTTATTTTTTTTAAATTTTATAACTTTTTTATTAAAATAGGGGGTAGTTTAGGAATAATATAAAAAATTTATTAAAAAGAACAATTTTAATACAAAAAAATGTTAAGAATTATTTTAAATAAAAAATTAGATGAGGGACGGTTTCGATTCTGGCGCTAAACTTTAGGGACCAAAACCATACTTAACCCTTAGTTAAACTATGCGTGCAACCTTTGGAAGAAGATTGGGGACCACTCGTATTATCAGGATCCACGCTGAACTTGGAAATGGAGGAGGCAGTGGCATCTTTAGCATGTTCCTTTGAATCCACACTAAACTTGGCTTTTCCCAAGTTCAGCGTGGAGAAGGTAGTGTGTGCTTCACTGGGAGTTCTCAAATCCACGCTGAACTTCGCAGGAACCAAGTTCAACGTGGAGGATGCAGAGGTTTCTGGAAGAGAAATGTGCACTATTATATATTGTTGGAAATCCCTAGAAATTAGCTTTCCAATACCACTAAAATCATGTCAATTGAACTTTTGTAACTCAAGTTATTCCCGTTTGAGTGCAAGGAGGTCAGGATTGACAGCATCATTTGCTTTCTTCCTTTTCTGCTACAAAACTCTGTCAAATCCCTCCGAATGCTACCTGAAATAAGTAGAATTGTGCACAACTCACAGTATCATCCATAGTGGCCAAAATATATTTAAAGTTTGATTAAACTTAGCAATTCAAGTGCAAATTCACAAGGAAAAAATAGATAAGATGCTTACGCATCACAACACCAAACTTGAATTGTTGCTTGTTCTCAAGCAACCAAAATCAGTACATGATCAAGATGTGAATTTGCATGAGAAGTGAGAGTTTAGTCATGCTCAAGTCCATTCTTAAAGTGGGGTTTATTCCTTGTAACTTTGAATAGTTTTGGCATCTCACTTTCCTTTGAATCAGAGGAATGTCAGTGGTATTCGGAATTAGACTCCAGATCATATTATGAATTCTCTGATCTTTATACTCCAGTTTAATCCATGAACACATCAAAATTTACCTTAATTCTCTTTTCTTTGGTGCTTTGCACCTTGAGCCTAGCCGTGACTTTAAATGTTTTGTCTCAAGCTTTACTTGACACTGAAACACCATAAGCACTTGACTGGGAAACTCTTTCTAAATTCTGATTTTTTTTCTCAGTTACTCCCAAACAGTGATGCTCAAAGCCTTTGGCATATTCTGCTGAATGCATTTGGTCATGACTTTAAATATTCTGTCTTCAAAGGTTACTTGAAACAAGAATACCACAAGCATATGACTAGGAAAACAACTCTTTGAGCTTTTGATTATTTCAGACTCCCTAGTCATTGATGCTCAAAGCCTTAGACTTTTCTTTTATGCTTATTTTGCTGTCTCTTTTGCTTCAAGGATTAAATTTTTGTTTATTTTAGAGAAGTCATAATAATTCTCAAAATTCTTGTTCCTCATACATCAACATCTCTTGATTCAAATTCAAATATGCACTATTCATGTCATTCATTCAGAATTACAAATAATACCAACACATTTAAGTAAATAAGATTAAGCTTAAATATAAACTCACTCTTTTCATGCATTACATCATTTTATTCTTTTCTTTTGATTTTCAAGCTCAATGAGCAATACTGAGACACTCTTTTTCAGCATAAAAGAAAATCAAATAACAAAATAGCTAGTAAATAAAATTAGAACCAAGGAATTGAAAATATAACTGATCATGCAATAACAAAAAAAATAGAAAGTAGAAATATGACATACTAAGAATGGGAGAAAATATAGAATGAAAGGAACTCAACCACCACAGTATGCTAGTGGCCATCTCATTCCTCCATGAAGAACATTCATCACCCTTTGGTGCTATTAAAAAAAGAAAAGGCCAAAAGCGAAGCGACAACACCAAACTTAAAAGTTTGCTTGTCCTCAAGCAAAGAAAAGCTGAAAACAGGGTGTCAAAAATTCTTTTTAATTGCTCCTGTTCTTGTTCTAATCATTCTGCATAACCAAAACACATATAAAACAAGAAAACTTCTAAAAAAAATTAGATAAAGTAATTTAAAACCAAAACTAAAATAACTATAATGCTAAAATCAAAATAACTATAAAATTAAAACCACAGTAACTACAAAAACAAGGATACTAGTAGTTGGGCTACCTCCCAACAAGCACTTCTTTAATGTCACTAGCTTGACACTTGATTGTTGAATTTTCTTCTTCTTCTTCCAGTTGGTTAAAAGAAATGTCTCCAAGGGGGGAGAGATGAAAATTAGTGCCCCCTGATGTAAATTCCTCCTAAGAAGCTTTCTTTTATTGTAATTAGCTTGATTCACCTTGCTTGTTGGGGGTAGAGGTTGGATTATTTTTTTCTGACCTTCTCTTTATCATGGATATTTTCTTCTATTTCTTTGTCACAATCCCCTTTTCAGTGCTTTCCTTGGTTGCCTTCACTTCTTTGATTTCAAAATTTGGGTGTTGTGTGATGGTTAGAGTGTACCCTTCATCAAGAACTTCTTGAATTGGTGGTTCAATAAACTCGTCATCTATGCCACTCTCTGCTTCATTGGAGTGTAGATTCCCATAATTATTTTCATCCCATACAACCTCCTTTATTTGTGCATCTTCATTCTTTGTTGGTGTATCTTCCTCTTTTATTTTTGCATCTTCCTCTTCTTCCATGTGTGAGGGTGGAAAGTTCTCTAATTCACTGGAGTATGAACTCCTTTGATTGATTTCCTCACTTTCATCCATAGGATCTTGCATTATATTTCTTGGGAAGAAATTTGCTTGTTCCTCTTCCTGGTTCTTGATAATCGACTGCACATATTTCTCTACATTTTTGACACTCGTCCTTATATCATGTATGAATTCTTTCATGAGAAGCTCCAGAGATGATGGTTCTTGATATGAATAAGGAGATGTGGCTCTTGATATGAATAAGAAGGAGATGATGGTTCTTGATAAGAGTAAAAAGAGGATGGTTCTTGGTATGAATAGGTAGATGGTGGCTCTTGATATGGGTAGCAAGATGATGGTTCTTGGTATGTATATGGAGATGGTGGTTCTTGATATGAATAGGGAGGTGGTGGCTCTTGATATGGGTAGAAAGATGATGGTTCTCGGTATGTATATGGAGATGGTGGTTCTTGATATGAATAGGGAGGTGGTGGCTCTTGATAGTTTGAACATGAAGCACTGAGGTTTCTTTGATTTTGACTTTGCCAACCAAAATTCGGATAGTTCCTCCATCCACAATAATATGAATCACTCCGTGGGTGTGAGTAGTAACTCATGTGATCTCTCTCCATTATATTTCCTTAACACAAAACACCAAACAGAATTAAACGAACCACGCGGTAAACAGGAAAGCAAAGAAGAAAGAATAGAATTTTTTAAAAGTAATAAAATAAAGAATAATAAAAATAAAAGAAATATTCAAAAATAAATGAAAAGAGGTGAACTAAAAAATAAAAAATTAAACAAAGAAAATACTGGTGTTTTAAAAATATTTTTAAAAGAAAAATTACTACGAAAACACCAAACCTAATTTCAGAAATTAAGAAAAAATAAATGCTATAGAATTTGAAAATTAAATGAAAAAATTAAACAAGATTCATAAAATAGAAAAATAAAAACAATGAAAAACAACGAAAATAAATTATAAGAAAATAAAAAGAAAAAAATTAAAAAATTAAAATAAAATAAAATAAAAAGATATTAAATAAATAAGACACTAATAAAAGAAAACGAAAATAAAAATGAAAATAAAAAGGAACGCATGAAGGTCTTAAAAAAATAAAAATTAAAGTTAGAGAAATTAGAAGTTAAAAGAAAACAAAAAAAAGAATGGGAGCAGGGGAGAATGTGAACGAAAAACAAGAAAAAAAATTAAGGAAAAAAATGGAAAATAGAAATTAATAATACTAAAATAAAACTAATTAAAAGAAAAAGTATATAATCTAAGCTATCAAATAACAAGTAGTTATCAATCACAATCAATTTTCGGCAACGGCGCCAAAAACTTTGTGTAGAATTTATAACCACAAACTAACCGGCAAGTGCACTGGGTCATACCAGGTAGTACCTCAAGTGAATGAGGGTCGATCCCACGAGGATTGATGGACTAAGCAACAATGGTTAAGTGATTTACTTAATTAGACAAACAGAAAATGGTGTTTGAGAGAGTTCAAAAAGCATTAAACAAGAAACTCAGAATATCAGAAGACATGCAATAAATAAGTAGGGACTGAAATACGGAGAAAGCAGTTAAGGCTTCAGAGTTATCTATTTTCCGGATTGACTTTTCTTATTAATTTATCTTAATCATGCAAGATTTAATTCCCTGGCAAACTATATATGACTAAACCCTAATTCCTTAGACCTTTTTAGTCTCCTCTAAAATTCATCAACCGCCAATTTCCCGGTCAATTAATTCCAATTAGAGGGTGAAGTTCCATTCTAGTTATATGCCACAGAAATCCTAATTAACCAAATATAAGAGGATTATATGTCACGTATCCCGTTAAATCCAGATAATTAGAAATTTAGGAGAATATGTTTTCAAGTTGTTGTTCAAGTAAAGAGCTTTTCCAAGTTATACAAGAACTCAATTAGAAAGAGGGTCATACTTTCGTTCCACCCAAATTTATAAAATAAAAAATGAAAACAATTCTTGAAATATAAATCAGTACATGAATTAAAATAGAAAAAATAAGCAACAGAATCAATCCATACAATAGACAGAGCTCCTAACCTTAACAGTGGAGGTTTAGTTGCTCATGGTTCAGAGAGAAAAATTAAGATTCAGGTAAACTGTAATTTTCAGAATGAGATGGAATAATCCACAGAAGAGAAGTTTCTTTTCTCTTTTATATCTAATCCTAATTAATTTAAAATCTATTTTCTAAAACTAAAATAAAATCTTTTCCTATTTTAAAATAGAATACAAATTTAATCAAATTTAATTAAACTATGCGTGCAGCCTTTGGAAGAAGATTGGGGACCATTCGTATTATCAAGATCCACGCTGAACTTGGAAATTTCCAAGTTCAGCGTGGAGGAGGCAGTGGCGTCTTTAGCGTGTTCCTTTGAATCCACGCTAAACTTGGCTTTTCCTAAGTTCGGCGTGGAGAAGGCAGCGTGTGCTTCCCTGGGAGTTCTCAAATCCACGCTGAACTTCGCAGGAACTAAGTTCAACATGGAGGATGTAGAGGTTGCTAGAAGCGAAATGTGTACTATTATATATTATTGGAAAGCCCTAGAAGTTAGCTTTCCAATGCTGCAGAAATCGCATCAATTGAATATCTGTAGCTCAAGGTATTTCTGTTTGAGTGCAAGGAGGCCAGGATTGACAGCATCATTCGCTTTCTTCCTTTTTTGCTACAAAACTCCGTCAAATCCCTCCAAATGCTACCTGAAATAAGTAGAATTGTGCACAACTCAAAGTATCATCCATAGTTGCGAAAATATATTTAAATTTTGCTTAAACTTAGCAATTCAAGTGCAAATTCACAAGGAAAAAATAGATAAGATGCTCACGCATCACAACACTAAACATGAATTGTTACTTGTCTTCAAGCAACCAAAATCAGTACATGATCAAGATGTGAATTTGCATGAGAAATGAGATTAGTCAGGCTCAAGTCTATTCTTAAAGTGGGGTTTATTCATTGTAACTTTGAACAGTTTTGGCATCTCACTCTCCTTTGAATCAAAGGAATGTCAGTGCCATTCGGAATTAGACTCCGGATCATATTATGAATTCTCTGATCTTTATACTCCAGTTTAATCCTTGAACACATCAAAATTTACCTTAATTTTCTTTTCTTTGGTGCTTTGCACCTTGAGCCTAGCCGTGACTTTAAATGTTTTGTCTCAAGCTTTACTTGACACAGAAACACCACAAGCATTTGACTGGTGAACTCTTTCTAAATTCTGATTTTTCTTTTAGTTACTCCTAGACAGTGGTGCTCAAAGCCTTTGGCATACCTTGCTGAATGCATTTGGTCACGACTCTAAATATTCTGTCTTCAAAGGTTACTTGAAACAAGAATGCCACAAGCATATGACTAGAAAAGCAACTCTTTGAGCTTTTGATTATTTCAGACTCCCTAGTCATTGATGCTCAGAGCTTTGGACCTTTCTTTTATGCTTATTTTGCTGTCTCATTTGCTTCAAGAATTAAATTTTTGTTTATTTCAAAAAAGTCATAATAATTCTCAAAATTCCTGTTCCTCATACATCAACATCTCTTGATTCAAATTCAAATATGCACTATTCATGTCATTCATTCAGAATTACAAATAATACCACCACATTTAAGTAAATAAGATTAATCTTAAATATAAACTCACTCTTTTCATGCATTACATCACTTTATTCTTTTCTTTTGATTTTCAAGCTCAGTGAGCAATACATGAGACACTCTTTTTCAGCATAAAAGAAAATCAAATAACAAAATAGCCAGTAAATTAAATTAGAACCTAGGAATTGAAAATATAACTGATCATGCAATAACAAAATAAACAGAAAATAGGAATATGACATACTAAGAACAGGAGAAAATATAGAATGAAAGGAACTCAACCACCACAGTTATGCTGGTGGCCATCTCATTCCTCCATGAAGAACATTCATCTCCCTTTGGTGCTATTAAAATAAACAGAAAAGGCCAAAAGCGAAGTGACAACACCAAACTTAAAAGTTTGCTTGTCCTCAAGCAAAGAAAAGCTGAAAACAGGGTGTCAAAAATTCTTCTTAATTGCGCCTGCTCTTGTTCTAATCATTCTGCATGACCAAAACACATATAAAACAAGAAAAATTCTAAAAAAAATTAGATAAAGTAATTTAAAACCAAAACTAAAATAACTATAATGCTAAAATCAAAATAACTATAAAATTAAAACCACAGTAACTGCAAAAACAAGGATACTAGTAGTTGGGCTACCTCTCAACAAGCACTTCTTTAATGTTACTAGCTTGACACTTGATTCTTGAATTTTCTTCCTCTTCTTCCTGTTGGTTAAAAGAAATGTCTCCAAGGGGGTAGAGATGAAAATTAGTGCCCCCTGATATAAATTCCTCCTAACAAGCTTTCTTTTATTGTAATTAGCTTGATTCACTTTGCTTGTTGGAGGTAGAGGTTGGATTGTTTTTTTCTGACCTTCTCTTTATCATGGATATTTTCTTCTATTTCTTGGTCACAATCCCCTTTTCAGTGCTTTCCTTGGTTGCCTTCACTTCTTTGATTTTAAAATTTGGGTGTTGTGTGATGGTTAGAGTGTACCTGATGAGCGGATAATTTATACGCTTTTTGGCATTGTTTTTAGTATGTTTTTAGTATGTTTTAGTTAGTTTTTAGTATATTTTTATTAGTTTTTAGTTAAAATTCACTTTTCTGGACTTTACTATGAGTTTGTGTGTTTTTCTGTGATTTCAGGTATTTTCTGGCTGAAATTGAGGGACCTGAGCAAAAATCTGATTCAGAGGCTGAAAAGGACTGCAGATGCTGTTGGATTCTGACCTCCCTGCACTCGAAGTGGATTTTCTGGAGCTACAGAATCCCAATTGGCGCGATCTCAACGGCGTTGGAAATTAGACATCCTGGGCTTTCCAGAAATATATAATAGTCCATACTTTGCCCGAGATTTGATGGCCCAAACTGGCGTTCCAAATCAGCTCAAACCTGCCCGGCGTTAAACGCCGGAACTGGCACAAGAATGGGAGTTAAACGCCCAAACTGGCACAAAAGCTGGCGTTTAACTCCAAGAGAAGTCTCTACACGAAAATGCTTCAATGCTCAGCCCAAGCACACACCAAGTGGGCCCGGAAGTGGATTTTTATGTCATTTACTCATCTTTGTAAACCTTAGGCTACTAGTTCTTTATAAATAGGACCTTTTGCTATTGTATTTTCATCTTGGTAGCTATCCTTGTTCTTATGCTATCTTAGATCATTGGGAGGCTGGCCTCACGGCCATGCCTAGACCTTGTTCTTATGTATTTTCAACGGTGGAGTTTCTACACACCATAGATTAAGGTGTGGAGCTCTACTGTACCTCGAGTATTAATGCAATTACTATTATTCTTCTATTCAATTCAGCCTATTCTTGTTCTAAGATATTCATTTGCACCCAAGAACATGATGAATGTGATGATTATGTGACACTCATCATCATTCTCACTTATGAACGAGTGCCTGACAACCACTTCTGTTCTACAAGCAACAAGGCTTGAATGTTTATCTCTTGGATCCCTTAATCGGAATCTTCGTGGTATAAGCTAGAATTGATGGCGGCATTCAAGAGAATCCGGAAGGTCTAAACCTTGTCTATGGTATTCTGAGTAGGATTCAATGATTGAATGACTGTGACGAGCTTCAAACTCCTGAAGGCTGGGCGTTAGTGACAGACGCAAAAGAATCACTGGATTCTATTCCAACCTGATTGAGAACCGACAGATGATTAGCCGTGCCGTGACAGGGTGCATTGAACATTTTCACTGAGAGGATGGGAGGTAGCCACTGACAACAGTGAAACCCTACATACAGCTTGCCATGGAAAGGAGTAAGAAGGATTGGATGAAGACAGTAGGAAAGCAGAGAGACGGAAGGGACAAAGCATCTCCATTCGCTTATCTGAAATTCTTACCAATGAATTACATAAGTATCTCTATCTTTATCTTTATGTTTTATTCATACATCATCCATAACCATTTGAGTTTGCCTGACTAAGATTTACAAGGTGACCATAACTTGCTTCATACCAACAATCTCTGTGGGATCGACCCTTACTCGCGTAAGGTTTATTACTTGGACGACCCAGTACACTTGCTAGTTAGTTGTGCGAAGTTGTGATAAAGAGTTGAGATTACAATTGTGCGTACCATGTTGATGGCACCATTGATGATCACAATTTCGTGCACCAGTACCCTTCATCAAGAACTTCTTGAATTGGTGTTCAATAAATTCGTCCTCTTTGCCACTCTCTGCTTCATTGGAGTGTAGATTCCCATAATTATTTTCATCCCATACAACCTCCTTTGTTTGTGCATATTCATTCTTTGTTGGTGCATCTCCCTCCTTTATTTTTGCATCTTCCTCTTCTTCCATGTGTGAGGGTGGAAAGTTCTCTAATTCACTGGAGTATGAACTCTTTTGATTGATTTCTTCACTTTCTTCCATAGGATCTTGCATTTTATCTCTTGGGAAGGAATTTGCTTGTTCCTCTTCTTGGTTCTTGATAATCGACTGCACATATTTCTCTACATTTTTAACACTCGTCCTTATATCATGTATGAATTCTTTCATGAGAAGCTCAAAAGATGATGGTTCTTGATATGAATAAGGAGATGGTGGCTCTTGATATGAATAAAAAGGAGATGATGGTTCTTGATAAGAGTAAAAAGAGGATGGTTCTTGGTATGAATAGGTAGATGGTGGCTCGTGATATGGATAGAAAGATGATGGTTCTTGGTACGTATATGGAGATGGTGGTTCTTGATATAAATAGGGAGGTGGTGGCTCTTGATATGGGTAGAAAGATGATGGTTCTCGGTATGTATATGGAGATGGTGGTTCTTGATATGAATAGGGGGGTGGTGGCTTTTGATAGTTGCAACATGAAGCACTAAGGTTTCTTTGGTTTTGATTTTGCCAACCAAAATTCGGATAGTTCCTCAATTCACAATAATATGAATCACTCTGTGGGTGTGAGTAGTAACTAATGTGATCTCTCTCCATTATTTTTCCTTAACACAAAACACCAAATAGAATTAAACGCACCATGTGGTAAACAGGAAAGCAAAGAAATTAATAATACTAAAATAAAACTAATTAAAAGAAAAATTATTTAATCTAAGCAATCAAATAACGAGTAATTATCAATTACAATTAATCCCCGGCAACGGCGCCAAAAATTTGGTGCGGAATTTATAACCACAAACAAACCGGCAAGTGCACCAGGTCGTACCAAGTAGTACTTCAAGTGAATGAGGGTCGATCCCACGGGGATTGATGGACTAAGTGATAAACCCATATTTTATGATATATTTTGTGCTTAATCTGAGTGATTTATTCAATCCTTCACCCATTTATTCATATTAATTGCATGGTTTTACTTTCCCTTCCTTATTATGTGATGTATGTGAAAAACATGTTTCCTATGCTTTAAAATTAATTATTTTAATTACCTTTATTTCCATTCGATGCCGTGATTAGTGTGTTGAGTAGTTTCAGATCTTCTAAGGCAGAATAACTTAAAGGATGGAAAAGAAAACGTACAAAAATGGAAGGAAAGTGCAAAACGGAGTTTTGAAGAAACTGGCATCCACGCGATCGCATGGACGACGCGATTGCGTGCCAAGAGCGAAGAAGCAGCGACGCGGCCGCATGACTGACGCGACCGCGCGACTTGAGCGAATGGCATACGATGCGGAGGCATGACCGACGCGACCGCGTGATAAGAAGAACTCCAGATGACGCGACCGCGTGACCCATGCGGACGCGTGACAGAGGCCTCGTACCAGAATTTACAGAATACGCCCCAGCAAAATTTGAAGCCCTTTTGGCCCAGATCCAAGTACAGACAGCATAGCTTGGAGGTTATAAAGTGGCGGAATGCATCCATTCAGTGAGGGAGGCATTTTTTAGTCACTTTCCATGATTTAGATCTAGTTTGGAGAGAGGTCCTCTCCTCTCTCTCTTTAGGATTAGAATTTAGGATTTAGGATTCAGGACTTCTCTTAGTTTTAGGAGTGACTCTCAATCCCAGGTTCAATGTTCTTTCACTCTATGTTATTTCTTATTTTCAGACATTTGAATGCTTGCTTGTATTAGTTATGTTGCCTAATTGGCCTATGCCACTTTCTTGATGATTTTCTTATTTAATGATATTTGAGGTATTTTAGTTTAATATTGCTTTCTTTATTTATGCCATTGATTATTCCCAATCTGAAGACAATTTTTATTCCAGCATATTTAATTTCTTTTCCTTTTGGTCTTGGTTGAGAAATCAGTAACTCAGGAGTTATCTTAGCTCAACACAATTGATAACTGTTATCTTTGCTAATTGAACTGAACTTCAATAATCCCAACCTTTTCCTAGGAAATAAATAGGATTCGAAGGTCAACTAATTAGTCCCTTGACTTTCCTTTGCTTTAGCAAAAGTTGACTAAGTGGAATTAAGATTCAACTTTCATTATTATTGATAAGAATAACAAAGTCTGGACTTCCAATTTCTCATACCTTGCCAAAAGTTTTGCTTTACAGTATTTATTTATTTTAATTGTCATTTAAATTATTTGTCATATTTATTCCTCATTCTCAAAACCCCAATTTTACCTTTTTCATAGCCAATAATAAGAACATACCTCCCTGCAATTCCTTGAGAAGACGACCCGAGGTTTAAATACTCGGTTATCAATTTTAAAGGGGTTTGTTACTTGTGACAACCAAAATGTTTGTACGAAGGGACTTCTATTAGTTTAGAAGCTATATCTACAACGTGAATATTTTTATAAAATTCTTTACTAGAAAAAATCCTAACGTCACTAAGCAACAACGGTTAAGTGATTTACTTAGTTAGACAAACAGATAATGGTGTTTGAGAGTTCAAAAAGTATTAAACAAGAAACTTAGAATATCAGAAGACAGGAAATAAATAAGTTGGGAATGAAATACAGAGAAAGCAGTTAAAGCTTCAGAGTTATCTATTTTCTGGATTGACTTTTCTTATTAATTTATCTTAATCATGCAAGATTTAATTCTTGACAAACTATATATGTCTAAACCCTAATTCCTTAGACCTTTTTAGTCTCCTCTAAAATTCATCAACCGCTAATTCCTTGGTCAATTAATTCCAATTAGAGGGTGAAGTTCCATTCTAGTTATATGCCACAGAAATCCTAATTACCCAAATATAAGTGGATTATATGTCACGTATCTCGTTAAATCTAGATAATTAAAAATTTAGGAGAATATATTTTCAAGCTGTTGTTCAAGTAAAGAACTTTTCCAAGTTATACAAGAACGTTTCCAAGTTATACAAGAACACGTATCCCCTCTCGCTTTGAGTTTGGTTCTAACTTTGTTGAAGGAAATAGAAACCACAGCAGAAATATGCATCAAGGTCAGACCAATCAAGGATGGATGGAGCCAAGAGGATCTAATCAACTCTTTAGGCAACAACACCCTCCAAGATATCATGGACAACGACCATTCTACAATGCATACCCAGCTGAAAGATATGGTGGACAATCTTGTAACTACCAACAAGCCCCACCCTGTGCCTATAGACCATCCTCTCAACATAACCTCGAACCACCACACTCACAAGCTTCTTTTCACCATTCGCCACCATACGATCTTTATCCACCCCAACACCAATCCAATTACTCCCAAGACCCACCACTCCCCCATACACCATACCCATATCCATCAAAGCCAGAATCACAGGTTCGCCTTGAAGAATCAATAAAACAATTTACTGCAACCCTTCATCAACTGGAGCAAGCAATAAATCAATTATCTTCCAGACGTTCAGCCCCTCAACAGACTCCCATTGCTTTATGTGGAGAATCCAATGAAGAACGCAGTACAAAGAAGACGCTAGAAGCTCCAGTGAACAGCATAGAGCATAACTTCGTACTGGAACAAGTAGAGGAAGCTGTCATTGCAGAAGAAGAAGAGTTAGTTGAAGATTGAGGAGACGCCGAACCGCCACCTGAATCCAGAGTTATGGAGAATTTCGTCAAGGATGTTACAATTGATGCTGAGGAGGATTTTGCACCACCTCCACTGCAAATATCTTATGAAGAACTGAACGGAATAACCCAGGACGCAGGCTTCCTTGATGATGATGATCGCAAGTCCTATTCTCTTAGTGACGAACTTGTATCCGCAAGTGAATTCTTTGAGACAGAAGAATCTTCCCCAAGTGAATATGAAGATGATGCTGAGGTAGATTTTTCTCAACCTCCAATATATGACTTGAGCGATGATGAGGGAGAAATTGAAGACTCTGATCAAGATATGGTTGAAGTGGAAGAAATTTGCAATGACGTGGAGAAATTCACAGAAGAGCACAAGGGAGTAAAACTTACAGAACCACTGGAACCACCTATCCCGAGGCCACTACCACCCAATACAAGCTTTAAGTGGGTAAAATCCTTAGCTTTTATCTTTACTTTTCCACTTGAATATGGTTTACTTGAAACAGATGGCCAGCTTAGAGCTCTTTGTGGCTTTAAGAGTAAAAGGGAAATGGCTTGTACTCATAGCGGGTGCACAAGGTTCAATAAGGTTCCACGCTTCAACTCGAAGTGCACGGATTGGTATCATGCTCAATTGAATGGATCACGGAGAACGTCTGGTCACCGTGGTAAGAATCTAATTTCCAAACCGTCGGGATGGAGAAGTATAGATCAAAACGAAAGCGGATTTAGAACCAGAGTTTGGGATCCTGGAGAATATTCTGATATTCATCACCCCGGGAGCCTGAAAATCTGTTTGAAGCTGCTCAGAAGCTTTACATGCCTAGTCTGGGACCCCGGAGGCTATTGGCATTCCAAGCAATGGTGGAGATTTCTGGACGAATTCAAACATAAGCCACCATAGCAGGAAGCTCATCCAATGTCCAATTTAAGGACTTTAACTAAAAGTGCACGGTGGGAGACAACCCACCATGGTATGATCGTCCCTTTCTCAGTTTTCACTTTTGTCTATTTTGTTTGTTCTTGAGTTTTGATTGAACCTGGAATTTTGCATAACATTCATGGCATCTGCATTTGCATCTTATTCTGCATAAAAAAAAGTGGCGTGCGACACGACCGCATCGATCATGCGATCGCGTCAGTTGCGATAAAACACCTCCCACGTGTCTGCGTCAATCACGTGGTCGCGTGAACTGGAAATCGGCGTAAAGATCCAACGCCTAGAAAGTTGGGCTGGAATCATGTAGCCATTGTGCATTTCGCACAAAAGAGGACGCGATCGCGTCACATGCACATACACTAATCCCACGCGACAGCATGAGCGACGTGATCGCGTCGCGCGTATTGCACACCACCCCAAAAGGAGACAGGGAGTTGCGCTGACACGACGCTGGAATCGTGCGTTTAGCACAATTTCAAGCGACACGATCGCATGCCACATGATCGCGCAATCCAAGCGATCACGTCAACCCATTTCACCCCAGCCACGCGACCACGTGCTCCACGCGATCGCGTGGATTTGAATTATAACCCTCGCGTGCTCCAAGCGATCTCGTCAAACCCATATTTTATGATATATTTTATGCTTAATCTGAGTGATTTATTCAATCCTTCACCCACTTATTCATATTAATTGCATGGTTTTACTTTCCCTTCCTTATTATGTGATGTATGTGAAAAACATGTTTCCTATGCTTTAAAATTAATTATTTTAATTACCTTTATTTCCATTCGATGCCGTGATTAGTGTGTTGAGTAGTTTTAGATCTTCTAAGGCAGAATGACTTAAAGGATGGAAAAGAAAACGTACAAAAATGGAAGGAAAGTGCAAAACGGAGTTTTGAAGAAACTGGCATCCACGCGATCGCATGGACGACGCGATTGCGTGCCAAGAGCGAAGAAGCAGCGACGCGGCCGCATGACTGACGCGACCGCGTGACTTGAGCAAATCGCATACGAGGCGGACGCATGACCGACGCGACCGCGTGATAAGAAGAACTCCAGATGACGCGACCGCGTGACCCACACGGACGCGTGACAGAGGCCTCATACCAGAATTTACAGAAAATGCCCTAGCGAATTCTGAAGCCCTTTTGGCCCAGATCCAAGTACAGACAGCATAGATTGGAGGTTATAAATTAGAGGAATGCACCCATTCAGTGAGGGAGGCATTTTTTAGTCACTTTCCATGATTTAGATCTAGTTTGGAGAGAGGTCCTCTCCTCTCTCTCTTTAGGATTAGAATTTAGGATTTAGGATTCAGGACTTCTCTTAGTTTTAGGAGTGACTCTCAATCCCAGGTTCAATGTTCTTTCACTCTATGTTATTTCTTATTTTCAGACATTTGAATGCTTGCTTGTATTAGTTATGTTGCCTAATTGGCCTATGCCACTTTCATGATGATTTTCTTATTTAATGATATTTGAGGTATTTCAGTTTAATATTGCTTTCTTTATTTATGCCATTGATTATTCTCAATCTGAAGACAATTTTTATTCCAGCAGATTTAATTTCTTTTCCTTTTGGTCTTGGTTGAGAAATCAGTAACTTAGGAATTATCTTAGCTCAACATTATTGATAACTGTTATCTTTGCTAATTGAACTGAACTTCAATAATCCCAAACTTTTTCTAGGAAATAAATAGGATTCGAAGGTCAACTAATTAGTCCCTTGACTTTCCTTTGCTTTAGCAAAGGTTGACTAAGTGGAATTAAGATTCAACTTTCATTATTATTGATAAGAATAACAAAGTCTGGACTTCCAATTTCTCATACCTTGCCAAAAGTTTTGCTTTACAGTATTTATTTATTTTAATTATCATTTAAATTATTTGTCATATTTATTCCTCATTCTCAAAACCCCAATTTTATCTTTTTCATAGCCAATAATAAGAACATACCTCCCTGCAATTCCTTGAGAAGACGACCCGAGGTTTAAATACTCGGTTATCAATTTTAAAGGGGTTTTTTACTTGTGACAACCAAAACGTTTGTACGAAGGGACTTCTGTTAGTTTAGAAGCTATATCTACAATGCGAATATTTTTATATAATTCTTTACTAGCAAAAATCCTAACGTCACTAAGCAACAACGGTGAAGTAATTTACTTAGTTAGACAAACAGATAATGGTGTTTGAGAGTTCAAAAAGTATTAAACAAGAAACTCAGAATATTAGAAGACAGGCAATAAATAAGTTGGGAATGAAATACAGAGAAAGCAGTTAAAGCTTCAGAGTTATCTATTTTTTGGATTGACTTTTCTTATTAATTTATCTTAGTCATGCAAGATTTAATTCTTGACAAACTATATATGACTAAACCCTAATTCCTTAGACCTTTTTAGTCTCCTCTAAAATTCATCAACTGCTAATTCCTTGGTCAATTAATTCCAATTAGAGGGTGAAGTTCCATTCTAGTTATATGCCACAGAAATCCTAATTACCCAAATATAAGTAGATTATATGCCACGTATCCCGTTAAATCCAGATAATTAGAAATTTAGGAGAATATATTTTCAAGCTGTTGTTCAAATGAAGAACTTTTCCAAGTTATACAAGAACACAACTAGAAAGAGGGTCATACTTCCGTTCCACCCAAATTAATAAAATAAAGAACGAAAAAAATTCTTAAAATATAAATTAGTACATGAATTAAAATAGAAAAAACAAGCAACAGAATCAATCCATACAATAGACAGAGCTCCTAACCTTAACAGTGGAGGTTTAGTTGCTCATGGTTCAGAGAGAAAAACTAGGATTAAGGTAAACTGTAATTTTCAGAATAAGATGGAATAATCCCCAGAAAAGAAGTTTTTTTTTCTCTTTTATATCTAATTCTAATTAATTTAAAATCTATTTTCTAAAACTAAAATAATATATTTTCCTATTTTAAAATAGAATACAAATTTAATAAAAATTAATTAAACTATGCGTGCAGCCTTTGGAAGAAAATTGGGGACCACTCGTATTATCAAGATCCATGCTGAACTTGGAATTTCCAAGTTCAGCGTGGAGGAGGCAGTCGCGTCTTTAGCATGTTCCTTTGAATCCACGCTGAACTTGGCTTTTCCCAAGTTCAGCGTGGAGAAGGCAGTGTGTGCTTCCCTGGGAGTTCTCAAATCCACGCTGAACTTGGCAGGAACCAAGTTCAACGTGGAGGAAGCAAAGGTTGCTGCAGGCAAAATGTACCCTATTATATATTGTTGGAAAGATATGAAAGTTAGCATTCCAATGCTGCTAGAATCACTTCAATTGGAGTTTGGTAGCTCAAGTTATACCCGTTTGTGTACAAGAAGGTCAGGATTGACAGCATCATTCGCTTTCTTCCTTTTCTGCTACAAAACTCTGTCAAATTCCTCCGAATGCTACCTGAAATAAGTAGAATTGTGCACAACTCAAAGTAGCATCCATAGTGTCTAAAAGATATTTAAATTTTGATTAAACTTAGCAATTCTAGTGCAAATTCATAAGGAAAAAATAGATAAGATGCTCACGCATTAGGAACCTGGGGAGTTAAATTGCCCGGTCACATCTTACGTACATAGGGTCAAAAATTTGTCTCAATTTTGCAAGTCTCATTTACTCTTTGTTCATTTTCATCAATCATCATCAATTTATATCAGTTCATATCTTATTGAAATCTTAAATTCATCATTCCTTATTATTACACCTACCATTTGGTTCATCAATAATTTAAACGCAAAACATATTTCATTCTTTTCTAAATAAATCAAACTTAAAACATATAATCTTTAAAACCAAATCTTTTTAAATAGTCACTTCAAACGAAGCCTTCCTATTTTTATAAAAATTTTGGTACCATCTCTTCTAAAACTTAGACTTTGCCACCCTTCTCGCGTTCCATCCAAATATTCCTCAAACTATTCTCAACCAGTTCCAAACACTAACTCATTTCTAATAATCAAAATATTTCCAATATCAAATCTATTTCAAATTTGATTTAAACCAAAATTTCAATATAAAATGTTTTCTAATACCAAATCATTTTCAGAAGTAAACTAAATTTCAATATTAAATCTTTTCTAAAGTCAACTCATTTTCAATAACGAAACATTTCTAAATCTCAAGAAAACCAATTCGGCAACTGCCAATTTAACAAAAATAATAATCCCACCAGATAAACAATCACAATTATCAAGGGCAACTTAGTTCAATCCATAAGACTCTCATAATCACCAAAATATATTTTTGCACCAATATCAATTTATAACATTTCTCATAAATAAAATGAGTTTAAGGAAAGTGCCCCTACCACGTTCATGACTTAAATACGCGACAAATTCCATTTCTATTCTTATCTCGTAGCAGCGGCATCAAAATCGACCATCCCTGCAGCAACCACAACCGCACAAGAATGAACCAAGAATGAAGCAACGACAACTCGGTGGTGACGGTGCTAGTGCGGACCCTAGACGGCAGCGGCTTGGAAGTACAGAGGCGAGGCGTAGAGGGTTCGGCAGCTCGGTGGGGACGGCACAGCTGTTAGTGGTAAGGACGAACAACGGCGACCAGTTGAGCAGTAGTTCCCTCACTCTCCTCTTCTTTTTCCTCCAATCTCTCCCTTCCCCCTTCCCCCTTTCTTTCTTTCTTTCTTCCCTTCCTGTTCCCTTTTTCCCATTTTCTTTTTTTTTCTTCGGTTATATGTTGTGTTCGTGTATGGGGTGTAGGGGGGAGGGGGATGAGAGAGGTGAGTGGCGCTGAGGCAGTGGGGTAAAAGGGTTAGGGCTAGAGCTTTCAATTTGGGAATTAGGGTTCGCTTTTTGAAAAAAATATGAAATTAGAAATTTGTGGGTAAATTAGATTTTGGTAATTTTAATTAAATTTAAGGATATTGTAATTAATTAAAATCTAATTTATTCACAAAAATTACTTTCAAAAAAATATTATTTAATTATCACATTGCAAATTAACTCTCAATCAAGTATTCTAATTTAAAATATAAGATAATATAATTAATTTTCTTTATTCGTAAAACTTAAAGTATTAAAATGACAAAAATATCAATTAACATGAAATCATATAAAATTATTATTATTTTACAATTGTAAAGCTTTATAATTTAAATATAGAAAATTATTCAATAATTATAAAATTAAGTGAAATTTTAAATTTAATTATCAAAACTTAATTTAATTATTTTTAATAAAATAATTTTTGAAAATAAATTCTTTAATGAATAATTATTTTGAAATTAGCTCATAATAAGATTTTTCAAAAGTTTTGGGTCTTACATCCTACCCATCTTATAAAAATTTTCGTCCTCTAAAATTACTTAGATATAAAAAGTCTCATAGTTTCAACTTGTTGTAAAATAGAGTTAAGAAGGCATAATGAGATACAAAAATCTCAAGATAAGCTCAATGGGTTCGTGTTAAGATAATATGGGTGGCGCTCACTCTCTCTTACTTTCTTGATAAATCAAAAACTTCACTGCACTCCAACTAGCTTAACAATCTGTCTCAAGTTCACTCAAACATCCAACGTCATTTCCAACACTTATCTTATATTAAGAACTCCTCAACTTTCATTCCTTTTAAACTGTCATCTTTATCCATGCTCAACTATTAACTTTGACTTCCAACAAACTCAATGAAGATTTTAAAATCATTCATTATCGAGCGGCAGTCTAAACAATCGATCTAATTATTTCAAAAACTTAGCAACCTGACACGTGCTCAAACACATCAGTGTAATATCACTATCTCACATAACTCGATCACTTAGCTACTTATCATGAGTTATCGTCCTATATGCATTGAGCTAATGAAAATTTGAACATCTTCTCAATCATACTCCTTCACCAAAATCAAATGTCATAATCTACGACATTTTCAAAGCCGCCAAATTCACCTCCCACGTCAACAAGCTGTGTACTAGTGAAATAACATATTGTTACCCATGTCTAGGAGTCACACATGATACCGAAAAATTCGAGTTTACTTTGAGGGATACAACTCCTAGGAAGAGCAAATCAAACGATAGGGACAACGTTCACATGAAGTAAAAAAGATGAATAGAGTCACAATTTAACAAGGATGTGCAATAACAATGAAACATTCCAGAAGAAGAGACAATTTACATCTTTCCAAGGAGATCTTAATCAAAGAACTTCAATAGAAATCATAATAAAAGTTAATATATCCAACCGAAACAAATTTAGGTCGAATAAAGGACATACAAAGTTCACAAAGAGAAGATAACTGAATTCAAGACAATGTTTACAAGATTTTAAGAGGATGACATGGAACACACTTAATTAAGACATCCATTCACAATGGACAGAACTAAGAAAATCATTCCACCTTCTTAAAGAAAGATATGAGACAAACATTTTTGAAAAGAAGTTTTAAAAACATAAGTGTTGCATTATGCCAAGACAAGTTTAAGTTAAAATAAAGTATAAAAAGCTTGTAAAACAAAAATTAACCAGGGAAATGCAAAATCTTAGAATATAGTCAAGTACAATATCAAGTAAGAATATGCATAAAAAATTGTAGTATGGTTGGAAGAATTTAAGTTGTATTCAAACCACATAAAAGCTTTCAAAATCCATGTAAGAAAGTGCTTGCAAAAATAAGGGCGATCTTGTTGAGACTTTCAAAGAATAGTTGTGGGCACCATCGGATAGAAAAGAATAAAAATGAAACTCCTTTAAAAGATCCTAAGTAAGAATTCAAAGAGAATACTATAAGACACAAAGTGTCACAATAGAGCAAGATACAAATAAAATACAGAACATAGAGCAGAAGAATCAAACCGCATAATTAGCTCACTACAATAGTAACTCTTTGAGTTTAAAACCGCATAAGATTAAAGGATTGTGCGTGTACCTCTTAAAAGGGATATTCCAAAAGATTCAAGAAAACTTCCAAGAACACAATCAATCAGGAAACAAATCAAATTAAAACTTCTTTAGAAAGGTCTAAAACAAAAATTCCAAGAGGATTAAATAAATTGTTGTGCATTGCAGCAGTGCAGGTTCAAGTCACTTTAAAGGTTTCCTAGCTCATGTAGAGGAAATGCGAAATCAACAACCACATTGTAATAATCAAAAGAGAAAACTAAGAACACGATCAACTAGATTATTCGTAAGAAAATTCAAATTGCTTTTCAAGAAGTAATCAAGCAAGTGATTCCAAAATGAAGAAAAGAGGAACAAATGATACATCAAATAACATGACACGATTCACATCACATCCGTTGACACCATCCAATTAGAAAGAAATACAAAGCTCACAAATGAGTGTAGCTAAAATCAATCATTAATATTTTTAGAGATCTGTGAATTATTTATGGTACCAGAATAAATTCAAGATCAAGTCAAGGAGTATAGAATTTATATAGATAAAGATGGCTATTAACAGTGATAAGGGTAAATATCTCAAAAGGTTCAAACAACAACCGAATACAGTACCAAGCAAAAGCAATGTATAAATGGTAAGATAAGGTTGGCAATTAAATCAATCACATTTCATAAACAAAAAAATGAACAAGGAATTCCAAGGCAATTGATAGAGAACAAGATAACACTAAGTATGAATAAGGATCATACGCCGAAACGAAACTAAATTCAAAACTTAATTTCTAACACTCCAAAAATCCGTGAACCGCATCATTTATTAATTCTAATTTATCTATGATAACCCATTAACTTTCTTGTACACGTAAACCATCAACATTAAGTTGGACAGACTTAACATCAATAGATATGCAACAGTAAGCTAACAGCATTAATCACTAGAAAGCTCTCATTCTTGTCATCCGTACAAGACCTATAACATGAAAAACACTCAGAGTATGCAATGAAGCATAGTCAGTGCATTTCCAAGGCTATAATCAGGATGAACCGCTCTGATACCATAATGTAACACCCTTACATTTAATACCTCATGATCGTACTAAAAGTTCAGCCATTACTTACCGCTAATCCTTTAATTTAATACTATATTTATTTAATATTGAGCCTTTGCGAATATGAACCAAATCTTTAATTATGAAAGCGAAAAGTCTTTACTTTAAAATTGCATAATCACATATCATATCCATATAATAATAAATACATAGACTTATTCAAAACTTCTTAATATACAAGTCTTGCCCCTCTAAAATATTAAAATGACAAATGACGAGGGGTAAAATAAAATCTAAGATTAAATCAATTACAGAATATATATATATATATATAGAGAGAGAGCTTTGTAGTTCGATCGCAGTTTTGCGCCAAAGCTTCCTGAATCTATCAGTGAAAAAGAAATTCTATAGGGGAGTGAGAACATCGTTCTCGAAAGGGTTTTCAGTAGAAGGTTTAAGAATTGTTATACGAAGATACGTTTAAAGAGAAGAATTTATTTTAAGGCAGTGATTATTGTTCATCCTATGAATCTTTTGAAAGACTAATCATCCAAAACCTTTTCAAAGAAACAATATTTAATTTTTCAAATATCCAAAACCTTTCTTTTTTTATAAGAAAATCTTAATCAATTTCCTAGACTATATGAATTATCAACTTGTTCCAAGCATAGGTTCATTAAGTCTATGCTGAACCAGCTTGATTTTTCATACTTAACTAATATCTCAATCAGAAACCAATCACACCAACTCAAGCAACCCAACAAAATCAGCAATCAAATCATCATATTCAAGAAAATAACCCTCAACTTCACTGCCACCAGCATGAGGGATCTCCTAGTTGCACACACATACAATACAAACAAGTAAAGTAAATATAGCAAGTAGGCCAAATAGCAGATAAGCATAGTTAAACAGATAGGCAAACCAAAACAATGAACACCCAAGCAAAACATACAAATGTATACAATGTATGTCTGTCTTATGACTAATGAGCTCATTTGTCGGTTATACAGCCAACTCGACATGTCTTGGTAGCTAACCATTGGATAGTCCCTCTATAGGCGCATCCCCAAGCTCAATAATATCCATGGGGAGAGAAAAAGTGCCAAGCATAAATTCATATATATATATGCATGCCCATGGGGAACTCGAGGAGTTAAAGTGTCCGGTCACATCTTACGTACAGAAGGTCAACAATTTGTCTCAATTTTGAAAGTCTCATTTACTTTTAGTTCATTTTCATCATCAATTCATATCAGTTCATATCTCATTGAAATCTCGAATTCATCATTCCACATTATCACACCTACCATTCGATTCATCAATAATTTAAACGCAAAACATATTTCATTCTTTTCTAAATAAATCAAACTTAAAACATATAATCTTTAAAATCAAATCTTTCTAAATAGTCACTTCAAACAAAGCTTTCCGATTTTTATAAAAATTTTGGCAGCATCTCCTCTAAAACATCGACTTTGCCACCCTTCTCGAGTCCCATCCAATCATTCCTCAAACCCTTCTCAACCAGTTCCAAACAGTAACTCATTTCTAATAATTAAACTGTTTCCAATATCAAATCCTTTTCAAATTTATTTTAAACCAAATTTCAATATAAAATCTTTTCTAATACCAAATCATTTTCAAAATTACACTAAATTCTAATATTAAATCTTTTCAAAATTCAACTCCTTTTCAATAACAAAACATTTCTAAATCTTAATAAAACGAATTCGGCAACTGCCAATTTAACAAAATCAATAACTCAAAATATTCAACCTTCTCCAACAATGAATAATCCCACTAGACAAACAATCACAATTATCCAGGGCAACTTAGTTCAATCCATAAGAATCATAATCACCAAAATATATTTTTACATCAATATCGATTTATAACAATTCTCGGAAATAAAATGAGTTTAAGGAAAGTGCCCCTACCTCGTTCGCAACTTAAATACACGACAAATTCTATTTCTATTCAAAATCGACCATCCCCACAGTAGCCACAGCCGCACAAGAAGGAACCAAGAATGAAGCAGCAGCAGCTCCAACAGTAACTCCTGGTAGTGAGACTTACGGCGAGGATCCCCGACAATGGTGGAAACCTCTTCTCCGGCATCACTCTCGCTTGCTTTCCCCATTTTCGGTGATGACAACAACGATGGCTTCCAATAATAGCAGAGGCAACAAACCGACGGCAATTGAGGCACGGCAGTGGCAGGCTTAACCCTTATCCGTGACTAGTTCTGCCCTCTAACGGTGGCAACGGATGCAAACTCCCTCTCTCTTCCTGATCTCCCTCTTCTTAGCAACCCAGCAGCGGTGATGGTGGAGGCTCGGTGACAAAGCAACTCGGTGGTGACTGTGCTAGCGCGTATCCTTGACAGTAGCGGCTCGGCGGTATGGAGGCAACACGAGCTGGATTACAGCGAGGCGTGGCGGGTTTGGCAGCACGATGGGAACGGTGCAGGTATCAATGGTGAGGACGAATGGTGGTGACCAGCTGAACGGCAACTCCCTCACTCCCTCTTCTTCTTCCTCTGATCTCTCCTTTCTCCCTTTCCCCCTTTCTTTCTTTCTTTCTTTCTTTCTTCCCTTCCGGTTACTTTTTTCTCCTTTTCTTTTTTTTTCCCTCTGTTATGTGTTGTGTTCGTGTATGGGGTGTGGGGGGATGAGAGAGGTGAGTGGCAGTGAGGCGGTGGGGTAAAAGGGTTAGAGCTAGAATTTTCAATTTGAGAATTAGGATTTGCTTTTGGGAAAAAATGTGAAATTTTTGGATAAATTGAAATTTGATAATTTTAATTAAATTTGGGGATATTGTAATTAATTGAAATTGAATTTATTCAAAAAAATTACTTTTAAAAAATATTATTTAATTATTAATTCGCTAATTAACTCTCAATTAAGTATTCTAATTTAAAATATAGGAAAATATAGTTAATTTTCTTTATTCGTAAAACTTAAAGTATTAAATTACAAAAATATCAATTTAAATCAAATTATATAAAATTATGTTTTACAACTGTTAAGTTTTATAATTTAAATATAGAAAATTATTCAATAATTATAAAATTAAATAAAATTTTTAATTTGATTATCGAAACTTAATTTAATTGTTTTTAATAAAATATTTTCTGAAAATAAAGTCTTCAATGAATAATTAATTTGAAATTAGCTATAATAAGATTTTTCAAAAGTTCAAGGTCTTACATAAGGGATGTTGTTCTCACCCGTTTAAGGAATTATTACTTTTCATATGCAGGTCTCGACACTTCTCAGTGAGCGCCTGAGCGGGAGGTTTATTTTGAAAGGATAGCGAAGAAGACCTTTATTTCTGATTTAATTTTAGATTCTCTCATTCTTTTGGAAATACTTATATTCTGCACTTGTTTTGAAGAGTTGTCTTTAGAGGCTTATGATGTATCTTGGAGAGATAGGTTATGTCTATCTAACTGTTGTACTGTTGTAACTCTAACCGGCCTAATGTTCACGGGCTGAGACTAGTTGATACTTATATATACTTATATATGTTTCTTTACTCTTATTCTTCCTTCAAAATTTTAATTATCTACCTTTTTTCTGACGCGCTTATATATATACATTATCGAATTTGAACGATCGACGGATTGTCTTTTCCTAAAGTTTTAAATCATTTCATAAGCTTCAAGTATAATATTCCTTTCTATATATACGTATTTATATCTTAACCTTGTGTTGTAGAACCAAACCATAATTGAGTTATGATTTAAGCATGAGGCAATAAATGATAGAGTGTTACATTATGGTATCAGAGCAGTTTGTCCTTGTGAGTCTGAGGAATGGACTACTTATGCTTCTGAGCATACTCTGAGTCGTGTTCTTGTGCTATTTAGGATATCTAACTGATAAACATAGGAAAAAGTTCATGAGCATACTTTTTAGGAATTTAAAGCACTTAATTTGAGATATTGAGACTGATCACCTTAATATTACTTTGGTATGAATAGGACCCAAATGGTACATCGTGGATCCAGTTAAACCCGTGGGTAGAGAGAAAGTGAGGAAAGCGTACCAATATATAACCTGGCTGAGTTCTTGGATGTTATGACTAATCTCGCAGATACCATTCAAGCAAATGCTGCGGTTACTAATCAGACATTAGAGAGCATGGCACAACATGTAGGAAATGGGAATGGTGGTAGACATGAAAACGGTGATGGACCAGAAAATTGTCAAACTAATGGTGGTCTAATGACATTGGCTACATTTCTAAAGGTGAATCCTCTAGTGTTCAAGGGTTCAACCAATCCCACTGCATCTGACAATTGGTTTTAAGATGTGGAGAGGGTGCTAAAAGCTCAACATGTACCTGAGAACTATTTTGTAGAGTTTGCTGCTTACCTACTGGCTAGAGAGGCTCAATTCTAGTGGCAAGGAGCTCACTGCTTGTTGCAACAAGGTAATGAGCATGCGATTATCACTTGGAAAATGTTCAAAGAGGAATTCTACAAAAAGTACTTCCCAAATTCTGTAAGGGTAGCTAAAGAGTTGGAGTTGCTATAGTTAAAGCAAGGGTTTACATTTATGATAGAGTATACTAATAAATTTGAGGAGCAGTGTCATTTTTTGAGGATTTGCCAAGGAGCACCTGAATGTTACGAGGAGTGAAAGTACCTCGAATATCAGGAT
Organism: Arachis hypogaea; assembly: GCF_003086295.3. NCBI lineage: Eukaryota > Viridiplantae > Streptophyta > Magnoliopsida > Fabales > Fabaceae > Arachis > Arachis hypogaea. The sequence goes on from NC_092044.1 coordinate 74,570,777, forward strand.
GGCCTTCAAGATGACATAATGAAAGTTGTGGCACCTCTGAAGATAAAAAAACTTTGTTGAACTGGTCAACAAAAGCCGAGTAGTTGAGATCCAAAGGGAGCTCGGTGGAAAGGGATAATCATGGAGGCTTTTACAACAAGGGACAAGAAAGCCCAAACTTTAAGAGAGGTGGTTGTGCCTCACAACCCTACCATGGCTATAATAACTTCTAAAGAAATGATAACAACAATCACCGAGGAAGAGAAAGAGGGAAGCAAGCTCAACTTCCTCATAATGATTTGACTTGTATGAGGTGCAGAAGCTATCATCCTAATACTCCATGTATATATAACTGGTTTGGGCTTATGTTACTCTTGTAGTGGTGCTGGTCACATGTCGTGAAATTGTCTGAAGAGTAAGAATTAGAATACCGGAGTAGCTCAACGGTAAGGTCTTCTCTTCACCTTAATGGCAGGTGAAGCTGGTGGGTCAGAGACTCTGAACGGAGGTAAATGCAAGAGTGGTAATATGCTTTTACTTGTCTTACATGATACTGGAATGAAAATATTCATTTATAGTCTATGATACTTGCCTTAGATGAAGTGGGTGAATAAATAAGTTCTTGAGGGCAAACGATCAGAGTGACACTGCGAAAGTGTGGCGATTTTGATGGCTTTTGGGTTGTTACAATGTGAATGAGGATTTTTGGAATATAAGATTGATTCGAGGGTTGATAAAGGATCGAGGAAGGAGAGTTGAGATGAAAAGCGCTACCTTCACCTGTTTTTCTTTTAGTAATCGAAATTTTTGAGGGCAAAATTTTTATTAAGGTGGATAGGATGTAAAAATTGCACAAAATACTAAATAAACAATTAACTATAAATAAATTAAATGATAGCGAAAAGGATTAGAGAATTAATATTTATAATTTGGAGAAATATAGATATTTAAGATGCGAATTAAAACGCTTACCTTAAAGGTTTTGGCCTATTGGGCCAACAAGCTAAGGAAATGAAATTGGGCCATACTGGGCCCAAGTTTAAGTATATATATCCACACTTAACAAACAATTCAGTACATTCTCCATTCATTTTGGAAGGGCGCAGTTGAAATTGAGAGAAGGAAGAAGAGAGGAGAAAAATTAACTTTATCTCTACCTTCAAACCTCCATAACTTTTGCTATAGAGCTCCAATCACTACATCACTAATTGATTCACACTTATCACGAGTTTTTTTGGGAGGGGGGGGGGTGATACGTGGAAATGGCTAGTTTCAATATGAAATTACTTAAAAAAAGGAGTAATAACATCGTGTGTTATATTTTTAGATGTTTATATTGTAATAAGCACCAAATACAACAATAATTTGAATGTGAAAAATTATCAAGAATTAACTTATTATAATAAATATTGTCATCATACGAAAAAATCTTAACCTGATCGAAAATATTATATAAATAATTTTATTTTTCATGCAATAGTATTTTTTTGAGTTTGCATAAATTTTTATATAGACTTATTTTTATTTGTCTTATATTAATAGGTTTAATAAAGATCAAATTCTTCAAATTCTACATTTTTTAGTTATAAAAATTTTGATACTATGTGATAATATTACTTCTTCTAACAACTTAAGTCAATAAAAAATATATATAAATAATTATATTTCTAATAAATATTATCGAAATTTAAGAGTGATAAGGGTGTCAATTTTACGTACAAATAGATCAAAGATGTAGGGTGCAAAATCATTTTGATTACTTCTAATCTCTCAAATCAATGTTGACCTAAAACATTTTGGTAAGCATAGCTTATAAAATTTCATAGCACGTAGATGGTGTGCCTTGGGCCACCACCACCATACTAAATTGCTTGCGTGTTGTACCGCACCATACCCTTCACCTGATTCTTAGTGGTGGTTGATCAGATTCCTTGCCCTAAATTTCTACATAGGATAACAAAAATTAGGAATTCAAGACATAGAACTATGTATGCAGGTACCGAATTTATTAGGTTATGAGTACGACCTTTTATTTTAAAAGATTTAATTCTTTTTGAGACAATGTGGGTTGTTGATTTTTTTTTCTTTTTTAATGCAAATTTCAAATTATTGATCTATATCATCTTATAGAATTATGTTGGAACTAATATAATATATTGTAGAGCACTTATCTAGCTTCTTCTAAATTCACTCTCTTATTTGAAAAGCTAATCCAACTATCAAAAGTAGTTGCTCTATTTTGTCACTTTCGGTCACTATTTACTCGGTGCCCTAACTCTGATCTGAGCAATAATTAACTGATCTATAGGTAGAAAAATCTCTCTATAAAACTTAAAGAATGATGCTATTTACACTATTAAATCTCTCTTTTGAATCAAATCAAATATCAATACTACCAATTTTTCAATTTTTTACGAAAAATTATATCTGATCTATTTAACCCTTAATAAGATCTAAAGATTAAATCAAAAAGTTTGTGTTTAAAAATAAGAATCGAACCAAAATAATTCAAATAGGTAATTATATAGAATATAATAATTTAAATGTTCAAAAAATATTTTTAGTTTTGAATAAACGTTTTATCAATAATGCTAGAGAGAAAAAAAAAGCAAGAATTTTTTTACTTAGCATTCCTTAATTGTTGTAACAATTAATAAATATTAAATAAGGCAAATTATGACTATTTTTGGCTGATTTTTGTTTGTTACCAAACATTTTTGCCGTACTAAATGGCAAACATTGTTATTGGAACACTAATTAATTAGGAGTGGAAATATCAATTTCTTACATACCATTTGATCATTATAGTGAATCAAACTCATTAATAAATGGCATCTTTGTCATTGGAACATTAATCAATATGGACGTATCAATTCCTTACATACCATTTGATCATCAAGAGAATCAAACACATTAATGACCTAATATCTTCATATTAATTATTAACCGAAGGATGCTTAAAGTTTTAGGCTCCATTTAGTAAAGGTTTTATTTTTAAAACTAACTTATCAAAATTAGTTTTTGAAACGTAACATTTTAAAATTTATAACAACTATATTTGGTAAAATAAAATAGAAATAACTGTATGTCAATAAGTATAAGCTAAAAAAAATGTGTTTGGTAAAATTATCTCTTTAGTATTTAAAATAATTTTAATAGACACAAATTTAATAAAAAAATTGTAAATATTTATTAAGGCTATGTTAAGCATTTTAACTTTAAAAATCACAAACTAATTTGAAAAGGTATCTTAGCATAACAATGCTTTTAAAAATATCTACAACTTTTTAAAACTAAAAATACAATTATATGCTATAAAAAATGCGCTTAACTATACTCCCCTCCAAATATCTTTTGTGGATGTTTACAAAAAGATATGTCATATCGAGAAGCTTCCACCTCCTCGTTCAATCAAACATAAAAAGGTGGAAAGTCAGAAAAATATTGCGAATATCACAAACTCTACGGGCATTCAACTATCGACTGCTATAATCTATAAAATGTCATTGAAAAGCTGGCTAGAGAAGGTCGATTAGATAGGTACTTGGCAGATAGGTTGGACGATTAAAAGAAAAGGAAAAGGAAAAGGAAAAGGGACGAAAAAGGAGGACGACCAGAATGTCCACTCCAAACCCCTAAGCGACATATACACATAATTAATGGGGAATTTGCTGGAGAAGGAATATCAAAATCAGCACGGAAAAGACATATTAAAGTGTTGTACCAAGTCGGGGAGGATAGCAGATCTCCCCACTTACCAACCATCTTGTTCACCAAAGAGGATGCTCAAGGAGTAACACATGGCCATGACGACCCCGTAGTGATAACAATGATCCTTGCCTTTTCAAACCTCCATAGAATACTTGTGGATCAAGGTAACTCAGCAGATATATTGTTTAAACTCGCTTTTGATAAGCTCGAGCTTGAAGAAAAGGATCTAAAGGCATACCCAGATAACTTCTTCGGATTAGGGGACACACCAATCCGACCTCTTGGGTACATCTCTCTATACACTACTTTTGGAAAGGGCACCAGGTTAAAAACATTAAGCATCGACTACATCGTGGTTGACGTCACTTCAGCGTATAATGCCCTAATAGGCCGGATAACCCTGAATCGACTTGCAGTAGTTATTTCCACGCCTCATCTATGCATGAAGTTTCCAAATGTAGAAGAAATTGCTACCATAAAGGGAGATCAAAAGCTAGCACACAAATGTTACAATGAAAGCCTCAATCTAAAAGGCAATCTGGGCGGAAAAGAAGTCAACACTATCAAGATCAGTGGCATCCAAACTCGAGAGGAACTATGCCCTCAACCTAAAGGAAAGATAGAAGAAGTGCAAATCGGAGATCAAACTGAGAAAACAAATATAGCAACCAACCTAGAAGAAGGGCACAAAAAGCAGGTCATTGACCTTGTGAGAAAAAATTCTGACCTCTTCGCTTGGAAAGCATCCGATATGATTGGTATAGATCCCGACCTAATGTCTCATAAGCTCATCGTATGCATAAGCTCCCAACCTATCCAACAAAAGCGTCAGAAACTTGGGCCAGAAAGGACACAGGTCGTAGAGGAACAGATGCAAGCATTATTGGAAGCTGGATTCATAAGAGAGGTAAAGTATCTACTTTGGCTGAAAAATGTGATTCTAGTGAAAAAGCAGAATGAAAAATGGAGAATGTGCGTAGATTATACCGACCTTAACAAAACTTGTCCTAAAGATTCCCACCCTTTTCCAAGTATCGATGCTTTGGTCGATTCTGCCTCAGGTTATCGGTACTTGTCCTTCATGGACACATATTTGGGATATAATCAAATCCTAATATATAAGCTAGACCAAGGAAAGACCTCATTCATCACTCCGAAGGCTAACTATTATTATGTAGTAATTCCTTTTAGGTTAAAGAATGCCGGAGCCATATACCAGTGACTAATGAACAAGGTATTTTCTTCCCACTTAGGAAAACTTATGGAGGTATATGTGGACGACATGCTTGTTAAAACCAAGGTTAACTCAGCACTCTTGTCCAACCTCATCGAGGTATTTTCTACAATAAAAAAGTATGAAATGAGGCTAAAACCCTCAAAATGCACCTTCGCAGTAGTGGCAAAAAAATTCTTAGGCTTCATGCTTACTCAAAGAGGCATAGAAGCAAACCCGAACAATTGTAGAGCCATACTAGACATGAAATGCTTGACCTGTCTCAAAGAAATTCAACAATTAAATGGAAGTTTAGCTGCTCTATCCAGGTTTCTAGCAGGATCAGCATTAAAATCACTACCCATATACTCAATCTTTAGAAATGGGAAGCCGTTTGATTGGACTCCAGAATACGAGCAAGCCTTTCAGGACTTCAAGGCCTTTCTGTGTCAACCCCCCATACTTACCCTACCTATAGCAGGAGAAGAGCTTGTTCTCTACCCAACAGTGGCAAGCTGAGCTATAGCTTTAGCCTTGATCGAAGAAGATAAAAATGGATAACAACCCGTCTACTTTGTTTGCAAAGCCTTACAAGGAGAAGAATTATACTATCAAAAGATAGAAAAATTTGCGTATGCTCTTATCATCACTTCTCTAGGCTCCGACCTTATTTCCAAGCTCACACTATAAAAGTCCGTACCAACTAACCAATGAAACATATTCTGCAAAAGACACACCTAGCAGGAAGGATGTTGTAATGGGCTATGGAACTATCCGAGTTCGATTTGAGATATGAAGATCGGACAGTAATCAAATTTCAACATCTCGCCGACTTTATAGTTGAAGAAACGGAAAGTCGAGGAATCCCAACAACATGGAGCTTATTTGTTGACGGGTCATACAATAAAGCCACCACCGAAGCAGGTGTGATCTTGGAAAGTGAGCAAGGAAACCGGGTAGAGCTTTCGCTAAGATTCGACTTTCCTACTTTTAATAACCAAGCAAAGTATGAAGCCTTGCTTGCTGGCTTGAAGCTGGCTAAAGAAGTAGGGGCAAAAAGGTTGATAGTGTTTAGTGACTCTCAAGTGGTAACCTCACAAATTAATGACACTTATCAAGCCAAAGATCCTAACATAAAGAAATATTTAGATGAAGCAAGAGAACAACTAGCACAGTTTTCGAAAGGAGAGGTTTGACATATAACTCGAGAATTAAATGCCTGAGCAGATGCCCTCTCCAAATTAAGCCAGGGGCAACAATAGGAGCCTCATCCAGGAGACTCTCTATACACCATCAATATTAAAGGAAGATGACAGCTCTGATGTGATGGCCATATCTAATCAAAATTTAGGATGGATGATCCCTATATTTAACTATCTTAAATTTGATATCCTCTCGGAGAATGAGAAAGAGGCTCGAAGGCTGATAAGGGAAGCACAAAATTATACACTGTTCCACAATGTCCTATATAAAAGGGCATATCAACACCTCTATTGAAGTGTGTCCCAACTTCTAACACAAAAGAGCTACTAGAGGAAGTACACAGTGGCATATGTGGGAACCACCTGGGAGCCCGTTCACTAGCCAAAAAAGAGATCCAGGCCAGCTTTTTCTTGCCAACCTTACAAAGACAAGCGACCGAGTTTGTTAAAAAGTGCCCACCTTGCCAAAAACATGCCAACTTCCATGTTGCGCCTCCTGAAGAGCTCGTTAGCATTATGTCACCATGGCCATTTGCAAAGTGGGGTCTCGACCTCTTCAGACTATTTCCTCAAGCTCCGGGATAAGTCAAATATCTCATAGTGGGGATTGACTATTTCACCATGTGGATCAAGGCAGAACCACTAGCAATTATCACTACCCAGAGAAGTTGGAAGTTCCTCTATAAAAATATTTTCATAAGGTTTGAAGTTTCTCACTCCATCACCACGGACAATGGGACTCAATTAACAGACTCAACCTTTAGAAATTTGGTGGCCGATCACAAGATAAAATACCAATTCACGTCGGTAGAACATCCTCAGGCTAATGGACAAGCTGAAGCTGCAAACAAAGTCATATTGGTCGGACTAAAGCACCGTCTACAAGACGCAAAGGGAGCATGGGCTAAAAAACTCCCCCAAGTCTTATGGGCATATCTAATAACTCCCTATTTCATAACCAGAGAGTCACTTTTCCGTCTTGCTTATGGAATGGAAGCTATAATCCACATAGAAATTGGTGAAGAGTCACCTAGGGTTGTATTCCACAATGAAGGGGCCAATACCCAAGTGCAAAAAGAAGAGCTTGATCTCCTTCCAGAAGTTGGAGAGAAAGCTCAGATCAGAAGAAGCGTTAAAGTAGAGGATGGCCCTAAGGTACAATCAGAAGGTGATCAAAAGAAACTTTACCTCAAACAACCTCATACTGATCTGAAATGACATTGGAGTTCAGAAGTCAGACGAAAGAAAAGTTAGCTGCAAACTAGAAAGGACCCTATAAGATTATCAAAGTCTTAGGAAAGGGCTACTACAAAGTGTCTGACCTGCAAGGATGAGAGCTCCCGAGGCCGTGGCACACATGTAATCTAAAGAAATGCTTCAGTTAGGTAGCATATCCTGTTCTCTGGTATACTCTTTTTCCAAACCTTAATATTTTTCCCTTAAAAAAGGTTTTTTTAAGGGGGTTTTAACAAGGCACCATAACAAGGGCAAATGGTAGTTAAACACCCTTTCCAGAAAATTCATGTAAAAGAAATTTCTCATTTTTAAATAAATCTTCAAAAAACATTTTCTAGAAAAACGCATTAATTTAAGCTCGATAAACTGCGAAAATCATTGCTCGACCTAAGATGGTCGGCAAGATGAAGCGATGAAGCACAAATTAATGTAAGAAGTTATATAAATAACTCTTGAAAACTGACCTTAGAATCAAGGTGGACCAAAAACAAAGTGTAGAAGTAACTTACCAATGTCCAATTACATGAAGTTGGAACTTATAAAAGGGAAATTAAATAAACAAGTTTGTCACTTTCAAACTTAGCAAAAAACAACATTAATAGTTGTTAAGGTATAACCTCCAACTAAGCAACTGTATAAAAACTAATTCAAAATAGACCTAGCGTCATTGTTAAGATGAAGAAAGGCTCTTTAAATCTTAAGCTTTTTTGGAAAACAACTTAAAAGAAAAAGTAAGTGTTTCGAGGGATACATGAAACGTTGGTTTCGGCCTAAACATGAGGTCTAGATCCCTTAGTATGGCAGCATTCGACCTCCTCGGTGTCGAGATACTGCCTGTCTGTGTTCTTCGTGAGGAGGTGGGGGTGGTACCAGTAAGAAACTCTGATACTTAAGTTAGCAAGGGCTTTAAGAGGGTTCTTAGTAGATTAGAACGCGAGTTATACCTATGGGTGTCAGTGTATTTATAGTAGAGTTTGATGACCTCCTTGGTGGCAGTAGTTCCATCTTATCTTATCTTATATCTTAGAAGTTTGTTGGGGTCTATCTCTTGGTGGAGATAGAGATTTAGTCATGGCTTCTAGAAGCAGTAACCTGCCACGTTGGATAAGTAGAGCTAGACTCCTTGATTGGTGTCTAACCTCTTTGAAGAGGTCAGGTAAGGGATGAGAGGCCACCTTCCAAAGTTGATCCTCTCATCCTTATTGGGCCTGACTTTAGGTTTAGGCCAGGGTATGAATAGTGCCCTTGCTTGAGTCCCAATTTTTCCTATAAGTCGGGCTCAAGCATTTCGTGGCTTCTGTTGGAGACGTCCGGCGCTTCTCTTTGCGGAGGTTGGGTTGCGGTTACGGGTTTTAAAAATTTGAATGTTGTCCCTCTCTAAATGAGGGGCTGAATTAGCGCGACAGTTTCTTTTATCTTCACGTACAATTTTAAAGCTCAGTTATTGGGCTCGTTATTCTTTGCTTTCTTATAAAAGCTTTGTGGATTCTCTTATTTTTTTTCTCCATTTCTGCGACTCTCACTCTATCTCTCTCTCTCTCTCCCTCTCTCTCCATTTTCCCTTTGTGAAAGAACTTTTCTCCGTTGCTTTTCGATCATCCTTACTTTCAAGATTTTCTTTTCCTTGGGTTTCCCAGAGGCATCCTTTTTCGAGAGGAACATTCGTGTTACTACTGTTTGACGCGCCCTTCTTTTTCATCTTCCGTCCAGGTTTGTGTTTTAATGGTTTTCGCGTTTTTGGCTTGCGTAGCTGTTGCCTTGAATAATTTTGGTGAATGTTGATAATGGTTTTGCTGATTCTATTTTTGATGATGATTCACTGCATCTCTTGAAAAGTTTCCTTCTTTGACTTGATATTTCTTGGAAATTCCATTTTCCCTTGATTACTACTTTTGTAAAAATGTCCCTTTTACTTTGCTTTGGCTTTCTGTGAACTTTGAAGGGTTGTGGTTGGTTTGCTTTGGTTGTTTGCGTCTGTGATGCCCACAGAGGTGTCATTGTGATGCTTATGATGTTGCATGGGAGGGGCACCTTTTTTAAACATATTTTTAAAAAGGCTGTCTTTGATTTTTTGGGGTTTACCCGACTTCTTTTCCCTTGTCCGGGTTGTTTGTAGTAATGATATCTTTTGCTATTGTATTTAAAGGTGTAGCTATATGTCTCCTTCTGTTCTAACCAAAATGTCCACTAAGGTCCCTCCTGGCCTCCATAAATGGGTAGATATTGTAGTCCTTCCTTGTGTAACTGTAGTGGATAGGGAGTACTGTAACAAGTTTCGTAGGCATCATAGGATATGTTTTAATAGGGAAGATGAGAAAAATTATGAGCTAGTCGTTCCTGACCCTGAAGAGATGGTTTGCTTCCCTCCTTTGGACAACTTAGAGCGTCCTTTTTTCTACGCTTATGATTGTTTTTTCACCAGTTTGGGTATTACTCTTCCCTTTACCGACTTTGAGACAGAGATCCTCTGCTCTTCCCTCCTTTTCATGCTTCTTAGGCCTTTTTGAACTTTGCTCAAGCTAATGTGGAGAGGTTGAATGGTTTGAAGGCCAAGTTATAGGGGGAAGAATGCTAAGTTGGAGTCAGACTTGGAGAAGGCTCGTTCCCAAGCAGCCAAGGCTGAGGCAGTGTCACTATTGACAGAGGAGATGAAAAAAAAGGTCGAGAAGAGTTATTCTCAGATATATAGGTAGTTGATCAATATGCGGGAGGATCTAAAGGCAGCCCGGGATGACTATGTCGAACTTCAAGATCATGTGGTCGGGTGTATGGCTGAAATGTATGAGAATTTGAAGGCCCAAGTTTGGGTCCTAGCCCTCGACCTTGACCTCTCTTTGTTCAGTACCGACAATGTTGTTGCGGATGGGAAGATCGTTCCAGCACCAGAAGAGGATAAGGAGGTGCCCGTGTCCGATCCCAAGGCTGGTCAGGCTTCTTTTGTTTCCAAGGTCCGAGCTGAGCCTTGGTCCGAGGCCGTCAATGTGGAGGCTTTTCTTTCATCTCCCGAGATCATCAAGGCTATTCTGATCACTGCTCTTCCCCCATCTCCCCCTTCCAAGGATGCTGTAACAGGCGAGAACCTCAGCCCCCTTTGATTTTCCTTTAGTTTATCTTTCTGAGATGGCTGACTTGTGGGTCTTTAACACTTTAATTTTGTAATTGTTGGTATTCGCTTTGAACTTTTTATTATCGGTTATCGTGTGTAAATTTCATAAATAATGCTTGATTCAAACCCTTTTTCCTTTTGAGATGAAGCTAGGCTTTTTGTAGTTGTTTTCCCTTTTGTTTGTTAAGTCATTGAATTTTCTTTCATAGGTCCGACCTCGAGTAGTCGGCCTTTAGTAAGTTACTTTTGCTGCTTGTTTTTTATTTGATCTTATTAAAATCGCTTTATATGAGCTGTTTATGTAACTTACATTAATTTGGACCTCATCGCCTTATCTTGCCTACCTTTTTTAGGTCAGACAATAATTTTTGCAGTTTGTTGAGCTTAAATTAATGTGTCTTCCAACAGGAAACTTCTTTTAAAGTAGAGATGGAGAAAATAAGATAGGTCTTTTATTAGAAAGTAGAGAGCTTCTTTACAGAAATCTGGGGGCTTGGGTACCCCTAGCCCTTGTGCTGGTGCCTCGTTAAAAACCCTTAATATTGGGAAAAAAGAGTACACCTCTGCACAAGGTTCACTTTCTAACTATAGTGCCTTCTTAGGTTAAATGCGTGCCAAGATCTCGGGAGCTCCCGCTCTTGGAGGTCAGACACTTTGTAGTTAGAAAAGATAGTTGTTGGTTGAAAGCATAAACAAATAATAAAAAGAATGAAATACCAGATTAATGTGATAACAATAATAGCGGATCAGTTAAAGCTTCGAAGATGCTTCCTCCTTCTGGATCAACTTTTCTCACTGTCTACTTTAACTTATGATGATTCATTCCATGGCAAGCTGTAGGTGATTAACACCATGGTCAGTGGTCATTAATCTCTTCTGCTTTAGATCAAATGCCGATGTCAATGGTTATCAAATCTAAACGAAGGTGAAGCTCTTGCAGTCCAATCTCTGATAATTCTACTCAAAATACCACAGACAAGGTTAGATCTTTCGGATCGGAGAATGACGCTTTATGATTCTAGCTTATAGCACAAAGGCCCTAATCACCCCGTACCTCGGCTGAACTGATGTCTCCAAGTCCCCAACGAACTCGTGGATTAGTCATCTAAGAGATGTATAATCAAGCTTGTGGTTCAGTACTATCCCGTCAAGGACTCGCAAGAACCCATAGAGAATAGGGATGACGGTCAAGTTACACTCCCAATTCATTAGGATGAAGAACGAAGATACATCTTAGAATAGAATCAAGCATAGATTGAAATAGAAAAGTGATATTATTAATCCATAAGAATCAGCAGAGCTCCTAACCTTAGCCTAAGAGGTTTACTTTCTCGTACTATACAGAAAATAATATGTAAGGTTCGAAAATAGTGTGTAGAAGAGGAAGAAGATCCTAAACAAGGGTGGTCTTCTCCTTTAAATACGAATATAATACTTAAGGATTACAGAATTAAGATAGACTAGACTCTTAGTGCGAAATTCCTCTTCCTGGACCCACCTGGTGAGTGTTTGGGCTGAGCTTGGGATGAGTCCACGAGTTGGTACTCCCTTTTGGGCATTGGACACCAGCCTTGCTCCCTTTTGGGCGTTGAACGCCAGAAAGGGGGTAGTTGTGGGCGTTCAACGCCTGTTTTGGTCATTCATTTCCAAAAACAAGTATAAACTATTATATATTGCTGAAAAGCCCTAGAATTTAGCTTTCCAACGAAATTAAGGGAACATCATTTGAACCTTTGTAGCTCTAGAAAGGCTCATTTGACTGCATAGAGGTCAGAATCTGACAGCATCTGCTACGCTTTCCTTGCCTCTGAATCAGACTTTGCCAAAACTCCTCAATTTCAGCCAAAAATTACCTAAAATCATCAGAAAACACAACAACTCAAAGTAGAATCCAAAAATATGAATTTTGTACTAAAACCAACCAAAAAATAATAAAACTCAACAAAACATACTATAAATACTGAGAATATAGTGCCAAAAAGTGCTTATTCATGTTTGCACCCTTGATCTTCTAAAAAAATCAGCTATTTTATTCATGTTTGATGATGATAAGAAAATTAAATTATACCCAAATTGATCAAAATAATACTAATGCTCATGCAATTATAATACTAATAATCATGCAATCCTAATACTAATGCTTATGAAACTTTTAATATAGGTCTCTAATGACAAAAGTTATCATAGAGTTAGGACTCAACAACCTTGATTTTGGGAGATAGGTGCTCCTTCAATCTATGGGACACGTGGCGCTTCAAGGGATAACCTCTGGCGCTCAGCTCCTGTAGCTCACGCCCTTGTAGCTCTTATTCCTTGAGCAATTTGCAAAGCATGTTGTTCTGGTTCTGCTGCTCTTCTTTGAGTTGATCTATAGCTTCTTGCAGCTTGGTGACAGATGCTTCCAAGCAGGCCCAATAGTCAAATTGAGGGATTTCTGGGAGAAGCTCATGCGCCCTCCTATTGGTGGGGTTGTCTTGAGCTTGAGATCCATCCATTATCTTTTTAGTGATTGAGTGCTCAGTTGGGACGAACTCATCCACTCCCATCTGTATCCCTGCATCTTTACATAACAGATAGATCTAGCTTGGGTAAGCCAATTTGTCCTCAGTAGATTCCTTTTGTGCAATTGTGTACATTTCACAAGGAATTAGCTGATGAACCTCAACCTCTCTTCCCAACATAATACAGTGAATCATCACTGCGCTTTTTACAGTAATTTCGAAACGGTTACTTGTGGGAAGTATAGAATGCCTAATGAAATCCAGCCAGCCCTTAGCAACTGGTTTGAGATCTCCCCTCTTTAGTTGGTTTGGGACACCTTTTGTGTTGGTTATCCACTTGGTTCCAGGGAAGCATATGTCCTCTAGAACTTGATCCAGCTTTTTATCTTTAACCATTCTCCTATTAAAGGATTCTGGATCATCTTACAGTGTAGGAAGTTTGAGGACTTCTCTTATTTTGTCTAACTGAAAGTAAATAATCTTTTCCCTGACCATAGTCCGGAAGGTGTGAAAGGCAGCTCCCTCCATTCCTTGCTTATCTGTTAGCCACAGATTTGCATAGAATTCATGGACCATGTTTCTTCCCACATTTATCTCAGGATTAGCTAGGATTTTCCAGCCTCTATTTCGAATCTGCTCTTGGATATCTGGATATTCATCTTCTTTCAGATCAAATTTCACTTCCGGGATCACTGATCTTCTGCATGTGATTTTGAAGTAATGGTCTGCATGTTCTTTGGTGCAGAACTTCTCATGCATCCAAGGTTTTAGATTGTTTTCTTTCTTGCCTCTTGGAGTGGTTTGTTACCCTTTAGGGGCCATGATCTTGGTGAGTTTTAGCTCAGTGATCACGGAAAAACACACCAAACTTAGAGGTTTGCTTGTCCTCAAGCAAAAGAAAGGAAAGAAGAGGGATAGAAGGAAAGAAGGATTCGAATGGTGAATGAATGGGGATGGCCGAATGGGATTTAAAAGGGAGGGGGGTGGGTTTCAAAATTTTTGAAAAAGATATGATAGAAAGATATGATTGGTAAAAGATAAACATGATATGAAAAAGATAGGATTTTAAAATTTTGAAAGATATGAAAAGAATTTAGAAAGATGAATGAGTTTTAAAAAGAGTTGAAAAAGATTTGAAAAGGATTTATAAGATAATTAATTAATTTTTTCGAAAATGGATTTTGAAAGATGAAGATTTGTAATGGGTTTATGCAGAAAATTATGAATTAAAATAAGAAAATTTGAAAATTTTTGAATTGGGAACGAAATTCGCCTCCTCATGCTCTTTTGGCATTAAACAGCCAGAATGGTATCCATTCTGGCATTTAACACCCATCTGTTGGCCATTTTGGGCGTTTAACGCCCAGCCAAGTACCCTGGTTGGCGTTTAAACGCCAAAAATCCTTTGTCACTGGGCATTTTTCTGAACACCCAGGATGCTGCTCATTATGGCGTTAAACGCCCAGAATGCTGCCCATTCTAGTGTTTAACGCCCAGAATGCTACCTTTAATGGCGTTAATTTCCCAGAATGATGCCCATTCTGGCGTTTAACACCCAGAATGCCTCATTACTGGAGTTTTTGTGCTAGTAAGCTCTTTTTCTCTGTTTTTATGCTCAGAACTCTGCTATAACTCTGTAAACTTCTGTATTTGACCATAAATTGTATCAAACTCGTATAATTATTATTTAAGTAACAAAAATCTTCCCTGACGGTTGGGTTGCCTCCCAGCAAGCGCTTCTTTATTGTCTTTAGCTGGACTTTATTGAGCTTTAATCCAGTCTCATTCTTGAGCACTCTTGCTCAACATTGCCTTCAAGGTAGTGCTTGAATCTCTGTCCATTAACAATGAACTTTTTGTTAGAGTCAGCATCCTGAAGCTCTACATATCCATATGGTGACCGATGAGCGGATAATTTATACACTTTTTGGCATTGTTTTTAGGTAGTTTTTAGTAGGATCTAGCTACTTTTAGGGATGTTTTCATTATTTTTTATGCTAAATTCACATTTCTGGAATTTACTATGAGTTTGTGTGTTTTTCTATAATTTCAGGTATTTTCTGGCTAAAAATGAGAGACCTGAGCAAAACTCTGATAAGAAGGCTGACAAAGGACTGCTGATGCTGTTGAATTCTGACCTCCCTGCACTAGAAATGGATTTTCTGGAGCAACAGAACTCCAAATGGTGCGCTCTCAATAGCGTTGGAAAGTGGACATCCAGAGCTTTCCAGGAATATATAATAGTCCATACTTTATCCAGAGCTAGTTTCATGCTACATTCTGGAGTCAAACGCCAGAAACACGTCACGAACCAGAGTTGAATGCCAAAAACATGTTACAACTTGGCGTTCAACTCCAAAAGAAGCCTCTGCATGTGTATAGCTCAAGCTCAGCCCAAGCACACACCAAGTGGGCCTCGGAAGTGGATTTCTGCATCAATTACTTACTTCTGTAAACCCTAGTAGCTAGTCTAGTATAAATAGGACTTTTTACTATTGTATTAAGTGTCCTTGATTGTATTTTTTTGATCTTTTGATCACGTTTGGGGGCTGGCCATTCGGCCATGCCCGAACCTTCATCAATTATGTATTTTCAACGGTGGAGTTTCTACACTCCATAGATTAAGGGTGTGGAGCTCTACTGTACCTCAAGTTTCAATGCAATTACTACTATTTTCTATTCAATTCTGCTTGTTCTTATTCTAAGATATTTATTGCACTTCAACATGATAAATGTGATTATCCGTGACACTCATCATTTTTCTCACCTATGAATGCGTGACTGACAACCACTTCCGTTCTACCTTAGACCGGGCGCATATCTCTTGGATTCCTTAATTAGAATCTTCGTGGTATAAGCTAGAATTGATGGCGGCATTCATGGGAATCCGGAAAGTCTAACCTTGTCTGTGGTATTCTGAGTAGGATTCCGGGATTGAATGACTGTGACAAGCTTCAAACTCGCGATTGTTGGGCGTGATGACAACCGCAAAAGAATCAAGGGATTATATTCCATCATGATCGAGAACTGACAGATGATTAGCCGTGCCGTGACAGAGCATTTGAACCTTTTTTACTGAGAGAATGGGATGTAGCCATTGACAACGGTGATGCCCTACATACAACTTGCCATGGAAAGGAGTAAGAAGGATTGAGGGAAGGCAGTAGGAAAGCAGAGATCCAACAGGGACAATTCATCTCCATACACTTATCCGAAATTCTCTCCAATGATTTACATAAGTATTTTTATCTTTATTTTATGTTTTATTTATTATTATTATTCAAAAACTCCATAATCGATTATTATCCGCCTAACTGAGATTTACAAGATGACCATAGCATGCTTCATACCAACAATCTCCATGGGATCGACCCTTACTCACGTAAGGTATTACTTGGACGACCCAGTGCACTTGCTGGTTTGTTGTCCGGAGTTGTGACTAAGTGTGATTCACGTTGAGAGCGCTACCAAGTTTTTGGCGCCATTGTTGATGATCACAATTTTGTGCACCAAGTTTTTGGCGCCGTTGTCGGGGATTGTTCGAGTTTGGGCAACTGATGGTTCATCTTGTTGCTCAGATTAGGTAATTTTCTTTTTGTTTTGTTTTCAAAAATTTTTCAAAAAAAAATATTTTGAAAATAAATCATTCTATGGCTTCAGAATTTTTAAGAATGAATTCTAGTGTTTCATGAATCATGTTGAAGCTTGGCTGGCTGTAAAGCCATGTCTAACTTAATTGGATTGAGGCTTCCAAACCATCAGCATAGAGGCAAGTTAATTGGAATATCAACTGTTATATGCCTGATTTATATCTTCTAAAGCTGGCTGGCTATTAAGCCATGCCCAACCTTTGTTTTATCTTTATTTTCGAAAAATTATGCTAACAATTAATATGATTGAATCAAAAATTTGAAGTTTGTTACTTTCTTATTAAGAAAGGTTCAATCTTTAAATTCTAGAATCATATCTTTTAGTTTCTTGTTAGTTAAGTAATTAATTTTAACTTTAAAAATTAAATCTTTTCTAACCATATCTTTTTAATCATATCTTTTATATAATATATTTTTTAAAATTTTATCTTTTTTCAAAAAAATTGATTTTAAAATATCTTTTCTAACTTCTTATCTTCTTTTCTTCTTATCTTTTCAAATTTGATTTTCAAATCTTTTCAACTAACTAATTAACTTTTTGTTTGTTTCTTATCTTTTTCAAAACCACCTAACAACTTTTCTCTCTCTAATTTTCGAAAATACCTCCCTCTTTTTCAAAAATTCTTTCTTTAATTAATTAATTGTTTTAAATTTTAATTTTAATTTTATTTCTTATCTTTATTTTTTGAAAATCATTTAACTCCTTTTTAAAATTTATTTTCGAAAATTTCTCCCTCTCTCATATTATTCTATTTATTCATTCATTTACTAACACTTCTCTTCATCTCAAATCACTGCCCTTATCCTCACCATTGTGTTTGGATTCTCCTTTCTTTATCCCCTTTCTTCTTTTACTAATAATAAGGAACCTCTTTACTGTGACATAGAGGATCCCTCTTCTTTTTCTGTTCTCTTCTCTTTCATATGAGCAGGAACAAGGAAAAAGACATTCTTGTTGAAGCTGATCCAGAACCTGAAAGGACTCTGAAGAGGACACTAAGAGAAGCTAAATTACAACAAGAAAGGAGATGGCAGCCGAACCCAACAACAATAATGCAAGAAGGATGCTTGGTGATTATACTACACCTACTTCCAAGTTTGATGGAAGAAGCATCTCAATTCCTGCCATTGGAGCAAACAATTTTGAGCCGAAACCTCAACTAGTTGCTCTAATGCAACAGAACTGCAAGTTTCATGGACTTCCATCAGAAGATCCCTACCAGTTTTTAACTGAGTTCTTACAGATCTGTGAGACTGTTAAGACTAATGGAGTAGATCCTAAAGTCTACAGGCTCATGCTTTTCCCTTTTACTGTAAGAGACAGAGCTAGAGCATGGTTGGACTTTCAACCTAAAGATAGCCTGGACTCCTGGGATAAGCTGGTCACAGCCTTCTTGGCTAAGTTCTTTCCTCCTCAAAAGTTGAGCAAGCTTAGAGTAGATGTTCATACCTTCAAACAAAAAGATGGTGAATCCCTCTATGAAGCTTGGGAAAGATACAAACAGATGACTAAAAGATGTCCTTCTGACATGTTTTTGGAATGGACCATGATAGATATATTCTATTATGGTCTATCTGAGTTCTCTAAGATGTCATTGGACCATTCTGCAGGCGGATCCATTCACCTAAAGAAAACGCCTGTAGAAGCTCAAGAACTTATTAACATGGTTGCAAATAACTAGTTCATGTACACTTCTGAGAGGAATTCTGTGAATAATGGGACGCCTCAAAGGAAGGGAGTTCTTGAAATTGATGCTCTGAATGCCATTTTGGCTCAAAACAAAATGTTGACTCAGCAAGTCAACATGATTTCTCAAAGTCTGAATGGATGGCAAAATGCATCCAACAGTACTAAAAAGGCATCTTCTGAAGAATAAGCATATGATTCTGAGAACCCTGCAATAGCAGAAGTAAATTATATGGGTGAACCTTATGGAAACACCTATAATTCATCATGGAGAAATCATCCAAATTTCTCATGGAAGGATCAACAAAAGCCTCAACAAGGCTTTAATAATGGTGGAAGAAATAGGCTCAGCAATATCAAGCCTTATCCATCATCTTCTCAGCAACAGACAGAGAATTATGAATAGAGTACCTCTAACCTAGCAAATTTAGTCTCTGATCTGTCTAAGGCCACTTTAAGTTTCATGAGTGAAACAAGGTCCTCCATCAAAAATCTGGAGGCACAAGTGGGCCAGCTGAGTAAGAAAATCACTGAAACTCCTCCTAGTACCCTCCCAAGCAATACTGAAGAAAATCCAAAAAGAGAGTGCAAGGCCATTGATATAATCAATATGGCCGAACCTAGAGAGGAAGGAGAGGATGTGAATCCCAATGAGGAAGACCTCATAGGACGTCTCTCAAGCAAGAAGGAGTTCCTATTGAGGACCTAAAGGAATCTGAGGCTCATATAGAGACCATAGAGATCCCATTAAACCTCCTTCTGCCATTCATGAGCTTTGAAGACTATTCTTCCTCTGAAGAGGATGAAGATGTAACTGGAGAGCAAGTTGCTCAATATCTAGGAGCCATCATGAAGCTGAATGCCAAGTTGTTTGGTGATGAGACTTAGGAAGGTGAACCTCAAAAGAGACAAGATCCTGGCAAATTCTTAATACCCTATACCATAGGCACCATGACCTTTGACAAGGCTCTGTGTGACCTAGGATCAGGCATAAATCTTATGCCATTCTTTGTAATGGAGAAACTGGAAAGCATTGAGGTACAGCCTGCCATATTCTCATTATAAATGGCAGACAAGTCAGTAAGACAAGCTTATGGATTGGTAGAGGACGTGTTGGTAAAGGTTGAAGGCCTTTACATCCCTGCTGATTTCATAATCTTAGACACTAGGAAGGAGGAGGATGAATGCATCATCCTTGGAAGACCTTTTATAGCCACAGCAGGAGCTGTGATAGATGTTAACAGAGGAGAATTAGTCCTTCAATTGAATTGGGACTACCTTGTGTTTAAGGCTCAAGGATCTTCTTCTTTAACAATGGAGAGGAAGCATGAAAAGCTTTTCTCAGTACAGAGTCAAACAAAGCCCCTACAATCAAACTCTAAGTTTGGTGTTGAGAGGCCATAGCCAAACTCTAAGTTTGGTGTTGAATCCCCACATCCAAACTCTAAGTTTGGTGTTGGGAGTCTACAACATTGACCTGATCACCTGTGAGGCTCTATGAGAGCCCCTGTCAAGCTATTGACATTAAAGAAGCGCTTATTGGGAGGCAACACAATTTTTATTTATCTAATTTTATTTTATTTTCATTGTTTTTTTATGTTTTATTAGCTTCATGATCATGTGGAGTCACGAAAAAAATATTAAAATTAAAAACAGAATCAAAAACAGCAAAAGAAAAATCACACCCTGGAGGAAGGACTTACTGGCGTTTAAACGCCAGTAAGGAGTATCTGGCTGGCGTTCAACGCCAGAACAGAGCATGGATCTGGCGTTGAACGCCAGAAACAAGCATGGAACTGGCGTTTAACGCCAGAAACATGCTGCAGTTGGGTGTTGAACGCCCAGAACATGCATCACCTCGGCGTTTAAACGCCAGAATTGCATGCAAAGGCATTTTACATGCCTAATTGGTGCAGGGATTTAAATCTTTGACACCTCAGGATCTGTGGACCCCACAAGATCATCTCAAGATCTGTGAACCCCATAGGATTCCCACCTACCATATTCTCCCATCTTCTCAACATTCATCCTCTCTTTCCAATAAACACTCTTCCCCAAAACCCTTCACCAATCACTTCAATCTCTCTTCCCAATTACCCCCTTCACCACTCACATCCATCCACTCTTTCCCATAAACCCCACCTACCTTCAAAATTCAAAATTTCTTTCCCACTCAAACCCACCCTAAATAGCCGAACCTACTCCTTCTCCTCTCACTATATAAACCCCTCTATTCTCCTTAATTTTCACACAACACAGATCCCTCTTCTATATCTTGGCCGAATACACATTTCTCCACTTTCCTTCATATTTTCTCTTCTTCTTTTCTTTTCTTTCTTCTCTTGCTCGAGGGCGAGCAATATCCTAAGTTTGGTGTGGTAAAAGCATAAGCTTTTTGTTTTTCCATTACCATTAATGGCACCTAAGGCTGGAGAAACCTCTAGAAAAGGGAAAGGGAAGACAAAAGCTTCCACCTCCGAGTCATGGGAGATGGAGAGATTCATCTCCAAAGCCCATCAAGACCACTTCTATGATGTTGTGGCTAAGAAGAAGGTGATCCCTGAGGTCCCTTTCAAGCTCAAGAAAAATGAGTTTCTGGAGATCCGACATGAGATTCAAAGAAGAAGTTGGGAAGTTCTGACCAACCCCATTCAACAAGTCGGAATCTTGATGGTTCAAGAGTTCTATGCCAATGCATAGATCACTAGGAACCATGATCAAAGTATGAACTCGAATCCAAAGAACTATCTTACAATGGTTCAGGGGAAGTACTTAGATTTTAGTCCAGAAAATGTGAGGTTGGCATTCAACTTGCCCATGATGCAAGGAGATGCACACCCTTACACAAGAAGGGTCAACTTTGATCAAAGGTTGGACCAAGTCCTTAGGGACATATGTGTTGAAGGAGCCCAATGGAAAAGAGACTCCAAAGGCAAGCTAGTTCAATTAAGAAGACTAGACCTCAAGCCTGTGGCTAGAGGATGGTTGGAGTTCATCCAACACTCCATCATCCCCATTAGAAACCGATCTGAAGTTACTGTGGATCAGGCCATCATGATTCATAGCATCATGAATGGAGAGAAAGTAGAAGTTCATGAAGTCATCTCCCTTGAATTCTACAAAATAGCCGAAAAGCCCTCTACCTTGGCAAGGCTAGATTTTCTTCATCTTATTTGCCATCTATGTTACTCAGCTGGAGTCATCATAGAAGGAGACATCCCTATTGAGGAGGACAAACCCATCACTAAGAAAAGGATGGATCAAACAAGAGAGCCCACTCATGGAACCCAAGAGACGCATGAGGAAGCTCATCACCAAGAAATCCGGAGATGCCTCAAGGGATGCACTTTCCTCCTAACAACTATTAGGAACAACTCAACACTTCTCTTGAAGATTTGAGTTACAATATGGATCAATTAAGGGTGGAACATCAAGAGCACTCCATCATTCTCCATGAAATTAGAGAAGATCAAAGAGCAATGAGGGAGGAGCAACAAAGGCAAGGAAGAGACATAGAAGAACTCAAGGACATCATTGGTTCTTCAAGAAGAAAGCGCCACCATCACTAAGGTGGATTCATTCCTTGTTCTTATTTTTCTGTTTGTCGGTTTTTATGCTTATTATGTCATCTATATTTGTGTCTCTGTTACATGATCATTAGTATTTAGTAACTATGTCTTAAGGTTATAAATAATTCCATGAATCCTTCACCTCTCTTAAATGAAAAATGTTTCTAATTCAAAAGAACAAGAAGTACATGAATTTCGAAATTATCCTTGAATTTAGTTTAATTATATTGATGTGGTGACAATACTTTTTGTCTTCTGAATGAATGCTTGAACAGTGCATACTTTTGATCTTGTTGTTTATGAATGTTAAAATTGTTGGCTCTTGAAAGAATGATGAACAAAGAGAAATGCTATTGATAATCTGAAAAAAATCATGAAATTGATTCTTGAAGTAAGAAAAAGCAGTGAAAAAGCAAAAGCTTGCAAAAAAAAAATTTGGCGAAAAAAATAGAAAGAAAAAGAAAAAGCAAGCAGAAAAAGCCAATAGCCCTTAAAACCAAAAGGCAAGGGTAAAAAGGATCCAAGGCTTTGAGCATCAATGGATAGGAGGGCCCAAGGAAATAAAATCCAGGCCTAAGTGGCTAAATCAAACTGTCCCTAACCATGTGCTTGTGGCATGCAGGTCCAAGTGAAAAGCTTGAGACTGAGTGGTTAAAGTCATGATCCAAAGCAAAAAGAGTGTGCTTAAGAACTCTGGACACCTCTAACTGGGGACTTTTGCAAAGCTGAGTCACAATCTGAAAAGGATCACCCAGCTATGTGTCTGTGGCATTTATGTATCCGGTGGTAATACTGGAAAACAAAGTGCTTAGGGCCACAGCCAAGACTCGTAAAAGTAGCTGTGTTCAAGAATCAACAAACTTAACTAGGAGAATTAATAACACTATCTGAAATTCTAAGTTCTTAGAGATGCCAATCATTCTAAACATCAAAGGAAAAAGTGAGATGCCAAAACTGTTCAGAAACAAAAAGTTACAAGTCTCGCTCATCTAATTAGAACTAATATTCATTGATATTTTAGGATTTATAGTATATTCTCTTCTTTTTATCCTAATTTATTTTCAGTTGCTTGGGGACAAGCAACAATTTAAGTTTGGTGTTGTGATGAGCGGATAATTTATACGCTTTTTGGCATTATTTTTAGGTAGTTTTTAGTAGGATCTAGCTACTTTTAGGGATGTTTTCATTAGTTTTTATGCTAAATTCACATTTATGGACTTTACTACGAGTTTGTGTGTTTTTCTATAATTTTAGGTATTTTCTGGCTGAAATTGAGGGACCTGAGCAAAACTCTGATAAGAAGGCTGACAAAGGACTGCTGATGCTATTGGATTCCGACCTCCCTGCACTCGAAATGGATTTTCTGGAGCGACAAAACTCCAAATGGTGTGCTCTTAACGGCGTTGGAAAGTAGACACCAGAGCTTTCTAGCAATATATATAGTCCATACTTTATTCGAGATTAGATGACGTAAACTGGCGCTCAACACCAGTTCCATGCTGCATTTTGGAGTCAAACGCCAGAAACACGTCACGAACCAGAGTTGAACACCAAAAACACGTTACAACTTGGCGTTCAACTCCAAAAGAAGCCTCTGCACATGTAAAGCTCAAGCTCATCCCAAGCACACACCAACTGGGCCCCGAAAGTGGATTTCTGCATCAATTACTTACTTCTGTAAACCCTAGTAGCTAGTCTAGTATAAATAGGACTTTTTACTATTGTGTTCAGTGTCCTTGATTGTATTTTTTGATCTTTTGATCACGTTTGGGGGCTGGCCATTCGGCCATGCCCGAACCTTCATCACTTATGTATTTTCAACGGTGGAGTTTCTACACACCATAGATTAAGGGTGTGGAGCTCTGCTGTACCTCAAGTTTCAATGCAATTACTACTATTTTCTATTCAATTCTGCTTGTTCTTATTCTAAGATATTCATTGGACTTCAACATGATGAATGTGATGATCCGTGACACTTATCATTATTCTCATCTATGAACGCGTGACTGACAACCACTTCCGTTCTACCTTAGACCAGGCGCACATCTCTTGGATTCCTTAATCAGAATATTCGTGGTATAAGCTAGAATTGATGGCGGCATTCATGGGAATCCGGAAAGTCTAACCTTGTCTGTGGTATTCCGAGTAGGATTCCGGGATTGAATGACTGTGACGAGCTTCAAACTCGCGATTGTTGGGTGTGATGACAAATGCAAAAGAATCAAGGGATTCTATTCCAACATGATCGAAAATCGACAGATGGTTAGCCGTGCTGTGACAGAGCATTTGGACCTTTTTCACTGAGAGGATGGGATGTAGCCATTGACAACGGTGATGCCCTACATACAGCTTGCCATGGAAAGGAGTAAGAAGGATTGAGGGAAGGCAGTAGGAAAGCAGAGATCCAACAGGGACAATTCATCTCCATACACTTATCCGAAATTCTCACCAATGATTCACTCTCTTCTCTTTATCTTTATATTATGTTTTATTTATTATTATTATTCGAAAACTCCATAATCAATTATTATTCAGCTAACTGAGATTTACAAGATGACCATAGCTTGCTTCATACCAACAATCTCCGTGGGATTGACCCTTACTCATGTAAGGTATTGCTTGGACAACTCAGTGCACTTGCTGGTTAGTTGTGCGGAGTTGTGACTAAGTGTGATTCATGTTGAGAGCGCTACCAAGTTTTTGGCGCCATTGTTGATGATCACAATTTCGTGCACCAGTGACACACTTGTAATCACATATGGTCCCCTCCACCGTGATTTCAATTTCCCAAGGAATAGTTTGAGCCTAGAGTTGAATAAGAGAACCTTCTGTCTTGGCTCAAAGACTCTAGATGACAGCTTTTTGTCATGCCACCTTTTTGCTTTCTCATTGTAAACTTTGGCATTTTCGAAAGCATTAAGTCTGAACTCCTTTAGCTCATTCTGCTGGAGTAATCTCTTCTCTCTAGCTAACTTAGCGTCAAGGTTTAGGAACCTGGTTGCCCAGTAGGCCTTGTGTTCCAATTCCACTGGCAGATGATAGGCCTTGCCATACACAAGTTGGTATGGAGAGGTCCCTATAGGAGTCTTGAATGCTGTTCTATATGCCCACAGAGTATCATCTAAACTTCTTGCCCAATCCCTTCTACGGGTACTTACAGTCCGTTCCAGGATTTGTTTTAGTTCTCTATTTAAGACTTCAGCCTGCCCATTTGTCTGTGGATGATACAGAATTGCCACATTGTGGTTAATTCCATACCGGATCAGAGCAGAGTCAAGATGTTTGTTGCAGAAGTGAGTGCCTCCATCACTGATTAATATTCTAGGGACACCAAACCTGCTGAAGATATGCTTCTAGAGGAACTTCAGCACGGTCCTAGTATCATTAGTGGGCGTTGCAGTTGCTTCTACCCATTTAGATACATAGTCTACTACCACCAGAATATAAGTGTTTGAGTGTGATGGTGGGAAAGGCTCCATGAAGTCAATACCCCATACATCAAACAACTCAATCTCTAAGATCCCTTGCTAAGGCATGTCATAGCCATGAGGCAGGTTACCAGCTTTCTGGCAACTGTCACATTTACGTACAAACTCTCGGGAATCTCTATAGAGAGTAGGCCAGTAGAAGCCAGACTGGAGAACCTTTGTGGCTGTTCGCTCACCTCCGAAATGTCCTCCGTATTGTGATCCATGACAATGCCATAGGATTTTCTGTGCCTCTTCTCTAGGCACACATCTACGGATTATTCTGTTTGCACATCTCTTAAAGTGATATGGTTCATCCCACAAGTACTACCTTGCATCAGAAATCAATTTTTTTGTTTGCATCTTACTGTACTCCTTGGGTACGAATCTCATAGCTTTATAGTTTGCAATGTCTGCAAACCATGGTACTTTCTGAATGGCAAAGAGTGCTCATCCGGAAAGGTTTTCGAGATCTCAGTAGGAGAGAGGGACACTCCTGCTACTGGTTCTATCCGAGATAGATGATCAGCTACTTGGTTCTCTATCTCTTTTCTGTCTCTTATTTCTATATCAAACTCTTGCAGAAGCAACACCCACCTTATGAGTCTGGGTTTTGAATCCTACTTTGTGAGAAAATATTTAAGAGCAGCATGATCAGTGTACACAATCACTTTTGATCCTACTAAATAAGATCTGAACTTGTCAATGGCATAAACCACTACAAGCAACTCCTTTTTTGTAGTTGTGTAGTTCTTTTGTGCGTCATTTAAAACACGGCTAGCATAATAAATGACATGCAGAAGCTTGTCATGCCTCTGTCCCAATACTGCACCAATGGCATGGTCACTGGCATCACACATTAATTCGAATGGTAATTTCCAGTTTGGTGCAGAAATGATTGGTGTTGTGACCAACTTAGCTTTCAGAGTCTCAAAGGCCTGCAAAAACTCTGTGTCAAAGACATATGGTGTATCAGCAGCTAGCAGATTACTCAGAGGTTTGGCAATTTTTGAAAAATTCTTTATAAACCTCCTATAGAATCCTGCATGCCCTAGAAAGCTTCTGATTGCATTAACATTGGCAGGTAGTGGTAATTTTTCAATTACTTCTACCTTAGCTTGATCTACCTCTATTCCCTTGTTTGAAATTTTGTGCCCAAGGACAATTCCTTTAGTCACCATAAAGTAACAATTTTCCCAATTTAAAACCAGGTTAGTCTCTTGGCATCTTTTTAGAACAAGTGCTAGATGGTCAAGACAGGAGCTGAATGAGTCTCTAAATACTGAGAAGTCATCCATGAAGACTTCCAGGAATTTCTCTACCATATCAGAGAAGATAGAGAGCATGCATCTCTGAAAGGTGACAGGTGCGTTGCACAGAACAAATGGCATCCTTCTGTAGGCGAATACCCCAGATGGACATGTAAATGCTATTTTCTCTTGATACTGAGGATCTACTGCGATTTGGTTGTAACCTGAATATTCATCCAAAAAGCAGTAGTATTCATGACCTGCTAGTCTCTCTAGCATCTGGTCTATGAATGGTAAAGGAAAATGATCCTTTCTGGTGGCTGTATTGAGCCTTCTGTAGTCAATACACATACGCCACCCTGTAACTGTTCTTGTAGGAACCACTTCGTTCTTTTCATTATGAATCACTATCATGCCTCCCTTCTTTGGGATGACTTGGACAGGGCTCACCCAGGGGCTATCAGAAATAGGATAAATAATCCTAGCCTCTAGTAAGTTAGTGACTTCTTTCTGCACCACCTCCTTCATGGCTAGATTCAGCTGCTTCTGTGGTTGAACCACTGGCTTAGCATCATCCTCCAATAGGATCTGGTGCATGCATCTAGCTGGGCTAATGCCCTTAAGGTCACTTACGGACGATCCAAGAGTTGTCTTGTGTGTCCTTAGCACTTGAAGTAGTGCTTCCTCTTCGTGTGGATCTAAAGCAGAGCTTATGATCACTGGAAAATTGCCATCTTCTCCCAGAAATGCATATTTCAAGGATGGTGGTAGTGGTTTGAGCTCGGGTTTAGGAGGCTTCTCCTCCTCATGAGGAGTTATCAGAAGTTCTTCTGTTTTCTCTGATTCCTCCAAATCAGGCTAAACATCTTTAAAGATACCCTCTAGCTCTGATTCGAGACTCTCAGTCATATTGATTTCCTCCACGAGGGCGTCAATAATATCAATGCTCATGCAGTCTCTTGAAGTGTCTGGATGCTGCATAGCTTTGACAGCATTCAACTTAAACTCATCATCATTGACTCTCAGGGTCACTTCTCCTTTTTGGACGTCAATGAGAGTTCGTCCCGTTGCTAGGAAAGGTCTTCCTAGAATGAGAGTTGCACTCTTGTGCTCCTCCATTTCTGGCACTATAAAGTCAGTGGGAAAGGCGAATGGCCCAACCTTGACAATCATGTCCTCAATCACGCCTGATGGCATGTTAATAGAGCCATCAGCAAGTTGGAGACATATCCGGGTTGGTTTGACTTCTTCAGTCAAACCAAGCTTTCTGATAGTGGATGCATGTATCAGGTTGATTTTTGCCCCTATATCACATAGAGCTGTCTTGGTACAAGTACCCTCTAATGTGCATGGTATCATAAAGCTTCCGGGGTCTTTAAGCTTCTCTGGTAAGCTTTTCAGAATGACTGCATTGCATTCTTCAGTGAGAAAAACTTTTTCAGTTTCTCTCCAATCCTTCTTATGACTTAAGATCTCTTTCATGAACTTAGCATAAGAGGGTATTTGCTCAAGTGCCTCTGCAAATGAAATCCGGGCAAATTGTTTATTCTGTTCTGCTTGACAGAGTTTCTGAGGATAAGGCATCTGGGCTTTATATTCTTCAACCTTAGTTGCTGCAGGTTTATGTCCTACAGAAGTGGTTGGAGAAGCTTGCTTAAGGGGGTTGTTATCAGCACTTGTAGGTGTCTGACTCCTTGCTGGCGTTTGAACACCAAAGCTGGCAGTAGAATAGGCGTTTAACGCCAGGTTACTGCCCTTCTCGGGCGTTTGAATGCCAGAACTGGCAGCAAAATGGGCGTTTAACGCCAGGTTATTGCCCTTTTCTGGCGTTTAAATGCCAGAATCATTCCTCTCTGGGCTCTTACTGTCCTTAGAGGGATTTTGGGCAATGAATTGGTCATCCTTTGTTAGTTGTTCCTTTCTTAGCTTTTTGCTTCTTTGAGTTGTGATATTCAATGTCTTTCCACTTCTTAATTCCACTTCTGTTATCTGTTTAGATAACTGATGTCTTGTCTGATCCAATTGTGCTTCCATATTTTTGTTAGCATTTTGAGTATCTTGTAAAATTTCTTTGAACTCTGCTAACTGTTTTGTTAGAAGTATTTGCTGGTTAAGTTTAGCAACTTGTTCTGGAGGATTAATTTCAGTGGATACTGCTTTAGCCTCTTCTTTCATGGAAGATTCACTATTTCAATACAGATGTTGATTTCTTGCAACTATATCAATAAGCTCTTAAGTCTCTTCAATTGTCTTCCTCATGTGTATAGATCCACCAACTGAGTGGTCTAAAGATATCTGGGCTTTTTTTGTAAGCCCATAGTAGATGTCTAACTGCACCCATTCTGAAAACATTTCAAAGGGGCATTTCCTTAGCATCTCTCTGTACCTCTCCCAGGCATCATAAAGAGATTTATTATCCCCTTGTTTAAAGCCTTGGATGTCCACCCTTAGCTGTGTCATCCTTTTTGGAGGGAAATATTGATTTAGGAATTTGTCTGATAATTGCTTCCATGTTCATATGCTTGCTTTGGGTTGGTTATTTAACCACCTCTTAGCTTGATCTTTTACAGTAAATGGAAATAGTAGTAATCTGTAGACATCCTAATCTACTTCCTTATCACGTAATGTGTCAGTAATTTGTAAGAACTGTTCCAGAAACTCAGTAGGTTCTTCCTGTAGAAGACCAAAATACTGGCAATTTTGCTGCACCATGATAATGAGCTGAGGGTTTAGCTCAACGTTGCTAGCCTTAATGGGGGGGGGTTATATAGATACTACCCCCATATGAAGCAGCAGTGGGGTTAGCATATGACCCCGGAGTCCTTCTGGACTATTCAGTTCCACCTAGGTCCACGATGGAGAAAGAGAGGTGATGTGAATTGTGAATAATTTCTTTTGAAAACCGAAAATAAAAGAAAACTGGAAACTTAAATAATTAATTAATTAAAAGGATTTGAAAAATTTTGGGTGGTGATTTTCAAAAATGAAGAGAGAGAAAGTGGTTAGGAAGTTTTGAAAAAGATATGATTTTAAAATTTTTAAGATTGAAACTTTCTTAATAAGAAAACAACAAACTTAAAAATTTTCAATCAAAGTAATAAAATAAGACTAAAAATTCAAAAATTATGAGTAATTAAAGGAAAAGATATTTTGTATTTTTAAATTTTTAATGAGGAGAGAAAAAAATACACAAAAGACACAAGACTTAAAATTTTTAGATCTGATGCTCCTTGTTTTCAAAAATTTGGAGGGAAAACACCAAGGAACACCAAACATAAAAATTTTAAGATCAAAACACAAAGAAGACTCAAGAACACCTTGAAAACTCACAAGAACACAAAGAGAACACCGATCTTAAAAGTTTGACACAAAATTTAATCAAAGAAAAATTATTTTTGAAAGATTTCTTAAAACAAAATAAAAGACTCAAATTTGATGACTCTATACCAACAAAAAATAATTTATTCCTAATCTAAGCAACAAGATGAACTGTCAGTTGTCCAAACTCAAACAATCCCCGGCAATGGCGCCAAAAGCTTGGTGCACGGAATTGTGATTTACACGTTTCACAACTCCGGTGCCACTAACCAGCAAGTGCACTGGGTCGTCCAAGTAATACCTTACGTGAGTAAGGGTCGATCCCACGGAGATTGTTGGCTTGAAGTAAGATATGGTTATCTTGTAACTCTTAGTCAGGATATCAATAATAATTCTTAGTTTTATTTGTAAACAGTAAAAGAACATGAAATAAATAATACTTTTTATGCAATAATGGAGAACAGGTTGAGGTTTCGGAGATGCTCTACCTTCTGAGTTTCTGCTTTCCTACTGCCTTCTTCTTCAAACACGCCTGGCTCCTTCTATGGCAAGCTTTATGTGGGTGGATCACCGTTGTCAATGGCTACCATCTGTCCTCTCAGTGAAAACATGTTCGCTACGATTTCCCGCATGGCTAATCATCTGTCGGTTCTCACTTGTGTTGGAATAAGATCCATTGATCTTTTTGCAAACTGTCACTGCGCCCAACAGTCGCGAGTTTGAAGCTCGTCATAGTCATCCCTTCCTAGATCCTACTCGGAATACCACAGACAAGGTTTAGACTTTCCAGATCTTAAGAATGCTGCTAATTGATTCTAGCCTAAACCACGAAGGTTCTTATCTCACGAAATTGAATGCTCTGTTGTCAGGAGAGACAATCAAACTCGTGAATCAAGAGCCCAAGAGATACACAATCAAGCTGTTGCAGGTAGAACAAAAGTGGTTGTCAGGCACGCATTCATAAGTTGAGAATGGTGATGAGTGTCACGGATCATCACATTCATCACATTGAAGTACGAGTGAATATCTTAGAATAGAAGCAAGCGCGACTGAATAGAAAAGAGTAGTAATTGCATTAATTCATCGAGACACAGCAAAGCTCCTCACCCCCAACCATTAGGTTTAGAGACTCATGCTGTCAAAGGTACAATAAGGAATGTAAAAAAGTCATGAGGTACAAATTAAATCTCTAAAAGTAGTTTTTATACTAAACTAGTAACATAGGTTTAAAGAGAATGAGTAACTAGGTGCAAATAGTGTAGAAATCCACTTTTGGGACCCACTTGGTGTGTGTTTGGACTGAGCTTCCTAGCTTTCACGTGAATAGACTCTTCTTGGAGTTTAAACGCCAGTTTTGGTGCCACTTTGGGCGTTTAACTCCAGCTTTGGTGCCAGTTTTGGCGTTTTACGCCAGAAAATGGTCTTTGGTTGGCGTTTTGACGCCAGTTTGGGCCATTAAATCTCAGGCAAAGTATAGACTATTATACATTGCTGGAAAGCCCAAGATTTCGACTTTCCAACGCAATTAAGAGCACACCAATTGGGCTTTTGTAGCTCCATAAAATTCACTTAGAGTTCAGGGAGGTCAGAATCCAACAGCATCTTCAGTCCTTTCTCAGCCTCTGAATCAGATTTTTGCTCAGGTCCCTCAATTTCAGCCAGAAAATACCTGAAATCATAGAAAATTACACAAACTCATAGTAAAGTCCAGAAATGTGATTTTTTGCATAAAAACTAATAAAAATATAATAAAAAGTGAGTAAAACATGCTAAAAACTATGTAAAAATACTACAAAAAAGCGTATAATTTATCCGCTCATCAATGACCCGGGAACTAAACACTCCTGGAATTGAATTGGTTTTGAATAGTGTTTCGAGGGTTACCTGAAATGTTGATATTGTTCTCGGATGAGATCTTCTGGTGCGATCGGAGCTGCCGTGTCTGACTTGTTTGGAGCTTGAGATGTTGCTGGACCTTGATCACCGGGGCGTGGTGGTACCTGCAAGAGACTCTGAAGATTAAGTCAGCATGGGCTTTAAGCAGGTTTTTATAGAATTGGAGTATGAGTTATACCTGGGTGCTCCAATGTATTTATAGTAGTGCTGAGTGACCTTCCTTGAGATAAGTTTGTTATCTTATATTATCTTTTGTGGGTGAGATCACCTATCTTTCGGCCAGCCGACTTCTAGTAGGCGGTGGCTTTTCTTTCTTGGGCCTCTTTGGCCTCTGTGGTGATTCGTCTGAGCTCTTTGAGATGAGGTTGGTGGTGGGCCAACCTTTCGTGAGGTCGGTCCCTTTGTCTTCAGCCAACTCGGCCCTATAGCTCGGACCGGTGTCAAACAGTGCCCCTGCTTGAGCTTTGATCTACCCCTGAGGTCGTGCTTCCAAGCTTTGATCATTGAGGAACTGTAATATGGCCCTGTCACAGCTTCATCTGAACTCTTAGGCTTTCACGAAGATTTTTCAGTTATTGTGCCAAGAGTTGGGTATCCGACCTACCTTGTCCCTTTTTCTTTACCTGTTTGTGCTAACCAAACCCGGGGTGGCCAAGAAGAAGGCTTCTTGGATCTCATTCCGAGCTACCTAGGAGAAGAAAGTGTTTTCAATGTTTGATGACCCTTTTCGTGACTTTAAGAACTTCTAATTTAAAGTCTGAGCTGTTAAGGGTGCCTGTTCCGAGGGTTACCTGAAACTGTAGGTCGATCTCGGACGAGATCTTCTATGCTGGTCGGAGCTGTGGAGTCCGATCTAATGGACTTGGTGGTGGTGCTGATCCTTTGTCCCCGGAGAGTGGGGGGTACCTGCAAGGGACTCCGATGCTTAAGTTAGCAAGGGTATTAAGCAGGTATTGAGTAGAATCAGAGTATGAGTTATATCTGGGTGCTCCAGTGTATTTATAATGGTGTGGAGTGACCTTTCCGGAGATAAGATAGTTATCTTATCTTATCTTATCTTATCTTCAAGGGAACCGCCTTTATCTCTACGGGCTTTGGGCTGCCCTTGGATTTCGGGATGTGTTCCTCTGTTTGGGCCCTTTTATTGGGCTTTTCTGTGACTTGGCCGAGCTCTTTGAGAAGAGGTCGGGTCATCCTGACCTGAAGAGGTCGGTTGCTTTGTCTGTAGAACATCTCGGGTTGGACAACTTTGACCCAGGGTATGAACAGTGCCCCTGCTCGAGCTCGGTCTTCCTTTTGAGGTTGAATCTTTTAATCTTTTTCGGGTGAAGCCGAACTCGAGCATTTTGTCAATTTTGTCTTTTCTAGGGTTCTCTTTTTGAATACAGAACGTTTTGCTTCCTTTAAAAATGCGCGCTTTTGGATTAGCGTCCTGGCCTTGGGAATGTGCGAGGGTTTTTAATGCCCCATTAATTGGTTTTTGATGCTTCGTTTCTTTGATCTTTTTGAACTTTTCACCAAATGGTTTCTCTTCTTTATTTCGTAACTCCCCTCTTCTTTCTCACCTTCTGTTTTCTCTTGAAAGCTTACGTTTCTTGGTGTCTCAACGTGGTTTTGGCGATCGTGAGTGCTTCCGACGACAACTTCTGGCCTCTTCGTCTTTTACCTTCTTCCGCATTCTTCTCCTTTTTTTTAGGTTGGTTTTTCTTTTTCTTCCGTCGTCTATTTTTCTGCTATGTATTTGTTTTTTGAATTTCTGACTGAGTACATGCTGGAAAGCTTGAATCTTTGTATATTATTATGCTCGGTCTATCACCGTGATGCACGCCTTTTGGTCTTCTTTTTGTCCTTATGTATGCTTCTGGGTGTTTTCTCTTGATTTGATTTTTTTTAGGGCTTCGTATGCTACTCCTGTTTTTCTTTCCTTTGTTGTTTTGAGGAAGTTTGCTCCTTTTGATGGCTTTTTGATCTTCTTTCGCATTTGTTTTTCTTAGAAATGGTTTCTGTTTAGACATTAGTCTTGTGGATTTTCTTGAATCTTTATTCCCTGATTGCCTCCAAAGTATGCCCCTGGACCTTGGGTTGTGTCCTGGGGTTTTCCTTTTTATCTGCTGTACCGCGCTGGATTGTGCTGTCCGAGTTGTTTTGATTTCGTCTGGGATGTCTTTACCTTTTTAGTAATCCAATATTTTTCTTGTTTGTAGGACTAGTTGGCCATGTCTTCCCGAAAAAATATTGTCGAGGCATCTCCTCTGGTTCTTGGAGAGATGTCTGATTGGCTGGACTCTCTTGTCTTGCTGTGTGTTTCTTTAGCCGATTCTGAATTTTGTGTGACGCTTAGAAGGCATCATCGTGTCTGTAGCAGTGAGGATCAGGAGAGCAATTAAGAGTTAGTAGCACCTGATTCTGGTGATAGAGTTTGCTTCCCAGTCCTGACCCAGGAGGAGCGTCCTTTCTTCTATGCTTATGATTACCTTTTTGGCCCAATGAACATCACCTTTCCTTTCACCTCTTTTGAAACTGACCTACTATGGTCTTGTAATGTGGCCCCTTCACAGCTCCATCCGAATTCGTGGGGTTTCATCAAGATTTTTCAGCTTGTTTGTCAAGAATTTGGTGTTACACCTTCTCAAACTCATTTTTTGTATCTTTTTGTGTTGACCAAGCCTGGGACTACCAAGAAGAAGGCTTCTTGGATTTCTTTTAGGTCTGCTCATGGGCACAAGGTTTTTTCCATGTATGACGAATCTTTCCAAGATTTTAAGAATTACTTCTTTAAGGTCCAGGCTGTTGAAGGAGCCCGTCCTTTCTTTTTGGGGATGAAAATAATGAGCCCTGCTTTCCCTTAGAGTGCCAGAGGAATGTAGTGGTATCCCGATATACTTGGGAGATGTTGAGCGAGGTCGAGCAGGCCTTTGTGAATGTTTTGGAGGAAATTTGGGGGGAACCTCCTCATTTGGATACTAAAAAATCTTTGGGAGACCCGTCCCTTATTCGAACTACTTTGGGTACTACCTTGATATATTTTGTTTCTTGTTTTCTTCCTATTTTACTACCAGTATGATAAATTGTTGTTTTTCATTTTTTAGAGATGGCCAAGAATAATGATGCGATGAAGGCTTTCAAGAAGGCGAGGAAAGCTATTGCAGCTCAAAACATCTCAGCCCGGGCTGATGGGAAAGGAACTTCCCAAGCTCCTTTGAAGCCATCCGTGCCGAGCTCTCATGGCCCGAGGAAAATGATCCCTACACCTCGGGTCCGTTTAGTGGATCTCCCTCAATCTTCTACTGCTGCTGTGGTTTCTTCTTTGGCCGCCCCTCCTCCAAAAAGACCTCAAACTATTGAACCTTTCAATCTAGATGCCCCGG
Organism: Arachis hypogaea; assembly: GCF_003086295.3. NCBI lineage: Eukaryota > Viridiplantae > Streptophyta > Magnoliopsida > Fabales > Fabaceae > Arachis > Arachis hypogaea. The sequence goes on from NC_092044.1 coordinate 74,605,930, forward strand.
ATTTTGATCTTATTGGTTTTGTGGACCAGCAGATTGCTCTTTATGGTGCTCTTTCAATGAATGATGTATCTCTCCTTCATCACTTGGATTTCATAACTTGGAGTAGTGTTAAGATGGCTCATATGGGAGCTGCTTTGTATCGCACTGCCCAAAATCTGCCTCTACATGCTACCAAAGCTTTTATGGAGGAAGCTAAGCAAGAATTTGATCAGATGAAGGGTCTAACGGAGGAGTTTGAAGCGGTGACTAAACTGAAGAAGGAGCTGGAGGGGGAGAAGGCCAGCTTTCTTGCCCTGGTGGCCTCTGTACGATTGGCTAAGGATGTGGCTTTGAAGCACAAAGAAAGCTATGTCACGTCCTACCGAGAAGTGATGCGTCTTCGGGAGGAGCTAGAGTCGGTCCGGGTTGATTATTTCGAGCTCCAAGGTCATCTTGTGGGTAGCGTAACTGCTGCTTATGAGAACCTGAAGGAGCAGGTTCAGGTTATCGCCCTGGGAGCTGATCTTGCTTTATTTAGTTTGGATAATGTTGTGAAGGATGGCAAGATCATTCCCGAGGACCCTGATGATGATGATGTTGAACCCCCTCTGAGCCTACTGCTAAAGCTTCTGTCGTGTCGGCTTCTTCAACTTCTTCTTGTTCTGTGGCCGATCCTGAATGCCAGATTTTGAATTGGGATGACGGGACAGTGGACGCAGTGCCTCTCCAGACTCGCCCTCCTTCACCATGTGCTGATGCTGCCGAGAAGCTCGCGGGTGCCTGATTTGACTTCTGTAACTATCTTGTGTAGATAGCCCGGTTTGTGGGCGTTTAAACTCTTTATCTTTGTAAATGGTGTTTTGCTAACTGTTGATACTTTTTGGGTTGCTCGTTTAGCAACTTTTATTTTGCAAAAAACAAAGTAGTTTCCGAGCTTCCGGGGCTGATTTTGGTGGCCTCTAAAGCTTGCTATTTATCATAACTTAGTAGTTTTTATATCATGTCTGCTTGTGCTCGTCTTGGTACCTTCGTAGGCTGGGACTTTGTTCGTAATCCTCCTTTTGAACCTTATTTAGGTCTCTTTTGGGGATTACCTTTTGTAGCTTTATATCCTTCTGGGCCGACTTTGTCATGTCTGGCCTTGTCGAGTTACTTGGTAATCCTCTTTTCTTGGACCTTGTTCAGGTCTCTTTCGAGGATTACTTTTTGTAGCTTTACCTCTTTCTGGGCCGACTTCGTCATGTTGGGCCCTGTTGAGTTACTTGATAATCCTCTTTCTTGGACCTTGTTCAGGTCTCTTTCAGGGATTTATCTTTTGTAACTTATCTTTCTGGCCCGACTTCTTCATGTCGGGCCCTGTCAAGTTACTTGATAATCCTCTTTCTTGGACCTTGTTCAGATCTCTTTCAGGGATTTACCTTTGTAACTTCTTGTAGGAGTCTGACTTCATCATGTTGGGCTCTTCGAAGTTATAGTAATCCTCTTTTATAGGGTTGGCCAGACCTCTGTCCAGGGCTTTACTGATAACTTGGGTTGTTGTGGCTGGTCCGACTTTTCGTGCTGGCAGTCTTTAAGTTATTTTATAGCAATCTATTTTTTAGGACCTCGTCAGGTCCTTTCTATGGATCACTTTCTATAACTTCTTGCATTATTCTATTTTCATCTCTGTCGATTTTGTAGAATTTGGGTTTTAACCCTTGTTTTTATCGTGATCACGCAGTGAATTTGGTTTTCACTTTCTGTCGATCTGTAGCTTTATAATCGGATCATGAATGCTTTCAGAATAATACGACTTGAGCGTTTGTAGAGAATCTGAACAAATTTTATTAAAAAAGAATGCAAATATACATGAGGAGTTAATTTCCTAAGTCGGGTGATTTGTAGGTCTTGGCTGGGCGCCTCGTTAAAAAACCTTTTTCAGGAAAAAGAGTGCGCCTTGTCCAGGATCTTTTATCATCCCTAGCTATAGTACCTTCTTAGGTTGCAGGCGTGCCATGACCTAGGAAGCTCTCGCCCGTCGAGTTCGAAAAGCCTGTAGTAGCCCTTTCCCAGTACTTCTATGACTTGGAAGTGTCCTTTCCAGTTTGCTGATAGCTTTCCTTCTCCAGTTCGAGTTGTTCCTATGTCGTTTCAGATTAGGATGAGGTCGTCTTTAGCAAAGGCCCGCTATATTACTTTTTGGTTGTATCTGGAGGCCATTCATCATTTCAACGCCTCTTCCCTTATCCGAGCTCTTTCTCGGATTTCCGAAAGTAAGTCGAGCTCTTCCCATTGAAGTTGGGAATCGGCTTTTTCGTTAAAATGGATTACTCTGAGTGATCCTTCTTCGACCTCCACTGGGGTCATTGCCTCCATTCCGTAAGCTAGTCGGAAATGTGACTCTTTTGTGATAGAATGTGGAGTCGTTCGATATGTCCATAGGACTTGCGGGAGCTCCTCAGCCCAGGCTCCCTTTGTATCCTGTAATCTCCATTTTAACCCTGCTAATATAACTTTGTTAGCAGCTTCAGCTTGCCCATTGGCTTGGGGGTGCTCAACAGAGGTGAATTGTTGTTTTATATTCAAGTCGGCCGCTAGTTTTCTAAAGCCTATATCTGTGAACTGGGTACCATTGTCAGTAGTGATGGAGTATGGAACTCCGAACTTTGTGATGATGTTTCTATATAGAAATTTCCGACTTCTTTGAGCTGTGGCGTTGGCTAGGGGTTCTGCCTCGATCCATTTTGTGAAGTAGTCTATTCCTACTATGAGGAATTTGACTTGTCCTGATCCTTGAAGGAAAGGTCCGAGGAGATCGAGTCCCCATTTTGTGAATGGCCAAGGTGAGGTTACGCTGATAAGTTCCTCTGGTGGGGTGGTGTGAAAGTTGCCATGTTTCTGGCATGGTGAACATGTCCTTACAAATTCTATGGCTTTTTTTGTAGAGTTGGCCAATAAAATCTTGCCCGAAGTACTTTTTTGGCGAGTGCCTGCGCTGCGAGGTGATTGCCACATGCCACTGTGTACTTCTTCTAGGACATCTTTTGTATTGGAAGTCAGCACACATTTTAGCAATGGTATTGAAATCCCTCTTTTGTATAAAGTATTATTTATGATGGTATAGTATTGTGCTTCCCGTTTTAACCTCTTTGCCTCTTTCTCATCTGTAGGGAGGGCTTCTGTTATGAGGTAATTAATTATGGGGGTCATCCATCCCTGATCGCGACCTGTTATGGCTAGGACTTTTTCTTTTTCTGAGATTGATGGATTCTGTAGAATTTCTTGGATAAGGCTTCTATTGTTGCCTTTTGGTTTGGTGCTGGCTAGTTTTGAGAGTGCATCGGCCTGGGCATTCTGTTCTCGGGGTATGTGAAGAATTTCATACTCTCCGAGTTATCTGAGTTGTTCCCTGGTTTTGTCCAAGTACTTATTCATAGTGGGATCTTTGGCTTGGTAGCTTCCTATTATTTATGAAGTGACTACCTGTGAGTCACTGAAAACGATAAGTTTTTGAGCTCCAATTTCCCTAGCCAGCTTCAAACCAGCTAGTAGTGCCTCATATTCCACTTGATTGTTCGAGGCAGGGAACCCAAATTTACGGGAGAGTTCGATTTGGGTTCCCTGGTCGCTTTCAATTATTACGCCCGCTCCACTTCCCATTTTATTTGAGGAACCGTCCACATATAGATTCCATTCTGTAGGGATTTCCGGTGTGTCCGTGAATTCCACAATGAAGTCGGCTAGATATTGAGATTTGATGGCCGTCCGAGCTTCGTATTGAAGGTCGAATTCGGACAACTCGACTACCCATTGCAAGATTTTGCCTGCCAAGTCTATTTTCTGTAAGATCCCTTTTATGGGCTGGTTAGTCCGAACTTTAATGGTGTGCGACTGGAAATTTGGGCGAAGTCGTCGAGATGTTATTATGAGAGCGTAAGTGAACTTTTCTATTTTCTGGTAGTTCAGCTCGGATCCTTGTAATGCTTTGCTGATAAAGTATATGGGTTGTTGCCCGCTGTTGTCTTTTTGGACCAGTGCTGAGGCTATTGCCTGATTTCCCACCGCGAGGCACAAGATGAGTGGTTCTCCTTCCCGTGGCCGACTTAGTATAGGTGGCCGTCCCAAGAATCTTTTGAAGTCTTGGAAGGCTTGCTCGCATTCTACTGTCCATTCAAACTCCTTTCCCTTCCTTAGAGTGGCGTAGAAGGGGAGAGATCTTATTACTAATCTGGCCAGGAATCTGGACAAGGCTGCCAACCTCCTGTTGAGTTGTTGTACCTCTTTGACACAAGTCGGACTTTTCATGTCAAGTACGGCCCTGCACTTGTTTGGCTTTGCCTCGATTCCTCTTTGTGTGATCATAAAACCCAAAAATTTACCAGCTTCTACTGCGAAGGTACATTTTGCGGGATTGAGTCGCATGCCGTGTCGTCTTAGGGTGTTAAATACTTGTGTCATATCGTATAATAACATCTCTTCATTTTGTGTATTCACCAGCATGTCGTCTACGTAGACCTCCATGATCTTTCCGATGTGATCCGAAAAGACCTTGTTCATTAATCTTTGGTAAGTGGCTCCCGTGTTTTTAAGACCGAAGGGCATAACAATGTAGCAGTAATTTCCTTTTGGGGTTAAGAATGAGGTTTTTTCTTGGTCGGGTGGGTACATTGGGATTTGGTTATATCTTGAGTATGCATCCATGAAGGAGAGGTATTTATATCCGGAGGAGGAATCTACCAGAGCGTCGATGATTGGGAGCGGATAAAGATCTTTCGGGCAGGCTTTGTTGAGATTAGTGCACATTCTCCACTTTCCGTTTGATTTTTTTACCAATACGACATTAGCAAGCCATAGCGGGTATTTGACTTCTCTTATGAAACCTACCTCCAGTAGAGGTCGTACCTGTTCTTTCACAGCTTGAGAGCGTTCTGGTCCTAGCTTTCTACGCCTTTGTTATACCGGCCGAGATCTTGGGTAGACTACTAGCTTGTGGCATATTAATTTGGGATCTATGCCTGGCATGTCTGCAGCCTTCCACGCAAAGAGGTCAGAGTTGTCTCGTAGAAATTGTATGAGTGATTCTTTTATGTCTCTTTTTAGGAGTGTGTCGATATTGGTTGTTTGGTCAGGGGTATCCCTGATCTGGATTTTCTCTATTTCTCCTTCAGGTTGTGGGCGGAGCTCTTCCCGCCTCTGAACTCCACCGAGCTCAATTGTGTGGAATTCTTCTCCTCTACTTCTGAGGTTTAGACTTTCATTGTAACAGCAGCGCGCCATCTTCTGTTCTGCCTTTATCATGGCTATTCCTCCTGCAGTTGGAAACTTCATGCATAGATGTGGAGTCGAGACTATTGTGCCAAGCTGATTTACCGTTGTCCGACCTATTAGTCCATTGTAGGCTGAGCTTACGTTGACTACGATGTAATCTATTTTGAGTGTTCTTGACTGACTTCCTTTTCCGAAAGTTGTGTGGAGCGAGATGTATCCCATCGGTTGAACTGGGGTATCTCCTAGCCCGAACAGACTGTCCGGATATGCTCTGAGTTCTTTTTCTTCCAAGCCGGGTTTGTCGAAAGCAGTTTTGAATAAGATATCGGCGGAGCTCCCCTGGTCTATCAACGTGTGGTGAAGATTTGTGTTTGCCAGTATAATAGTGATGACCATGAGATCGTCATGCCCTGATGCGACGCCAGATGCATCTTCCTTGGTAAAAGTGATCGCCGGGATGTCGGGTGCTTCCTCCTTTTCTGTGACGTGATATATGTCTTTGAGATGTCTTTTGCGAGATGATTTGGAGATTCCTCCCCCGGCAAATCTGCCGTGTATCATGTGGACATGTCTTTCTAGCGTTCGAGATGATCGCGCGGTTGGTCCGACATCTTCTGCTCTTCTTCTTTTTTCTTTGTTCATCATCATGGGTGGCCAGATATCGATCTAGCTTTCCTTCTCGTACGAGCTTTTCTATGACATTTTTTAAGTCGAAACACTCATTGGTGAAGTGCCCGCAGATTCAATGGTATTCACAATATTCAGCCCGGTTTCCTCCTCCTTTTTTGCCTTTGAGTGGTCGAGCTGGTGGTATTTTTTCTGTGTTGCAAACCTCTTTGTATACATCCACAAGAGACACCCGAAGAGGGGTATAGTTGTGGTATTTTTTGATTTTTTCTCCATGTCAATCTTCCTTCTTTCTGGATTCTTTGTCTTTACCCCGGGGGGTGAACCCGGCCTTCGAGGTCTCTCCTAATCGGTAGTTTTTCTCCATGTTGATATACTTTTCCGCTCGTTCCTGCACCTCGTTCAGAGATGTGGGGTACTTTTTTGATATAGATTGACTAAAGGGCCCTTCTCGCAAGCCATTAATGAGGCCCATAATAGTGGCTTCAGTTGGCAGGTTCCGTATATCCATACATGTCTTGTTAAATCTTTCCATGTAGTTACGCAAGGTTTCCCATTCTCCTTCCCTGATTCCCAGTAAGCTCGGAGCATGTTTAACTTTGTCCTTTTGGATGGAGAATCTGGCTAGGAATTTCTTAGCCATGTCGTCGAAACTTGAGATGGACCTAGGAGGGAGATTGTCGAACCATCTAATTGTTGTTTTTGTTAAAGTAGTTGGAAAGGCTTTGCAACAAACTGCATCTGAGGCGTCGGTGAGATACATTCTGCTTCTGAAGTTGCTGAGATGATGGCTGGGATCTGTAGTGCCATCGTATAAGGTCATGTCTGGGAGTTTAAAGTCCTTTGGGATTTTCGTCTTCATGATCTTCTTAGTGAATGGGTCTTGCTCCTTTCGTGCGTTATCTTCGGGAGTGGATCGGCTGGCTTTGGTCTTGACATCGGCTTCAAGTTTTAGGAGTTTGTTTAACCGATATTGAAATGCATCTAGGGCTCCCTCGTTTGGGTAGTTCTTCTTATTGTTGATTTGGGGAGTATCTTTTGGTGTGGTGTCCGCATTTTTATGCGGCGTTCTTTCTTCTAGATCTGAGGTGTGATCGTTGTCATGGTCGTCCGCCATGGTAATGGGATGACTTCCAGGTTCCCCGGCAACGGCGCCAATGTTTCGAGGGTTACCTAAAACTGTAGGTCGATGTCGGACGAGATCCTCTATGCTGGTCGGAGCTGTGGAGTCCGATCTGATGGACTTGTTGGTGGTGCTGATCCTTCGTCCCCGGAGGGTGGGGGGTACCTGCAAGGGACTCCGATGCTTAAGTTAGCAAGGGTATTAAGCAGGTATTAAGTAGAATCAGAGTATGAGTTATACCTGGGTGCTCCAGTGTATTTATAATGGTGTGGAGTGACCTTTCCGGAGATAAGATAGTTATCTTATCTTATCTTATCTTATCTTCAAGTGAGGTCATCTTATCTTCAAGGGAGCCACCTTTATCTCTACGGGCTTTGGGCTGCCCTTGGATTTCGAGACGTGTTCCTCTGTTTGGGCCCTTTTATTGGGCTTTCCTGTGACTTGGCCGAGCTCTTTGAGAAGAGGTCAGGTCATCCTGACCTGAAGAGGTCGGTCGCTTTGTCTGTGGAACATCCCGAGTCGGACAACTTTGACCCAGGGTATGAACAGTGCCCGCCCTTTCTTTCTGGATGAAAATGATGAGCCGACCTTTTCTTTATGGTGGCAAAAAGACCCTATAGTCATCAAGTATCCTTGGCAGAGTTTAGATGAAATAGAACAGCCTTTGTGGGTGTTTTAGAGGAGCATTGGGGGACGCCTCCTCATCTGGACACAAAGAGATTTCTAGGAGATCCTTCCCTCCTCCATTCCAAACTAGGTAGTATCCGACCTCTTTTTCATATAAAAGGTGATGAGTAGATTTTTGACGGTATAGAATTTCACAAATGAATTCTCGTTGCAAGTATAGTTTCTAAACCAATCAATAATCCTTTCATACAAAATGTTGTTTGTCACTAAAACAAACCCCTAAATTTATAAACCGAAGTATTCAAACCTTGGGTCTTTCTCCCTAGGAATCGTAATGAAATGTCTTGTTATTGGTTATGAGGTATTTTGGGGTTTTTGAGATTTTAGACAAGGAATATAAATGGCAAAGAAAATAAACTAACAACTAACAAAGCTCTTGGCAAGATATGAGTACTAGAAGTCCTATCTTAGTTATCCTCCTCAATTGTGATAACAAATTGTTCATTTCTCCCACTTAGTTAACCTCTAACTGTAGAGCAAAGTCAAGTGGATGAATCAATTTGATTCCTCAAATCCTAATTAATTCCTAAAGGAAAGACTAGCTTTAGAGGCATTCAAATCAATTAATAACTTCTAATTATCAATCAACAAAGGGATTAGATAATTCAAGAGTCACTAATTACTCTACCCAAGCCAAGAGGAACAAAACCTACACTAAAATCCAACCAAGCATTTCATCAAACACTTGGAAGGCACAAAAGAAAAGCATAGTGAATTGACAACAAGAATGAAATCTGACAACAATTATTGAAAGGAATTAACAACAACAATTAGAAGAAACACTTTTATTATGAATTACCTTTATTGAATTGAAAGAGAGTAGAAGGAACAAAAGTAGATCTACAACAAAATACAAGAACAACATAAAAGAATTTACAACAAAAGAATAGAGGAACAAGATAGAGAAGCAAAGAATTGAAATGTAGAAGTAGAAGAAAGAATGAATGAAAACCTAGATCTAAGAACCAAACCTAATCCTAATCCTAATTCTAGAGAGAAGTAAGAGCTTCTCTCTCTAGAAACTACTTCTAACTAATCCTAATGTGTAAAATGAATAGAATCCCCCCTTGCTCTTCAATCCTTGGCTTTAAATAGCATTTATGGCGCCAAAGTGGGTTGAGATTGGGCCCCACAACCGTTGAGAGTTCGTTGGGTGCGTTTTCATTAAAAAATCATAAACCGGCACCGACGCGTACGCGCACAGCACGCGTACGCGTCTATGGGGTAATTCGCAAGATGCGCGTAAGCACCAGGTGCGCGCACGCATCCATGGGCGAGTTCAACTCTTTGGCTTTTCATGATTTCTCCACTTTGCAAGCTTTCTTCTTCACTCCTTTGATCCATTCCTAGCCTTTTCAATTTGAAATCACTAACAAACACATCAAGGTATCTAGTGGAATCAAAGGTGAATAAAAATCATCAAATTAAAGGTCTAAAAGCATGTTTTCATATCTAAGCACAAATAAGGAGACAATCACAAAACCATGCTATTTCATTGAATAAATGTGGGTAAAAGGTGATAAAATCCCCTAAAATCAATACAAGATAAACCGTCAAAATGGGGTTTATCAAATGGTTTTCTTTTATTTTTTGTGATCTTGTCCTTGTTTGCTATGTAACTATTTTCCTAGCTTCTTTTCAGAGATAGTATCATCTTTAGACTTGATGAAAATGTTTCGCAAAGCAAAAAAAGCAGTGGCTGCCCAGAACCTGTCGAGGAAGACGTCGGGGGAGAGTTCTTCGCAACAACTGCCTCCAAAGAAGCCAGCCGCTGATTCTCAAAGTCCGAGGAAGATCATCTCGACCCCCCATGTTCAGATAGCTTCTTCTGATCTGCCCTTGACGACCTTGGGTACTGCCTCCTCCCCTACTTCTTCTGGTCCTCCTCCCAAGAAACCGAGGACTGTTGGCCCTTATAATTTGAATAATAAGGAATTTGACGGTGTGGCCTTTGCCACAGAGTTGATTTCTCCCCATGGAAAAGTTTCTCTTGACGACGTGTCGATCCTTCACCATCTTGATTTTATATCAAGTAATAGCGTTCAGATCGCCAATCTTAGTGCAACCCTTTCTCGGGTTGTCAAGGACTCTTCAGTTCATGCTACCAAGGCCTTTCTAAAGGATGCCAGGGCCGACTATGACAGGATGAAGGTTCTGAAGGATGAATTTGAGGCTAAGGCTGTTAAATTGGAGCTTGATGTCGAGAGGGAGAAGGCTCGGGCTATGGCGGCGGAGGCGGCTGCTAACCTGGCCAAAGACATGGCATAGAAAGCCAAAGAAAGCTATACTCGGACCTATGGCGAGCTGTTGGAAACTAGAGAGAGACTTCAATCTGCTTAGGATGATTACGCCAAACTTCCGGGCCATATGGTGAGCAGCATGACCGACATGTATGAAAATCTGAAGGCCCAGGTTCGGGTTCTTGCTCCCGACGTCGACCTCTCTTCATTCAGTATGGACAACGTAGTGGAGGATGGCATGATTGTGCCTGCTCCAGATGATGATGATGAAGGTCTTCCCCCTATGCCGCCAGCTAAGGTTTCTACAGCTTCAGCTACTACAGCCCCTTCTGTCGATGTGGTCCCTCCTGGGCCTGAGCCTGATTTGGAGATTCTAAATAGGCCGGATGGAGTTGTTAGTGCCATTCTGATCTCAACTGTCCCACCTTCTCCCAAAGATGTAGCTACTGGGGTGAACTTGTTCCCCTTATGATGTTCTTTTTATATCTTTGTTTTGATTATGTATTGATATGGTCTGGTCTATGGACCTTTTGAACTTTGGCTATGTATGCCTTTATGGATGACTCTCTAACACTTATGCTAGTTGCTACTTAGCAACTTTTTGCTTTTAATCAAAAACAATTTGAACTCTTGGGTTGCTTTTGAGCAGCCCTTGAGCCTTTAATATTTTTAATTTCTTGTGTTTCAGTCTGTTTGGGTGATGCTTTAGTTTAGCTTATGATGAGATACTTTTATTTGGAGGTTGTTCTTTCAACCTTTATGTAGTCTCCGTGCTTTTTGAGCAACGTGATCCCTTCATGGGTTCATTATACCTTGGGATTCCTTAGTTCGTCTCCCTTTTCAAGGCATTATTTGTCTCTTTGGATTGTGCCTTGTTTTTGCTGACGTCGACCTTTACCCCTTTGCTCTTCGGGCTTTTAGTCAGTTTCCAACAACTTTTTATGTAGTGTTCCGATGGGAAACCTTTTCTTTATAGTTTGTTTGGACGACTTTTTAGCTCCGTCTTGAGATTGTGCTCTTGCTTTAAGTAGCATACTTTTCAGGGCTTGTACCTTTTTATCTTAGCACTTCAAGCGTAGGTTTCTTAACTTTTTTTGGCCTTTGTATGGTGTTGTTCCCCTTTCAGTGATCCTTTCATTGGTCCGACTTCTCTGTCGGGCCTTCTTAAGTTATTTCTAGTAATCCCATTTTTAGTCTGACCTCGTCAGGTCGCTTTATATGGGTTACTTTTTATAACTTCTTGCATTAACTCAAACTTTGTCGCTTTACCTTGCCGACCTCTTTTTTTTTTTGTCAGGCGATGAATTTTGCGTTTTTTAGCGTAAATTAATGCGTCTTGATAGGAAACTTTTTAGGGAATCGATAAATTTTATTCAAATAATAAGATAAAAATAAAAATAAGAGTGTGTACATGTCAGCGCTTACCCTTCTAGTTCGGACAGCTTTTAGATCTTGGTTTGGTGCCTTATTAAAAAACCTTTTAGCAAAAAGAGTGCGCCTTGGCCTAAGATCTTTACCTTTTTCTAGCTATAGTACCTTCTTAGGTTACAGGCATGCCATGACCTTGGTAGCTCCCCCCTTCGAGGTTGGCCACCCTATAGTAGCCTTTTTCTAGTACTTCTGTAACTCGGTGTGGCCCGTTCCAGTTGGCTGCTAGCTTCCCTTCTCCTAGCCGACTTGCTCCGATATCATTTTGGATTAAGATGAGATCATTGGTGGCGAAGCTTCGCTGGATTACCTTCCGATTATGCCTTAAAGCTATTCGATGCTTTAGCGCTTCCTCTCTAATCCGAACTCTTTCTCGGACTTCTGGAAGTAAGTCGAGTTTTTCCCTTTAAGCTTGGGAGTTGGTATCTTCGTTATAGAGGATCACTCTAGGGGATCCTTCTTCTATTTCAATGGGGATCATTGCCTCTATTCTATAAGAAAGTCGGAAGGGTGATTCCCCGGTGGTGGACTATGGTGTTGTCCGGTATGCCCATAGGAATTGCGGGAGCTCTTTGGCCCAAGCTCCCTTAGCATCCTGTAGTCTCCATTTTAGCCCGGCCAATATGACTTTGTTGGCAGCTTCTGCCTGTCCGTTAGCTTGTGGGTGTTCTACAGAGGTGAACTGGTGCTTGATTTTCAAATCGGCTACCAGGTTTCTGATGCCCGTGTCGGTGAACTGAGTGCCATTGTCTGTGGTGATGGAGCATGGGACCCCAAACCTTGTGACAATGTTTCTGTATAGGAACTTCTAACTTCTTTGGGCGGTGGCAGTGGCTAACGGCTCTGCCTTTATCCATTTTGTGAAATAATCTATTCCTACAATGAGGAACTTGACTTGTCCTGATCCCTGGGAGAATGGTCCGAGGAGGTCGAGCCCCCACTTTGCAAATGGCCAGGGTGAAGTGACACAGAAGAATTCTTCGGGTGGGGCTATATAGAAGTTGGCATGCTTCTGGCATCAGGGGCATATATTGACGAACTCTGTTGCTTCCTTTTGTAAGGTCGGTGGTGCACGAAATTGCAATCACACTTTTGCAATCCTGCACAACTAACCAGCAAGTGCATTGGGTCGTCCAAGTAATACCTTATGTGAGTAAGGGTCGATCCAACGGAGATTGTCGGCTTGAAGCAAGTTATGGTTATCTTGTAACTCTTAGTCAGGATATCAATAATTATCAGGGTTGATTGTAAAAAGTAAAAGAACATGAAATAAGTACTTGTTTTGCAGTAATGGAGAACTGGTTGAGGTTTTGGAGATGCTCTATCTTCTGAATCTCTGCTTTCCTACTATCTTCTTCTTCAAGCACGCAAGGCTCCTTCCATGGCAAGCTGTATGTAGGGTTTCACCGTTGTCAATGGCTACCTCCCATCCTCTCAGTGAAAATGTTCAACGCGCCCTGTCACGGCACGGCTAATCATCTGTCGGTTCTCAATCGGGTTGGAATAAAATCCAATGATTCTTTTGCGTTTGTCACTAACGCCCAGCCCTCAGGAGTTTGAAGCTCGTCACAGTCATTCAATCCTTGAATCCTACTCAGAATACCACAGACAAGGTTTAGACCTTCCGGATTCTCTTGAATGCCGCCATCAATTCTAGCTTATACCACGAAGATTCTGATTAAGGAATCCAACAGATATCTACTCAATCTAAGGTAGAACGAAGGTGGTTGTCAGGCACACGTTCATAGGTGAGAATGATGATGAGTGTCACAGATCATCACATTCATCAGGTTTAGGAACAAGTGATATCTTAGAATGGAAGCAAGCATGATTGAATGAAAAACAGTAGTAATTGCATTAATCCATCAAGACATAGCAGAGCTCCCCACCCCCAACCATGGGGTTTAGAGAGTCATGTTGTAGAAGATACAATGAGAAACGTGTAAAGTGTCATGAGGTGAAGATACAATGTCAAAAGGTCCTATTAATAGTGAACTAGTAACCTAAGGTATACAGAAATGAGTAAATGACGTAAAAATCCACTTTCGGGATCCACTTGGTGTGTGCTTGGGCTGAGCATTGAAGCTTTCATGTGTAGAGACTTTTTTTGGAGTTAAACGCCAGCTTTTATGCCAGTTTGGGCGTTTAACTCCAATTTTTGTGCCAGTTCCGGCGTTAAACGCCGGGAATTCTGAAGCTGATTTGCAACGCCAGTTTGGGCCATCAGATCTCAGGAAAAGTATGAACTATTCTACATTGCTGGAAAGCCCAGGATGTCTACTTGCCAACGCAATTGAGAGCGCTTCAATTGGGCTTCTGTAGCTCCCGAAAATCCACTTCGAGTGCAGGGAGGTCAGAATCCAACAGCATCTGCAGTCCTTTTCAGCCTCTGAATCAGATTTTTGTTCAGGTCCCTCAATTTCAGCCAGAAAATACCTAAAATCACAGAAAAACACACAAACTCATAGTAAAGCCCAGAAAAGTGAATTTTAACTAAAAACTAATAAAAATGTAATAAAAACTAACTAAAATATACTAAAAACATACTAAAAATAATGCCAAAAAGCGTATAAATTATCCGCTCATCATAACACCCAAAGCACTCTGTCTTCCAGTATTACCACCGGATACATACATGCCACAGACACATAACTGGGTAAACCTTTTTAGATTGTGACTCAGCTTTGCTAGAGTCCCCAATTAGAGGTGTCCAGGGTTCTTAAGCACACTCTTTTTACCTTGGATCACTTTTTATTTTTACCCTTGCCTTTTTGTTTAAAGGGCTATTGGCTTTTTCTGCTTGCTCTCTTTCTTCTCTTTTTTTTTTCTTTTTTTTTTTGCATATACTGCTTTTTTTTGCTTCAAGAATCAATCTGATGATTTTTCAGATCCTCAATAACATTTCTCCTTTACCATCATTCTTTCAAGAGCCAACAAGTTTAACATTCTTTAATCAACAAATTCAAAAGACATATGCACTGTTCAAGCATTCATTCAGAAAACAAAAAGTATTGCCACCACATCAAACTAATTCAACTAGTTTCAGAGATGAATTTGAAATCCTGTACTTCTTGTTCTTTTGTAATAAAAACATTTTTCATTTAAGAAAGGTAATGGATTCATAGGTCATTCATAGCTTTAAGGCATAGACACTAAGATACTAATGATCATGTAATGAAGACATAAACATAGATAGAACATCAAGCATAGAAATCGAAAAATAGAATATTAAGAACAAGGAAATTAAGGAGCGGGTCCACCTTAGTGATGACGGCTAGTTCTACTTCTTGAAGATCCTATGGAGTGCTTGAGCTCCTCAATGTCTCTTCCTTACCCTTGTTGCTCCTCTCTGATTTCATGGAGGATAATGGTTGCTTTTGTTGAGGTCCATGAGTAGGCTCTTTTGTTTGCTCCATCCTCTTTCTTAGTGATGGGCTTTTGAGATGAATCTCTCCATCTCTCATGACTCAGAGTTGGAAGCAACTGCCTTCCCTTTCCTCTTCCTAGAGATTTCTCCAGCCTTAGATGCCATAGATGGTTATGGAAAAATAAAAAGCAACGCTTTTACCACACCAAACTTAGAAGGTTTGCTCGTCCTCGAGCAAAAGAAGAAAGAAGGGAGTAGAAGAAGAAGAAAATGGAGGAGATGGAGGGGGCTTTGTGGGTGGGTTTGGGAGGGTAAGTGGTTTGAATTTGAATGATGAAGTAGGTGCGGTTTTATGAAGGATGGATGTGAGTGGTGAAGAGAATGGTGGGATTTGATATGTGAGGGGTTTTTTTGGGGAAGAGGTGTTGAGGTGATTGGTGAATGGGTGAAGAAGAGAGAGAGTGGTAGGGTAGGTGGGGATCCTGTGGGGTCCACAGATCCAGAGGTGTCAAGGAAAATTCATCCCTGCACCAGGTGGCAAGCAAAAATGCTCTTTATGCCAATTCTGGCGTTAAACGCCGGGCTGGTGCCCATTTCTGGCGTTTAACACCAGCTTCTTGCCCCTTCCTGGCGTTTAACGCCAGTCTGGTGCCCCTTTCTGGTGTTAAACGCCCAGAATGGTGCCAGACTGGGTGTTAAACGCCCATTTGCTACCCTCACTGGCGTTTAAACGTCAGCAGGTTTTTCCTTCAGGGTGTGCTATTTTTCTTTCTATTTTTCATTCTGTTTTTGCTTTTTCAATTGATTTTGTGACTTCACATGATCATCAACCTGCAGAAAACATAAAATAACAATGGAAAATAGATAAATATAACATTGGGTTGCCTCCCAACAAGTGCTTCTTTAATGTCAGTAGCTTGATAGTGGGCTCTCTTGGAGCCTCACGGATACTCAGAGCAATGTTGGAACCTCCTAACACCAAACTTAGAGTTTGACTGTGGGGGTTCAACACCAAACTTAGAATTTGGTTGCGGCCTCCCAACACCGAACTTAGAGATTGACTGTGGAGGCTCTGTTTGACTCTGTTTTGAGAGAAGCTTTTCATGCTTCTTCCCTTTCCTGTCTGCAAACCATGGGACTTCCTGAATGGCAAATAGTTGCTCATCAGGAAAGGTTTCAGGGATCTCAGTTGGAGGGAGGGATGCTCCTGCTACTGGTTCTATCCGGGACAGGTGATCAGCTACTTGATTCTCTGTCCCTTTTCTGTCTCCTATTTCTATATCAAACTCTTGCAGAAGAAACACCCATCTTATGAACCTAGGTTTTGAATCCTACTTTGTGAGTAGATATTTAAGAGCAGCATGGTCAGTGTACACAATCACTTTTGATCCTACTAAATAAGATCTGAACTTGTCAATGGCATAAACCACTGCAAGTAACTCCTTTTTTGTGGTTGTATAGTTCTTCTGTGCATCATTTAGAATACGGCTGCCATAATAAATGACGTGCAGAAGCTTACCATGCCTTTGTCCCAATACTGCACCAATGGCATGGTCACTGGCATCACACATTAGTTTAAATGGTAATGTCCAGTCTGGTGCAGAGATGACTGGTGCTGTGACCAGCTTAGCTTTCAGAGTCTCAAACGCCTGCAGACACTCCTTATCAAAGATAAATAGCGTGTCAGCAGCTAGCAGATTACTCAGAGGTTTGGCAATTTTTGAAAAATTCTTTATAAACCTTCTGTAGAATCCTGCATGCCCCAGAAAGCTTCTGATTGCCTTAACATTGGTAGGTGGTGGTAATTTTTCAATTACTTCAACTTTAGCTTGATCCACCTCTATTCCCTTGTTTGAAATTTTATGCCCAAGGACAATTCCTTCAGTCACCATAAAGTGACATTTTCCCAGTTTAAAACTAGGTTTGGTCTCTTGGCATCTTTTCAGAACAAGTGCTAGATGGTTAAGGCAGGAGCTGAATGAGTCTCCAAATATTGAAAAGTCATCCATGAAGACTTCCAGAAATTTCTCTACCATATCTGAGAAGATAAAGAGCATGCACCTCTGAAAGGTTGCAGGTGCATTGCACAGACCAAAAGGCATCCTTCTGTAGGCAAATACTCCAGAAGGACATGTAAATGTTGTTTTATCTTGGTCATGAGGATCTACTGCAATTTGGTTGTAACCTGAATAGCCATCCAAAAAGCAGTAATATTCATGACCTGCCAGTCTCTCTAGCATCTGGTCTATGAATGGTAAAGGAAAATGATCCTTCCTGGTGGCTGTGTTGAGCCTTCTGTAGTCAATACACATACGCCACCCTGTAACTGTTCTTGTAGGAACCAGTTCATTCTTTTCATTATGAACCACTGTTATGCCTCCCTTCTTGGGGACAACGTGGACAGGGCTCACCCAGGGGCTATCAGAAATAGGATAAATAATCCAAGCCTCTAGTAACTTAGTGACCTCTTTCTGCACCACCTCCTTCATGGCTAGATTTAGCCACCTTTGTGGTTGAACCACTAGCTTAGCATCATCCTCCAATAGGATCTTGTGCATGCATCTTGCTGGGCTAATGCCCTTAAGATCACTTATGGACCACCCAAGAGCTGTCTTGTGTGTCCTTAGCACTTGAATTAGTGCTTCCTCTTCCTGGGGATTTAAAGCAGAGCTTATGATCACTGGAAAAGTGTCACCTTCTCCCAGAAATGCATATTTCAGGGATGGTGGTAGTGGCTTGAGCTCGGGTTTAGGACGCTTATATTCTTCTTGAGGAATTTTCAGAATTTCTTTTATTTCCTTTAGTTTCTCCAGATCAAGCTGAACATCTTTAAAGATGTCCTCTAGCTCTGATTCGAGACTTTCAGTCATATTGACCTCCTCCACCAAAGAGTCAATAATATCAGCGCTCATGCAGTCATTTGATGTGTCTGGATGCTGCATAGCTTTGACAACATTCAACTTGAACTCATCCTCATTGACTCTCAGGGTTAATTCCCATTTTTGGACGTCAATGAGGGTTCGTCCAGTTGCTAGGAAAGGTCTTCCTAGAATGAGAGTTGCACTCTTGTGCTCCTCTAGTTCCAGCACTACAAAGTCAGTGGGAAAGGCAAATGGCCCAACCTTGACAATCATGTCCTCAATTATGCCTGATGGGTATTTAATGGAGCCATCAGCAAGTTGAAGACATATCCGGGTTGGTTTGACCTCTTCAGTCAAGCCAAGCTTTCTGATAGTGGATGCAGGTATTAGGTTGATACTTGCCCCAATATCACATAGAGCTTTCTTGGTACACGTACCCTCTAATGTGCATGGTATCATAAAGCTTCCTGGATCTTAAAGCTTTTCTGGTATGCTTTTCAGAATGACTGCACTGCATTCTTCAGTGAGAAACACTTTTTTGGTTTCTCTCCAATCCTTCTTATGACTTAAAATCTCTTTCATAAACTTAGCATAAGAAGGTATTTGCTCAAGTGCCTCTGCAAACGGAATCTTTATTTCAAGAGTCCTTAGATAGTCTGCAAAGCGGGCAAATTGCTTATCCTGTTCCGCTTGGCGGAGTTTCTGAGGATAAGGCATCTTGGCTTTATATTCTTCAACCTTAGTTGCTGCAGGTTTATTCCTTACAGAGGTGGTTGGAGAAGCCTTTTTAGAGGGGTTACTGTTCATACCCTGGGCCGAGCTGTCCGACCCAGGATGTTCTACAGGAAAAGCGACCGACCTCTTCAGGTCAGGACAACCCGACCTCTTCTCAAAGAGCTCGGCCAAGTCACAGGAAAGCCCAAACAAAGGGCCCAAATAGAGGAACACGCCCCAAAATCCTAAGACGGCCCAAGCCTACAGAGAGAAGGGCGGTTCCCTTAAAGATAAGATGACCTCACTTAAAGATAAGATAAGATAAGATAACTAACTTATCTTATCCGCAGGAGGCCACATCTCACCATTATAAATACACTGGAGCACCCAGGTATAACTCATACTTTGATTCTACTCAATACCTGCTTAATACCCTTGCTAACTTAAGCATCGGAGTCCCTTGCAGGTACCCCCCACCCTCCGGGGACGAAGGATCAGCACCACCACCAAGTCCAACAAGTCGGACACACCAGCTCCAGCCGCCGTACACCTGCCGGACACGTCGGCTCCGACCAACACAGAAGATATCATCCGAGATCGACCTACAGTTTTAGGTAACCCTCGGAACATTGGCGCCGTTGCCGGGGAACCTGAAAGTCATCCCATTAACATGGCGGATGACCATGACAACGACCACGATTCAGGTTTGGAAGACAGAACGCTGCATAAAAACGCGGACACGATACTCAAAGATACTCCAGAAACCAACGGAGACAAAAATTCATCAAATCCAGGAGTAATAGAAGCACTTCAAAATCGATTGGAGCAACTTGAGAAAGAAGCCCAACATCGACGTGAAAAAGAGAAAGACATACAAAGGGAGATAAAGCGAAGCCGGGAATTGGAGGACAAACTCCTAAAACTCGAAGCCGATCTCAAGGCCAAAGCTAATCGATCCTCTTATGAGGATAGCTCTTGCAATGACCAAGATCCATTCATCAAAGAGATCATGAAAGCTAGAGGTCCCAAAGGACTTCAAAGCTCCAGACATGACCCCGTACGACGGCACATCAGATCCAAGCCATCATCTTAGCAATTTCAGAAGCAGGATGTATTTCACGGAGGCCTCAGATGCAATCCGTTATTCTCCATCCAGAAGGACAAAGCCAAACACGCACCGATCCTATTAGGGATCAAGCAAGGAGATCGAGAGAGCCTTCGCAACAACATGAAAATATTCAACAAAACGTGTATGGTCATACAAAGTCTGCCAATAGAAGCAGCTATCAGAGGCCTCATCAATGGTCTACGAAAAGGACCTTTTAGCCACTCAATATCCAGGAAGCACCCAAACATCTCTAATGATTCTTTTGCGTTTGTCACTAATGCCAAGCCCTCAGGAGTTTGAAGCTCGTCACAGTCATTCAATCCTTGAATCCTACTCAGAATACCACAGACAAGGTTTAGACCTTCCGGATTCTCTTGAATGCCGCCATCAATTCTAGCTTATACCACAAAGATTCTGATTAAGGAATCCAAGAGATATCTACTCAATCTAAGGTAGAACGAAGGTGGTTGTCAGGCACACGTTCATAGGTGAGAATGATGATGAGTGTCACAGACCATCACATTCATCAGGTTTAGGAACAAGTGATATCTTAGAATGGAAGCAAGCATGATTGAATGAAAAACAGTAGTAATTGCATTAATCCATCAAGACATAGCAGAGCTCCCCACCCCCAACCATGGGGTTTAGAGAGTCATGTTGTAGAAGATACAATGAGAAACGTGTAAAGTGTCATGAGGTGAAGATACAATGTCAAAAGGTCCTATTAATAGTGAACTAGTAACCTAGGGTATACAGAAATGAGTAAATGACGTAAAAATCCACTTTCGGGATCCACTTGGTGTGTGCTTGGGCTGAGCATTGAAGCTTTCATGTGTAGAGACTTTTTTTGGAGTTAAACGCCAGCTTTTATGCCAGTTTGGGCGTTTAACTCCAATTTTTGTGCCAGTTCCGGCGTTAAACGCCGGGAATTCTGAAGTATGGACTATTATACATTGCTGGAAAGCGTAGGATGTCTACTTTCCAACGCAATTGAGAGCGCACCAATTGGGCTTCTGTAGCTTTAGAAATCTCACTTCGAGTGTAGGGAGGTCAGAATCCAACAGCATCTGCAGTCCTTTTCAGCCTCTGAATCAGATTTTTGCTCAGGTCCCTCAATTTCAGCCAGAAAATACCTGAAATCACAGAAAAACACACAAACTCATAGTAAAGCCCAGAAAAGTGAATTTTAACTAAAAACTAATAAAAATGTAATAAAAACTAACTAAAATATACTAAAAACATACTAAAAACAATGCCAAAAAGCGTATAAATTATCCGCTCATCAGTCGGCCAGTAAAAACCAGCTCAGAGTTCCTTTTTAGAAAGAGCTCGTGCCCCGAGGTGGTTGCCTCACATGCCACCGTGGAATTCCTCTAGGACTTCCCTAGTAGCGGAGGTCGGGACGCATTTTAGGATGGGTGTAGAGATTCCTCTCCTATATAGAACGTCATGCACTATGGTGTAGTACTGTGCTTCTCGTACTAGGCTTTTTACCTCCTTTTTATCTGCGGGGAGTATTTCAGACTTGAGATAGCTGATTATGGGAGTCATCCACCCTTGGTCTTGGTCCGATATGTTTAGGACCTTCTGTTCCTCCGAAGCTGATGGACTTTGTAATGTTTCTTAGATGAGGCTTCGATTGTTGCCCCCTGGTTTGATGCTGGCCAGTTTTGAGAGTGTGTCAGTTCGGGTATTTTGTTCCCGAGGTATATGTCAAATCTCATATCCCATAAATTTTCCGAGCTGTTCTCTGGTCTTGTCTAGGTATTTCTTCATGGTGGGATCCTTGGCCTGGTAGCTCCGTTTTATTTGCGAGGTGACTACTTGTGAGTCACTGAAGATGGTAAGCTTTTGAGCTCCAACTTCCCTAGCCTGCTTCAAACTAGCGAGTAGGGCTTCGTACTCAGCCTGGTTATTTGAGGCAGAAAGCTCGAACCTTAAGGAGAGTTCGAGTTGGGTTCTCTGATCACTTTCTAGGATCACACCCACTCCACTCCCAGCTTTGTTTGAGGAGCCGTCAACGTAAAGGTTCCACTCTGTGGGGGTGCCCAGGCTGTCGATGTACTCTGCGATGAAATTGGCCAGGTATTGAGACTTGATGGCTGTTGAGCTTCATGCTTATGGTCAAATTTGGACAACTCAACTGCCCATTGTAGGAGTTTTCTGCAGCATACCTTTTATGGGTTGGTTGGTCCGTATTCTGATGGTATTGGCCTGGAAGTATGGTCGGAGTCGTCGAGAAGTAAGTATAAGGGCATATGCGAACTTTTCTATCTTTTGATAGTTTAGTTTAGGTCCTTGTAGAGACTTACTAATGAAGTAGATAGGTTGTTGCCTGTTTTCGTCTTCTCTGACTAGTGCTGAGGCTACCGCCTGAATTCCTACGGCGAGGTATAGGATTAGTTCTTCACCTTCCTTGGGTCGGGTTAGGATAGGTGGTCGCCCCAGGAATGTCTTGAAGTCTTGGAAGGCTTGTTCACATTCTGGGGTCCATTCAAACCTCTTTCCTTTCCTTAGTGTTACATAGAAAGGGAGAGATCTTAAGGCCAATCTAGCTAGGAATCTAGATAGAGCCGCTAGTCTTCCGTTGAGCTGCTGTAACTTTTTAACACAGGTCTGGCTTTTCATACTGAGTATGGCTTGGCATTTATCTAGGTTTGCATCAATCCCTCTCTGGGTGAGCATGAAGCCCAAGAATTTGCCAGCATCTACAGCAGAAGTGCACTTTACGAAATTAAGTCTCATCCCATGCTTTCTTATAGTGTCGAACACTTCGGCGAGATCAGGTAATAAGGTTTCATCTATTTGCGTCTTTACTAGCATGTCATCAACATAAACCTCCATCAGCTTTCTGATGTGATTGGCAAAAACGTTATTCATCAACTCTGGTATGTAGCCCCTGCATTCTTGAGTCCGAAGGACATGACTACGTAGCAGTAGTTTGCTCTTGGGGTTAGGAATGAGGTTTTTTCTTGGTTGGGGCCTTCCATACAAACAGGTCAGAGTTCTTTCTTAAGGTGTTTGTCAGCAGTTCTTTTAGCTCTCTTTTTAGGTTTTCCCTTATGCTTGTTATTTTGTCTTAAGTATCCCCGATCTGAACTTCTTCAGTCTCACCTTCTAATTGAGGACGAAGTTCTTTGCGAACTCTGATTCTCCTGAGTTCAATAGTGTTGGTTTCTTTTCCACTGGGGTCGCCTTTAAGGTTTAGACTTTCGTTGTAACAGCGTCGCGCGAGTTTTTGGTGTCCTTTTATGGTGGCATTCTCTTCTAGAGTTAGGAACTTCATGCATAGGTACGGGGTGGAGACCACCGCTGCGAGCTGATTTAGTATTGTCCGACCTATGAAGGCATTGTACGCAGAGCTCACGTCGACTACGATGTAGTCTATGCTCAGGGTTCTAGACCGTGTTCCTTTTCCAAAGGTTGTGTGTAGTGGGATGTAACCCAGGGGTTGGATTGGGGTGTCTCTGAGCCTGAATAGGCTATTAGGATATGCTCTGAGCTCTTTTTCTTGTAGGCTGAGCTTGTCCAAGGCGGATTTGAACAGGGTATCCGCAGAGCTTCCTTGGTCTACCAATGTTCGGTGGAGATTAGCATTGGAAAGTATGATGGTAACGACCACGGGGCCATCATGTCCTAGGATGATGCCTGTGGCGTCTTCTTGAGCGAAGGTAATAATTGGGGAGGTTGGGCGAACTGTCCCCCTCTCCGACATGGTATACCTCTTTAAGGTGTCTTTTGCGGGATGACTTAGAGATCCCGCCTCCTGCGAATCCTCCGTTTATCATGTGAATATGTCTCTCCGGGGTGTGAGGGGGATGTTCAGCTCGTCCACCCTCTTCGTCGCTTGTTCTCTTTTTCTATGACATTCTTCAGGTCGTAGCATGATAGGCAAAATTGTGACTCATACTTTTCACAACTCGAACAATTCTTAGCAATTGCTCCAAAAACTTGGTGCACAATACTATGGTTCACACACATTCTTCACAACTTCGCCCAACTAACCAGCAAGTGCACTGGGTCGTCCAAGTAATAAACCTTACGTGAGTAAGGGTCGATCCCACAAAGATTGTTGGTATGAAGCCAGCTATGGTCATCTTGTAAATCTCAGTCAGGCGGATTTTAATGGTTATAATGGTTTTCGAATATAAAGATAAATAAAGCATAAAATAAAGATAGAGATACTTATGTAATTCATTGGTGGGAATTTCAGATAAGCGCATGAAGATACTGTGTTCCTTCTGAATCTCTGTTTTCCTACTGCTTTCATCCAATCATTCTTACTCCTTTCCATGACAAGCTATATGTTGGGGATCACCGTTGTCAATGGCTACCATCCGTCCTCTCAGTGAAAATAATCCAGGTGCGCTGTCACCGCACGGCTAATCATCTGTCGGTTTTCGATCATGTAAGAATAGGATTTACTATCCTTTTGCGATGTCACCACGCCTTATAGTCGCGAGTTTGAAGCTCGTCACAGTCATTCAATCCCTGAATCCTACTCGAAATACCACATACAAGGTTTAGACTTTTCGGATTCTCAAGAATGATGCCAATAGATTCTAGCTTATACCACGTAGATTCTGATTAAGGAATCCAAGAGATATTCATTCAAGCTTATTTACATGTAGAACGAAAGTGGTTGTCAGGCACATGTTCATAAGTGAGAATGATGATGAGCGTCACAAAATCATCACATTCATCAGGTTCTTGGGTGCGAATGGATATCTTAGAATAAGAATAAACATGAATTAAATAAAAAAAGTAGTAATTTGCATTAATACTCGAGGAACAGCAGAGCTCCACACCCTTAATCTATGGTGTGTAGAAACTCCACCGTTGAAAATACATAAGTGATAAAGGTGTTCATTGGTTTCGGCCCCAGAGAGGGAACTAGGATAACCAAGACTTAATGGTTCAAAAGTTCAAATGGTCCAAGAGAGACGCCATACAATAGTAAAAAGTTCTATTTATACTAAACTAGCTACTAGGGTTACAGAGATAAGTAATTGATGTAGAAATCCACTTCCGGGGCCCACTTAGTGTGTGCTTGGGCTGAGCTTGAGCTTTACACGTGTAGAGGCTTCTCTTGGAGTTAAACGCCAAGTTGTAACGTGTTTTTGGTGTTTAACTCTGGTTTGTGACGTGTTTCTGGCGTTTTACTCCAGAATGCAGCATGGAACTGGTGTTGAACGCCAATTTGCGTTGCCTAAACTCGAATAAAGTATGCACCATTATATATTGATGGAAAGCCCTGGATGTCCACTTTCCAATGCAATTAAAAGCGCACCATTTGGAGTTTTGTAGCTCCATAAAATTCATTTCGAGTGCAGGGAGGTCAGAATCCAACAGCATCTGTAGTCCTTTTTCAGCCTCCTATCAGATTTTTGCTCAGGTCCCTCAATTTTAGCCAGAAAATATCTGAAATCAAAGAAAAACACTAAAACTCTTAGTAAAGTCCAGAAATGTGAATTTTGCATAAAAACTAATAAAAACATCCCTAAAAGTAGCTAGATTCTACTAAAAACTACCTAAAAACAATGCCAAAAAGCGTATAAATTATCTGCTCATCACAACATCAAACTTAAATTGTTGCTTGTCCCCAAGCAACTGAAAATCAAATAGGATAAAAAGAAGATAATATACTATAAATCTCAAAATATCAATGAATATTAGTTCTAATTAGATGTACAGGACTTGTAGCTTTTTGCTTCTGAACAGTTTTGGCATCTCATTTTATTCTTAGAAGTTTAGAATGATTGGCATCCATAGGAACTCAGAGTTCAGATAGTGTTATTGATTCTCCTAGTTAAGTATGTTGATTCTTGAACATAGCTACTTTTATGAGTCTTGGCCATGACCCTAAGCACTTTGTTTTCCAGTATTACCACCGGATACATAAATGCTACAGACACATGACTGGATGAACCTTTTCAGATTGTGACTCAGCTTTGCTAAAGTCCCTAATTAGAGGTGTCTAGAGCTCTTAAGGACATTCTTTTTGCTTTGGATCACGACTTTAACCACTCAGTCTCAAGCTTTTCACTTGGACCTTTATGACACAAGCACATGGTTAGGGATAGCTTGATTTAGCCGCTTAGGCCTGTATTTTATTTCCTTGGGCCCTCCTATCCATTGATGCTCAAAGCCTTGGATCCTTTTTACCCTTGCCTTTTGGTTTTAAGGGCTATTGGCTTTTTCTGCTTGCTTTTTCTTTTTCTTTCTTAAAATTTTTTTCGCCACTTCTTTTTTTTCGCAAGCTTTGTTCTTCACTGCTTTTTCTTGCTTCAAAAATCAATTTCATGATTTTTCAGATTATCAATAACATTTCCCTTTGTTCATCATTCTTTCAAGAGCCAACAATTTTAACATTCATAAACAACATGATAAAAAATATGCACTGTTTAAGCATTCATTCAGAAAATAAAAAGTATTCTCACCACATCAATATAATTAAACTAATTTCAAGGATGAATTCGAAACTTATGTACTTCTTGTTCTTTTGTATTAAAAACATTTTTCATTTAAGAAAGGTGAAGGATTCATGGAATTATTCATAGCCTTAAGATATAGTTACTAAATACTAATGATCATGTAGTAAAGACTCAAAACATAGACAAACATATAGCATAAAACTGATAAACAGAGAGATAAGAACAAGAAAGTTAAGGAATGAGTCCACCTTAGTGAGGGTGGCGCCTTCTTCTTAAAGGACCAATGGTGTTCTTGAGCTCCTCTATGTTTCATCCTTGCCTTTGTTGCTCCTCCCTCATAGCTCTTTGATCTTCTCTAATCTCATTGAGAATGATGAAGTGCTCTTGGTGTTCCACCCTTAATTGGTTCATGTTACGACTCAATCCTTCTAGAGAAGTGTTGAGTTGTTCCCAATAGTTGTTTGGAGGAAAATGCATCCCTTGAGGCATCTCAGGGATTTCTTGATGATGAGCTTCCTCATGCGTCTCCTGAGATCCATGAATGGGTTCTCTTGTTTGCTCCATCCTCTTCTTAGTGATGGGCTTGTTCTCTTTAATGAGGATGTCTCTTTCTATGACAACTCCAGCTTAGTTGCATAGATGGCAAATAAGATGAGGAAAAGCTAGCCTTGCCAAGGTGGAGGACTTTTCGTCTACTTTGTAGAGTTCTAGAGAGATGACTTCATGAACTTCTACTTCCTCTCTAATCATGATGCTATTGATCATGATGGCCCGATCCACAGTTACTTCGGATCGGTTGCTAGTGGGGATGATGGAGCGTTGGATGAACTCCAACCATCCTCTAGCCACAGGCTTAAGGTCCAGTCTTCTCAATTGAACCGGCTTGCCTTTTGAGTCTATTTTCCATTGAGCTCCTTCCACTCATATGTCCATGAGGACTTGGTCCAACCTTTGATCAAAGTTGACCCTTCTAGTGTAGGGGCGTGTGTCTTCTTGCATCATAGGCAAGTTGAATGCCAACCTTACGTTCTCTGGACTGAAATCTAAGCATTTCCCCCGAACCATTGTAAGCCAATTCTTTGGGTTTGGCTTCATGCTTTGATCATGGTTCCTAGTGATCCATGTGTTTGCATAGAACTCTTGAACTGTTAAGATTCTGACTTGTTGAATGGGATTGGAGAGAACTTCCCATCCTCTTTTTCTAATCTCTTGTCGGATCTCTAGATATTCGCCATTTCTGAGCTTAAAAGGGACCTCAGGGATCACCTTTTTCTTGGCCAAAACTTCATAGAAGTGGTCTTGATGGGATTTTGAGATGAATCTCTCCATCTCCCATGACTCAGAGGTGGAAGCAATTGCCTTCCCTTTCCTCTTTCTTGAGGTTTCTCTGGCCTTAGGTGCCATCAATGGTTATGGAAAAACAAAAAAGCTATGCTTTTACCACACCAAACTTAGAATGTTGCTCGCCCTCGAGCAAAATAAGAAAGAATAGAAGAAGAAGAAGAAGATATGGAGGAGAGGGAGAGAGGTGAGGGTTTCGGCCAAGGGGGAGAAGAGAGGGTTGTGTTGTGTGAAAATAAAGAAGGATTGAGGGGTTTATATGGTGGAGGGATAGGGGTTTGGGTTCGGTCATTTAGAGTGGGTTTGGGTGGGAAAAAGATTTTGAATTTGAAGGTAGGTGGGGTTTCTGGGGAAGAGTGGATGGATGTGATTGGTGAAGGAGTAATGGGGAAGAGAGATTGAGGTGATTGGTGAAGGGTATAGTGTTATTGGATTGTGTGAAGAAGAGAGAAGTGGGGTAGGTGGGGATCCACAGATCCTGAGGTGATCCTGTGGGGTTCACAGATCTTGAGGTGTCAAGAATTTCTCATCCTTGTATCTTTTAGGCGTGTAAAATGCCCTCTGTATGCAATCCTGGCGTTTAACGCCTGACTGCAGCTTGTTTCTGGCATTAAACGCCCAAATGTAGCCTATTTCTGGCGTTTAACACCAGCCTGATGCTTATTTCTGGCGTTAAATGCCAGCTTGGTGCTTGTTTCTGGTGTTAAACGCCAGACAGATGCTTGCTTCTGCGTTTAAACGCCAGACAACTCTTCCTCCAAGGTGTGCTTTTTTTCTGCTATTTTTGATTCTGTTTTTAATTTTTGCAATTATTTTGTGACTCCACATGATCATAAACCTAATAAAACATATAAGAACAATAGAAATATAGATAAATAAAAATTTGGTTGCCTCCCAATAAGCGCTTATTTAATGTCAATAGCTTGATAGTGAGCTCTCATGGAGCTTCACAGATGTTCAGAGCATTGTTGGGACCTCCCAACACCAAACCTAGAGTTTGAATGTGGGGATTCAACACCAAACTTAGAGTTTGGTTGTGGCCTCCCAACACCAAACTTAAAGTTTGATTGTGGGGGCTTTGTTTGACTCTGTATTGAGAGAAGCTTTTCATGCTTCCTCTCCATTGTTGCAGAGGAAGATCCTTGAGCTTTAAACACAAGGTAGTCCCCATTCAATTGAAGGACTAGCTCTCCTCTGTCAACATCAATCACAGCTCATGCTGTGGCTAGGAAGGGTCTTCCAAGGATGATGCATTCATCCACATCCTTTCCAGTGTCTAGGATTATGAAATCAGCAGGGATGTAAATGCCTTTAACCTTCACTAACATGTCCTCTACCAATCTATAAGCTTATTTTATTGACTTATCTGCCATCTCTAATGAGATTCTTACAGCATGTACCTCAAAGATCCCCAGTTTCTCCATTACAGAGAGTGGCATAAGATTTATACCTGACCCTAGGTCACACAGAGCCTTCTCAAAGGTCATGGTGCCTATGGTACAGGGTATTAAGAATTTACCAGGATCTTGTTTCTTTTAAGGTAAAGTTTGCTGAACCCATGTATTTAGTTCACTAATAAGCAAGGGAGGTTTATCTTCCCAAGTCTCATTACCAAATAACTTGGCATTCAGCTTCATGATGGCTCCTAGATATTGAGCAACTTGGTCTTCAGTTACATCTTCATCTTCTTCAGAGGAAGAATAGTTCTCAGAGCTCATGAATGGCAAAAAAAAGTTTAATGGAATCTTTATGGTCTCTATATGAGCCTCAGATTCCTTTAGGTCCTCAATAGGGAACTCCTTTTTGTCTACATCCCATGAGGTCTTCCTCATTGGGATTCACGTCCTCCCCTTCCTCTTTGGATTCAGACATTTTGATTATACCAATGGCCTTGCACTCTCTTTTTGGATTCTCTTCTGTATTGCTTGGGAGAGTACTAGGAGGAGTTTCAGTGATTTTCTTACCCAGCTGACCCACTTGTGCCTCCAAATTTCTAATGGAGGACCTTGTCTCATTCATGAAACTTAGAGTGGCCTTAGATAGATCAGAGACTATGTTTGCTAAGCTAAAGGGACTCTGCTCAGAATTCTCTGTCTGTTGCTGAGAAGATGATGGAAAAGGCTTGCTATTGCTAAACCTATTTCTTCCACCATTATTAAAGCCTTGTTGAGGCTTTTGTTGATCCTTCCATGAGAAATTTGGATGATTTCTGATGAGCGGATATTTTATACGCTTTTTGGGGTTAATTTCATGTAGTTTTAAGTATATTTTAGTTAGTTTTTAGTATATTTTATTAGTTTTTAGGAAAAATTCATATTTCTGGACTTTACTATGAGTTTGTGTATTTTTCTATGATTTTAGGTATTTTCTGGCTAAAATTGTGGGAGCTGAGGAAAAAAATCTGATTCAGGCTGAAAAAGGACTGCTGATGCTATTAGATTCTAACCTCTCTGCACTCGAAATGGATTTTTTGGAGCTACAATAGTCCAATTGGCACGATCTCAATTGGGTTGGAAAGTAGACATCCAGGGCTTTCAAGCAATATATAATAGTCCAGACTTTGCTCGAAGATAAACGACGTAAACTGGCGTTTACCGCCAGTTCCATGTTTTATTCTGGCGTTAAACGCCAGAAACAGGTTGCCAGTTGGAGTTAAACGCCCAAAACAGGTTACAACCTATTATTTAACTCCAGAAACAGCCCAGGCACGTGAAAAGCTCAAGTCTTAGCCCCAGCACACACCAAGTGGGCCCTAGAAGTAGATTTCTGCACTATCTATCTTAGTTTACTCATTTTTTGTAAACCTAGGTTACTAGTTTAGTATTTAAACAACTTTTAGAGATTTATTTTGTACCTGATGACATTTTTAGATCTGAACTTTGTACCTTTTGATGGCATGAGTCTCTAAATTCCATTGTTGGGGGTGAGGAGCTCTGCTGTGTCTCGATGGATTAATGCAATTATTTCTGTTTTCTATTCATACACGCTTGTTTTTATCTAAGATATTCATTTGTACTTCAATATGATGAATGTGATGATCCGTGACACTCATCACCATTCTCAACCTATGAACGCATGCTTGACAACCACCTCCGTTCTACATTAGATTGAATGAGTATCTCTTGGATTCCTTAATCAGAATCTTTGTGGTATAAGCTAGAATCCATTGGCAGCATTCTTGAGAATCCGGAAAGTCTAAACCTTGTCTGTGGTATTCCAAGTAGGATTTAGGGATTGAATGACTGTGACAAGCTTCAAACTCACAGGGTTTGGGCGTAGTAACAGACGCAAAAGGATCAATGGATCCTATTCCAACATGAGTGAGAACCGACAGATGATTAGCCGTGCGGTGACAGCGGACCTGGAACATTTTCACTGAGAGGATGGATGGTAGCCATTGACAATGGTGATCCACCAACACACAGCTTGCCATAGGAAGAACCTTGCGTGTGTGAAGAAGAAGACAGGGGAAAAGCAGAGATTCAGAAGACAAAGCATCTCCAAAACTCAAACATATTCTCCATTACTGCATAACAAGTATTATTTAATCCATGCTTTTTATTTACTACCAATCAAAACTGAGAATTATTATTATCCTGACTAAGAGTTACAAGATTACCATAGCTTGCTTCAAGCCAACAATCTCCGTGGGATTCGACCCTTACTCACGTAAGGTATTACTTGGACGACCCAGTGCACTTGCTGGTTAGTGGTACGAATTGTGAAAAGTGTGATTTACAATTTCGTGCACCAAGATTTTGGCGCCGTTACCGGGGATTGTTTGAGTTTGAATAACTGACGGTGAATCTTGTTGCTTAGATTAGGAAAATTTTGTCTTTTGGGTCAAAGTCTTTTATTTTCTTTTCGAAAATTTTTCCAAAATATTAGTTTTCTTTATTAATTTTGAGTTTTTCTGTGAGTTTAGTGTCATATTTTAAGTTTGGTGTCAATTGCATGCTTTTCTTTATCTTTCAATTTTCAAATTGCATGTTTTTGTTGTCCTTTAAATATACCTTTTTAAAACACGTTAAATTTATAGCTCAGTTGGCTAGAGCTTTGTGCTTGTGTTCTTGGCAATTAGGTATCTTCTTTTTAAAACTTTTTCAAAAATAATTTTTCTTTGATTAAATCTTGTGCCAAACTTTAAGTTTGGTGTTCTCTTGTGAATTTTTCTTTAGTTTTCGAAAATTTTAATTTGGTTTTCTAAAACTTTTAAGTTTGGTGTTCTATCTTCATGTTCTTGTTGTTCTTGTGAGTCTTCAAAGTGTTCTTGAGTCTTCCTTGTGTTTTGATCTTAAAATTTTTAAGTTTGGTGTTCCTTGGTATTTTCCCTCCAAAATTTTCAAAAACAAGGAGTATTAGATCTAAAAATTTTAAGTTGTGTGTCTTTTATGTGTTTTTCTCTTTCATCATAAAATTCAAAAATAAAAAAATATCTTTTCTAACTATTTTTAAGCAAATATTTCGAAATTTTTCATAAAAATTCAGATTTCAATTTCAAAATTTTATCTTATCATATCTTAGTTGTCAAGTTTTTCAAAAAAATCATATCTTTTTCAAATCATATCCTTTTTAAAATTTTTAAAAAAATCATATATTTTTTCAAAACTTTCTAACCACTTTTCTCTCTCTTCATTTTTTGAAAATCCTCACCCATTTTATATTTTGTTTTATTTTATTTTTTTAATTTCTGTTTTCTAAAAAAATAATTGAATAAAAAATATTTTAATACTATTTGAATCTCCAATTCACAACATCTCCCTTTCTCCATCATGGACCTAAGTGGAAATGAACAGTCCAGAAGGACTCTGGGGTCATATGCTAACCCAACTACTGCTTCATATGGGAGTAGTATCTGTATACCCTCCATTAGAGTCACTAGTTTTGAGTTAAATCCTCAGCTCATTATCATGGTGCAGCAAAGTTGCCAGTATTCCGGCCTTCCACAAGAAGAACCTACAGAGTTCCTGGCACAGGTTTTACAAATTGCTGACACAGTACATGATAAGGAAGTAGATCAAGATGTCTACAGATTATTACTATTTCCATTTGCTGTAAAAGACCAATCTAAGAGGTGGTTAAATAACCAACCTAAGGCTAGCATAAGGACATGGAAACAGCTGTCAAAAAAATTCCTGAATCAATATTTCCCTCTAAAATGAATGACACAGCTAAGGTTGAACATCCAATGCTTTAAACAATGAGATAATGAATCTCTTTATGATGCCTGGGAGAGATACAGAGAGATGTTAAGAAAATGCCCCTCTGAAATGTTTTCAGAGTAGGTGCAGTTAGACATCTTCTATTATGGGCTTACAGAGAAAGCTCATATGTTTTTGGACCACTCAGCTGGTGGATCTATACACATGAGAAAGACAATTGAAGAAGCTCAAGAGCTCATTGATACAGTTGCTAGAAATCATCATCTGTACCTAAGTAGTGAACCTTCCATGAAAGAAGAGGCTAAAACAGTAACTGCTGAACTCAATTCTGTAGAACAAGTTACTGAATTCAATCAGCAATTAGATTTTTTAACAAAATAACTAGCCGAATTCAAGGAGACACTACAAGACACAAGAATGGCTAATATGAACATGGAAGTACAGTTGAAGCAAATAGAATAGCAGTTATCAAAACAAATAATAGAAGAGTGCCAAGCAGTTCAATTAAGAAGTGGGAAGACATTAAATACCTCACTTCAAGGCAGCAGGAAGCCAAGAAATGAACAAACTGCTACCCAAAATCCCTCTGAGGATAGTAAGAGCCCAGAGAGGAATAATTCTGGCGCTCAAACGCCAGAAAAGGGTGGAGAGCTAGCGTTGAACACCCAACCCATGCTCAGTTCTGGCGTTTAAACACCACAAACAGTCAAGGAGTTGGCATTAAACGCCCAAGGGAAGCTCAGTTCTGGCGTTCAAATGCCAGAAACAGGTAAGGAGTTGCCGTCCAACGCCAATCCAGCTTCCAACCATGGCATTCAAATGCCAGTGAGGGATCAGACACATACAAGTGCTGATAGTAACCCCTCTAAAAAGGCTTCTCCAACCACATCTGTAGGAAACAAACCTGCAGCAACTAAGGTTGAGGAATACAAAGCCAAAATGCCTTATCCTCAGAAACTCCGCCAAGCAGAACAGGATAAGCAATTTGCCCGCTTTGTAGACTATCTTAGGACTCTTGAAATAAAGATTCTGTTTGTATCATAAGAAGGATTGGAGAGAAACTGAAAAAGTTTACCTCACTGAAGAATGCAGTGCAGTCATTCTGAAAAGCTTACCAGAGAAGCTTAAAGATCCCGTAAGCTTCATGATACCATGCACATTAGAGGGTACTTGTACCAAGAAAGCTCAATGTGATCTTGGAGCAAGTGTCAACCTAATACCTGCATCCACTATCAAGAAGCTTGGTTTGACTGAAGAAGTCAAACCAACCCGAATATGTCTCTAACTTGTTGATGGCTCCATTAAATACCCATCAGGTGTGATTAAAGACATGACTGTCAAGGTTGGGCCATTCACCTTTCCCATTGACTTTGTGGTGCTGGAAATTGAAGAGCACAAGAGTGCAACTCTCATTCTAGGAAGACCTTTCCTAGCAATTGGATGAACCCTCATTGACGTCCAAAAAGGGGAATTAACTCTGAGAGTTAATGAGGACGAGTTTAAGTTGAATGTTGTCAAAGCTATTCAGCATCCAGACACCCCAAACGACTGCATGAGCATTGACATTATTGACTCTCTGGTGGAAGAGGTCAATATGACTGAGAGTCTCAAATCAGAGCTAAAGGATATCTTTAAAGATGTTCAGCCTGATCTGGAGGAACTAGAGAGAATAATAAAACCTCTGAAAATCCCTCAGGAAGAGGAGAAACCTCCTAAACCCGAGCTCAAACCATTACCACCATCCCTAAAATATGCATTTCTAGGAGAAGGTGACACTTTTCTTGTAATCATAAGCTCTATCTTAGAGCCACAGGAAGAGGAAGCACTAATTCAAGTGCTGAGGACAAACAAGACAGCTCTTGGGTGGTCCATCAGTGATCTTAAGGGCATTAGCCTAGCCAGATGCATGCACAAGATCCTATTGGAGGATGACGCTAAGCCAGTGGTTCAACCACAGAAGCGGCTGAATCCAGCCATGAATGAGGTGGTGCAGAAGGAGGTCACTAAATTACTAGAGGCTGGGATTATTTATCCTATTTCTGATAGCCCCTGGGTGAGCCCTGTCCAAGTCGTCCCTAAGAAGGGTGGCATGACAGTGGTTCATAATGAAAAAAATGAACTGGTTCCTACAAGAACAGTTACAGGGTGGCGTATGTGTATTGATTACAGAAGGCTCAATACAGCTATTAGAAAGGATCATTTTCCTTTACCATTCATAGACCAGATGCTAGAAAGACTAGCAGGTCATGATTACTACTGCTTTCTGGATGGATATTCAGGTTATAATCAAATTGCAATAGATCCCCAAGATCAAGAGGAAACAGCATTCACATGTCCATCTGGAGTATTTGCATATAGAATGATGCCATTTGGTCTATGCAATGCACCTGCAACCTTTCAAAGGTGCATGCTCTCTATTTTTTCTGATATGGTGGAAAAATTTCTGGAAGTCTTCATGGATGTCTTTTCAGTATTTGGAGACTCATTCAGCTTCTGTCTTGACCATCTAGCACTTGTTCTAAAGAGGTGCCAAGAGACTAACCTGGTTTTAAACTAGGAGAAATGTCACTTTATGGTGACCGAAGGAATTGTCCTTGGGCACAAAATTTCGAACAAGGGAATAGAGGTGGATCAAGCTAAGGTAGAGGTAATTGAAAAATTACCACCACCTGCCAATGTTAAGGCAATTAAAAGCTTTCTGGGGCATGCAGGATTCTATAGGAGGTTTATAAAAGATTTTTCAAAAATTGCAAAACCTCTGAGTAATCTGCTAGCTGCTGACACGCCATTTATCTTTGATAAGGAGTGTTTGCAGGCGTTTGAGACTCTGAAAGCTAAGCTGGTCACAGCACCAGTCATCTCTGCACCAGACTGGACATTACCATTTGACTAAAGTGTGATGCTAGTGTCGATGCCATTGGTGCAGTGTTGGGATAAAGGCATAACAAGCTTCTGCACGTCATTTATTATGCCAGTCATGTTTTAAATGACGCACAAAAGAACTACACAACCACAGAAAAAGAGTTACTTGCAGTGGTTTACGCCATTGACAAGTTCAGATCTTATTTAGTAGGATCAAAAGTGATTGTGTACACTGACCATGCTGCTCTTAAATATCTACTCACAAAGTAGGATTTAAAACCCAGACTCATAAGATGGGTGTTGTTTCTGCAAGAGTTTGATATAGAAATAAGAGACAGAAGAGGGACAGAGAACCAAGTAGCAGATCACCTGTCCCGAATAGAACCAATAGAAGGGGCGTCCCTCCCTCTTACTAAGATCTTTGAAAACTTTTCGGATGAACAACTCTTTGCCATCCAGGAAGTACCATGGTTTGCAGACATTGCAAACTACAAGGCTATGAGATTCATACCCAAAGAGTATAGTAGACAGCAATAAAAAAAATTGATCTCGGATTCAAAGTACTATCTTTGGGATGAACCATATCTCTTCAAGAGATGTGTAGATGGAGTAATCCGTAGATGTGTGCCTAAAGAAGAAGCACAGAAGACCCTCTGGCATTGCCATGGATCACAGTATGGAGGACATTTTGGAAGTGAGTGAACAGCCACAAGAGTCTTCCAATGTGGCTTCTACTAGCCTGCTCTCTATAAAGACTCCCGAAAGTTTGTACGTAATTGTGACAGTTGCCAAAGATCTGGCAATCTGCCTCACGGTTATGCCATACCTCAACAAGGGATCTTGGAGATTAAGTTGTTTGATGTATGGGGTATTGACTTCATGGGGCCTTTCCCATCATCATACTCAAACACTTATATTCTGGTGGCAGTGGATTATGTATCCAAGTGGGTGGAGGCTATTGCAACACCCACTAATGATACTAAGACAGTGCTGAAATTCCTTCAGAAACACATCTTCAATAGATTTGGTGTCCCTAGAGTACTAATTAGTGATGGGGGCGCTCATTTCTGCAATAAACAGCTTTACTCTGCTATGGTTCGATATGGAGTTAGCCACAAGGTGGCAACTCCATATCATCCACAGACAAATGGGCAAGCTGAAGTCTCTAATAGAGAAATTAAAAGAATCTTGGA
The DNA here is from genome assembly GCF_003086295.3 of Arachis hypogaea. Taxonomy (NCBI): domain Eukaryota; kingdom Viridiplantae; phylum Streptophyta; class Magnoliopsida; order Fabales; family Fabaceae; genus Arachis; species Arachis hypogaea. The sequence continues at coordinate 74,642,303 of NC_092044.1, forward strand.
ACGGACTGTTATTAACCGTAGAAAGGATTGGGCAAGAAGCTTGGATGATGCTCTATGGGCATACAGAATAGCATTCAAGACTCCTATAGGGACCTCTCCATACCAACTTGTGTATGGAAAAGCCTATCACTTACCAGTGGAACTAGAACACAAGGCCTACTGGGCAACCAGATTCCTAAACCTTGATGCCAAGTTAGCTGGAGAAAAATGATTGCTCCAGTTAAATGAGCTAGAGGAATTCAGACTCAATGCTTTTGAAAATGCAAAAATTTACAAAGAGAAAGCAAAAAGATGGCATGATAAGAAGCTGTCATCCAGAGTCTTTGAGCCAGGGCAGAAAGTTCTGCTGTTTAACTCTAGGCTCAAATTATTCCTCGGAAAGTTGAAATCCCGGTGGAGAGGACCATATGTGATTACAGGTGTGTCACCATATGGATATGTAGAGCTTCAGGATAATGACTCTAACAAAAAATTCATTGTCAATGGACAGAAAGTCAAACATTATCTTGAAAGCAATTTTGAGCAAGAATGCTCAAAACTGAGACTTGATTAAAGCTCAGTAATAGTCCAGCTAAAGAAAATAAAGAAGCGCTTGCTGGAAGGCAACCTAGCCATTAATAAAGCTTATTTGTTAGTTAAATGATAATTTTACAGGTTCATATTAATTATCTTCAAGGTAAAATAGCAATTGCATGAGTTCACAGAGTTACAGAAAGATTCAGAGGATAAAATAGCAAAAAGAAGCTCACTGGTGTGAAAATGCCAATAAAAGCTATTTTGGGCATTTAACACCCAAAAGAAGCATCTATTGGGCGTTTACCGGCAGTAGGGATAGCCATCTGGGCATTAAACGCCAGAATGGATACCATTCTGGGCGTTTAACGCCAGATTTGCAACATCCTGGGCGTTCAGAAAAACGCGCAGTGATAAAGGATTTTCTGGCGTTTAATGCTAGCCAGAAGCTATAGCTGGGCATTAAACGCCCAGGAGAAGCAACAGATGGCGTTAAACGCCCAAAACATGCAGCAGTTGGGCGTTTAACGCCAGGATTGTGGGGAGAGGGTAACTTCGTTTTCACTTCAAATTTTTTCCATTTTTCATGTTTCAATCCATGATTTCTTGCATAAACATGTTACAAACTCTCATCTTTCAACTTCAATTTCGAAAATTTTTAATCCTAATCATATTTCTTAATTTTTCTTCAATATCTTTTCAAACATCTTTCAAAACTCAATTATTTTTTTGAATTCATTTCAAGTCTTTTTAAATTCTTCTCAAATCTTTTTAAACTCATCATATCTTCTTTTCAAAATTCAGATTTATCTTTTTTAAATATCTTTCATATCTTTTCAATTTTAAATTACATCTTTTTACTATCATACTTATCTTTTACAAATCATATCTTCTATCCTATCTTTTTCAAAAATTTTCAAAAACCCACCCCTTCCCTTTAAATCCACGTTCGGCCTCCCTCCTCTCCTCCACAATTCGAACTTGGCTCTCCCTCTATCCCTCTCCTTTCCTTTCTTTTGCTTGAGGACAAGCAAACCTCTAAGTTTGGTGTGTTTATCCATGATCACTAAATCAATACCCACTAAGATCATGGCTCCTAAGGGAAATCAAACCACTCCAAGAGGCAAGAAAGAGAATATTCCATAACCAGTTTGAAATCAAGGGAAGTTCTTAACCAAAGAACATTCAGACCATTACTACAAAATAATGGGTCTAAAGTCAGTGATCCTAGAAGTTAAATTCGATCTGAAAGAAGACGAATATCCGGAGATCTAAGAGCAAATTCGAAACAGGAGCTGGAAAATTCTAGCTAATCCTAAAACAAAGGTGGGAAGAAACATGGTTTAGGAATTCTATTCTAATATGTTGCAAACAGACAGACAGAGAATAGCTGGAACCGCCTTCTATGACTATCAAACTCTGGTCAGAGGGAAGATTGTTCACCTCCACCCTGACAAAATAAAAGAGATCTTCAGGCTGCCTCAACTGCAAGATGACCCAGACTCCTTTAATAGGAGAATGATGAGAACAAATAAGGGCTTGGACGAAATTCTAGAGGACATATGCCTCCCTGGAACCAAGTGGACAACCAACATAAAGTGTGTCCTAAACCAACTCAAGAGAGGAAATCTCAAACCAGTTGCCAGAGGCTGGTTGGACTTCATTAGGCATTCTAAACTGCCCACTAGCAACTGCTCTGAAGTCACCATCAAAAGAGCAGTAATGATCCATTGCATTATGTTGGGAAAAGAAGTGGAAGTTCATCAGCTGATCTCTTGTGAACTTTACACAATTGCAAACAAGAACTCCAAAGATGCCAAATTGGCTTATCCAAGCTTAATCTCTATGCTATGTAAAGATGCTGGGGTAAAGATGGGAGTAAATGAGTTTATCTCAGTTGAGGAACCAATCCCCAAAAAGTCAATGGAAGGACAACAAGTGCAGGACGACCCCATCAAGAGGAAAGCACAGGAGTTCCTCCTGGAAATCCCTCAAATTGAATATTGGGAGCATCTTGAAGCATCTATTACCAAGTTACAAGAAGTTATGGACCAACTAAAGGAAGAACAGAAAAATCAAAATAGCATGCTTTGCAAACTGCTTGGGAAACAAGAAGAGCAAGGGCGTGAACTGAAGCAACAGAAGCGTCAGAATCTATCTCTTGAAGGGCCAAGCACCCCACAGACTAAAGGAGCATCCACTTCCCAAACTGAATAAAATAGCAGATTTTTAGAATAAGGAGGCAATATTTTTTCGAGTTTTTAATAAGGAAAATTCTAATTATTTGTATGTGGTGGCAATACTTTTTGGCAATATTTTTATGAATGTTAAAAAATTATTGGCTCTTGAAAGAATGATGAATAAGAGAAATGTTATGGATGATCTGAAAAATCATAAAATTGATTCTTGAAGCAAGAAAAAATAGTGGAAAAAAAGGAGCAGCAGAAAAAGCCAATAGCCCTTTAAACCATTGGCTTTTTAACCAAAAGGCAAGGGCAAAAAGGATCCAAGGCTTTGAGCATCAATGGAAAGGAGGGCCTAAAGGAATAAAATCATGGCCTAAGCGGCTAAATCAAGCTGTCCCTAACCATGTGCTTGTGTCATGAATGTCCAGGGGAAAAGCTTGAGACTGAGTGGTTAAAGTTGTGATCCAAAGCAAAAGAGTGTGCTTAAGAACTCTGGACACCTCTAATTAGGGACTTTAGCAAAGCTAAGTCACAATCTGAAAAGGTTCACCCAGTTATGTGTCTGTGGCATTTATGTATCCGGTGGTAATACTGAAAAACAAAGTGCTTAGGGCCACGACCAAGACTCATAAAGTAGCTGTGTTCAAGAATCAACATACTAAACTAGGAGAATTAAAAATACTATCTGAATTCTAAGTTCCTATGGATGCCAATCATTCTAAATTTCAAAGGATAAAGTGAGATGCTAAGACTATTCGGAAGCAAAAAGCTACTAGTCCCGCTCATCTAATTAGAATCTGAGCTTCACTTAAAACTCTGAGATATTATTACTTCTTGAATTCTTTTTTTCCTATTTTATTTATCTAGTTGCTTGGGGACAAGCAATAGTTTAAGTTTGATGTTGTGATGAGCGGATATTTTATACACCTTTTGGGAGTAATTTCATGTAGTTTTTAGTATATTTTAGTTAGTTTTTAGTATATTTTTATTAGTTTTTAGGCAAAATTTATATTTCTGTACTTTACTATGAGTTTGTGTATTTTTCTATAATTTTAGGTATTTTCTGGCTGAAATTGAGGGAGCTGAGCAAAAAAATCTGATTCAGGCTGAAAAGGACTACTGATGCTGTTGGATTCTGAGCTCCCTGCACTCGAAATGGCTTTTTTGGAGCTACAGGAGTCTAATTGGTGCTCTCTCAATCGGGTTGGAAATTAGACATCCAGGGCTTTCCAGTAATATATAATAGTCCATACTTTGCTCGAAGATAAAGGATGTAAACTGGCGTTTAACGCCAGTTCCATGTTCCATTCTAGCGATAAACGCCAGAAACAGGTTGCCAGTTGGAGTTAAACACCCAAAATAGGTTACAACCTGTTGTTTAACTCCAGAAATAGCCCAGGCACGTGAAAATCTCAAGTCTCAGCCCCAGCACACACCAAGTGGCCCCAGAAGTGGATTTCTGCACTATCTATCTTAGTTTACTCATTTTCTGTAAACCTAGGTTACTAGTTTTATATTTAAACAACTTTTAGAGATTTGTTTTATACCTGATGACATTTTTAGATTTGAACTTTGTACCTTTTGATGGCATGAGTCTCTAAACTCCATTGTTGGGGGTGAGGAGCTCTGCTGTGTCTCGATGGATTAATGCAATTATTTCTGTTTTCTATTCATACACGCTTGTTTCTATCTAAGATATTCATTCACACTTCAATATGATGAATGTGATGATCCGTGACAGTCATCACCATTCTCAACCTATGAACACGTGCCTGACAACCACCTCCATTCTATATTAGATTGAATGAGTATCTCTTGCATTCCTTAATCAAAATCTTCGTGGTATAAGCTAGAATCCATTGGCAGCATTCTTGAGAATCTGGAAAATCTAAACCTTGTCTGTGGTATTCGGAGTAGGATTTAGGAAATGAACGACTATGACGAGCTTCAAACTCACAAGGTTTGGGCGTAGTGACAGACGCAAAGGGATCAATGGATCCTATTCCAGCATGAGTGAGAACCGACAGATGATTAACCGTGCGGTGACAGCGCACCTGGACCATTTTCACTGAGAGGACGGATGGTAGCCATTGACAATGGTGATCCACCAACACACAGCTTGCCATAGGAAGAACCTTGCGTGCGTGAAGAAGAAGACAAGGGGAAAGCAGAGATTCAAAAGACAAAGCAACTCCAAAACTCCAACATATTCTCCATTACTGCATGACAAGTATTATTTAATCCATGCTTTTTGTTTACTACCAATCAAAACTGAGAATTATTATTATCCTGACTAAGAGTTACAAGATAACCATAGCTTGCTAATGACAAGTCATCATATACCTATTTTTCAATGCTTTTTCATACAAGAAATTGATGATTAGTGCTTAAATATTGCATTCTTTTGTGCTTAATTAGAATATTTCCTTGATCTTTTAAATTTATAAATATTGTAGGAAATAAGAAGAAAAAGAAGCAAAGAAGCACAAAATAAGCTAAAAAGGAGAAAAAAAGAGCTTTGGGGCACACTTTAAAGTTGGAGCACACTTTGGAGCCTTAGGCCACGCTTTTAAAAGCGTGGCCCAGGGCCAAATCAAAGAAGGAAGCAACCAGCACGCACATTGCCCTGCTCTTGCCAAGGGCAGGGCAATATTGTGATGAAACAAAGTGAGGTTGGAAGCAAATTTTCGCTAACTTAAAATCTGGGCGCTCACAGCATGACCATGCCTACTTCAAAGGGGTATAACTTGAGCTACAGACATCCAATTGATGTGCTTCTAGTTGCGTTGGAAAGCGGACATTTAGAGCTTTCAAACAATATATAGCAATCCATATTTGGTGTAGAATTAAGGCATGACTGAAAGGCATCTTTAAGGGCCAAAAATAAGCAAAAATAAACCAAAGTGCTTCCACCAAGGCTCGAAGAGGGAGACACAAGGAAACCAAGGAAGTCTGCTCTCAAGGAAAGCAGAGTGCTCTCTTGGAGAGCAGTGTCGTGCTCTATCCCAAAGAAAATGCAAGGAAATTGGGCAAGAATGCAACCTCCAAGGTTCGAACACAAGACCTCCAAGGAAGTAAAGGCTTAGGCGCTACTCCTTGGCGCACACAAGCGCATCACAGCACAGGCAGAGGCAAGGCGCGCACAAGACACCACTGCCCCGCTCTCCACAAGGGTAGGGCAATCCCCTGGTGCCTCTCCAAGACTTGGCATGCAAATTGGATCCCCATACAAAGCCTCACTGCTCTGCTCTCCACAAGAGCAGAGTAGCCTCCTGGGAGCAAACACTCATGGGCCAAAATTCAACCAAAATTCCATTTAAATTCAATTCCTCTCCAAATTGAATCAAGGCCAACCAAACCCATTTCTCCTCAAATCCAAAGCAAGCAAAGCCCACATCATCACTCAAAGGCACATGGATCAATTAGATTAGGATTTTCATTTTAATTTAATTTGTTTTAATTTCATTTTTATTTTCACTTTGTAAAGCCTATATAAAGGCATCAATTCCATCTCATTAGAAAAAAAGGCTAGCTCCACTAGGGAGCATTAGGAGGAGTAGTAGAGAGCTCTCTCTTTTATTTTTCTTTTCTTAGTTTTGAATCTTGGGTGGAGAATTGAAGAAATTCTGTTTCATTCTCCCTTTGAGATTTCTCTTTGTTTTGCCTTGCTGCATAATTTCAGTGAATTACAATTTAAATCAAAGTTCTCCTATTACTTTCATCTTCATTTCTTCTTCAATCTGCCTGCTGTTGAATCAAGGAAGGGCTTGAGATCTAGACTTATTTTCTAGTCTCTTTGATTCCCTGAGATCTTCATTTGTCTCTTTAAATTTCACAATTGAGCTTAATTACATTCTATGTTGCTTCTTCAAGCAATTTTCCATTTCTGTTTAAATCTGCTGCACTTATTTCATCTTTTACTCCTCTGCTTGATTGCTCTTTACATTTTCTTGTTGAATTTTAAATTCCCTGCACCTAATCCCCTTTACATTTAATGCAATTTACATTTCATACAATTTAAGTTTCAGTTATTTTACTTTCTTGCACTTTAAGTTTTATGCAATTTTACTTTCTGCAACTTTAAATTTCCTGTCATTTATAATTATGTTGGCTACATTTCATCCAATATCCCTTCAATGTTAGCTTGACTAAACTAATCACCCACTAAAGTTTCTTGATCCATCAATCCCTATGGGATCGACCTCACTCTTGTGAGTTATTACTACTTGATGCAACCCGATACACTTGCCGGTTAGATCTATGTGTTTGGAAATTCATTTTTCCACAAAAACACCATCACTTGCTTCAAGCCAACAATCTCTGTGGGATTCAACCCTTACTCACGTAAGGTATTACTTGGACGACCCAGTGCACTTGCTGGTTAGTGGTACGAATTGTGAAAAGTGTGATTTACAATTTCATGCACCAATTTCTCCATGAGGGATTATAGGTGTTTCCATAGGCTTCACCCATATAATTCACCTCTGCCATTGCAGGGTTCTCAAGATCATAAGCTTCTTCTTCAGAAGATGCTTCTTTAGTACTGTTGGATACATTTTGAATCCATTCAGACTCTGAGAAATCATGTTGACTTGCTAAGTCAACATTTTGTTCTGAGCCAATATGGCATTCAGAGCATCAATTTCAAGAACTCCCTTCCTCTGAGGCGTCCCGTTACTCACAGGATTCCTCTCAGAGGTGTACATGAATTGGTTATTTGCAACCATGTCAATGAGTTCTTGAGCTTCTATAGGTGTTTTCTTTATGTGAATGGATCCACCTGTAGAATGGTCCAGTGACATCTTAGAGAACTCAGATCGACCATCACAGAATATATCCAAAATGGTCCACTCTGAAAGCATGTCATAAGGACACTTTTTGGTCAACTGCTTGTATCTTTCCCAAGCTTCAAAGAGGGATTCACCATCTTTTTGCCTGAAGGTCTGAACATCCACTCTAAGCTTGCTCAGCTTTTGAGGAGGAAAGAACTTGGCCAAGAAGGTCGTGACCAGCTTATCCCAAGAGTCTAGGCTATCTTTAGGTTGTAAGTCCAACCATGTTCTAGCTTTATCTCTTACAGCAAAAGGGAAAAGCAAGAGCCTGTAGACTTCTGGATCTACTCCATTAGTCTTAACAGTATCACATATATGCAAGAACTCAGTTAAAAACTGATAAGGATCTTCTGATGGAAGTCCATGAAACTTGCAGTTCTGTTGCATTAGAGCAACTAGTTGAGGCTTCAGCTCAAAATTGTTTGCTCCAATGGCAGGGATTGAGATGCTTCTTTCATAAAAATTGGAAGTAGGTGTAGTATAATCACCAAGCATCCTCCTTGCATTATTGTTGTTGTCATTATTTTTGGCTGCCATCTCCTCTTCTTTTTCGAAAATTTCTGTAAGGTTGTCTTTGGATTGTTGTATTTTAGCTTCTCTTAGTTTCTTCTTCAGAGTCATTTCAGGTTCAGGATCTGCTTCAACAAGAATATTCTTGTCCTTGCTCCTGCTCATATGAAAAAGAAGGGAACAGAAAATAATAATAGGGATCTTCTTTACCATAGTAGAGAGATTCCTTTATGTGAGTAGAAGAAAATAAGAAGAAAATCCGAACACAGGTAAATGGAAGAAGAGGGTTCAAATTTTGAGTAGAAGAGAAGTGTTAGTAGATAAACAAATAAGTAGAAGAAGATGAGAGAGAGGAGTTTTCGAAAGTTAACTAAAATAAAAGAAAAATATTTTTGTTTTTATTTTAAATTACAGTTAAAATTCGAATATATAAAAAGAAATAAAATTAAAAATTAAAACAATTAGTTAAATAAAAAGATTTTTGGAAAAGAGGGAGGTGATTTTCAAAAATTGGAGAGAGGAAAGTAGTTAGGTGGTTTTGAAAAAGATAAGAAATAGTAAAACAAACAAAAAGTCAATTAGTTAGTTGAAAAAGATTTGAAAATCAATTTTGAAAAGATAAGGAGTTAGAAAAGATTTTTGAAATTGATTTTGAAAAAAGATATGATTGAGATTTGTTTTGAAAAAGATTTGAAAAGAAAATTAAAAAGATTTGATTTTTAAAATTAAAATTGATTACTTGACTAACAAGAAACTAAAAGATATGATTCTAGAATTTAAAGATTGAAACTTTCTTAACAAGAAAGTAACAAACTTCAAATTTTTTTATCAATCACAATAACTGTTAGTAAAGTTTTTGAAAATTATGAAATAAAATTAAGAAAAAGATTTTGAACATCAATTTTAAAAAATTTTCGAAAATACAAAAGAAAAATGAAAAAGATTTGATTTTTGAAAAAGTTTTGAAAAGATAAGATTTTTAAAATTGAAATCTTGACTTGACTAACAAGAAACAACTTATTTTAAAAAACAGTTTACTAAGTCAACCCAAAGATTTCAAAATTTATGAGTAAAATGAGGAAAAGATATTTTTTTGATTTTTTTGAATTTAATGTGGAAAGAGAAAAACAACAAAATGACTCAAGACATAAAAATTATGAATCAAAATAACTAATGCATGCAAGAATACTATGAATGTCAAGATGAACATCAAGACTTATTTTTGAAAAATTTTCAAGAGAGGAAAACATGCAAGACACCAAACTTAGAAATTTTCAATGTTTAGACACTATGGATTAAAAAATGCATATGAAAAACAACAAAAGACACAAAACAATAAAATATGAAGATCAAACAAGAAGACTTATCAAGAACAACTTGAAGATCATGAAGAACACCATGCATGAGTTTTTCGAAAAATGCACAAATTTTAAAAAACATGCAATTGACACCAAACTTAAAAATTGACACTAGACTGAAACAAGAAACACAAATATATATATATACATACATACATACATACATACATATTTTGAAAACATTTTGAAAAGAGAATTACCTAATCTGAGCAACAAGATGAACCGTCAGTTGTCCAAACTCAAAAATCCCCGGCAACGGCGCCAAAAACTTGATAGGCAAAATTATGACTCATACTTTTCACAACTCAAACAATTCCTAGAAATGGCTCCAAAACTTGGTGCACAATACTATGGTTCACACATATTCTTCACAACTTCGCACAACTAACTAGCAAGTGCATTGGGTCGTCCAAGTAATAAACCTTACATGAGTAAGGGTCGATCCCACGGAGATTGTTGGTATGAAGCAAGCTATGGTCATCTTGTAAATCCCAGTCAGGCGGATTCTAATGGTTATTGATGCATTCGCATATTTACCATTTTACTTAGTTAGTTTAGTTAGTTTTAGCTTTGCTTTATTCATTTTCTTTGAAATAAATAGACAAATTTGTGAACTTTTCCTCCATGCATTCATGAACCAAGAATTTAGTGAAATTTGACATAATCCATGCAAATGATTCAAGAAGCTTATATGCAAATTAAGGTGAATGATTTCCTTGAAATTTAATGCATGAGATGGCAAAACTTTGAGAAAAGCTCTTTGGTTTATGATAGGTGATGAAGCAAGAAGACAATGATGCAAGGAAATCTTGGAGCAAGAAGGAGATGTATGTTGCCAACTTGATCCTCAAGTTGGCAACGCCCAATTGATGCAACCAGGATGAGAGAGCACGTTGGCAACTTGGTTTCCAAGTTGCCAACGCCCAAAGTGGTGCTGCCAGGAGGTGTAGCACGTTGGCAACTTGGAAACCAAGTTGGCAACGTGCTAGTGCACAATCAGCGGAAATTGCAGCCTGACCTTCCCCTCTTCAAGGATGAATATCTTGAACCACAAGGATCCAATTGGCATGATTCCAATTGCGTTGAGAAGCTGAGATCAAGAGCTTTCCAACGATATACAATAGTCCATAATGTGGCAAGGAATGGAAGCTCAAATCAGAGGGAAACTTAAGCCCCAAATGCAAGGAAATGAAGCATTGCAAGTTGCCAACTTGAAGACCAAGTTGGCAACGCCAAGAGCCACCAGGGAAGGATGTCACCACGTTGCCAACGCCAACACCAAGTTGGCAACGCCCAGGCAAGCAAAGAGCTGAGCCAAGGAGAGCTCGAGGGCGTTGCCAACGCCAAGAACCATTGGCGTTATCCTTGGCAACGCCAGGGACATGCACCATTCAAGTTGCCAACGCCAGGGACATGCACCATTCAAGTTGCCAACGCCAGGGACATGCACCATTCAAGTTGCCAACGCCAGGGACATGCATCATTCACGTTGCCAACTTGGGATTGCATGGGCATGTTCATCAACAACGCAGCAACCCTGGCAGCTTGACCTTGCCCTCTTCCATGGAGTATATCTTGAGTTGTAGACCTTCAAATGATGCACTCTCAACGGCATTGGAAAATAGACATCAAGAGCTTTCCAATGATGTATAGTAGTCCATATTGAAGCAGAAGGTTGACACTCAAATTCTGGGCTACATTTAGCATGAAAGTAGAGCTAAGAAGAGGAGAAGCAAGTTGTTGGCAACAACTTGGGCTAGCAACGCCCAAGTCTCATACTTCACTTCCAGGAAAATGTCAAGCACGTTGCCAACGTGCATTTGGCCTGGAGTTAGTGCCAATAACGCCAAGCCAATGGGCCAGAAACATGATGAATGAACTCTTCCATTCCAAGTCTAGCAACACTTCCAATTGAGCCAAGAATTCAACAATGAGAAAGCCCACATTGCTAACCCAAATTGAAGATCTCTGAAGAGTTTTAGGAGTAGTATAAATAGAAGAGATTGATGTACTTGTAGGGGACTTTTGGATTTTTCTACACTTTTACTTTACTTTTTACACTTAGTCATTTTTACACTTTTTAGCACTTGTATTTGGAAACTCTTTTGGTACTTCCGAGAGAGGACCCAGAGAGCTACGCTTGGTTCATCTTGGAACTTCTCTTCTTCATTTTCTTAAGCTTTAAGCATTTTTCTTCTTCTTCATCATCTTCCTTTACACTTAGTTTAATTTTTGTTAATGGCATTTATTGTTGAAATTGGAGCAATGACTCACTAAACCCCATTTTCATTAGGGGGAAGAGCTCTGCTAGTTGAAATGTATTGGTGAACTCATCTTCTCTTCCTCAATTCTAGTGGTTGATCTAAAGAGGGAACTCTTGTTCTTCAAAGATTCAACCACCATCGAGAGAGGGGTTAATCTATGTGACTTGTGTGGTGAATTTGGGGAATGAGCCACATAATTCAGTTTAGAGTTCATCCTTTCATGATTTCCTTAATCAACACACCTTGGTTAGTATGTGAGATGTAACTCTCCTTGGTTGAGATTATGGAAATTGTGTGGCTGGATTAAGTTTGAGCATCATCTCTTCTCATGAACAAATAGATCACGAGAGTGGCATTTGGTTATGTTAAGAGAAATTGAATCACCAAGAGATTGGGATTCAATTACCCAATTGCCATGGATCTAAACCCATGATTGAGAAGGATTTGACCAACATCAATTCATGAACACTAGCATCTCTGATCCCTAATGATCCTCTCTATCATTAATTCTCATTTCTCTTGCTCTAGTTATTTGATTACCCATTTCCCAATCTCTTTCTACATTCTGTCTATTTACTACTCTTGTTATTTACATTCTGTTCATCTACTTCTTGCCATTTACTTTTGTGTTCTTTAAATTTCTGCAAGCTTTAATTCCTTACCATTTATCTTTGATGTTATTTAAGTTTCTTGCAATTTAAGTTTCAGTTATTTACTTCCATTTTATTTCTATATTTTTGTTCTTAATTGCCATTTAAATTCCTGTAATTATGTTCAAAAGTCACATTGTTCATAAAATCAAAATCATGTTCGCTTGACTAAACTTACCATTTAACTAAAGTTGCTTAATCTCCCAATCCTCGTGGGATCGACCTCACTCTTAGTGAGTCTTACTACTTGATACGATCCGGTATACTTGCCGGTTGTACGTAGAATTATCAATTTTACGTATCAAGTTTTTGGCGCCGTTGCCGGGGATTGGAAAGATTGACAATGATTAAGTGAAAGGTGGTTTAGATTAAGCATTTTTCTTTGTGTTTTTGTTAAGCCCACTAACTGTTTGATACTTTGTTTCACTAACCCCAATTTCACTCTAGTTCTAGAATATTGCACTTGTGATTTTGGTTTTGTTTGTGTATGTCAGGAGCTAGTAGACGTAATATTGAGGACGAGAGAACCCGCCGAAGGATAAGGAGAGCAGAAAGAGGAAAGTTCATAGTTGGTGAAGAAGGGTCAGAGGAATCAGAGGGAGAAGATCAAACCATGGAGGATGAGATGCAAAATCCTCCTGGAGGGGTCAACAATAATGGTGGACAAGCTAGAAGGGTGCTATCCTCGTACACTATCCCTGATCCAAGACATTGTGGGAGCAGTATTGCTACACCAAATGTTCAGGCCAATAACTTTGAGTTAAAACCTCAGCTCATCACTTTGGTACAGAACAATTGCTCTTATGGAGGGGGACCTCTTGAAGACCCAAATCAACATCTCTCTGTTTTTCTGAGGATATGCAACACAGTGAAGACAAATGGAGTGCATCCAGATGTCTACAAGTTGTTGCTATTTCCATTCTCTTTGAGGGATAAAGCCACTCAATGGCTAGAATCATTCCCCAAGGAAAGCCTCAATGATTGGAATGAAGTAATGAGCAAATTTCTAGCAAAGTTCTACCCACCTCAAAAGATCATCAAGTTGAAGACAGAGGTCCAGACTTTTAGGCAAATGGAAGGGGAGTCATTGTATGAAGCCTGGGAAAGGTATAAAGCACTAATGAGAAGATGCCCCCCTGACATGTTTAGTGATTGGGTTAAGCTCCAAAACTTCTATGAAGGCTTAAGCTTCGAAGCAAGGAAGGGACTAGATTACTCATCAGGAGGATCACTCAACATGATGAAAACTGCCGAGGAGGCCCAAGACCTCATTGAGATTGTGGCAAACAATCAATATTATTACTCATCAGAGAGGCAACACAATCCACCCCCAAAGAAAGGTGTAATGGAGCTTGAAGGTGTTGATGCTATCTTAGCACAAAACAAGTTAATGCACCAACAAATCCAACAACAAATGGAGATGATGACAAAGAGAATGGATGGTTTCCAGCTAGCATTAGTGAACACAACAAATCAACCATCACTTGAATGGAGCCAAGGTGAAGGGATCACGGTTGAACAACCACAAGAACAAGTTCAATACATGCAGAACACTTCAAATTCTCAGGATGAATTTCATGGTGATACATACAATTCATCTTGGAGAAATCATCCCAATCTAAAGTGGGGTGAAAACCATTGGCAAAAGAACAACAACCACAACCACAACCGTAACACAAATAACCAAAGCCACCATGCCAACAACACTAACCAATATAGGAAAACACAAAACACATATCAACACCCTCATAATAACTCACAAACTCACCAAAACAACTTCCCTGCACCAACATCCAACACACAGAATTACCACACTAATCCACCCAACAACTTTCAACAACAATCCACCCCCATCATATCCCCAATTGACCATTATGAGACTAGAATTTCAAGTCTTGAAGCAACCTTACAAGCACTTGCTCAAACCACTCAAGCCTTAGCTAAGGGACAAAAGGAACATGAGGCCACCATGAAGAGTATTGAGCGACAAGTGGGACAATTAGCCAAATAAGCTGAACGGCCAACCAATGTTCTTCCAAGTGATACGATACCCAACCCAAGAGACACAGAAAAAGCCATAAAATGGGAGGAGTGTAAAGCAATCACCCTGAGAAGTGGGAAGAAAGTGGAGACAGAAGCCATTACTCAGGAAGAGCACATCAAAGAAGGCTTAAAAGAAGAGGTGAAGGAACAAAAGCAGGAGCAAGAAACCTATACACAAAGTGATAAATTAGCTAAGAAGGAGGCAGTGAAAGCATACCAAACAATGCTCCCATACCCTCAAAGGTTTAAAGAAGAGAACAAAGAGAAGCAATATTCCAAATTCTTGGAAATATTCAAGACACTACACATCAACATCCCCTTCATTGAAGCACTTGAACAGATGCCCCTATATGCTAAGTTCATGAAGGAATTGTTGACAAAGAAAAGATCCTTGAAAGAGGGACAAACGGTTGTGATGACCAGGGAGTGTAGTGCCATCATCCAGAAAAAGTTGCCAAAGAAGATGAAAGACCCAGGGAGCTTTCACATCCCCTGCACAATAGGCAACATGATGATTGAGAGAGCATTTTGTGATCTTGGTGCAAGCATAAATCTGATGCCTCTATCTCTGATGAGAAAGCTTCTGATTCATGAATTGAAACCTACAAAGATAGCCCTTCAAATGGCGGATAAATCTATTCAACAAGCACTCGGAGTTGTAGAGAATGTATTAGTAAAGGTGGACAAATTTTTCCTCCCAGTTGACTTTGTCATCCTAGACATAAAGGAAGATGACAACACTCCCATTATTCTAGGGAGGCCCTTTTTAGCTACTGCCAGGGCATTGATAGATGTCGAAAAAGGAGAATTAATGCTAAGGGTGCATGATGAGCATATAGTGTTCCATGTCTTCAAGAATTTGCAAGACTCCACCCAAGAGGAAGAGTGTATGAAGATTTATTCCATAAATCCAAACTTGAAAAAGGCACCTGATGAGGCACTTCCAAGCTCATGCAGGAAAGAAAATGAAGAGGTGGAGGTGCTGCAACAAGCTCAAAGAATAGAGGAGAAGCTGCAATCAAAGTCAGCATTTAAGATTCATAGCAAGGACTGTCCAAAAATTGAGATTCCAAAACCTGAACTATCTCCTGGAAAAGAAGAGAGTCCCAAGAAGAAAATGCCAAGAGGATGGAGAAACGAGAAAATCTCCACTGAAGACTTCTCACCAGGGGATAAAGTGATGCTAACTTACCAACCAAAAGAGACATCTCCACACTTTTCTGGATACTACACAGTGAACAAAATCCTCTCACTTGAACATGTGGAAATCATCAAGAATGATACTGGAAGGAAGCTCACGGTGAGAGGGGAAGGATTAAGGCACTATGATCATCATCCGCCCTAAAGAGGGACAAATGTCAAGCTAGTGACAATAAAAGAGCGCTTGTTGGGAGGCAACCCAACCAGAGGTAACCATCTTTTCATATCTAATTCAATAAAACTGTTAATTAGTTTCATCTAGATTGCAAGAAGCTAAGTTTGGTGTTGCACACCAAAACAATCTAAGGGAGAATGAAGGATTCTAAGTTTGGTGTTCCACCAAAAATCCCATCATAAAACACATTCTCACTTTCTGCCATAAGGCTAGCTTCATGCATTTAGACGGACTAGTTAATTATCTTGCTGTTTTCTAGTTTTTAGTCTATTACCTTAGAAAAAGAAGAAAGAGTTTCACACATGGTTAATTTGATGCATTGGCAAGGTACTAAGTTTGGTGTTCCCACACCAAAGTAAGTTCAAAAAGCCCACAAATAAATCATGCAGACTAACCACTGTTTCTAAGTGCTTGGGGAACAAGCAACTTTTAATATCATTGTAGAATGTCACACAAGCCTTTGGAGGGATTAAGCATCATCAATCAAAGAAGCAAAAGATGAACATAAAGGCTAGCAATGATGATGATGAGAAGAAAAGCAAGTGAACTCCAACAGGTTGTATTGTTAAGTGATATTTTACATCAAATGTTGCTGTGATTGAAAGTTGGATTGTATCCTTATTTGCTCTGTTTGTCTGCATCATATAATTTTTCTTTTTATATTCCCGCCTGCCTTCATAGCATAGTCTTTCTTTATAATAAGCAAGATGCTTGATTATTCACAACATTCTTATCTTCAAAACCTGTTTGCACTCAATTTTCAAGAATGCATCACATGAAAGTTCTTTGAAAAGAAGGATTGAGGAATAAAATCAGTTTTTGAGGCAAGCAAAAGATTATGAGAAGTGGTGGTTCTAGTAGTATGATCATGTATTGAGGTTGCATGCTTGTGAAAACTTGCATGGGAGCTCATAGGCAGGACATAAAGTTCAAAGAAGTATTGTAGAGATTCTCAAAAATCTATTGATCCAAGAAGCAGCAAACAAAGCAAAAAGGAAGAAAAGAAAGTGCAAAAACAAAAAGAACATGGCCCAAGGCTCTGAGCATCAATTACTAGGCAGAAAAAGAAAGAAAGAAACAAAAACTCAAAAGAGTTGCTATCCTAGTAAATGCTTGTGGTTGAAGTGTGTCAAGGAAAGAGGCTTGAGCAAGTAAATCCTTGGGGGTGCTTTAACACCTAATACCTTAAAACCAACTGGTTTAGGAGTATTGATTGAAAGCTTATCTAAAGAGCCGCCTTGAGACATGACACTTAGAGTCGAGGTCAAAGCACAAAAATTATAAGCTGCTTCAAGGTGATTACATATAAAGAGATCTCCATGATATCATTTGAATGAAAGTCCTAAGATCTAAGACTTCCAAAATGTAAGGACTGATAAGCACTGGGACCCTTGCATGAACACATAATTCAGAGTTCACCCCACTATCACTTAATCACTTCACTCACCAAGGTATTACAAGCTATTCCTCAACTCATTCCAATTAAAAGAAATCTCTATTGCATGATTCTTTTCTTGCTTGAGGACAAGCAAGGTTTAAGTTTGGTGTTGTGATGCATTCGCATATTTACCATTTTACTTAGTTAGTTTAGTTAGTTTTAGCTTTGCTTTATTCATTTTCTTTGAAATAAATAGACAAATTTGTGAACTTTTCCTCCATGCATTCATGAACCAAGAATTTAGTGAAATTTGACATAATCCATGCAAATGATTCAAGAAGCTTATATGCAAATTAAGGTGAATGATTTCCTTGAAATTTAATGCATGAGATGGCAAAACTTTGAGAAAAGCTCTTTGGTTTATGATAGGTGATGAAGCAAGAAGACAATGATGCAAGGAAATCTTGGAGCAAGAAGGAGATGTATGTTGCCAACTTGATCCTCAAGTTGGCAACGCCCAATTGATGCAACCAGGATGAGAGAGCACGTTGGCAACTTGGTTTCCAAGTTGCCAACGCCCAAAGTGGTGCTGCCAGGAGGTGTAGCACGTTGGCAACTTGGAAACCAAGTTGGCAACGTGCTAGTGCACAATCAGCGGAAATTGCAGCTTGACCTTCCCCTCTTCAAGGATGAATATCTTGAACCACAAGGATCCAATTGGCATGATTCCAATTGCGTTGAGAAGCTGACATCAAGAGCTTTCCAACGATATACAATAGTCCATAATGTGGCAAGGAATGGAAGCTCAAATCAGAGGGAAACTTAAGCCCCAAATGCAAGGAAATGAAGCATTGCAAGTTGCCAACTTGAAGACCAAGTTGGCAACGCCAAGAGCCACCAGGGAAGGATGTCACCACGTTGCCAACGCCAACACCAAGTTGGCAACGCCCAGGCAAGCAAAGAGCTGAGCCAAGGAGAGCTCGAGGGCGTTGCCAACGCCAAGAACCATTGGCGTTATCCTTGGCAACGCCAGGGACATGCACCATTCAAGTTGCCAACGCCAGGGACATGCACCATTCAAGTTGCCAACGCCAGGGACATGCACCATTCAAGTTGCCAACGCCAGGGACATGCATCATTCACGTTGCCAACTTGGGATTGCATGGGCATGTTCATCAACAACGCAGCAACCCTGGCAGCGTGACCTTGCCCTCTTCCATGGAGTATATCTTGAGTTGTAGACCTTCAAATGATGCACTCTCAACGGCATTGGAAAATAGACATCAAGAGCTTTCCAATGATGTATAGTAGTCCATATTGAAGCAGAAGGTTGACACTCAAATTCTGGGCTACATTTAGCATGAAAGTAGAGCTAAGAAGAGGAGAAGCAAGTTGTTGGCAACAACTTGGGCTAGCAACGCCCAAGTCTCATACTTCACTTCCAGGAAAATGTCAAGCACGTTGCCAACGTGCATTTGGCCTGGAGTTAGTGCCAATAACGCCAAGCCAATGGGCCAGAAACATGATGAATGAACTCTTCCATTCCAAGTCTAGCAACACTTCCAATTGAGCCAAGAATTCAACAATGAGAAAGCCCACATTGCTAACCCAAATTGAAGATCTCTGAAGAGTTTTAGGAGTAGTATAAATAGAAGAGATTGATGTACTTGTAGGGGACTTTTGGATTTTTCTACACTTTTACTTTACTTTTTACACTTAGTCATTTTTACACTTTTTAGCACTTGTATTTGGAAACTCTTTTGGTACTTCCGAGAGAGGACCCAGAGAGCTACGCTTGGTTCATCTTGGAACTTCTCTTCTTCATTTTCTTAAGCTTTAAGCATTTTTCTTCTTCTTCATCATCTTCCTTTACACTTAGTTTAATTTTTGTTAATGGCATTTATTGTTGAAATTGGAGCAATGACTCACTAAACCCCATTTTCATTAGGGGGAAGAGCTCTGCTAGTTGAAATGTATTGGTGAACTCATCTTCTCTTCCTCAATTCTAGTGGTTGATCTAAAGAGGGAACTCTTGTTCTTCAAAGATTCAACCACCATCGAGAGAGGGGTTAATCTATGTGACTTGTGTGGTGAATTTGGGGAATGAGCCACATAATTCAGTTTAGAGTTCATCCTTTCATGATTTCCTTAATCAACACACCTTGGTTAGTATGTGAGATGTAACTCTCCTTGGTTGAGATTATGGAAATTGTGTGGCTGGATTAAGTTTGAGCATCATCTCTTCTCATGAACAAATAGATCACGAGAGTGGCATTTGGTTATGTTAAGAGAAATTGAATCACCAAGAGATTGGGATTCAATTACCCAATTGCCATGGATCTAAACCCATGATTGAGAAGGATTTGACCAACATCAATTCATGAACACTAGCATCTCTGATCCCTAATGATCCTCTCTATCATTAATTCTCATTTCTCTTGCTCTAGTTATTTGATTACCCATTTCCCAATCTCTTTCTACATTCTGTCTATTTACTACTCTTGTTATTTACATTCTGTTCATCTACTTCTTGCCATTTACTTTTGTGTTCTTTAAATTTCTGCAAGCTTTAATTCCTTACCATTTATCTTTGATGTTATTTAAGTTTCTTGCAATTTAAGTTTCAGTTATTTACTTCCATTTTATTTCTATATTTTTGTTCTTAATTGCCATTTAAATTCCTGTAATTATGTTCAAAAGTCACATTGTTCATAAAATCAAAATCATGTTCGCTTGACTAAACTTACCATTTAACTAAAGTTGCTTAATCTCCCAATCCTCGTGGGATCGACCTCACTCTTAGTGAGTCTTACTACTTGATACGATCCGGTATACTTGCCGGTTGTACGTAGAATTATCAATTTTACGTATCAGTTATAATGGTTTTCGAATATAAAGATAAATAAAGCATAAAATAAAGATAGAGATACTTATGTAATTCATTGGTGGGAATTTCAGATAAGCGCATGAAGATACTATGTTCCTTCTGAATCTCTGCTTTCCTACTGCTTTCATCCAATCATTCTTACTCCTTTCCATGGCAAGCTGTATGTTAGGGGATCACCATTGTCAATGGCTACCGTCCATCCTCTCAGTGAAAATGGTCCAGGTGCGCTGTCACCGCACGGCTAATCATCTGTCGGTTCTCGATCATGTAAGAATAGGATTTACTATTCTTTTGCGTTGTCACCACACCTCACATTCGCGAGTTTGAAGCTCGTCACAGTCATTCAATCCCTGAATCCTATTCGGAATACCACAGACAAGGTTTAGACTTTTGGATTCTCAAGAATGCTGCCAATGGATTCTAACTTATACCACGAAGATTCTGATTAAGGAATCTAAGAGATATTCATTCAAGCTTATTTACATGTAGAACGAAAGTGGTTGTCAGGCACACAATCAAAAGTGAGAATGGTGATGAGCATCACATAATCATCACATTCATTAGGTTCTTGGGTGCGAATGGATATCTTAGAATAAGAATAAGCATGAATTGAATAGAAAACAGTAGTAATTTGCATTAATACTCAAGGAACAGTAGAGCTCTACACCATTAATCTATGGTGTGTAGAAACTCCACCATTGAAAATACATTAGTGATAAAGGTGTTCATTGGTTCCGGCCCCAGAGAGGGAACCAGGATAACCAATACTTAATGGTTCAAAAAGACCAAATGGTCTAAGAGAGACCCAATACAATAGTAAAAAGTTCTATTTATACTAAACTAGCTACTAGGGTTACAGAGATAAGTAATTGATGTAAAAATCCACTTCCGGGGCCCACTTGGTGTGTGCTTGGGTTGAGCTTGAGCTTTACACATGCAGAGGCTTCTCTTGGAGTTAAACGCCAAGTTGTAACGTGTTTTTGGCATTTAACTCTGGTTTGTGACGTGTTTCTGGCATTTTACTCCAGAATGCAGCATGGAACTGGTGTTAAACACCAGTTTTCATCCTCTAAACTCGAATAAAGTATGGACTATTATATATTGCTGGAAATTCCCAGATGTCTACTTTCCAATGCAATTGAGAGCGCGCCATTTGAAGTTTTGTAGCTCCAGAAATTCTATTTTGAGTGCATGGAGGTCAGAATCCAACAACATCTATAGTCCTTTTTCAGCCTCCTATCAGATTTTTGCTCAGGTCCCTCAATTTCAGCCAGAAAATACCTGAAATTATAGAAAAACACACAAACTCATAGTAAAGTCCAGAAATGTGAATTTTTCATAAAAGCCAATAAAAACATCCCTAAAAGTAGCTAGATTCTACTAAAAACTACCTAAAAATAATGCCAAAAAGCGTATAAATTATCCGCTCATCATAGCACTCCTTGGTAGAATGCCCGTAGATTCGGTGGTATTTGCAATACTCTGTCCGACTTCCTCCTCTCTTATGTTTAATCGGGTGAGGCGGTGGGATCTTCTCAGTGTTGCATATCTCTCAGTAAACATCCACAAGGGACACTCGAAGAGGGGTGTAGTTGTGGTACTTTCTGGGTTTCTCAGTAGGTTGGTCTTCTTTTTTCGTGGACTCTTTATCCTTGTCCCAAGGTGGGTAGGAGAATCCGGTCTTTGAGGTTTCTCCTAATCGGGAGTTCTCCTCTATATTGATGTACTTTTCCGCCTGTTCTTGTACCTCATTCAGAGATGTGGGGTGTTTTTGGATATGGAGTGGCTAAAGGGTCATTCTTGCAGACCGTTGATGAGTCCCATAATCACTGCCTTTGTAGAAAGGTTTGTATGTCAAGGCATGCTTTATTGAATCTCTCCATATAACTGCAGAGGCTTTCCCGATCTCCTTGTTTAATCCCGAGCAAGATTGGAGCGTGCTTGGCTTTGTCTTTATGGATGGAGAATCTGGCTAAGAATTTCTTAGCGAGGTCGTTGAAGCTTGTGATCGACCTTGGCGGTAGGCTGTCGAACCACTTTATCGCTGTCTTGGTCAAGGTGTTTGGGAAGGCTTTGCAATGGGTCGCGTCTGAGGCATCCGTGAGGTACATTCGGCTTTTAGAGTTGCTGAAGTGATGACTTGGGTCAAACGTACCATCGTATGGGGTCATGTCAGAGGTTTTGAAGTCCTTTGGGACTTTATCTTTCATGATTTCTTTCGAGAACGGGTCTTGGTCTTTGTGGGGGCTTCTTCGCAGTTGGACCGAGCGGTTATAGTTCGGAGATCTCACTCAATTTCGCGCTGACATTCGGCTTCTTGTTCGAGCTGTTTGAGGCGATCCTGCTGTTCACGAATGGCATCTAAAATTTTTGTGTTTTGAGTATGCTTGTCTCCCTTGGATTGGTCTGTGTCCTTTGGGGAGTTTGGTGTGGCATTTGTATTCTTAAGTGGCATTCCTTCTTCCAAACCAGAGTTATGGTCGTTGGCAAGGTTGTTTGCCATGGGGATGGGGTGACTTCCAGGGTCCCCGGCAACGGCGCCAATGTTCCGAGGGTTACCTGAAATGTTGAGCTCAATCTCGGACGAGATCTTCTGGTGCGATCAGAGCTGCCATGTCCGACTTGTTTGGAGTTTGAGATGCTGCTGGACCTTGATCACCGGGGGTGGTAGTACCTGCAAGAGACTCCGAAGCTTAAGTCAGCACGGGCTTTAAGCAGGTTTTTTGAAGAATTGGAGTATGAGTTAGACATGGGTGCTCTAGTGTATTTATAGTAGTGTTGAGTGACCTTCCTTGAGATAAGTTTGTTATCTTATCTTATCTTTTGTGGGTGAGATCACTTATCTTTCGGCCAGCCGCCTTCTAGTAAGCAGTGGCTTTTCTTTCTTGGGCCTCTTTGGGCCTCTGTGGTGATTCGTCCGAGCTCTTTGTGAAGAGGTCGGCGGCAGGCCAACCTTTCGTGAGGTCAGTCCCTTTGTCTTTAGCCAACTCGGTCCTATAGCTCGAACCGGTGTATGAACAAATAGTGACATCTTTTGAATTCAAACTTTGGTTGAGAGTTGATTGTGGGTTTGGGACTACACTTGCAATGCCAATTCTATTTTGAGACAAAAATTCCTAAACCCACTTTGGGCTCACACCATAGGTTCCATTAATTTCCGAGGTTCACCTGTGAATCACTTAACACTACCAATTTCTCAGCCCCCACTTTGTTTGCCAGCTTCAAGCCAGCTAGTAGGGCTTCATACTCTCCTTGGTTGTTATATGTGGGAAATTTAAACCTTGAGGACAGCTCTATCCAAGTTCCTTGATCACTTTCTAGAATGACTCTGGCCTCGCTTCCTGCTTTATTTGATCACCCGTCTACATATAGGCTCCATGTGGTCAGATCTTCGGGGCTTTCGGTGTATTTTGCGACGAAGTCGGCAAGGTATTGTGACTTGATTACTGTCTAAACTTCATATTTTAGGTCAAACTCGGACAGTTCCACTGCCTATTGTAGTATCGAACTCTGATGATGTGAGCCTGGAAGTAGGATCGGAGACTTCAAGACGTGAGGATGAGGGCATAGGCAAATATTTATATCTTTTAGTAGTTTAGCTCTGCCTCCTGTAAGGTTTTACTGATGAAATAGATAGGTTGTTGCCACTTCTCTTCTTCCCGTACTAGAGCGGATACTACGTCCCGACTTGCCACTGCTAGGTATAGGACGAGCTCCTCTCCCTTTATAGGTTAAGCGAGTATAGGTGGCTCATCTAGGAAGGCTTTAAAATCTTGGAAGGCTTGTTCACATTCCAGGGTGCACTCGAATTGTTTGCCCTTCCTCGGGATAGAGTAAAGAGGGAGTGATTTCAGGGCTGATCCTACTAGGGGCTGCTAACCTCCCATTTATTTGTTGGACCTCCTTGACATAGGTCGGTCTCTTCATGTCGAGGATAGCTTGGCACATGTTTGGATTTACTTCTATGCCCCTTTGGGTGAGCTTGAAGCCTAAGAACTTCCTGACTTCTACTGCAAACGTTCATTTCGAAGGGTTTAACCTCATGTCATGCTTTCTTATGGTGGTGAATACCTCAGAGAGGTCAGACAACAGTGTTGCGCCCTCTTTGGTTTTGACGAGCATGTTATCTACGTACACCTCTATTAGTTTTTCTATGTGCGAGGAAAATACTTTGTTCATTAACCGCTGGTATGTAGCCCACACATTCTTCAATCCAAAGGGCATTACTATATAACAATTGTTTGCCTTTGAAGTTAAAATAGAGGTCTTTTCTTGATCTAGTTTGTGCATCGAGATTTGATTGTATCCCTAGTAGGCATCCATGAAGAATAGGTAGCCTAAGGCTGAATCGACTAAGACATCAATGCTTGGAAGATGTAGGGAATTTTGTGGTAGGCTTTGTTAAGGTCAGTGTAGTCAACACATATCCTTCATTTTCCGTTTTGTTTTTTCACCAAAATGACGTTGGCTAGCCACAGTGGTTATTTTACTTCTCTCATGAATCCTGCCTTTAGTAGGGCATGTACTTGCTCTTCTACGGCCTGTGTCCTTTTGGGCCAAAGCTTTCAACACTTTTGCTAAACAGGACGGGAGCCCGGGTACACTACCAGTCTGTAGGACATCAAGTCAAGGTGTATGCGTGACATGTCCAAGGCCTTCCACGTGAAGAGGTCGATATTTTTCTGAGAAAATCCACGAGCTATTCCTTGAGGTCTCCTTCTAGATTGGCTCCTCCGTTGGTGGTCTTATCCGGGTAGGCTTTTAGATCCCTTACTTCCAGCCCGAATTTATCCAAAGTGGATTTGAATAAGATATGCACCGAGCTCCTTGATGACCGGAGTTTACTACCCACATAATATAATGAATCCGTTCTTTGGCAAGCGCATCAAATTATCGTCAGGTAATAACCCACGAGGAGTGGGATCGTATCCACAGAGATTGATCGTTTGAGCAGTGTTAGCTAATGAGTTAATTTGTCAAGCTAATCAGGTAGAGAGTATTGAGTACCGAAAATTAAACTACAAAATTATAAAGAACATGAAAGTAAAGGAAAGCAATAAAGTGTAGAAATATAGATGGCAAGAATGTAAAGAACAGGAGTATAAATGACTAAATAGTAAATGGGAATGGGGAATTAGCAGAATGTAAAAGAAAGCTATAAAGAATGTGGAAGATAAGAATAGGGGAATTCATTGGGATTAGAAGATGTTGATCTCTTTGGATTAAATTCAGTTTATCTCATCTTCAATCATGCAACTCATTGACCTCTTGGCAATCATGATTGATTGAGTCCTAATCCCTTGGTAACTCAATCTCTCAAATCTTGATAACTAGCCAATTCCTTGGTCTAATTGCTCATGAAAAGAGATATGCTTGGTCACTGATTATACCACACATCATCATAGGTCCAAATAATGGGTGGACTATACGTCACCATATCTAATCCCAAAACCCAAATTCTAATCAAGTGTGAGAAGGAATTTCAAGCATGGTTTCATGTTTCCTTTTCCAAGGTTCCCATGAAACCCATTTTGCATTCAACCTATTTCCCAAGATGACTGAACACTAGCATGAAGAACGAAATTCCTTCTAGCAAATCAAAGAGAAGATGAAGAGAAGAAGAAATTCACTATCATTAATCCATCAAGTACAACAGAGCTCCCTCTCCCAATGAGAGGGAGTTTATCTACTCATAGCTTAGAGAAAAGTACCCGAGATGGAAGAGATGAAGTGTAAAGTAAAACTAGATCTAAACTTAGCAATGCCAATACAATACAACCCAACTCGACCCCCCTTTTTCAGTACTTCTAGGGGGTATTTATACTACTCCTATTTCTAGAATTAAGAAAACACAAAAGGAAAAGAAAATTACAATTGTAGGGAAAAGGAAAACTCAACAAACGTTACCTCCAGTAGCTGGCGTGTGACTGGCGTTCATGTGGCGTGCCACACCTAGCCTCTAATTTGGCTTGGCGTGCCACGCCCAGCTCTTTAAGTGGCACACCTCATGTGTTGACATCCCTGGCGTGCCACGCCTTCGAACCCAAGTGGCACGCCCAGGGTCTTCTTTAATGTTGGCTAGCCTGGCATGCCATGCCTTCGAGCCCAAGTGGCATGCCCAGGATCTTCTTTAATGTTGGCCAGCCTGGCGTGCCATGCCTTCGAGCCCATGTGGCATGCCCAGGATCTTCTTTAATGTTTGCCAGCCTGGCGTGCCATGCCTTCGAGCCCAAGTGGCATGTCCAGGATCTTCTTTAATGTTGGCCAGCCTGGCATGTCATGCCTTCGACCTCAAGTGGCACGCCCAAGCTCTTCTTAACGCATTGGTTAGCCTGGCGTGCCACACCTTCGACCTCAAGTGGCACGCCCAACCTCTTCTTAAAGCGTTGGTTAGCCTGGCATGCCACGTTTTCGAGCTTAAATGGCACGCCCAATCTATTATTTGGAGCATTGAACTAGCGTGGCACGCCCAGAGTTTGGCGTGCCACGCCCATTGTGGGTGTTCCATCTTCTTCTCTGGAAAACATAACTGGCGTGCCACTCCCAGGGTCTGGCGTGACACGCCAATGATGCAGGCTTCTTCACGTTTTTGGAAAATATAACTGGCATGCCACGCCCAGGGTCTTGCGTGCCACGCCCAATGTGCATGCTTCCTTCACTTCTCTGGAAAACACAATTGGCGTGCCACACCCAGCATTCTTCCTTTCTCCAATAGATGGTGTGCCACGCCCAGCATTCAAGTGGCACGCCCAAGTAACTAATGAGAGTTGGCGTGCCACGCTTTCGACCTCAGGTGGCAAGCCGAGCTTTGGTGCTTGGTCTTCTTTAGTGTTGGCGTGCCACACCTGGGACCAAAGTGGCACACCCAAGTATTTGGGTCTTCACTTCCTTTCTGAAAACTTGAACTGGCGTGCAATGCCTTGATACCAAGTAGCACGCACAAGTGATGTCCCTTTCTGATTGATGAACTGGTGTGCCACGCCCCCTTTGTGGCCTTCAACATTGCTCTCTAGAATCCATTACTGGCATGCCACGCCCTCGTGCTGGGGTGCCACGCCCACTCATTTTCATGGCGTTTGTTCTAAATGGCACGCCCACTTCAAATGCCCATCTTTACTTGTTTTTTTCTTCCCTTTTTGTTGCTCTTTTTACCTGAAATTCAACACAAACCCCTTTCAAAGCAATGTACCATAATATTTATCATTTGATTCATGAAATTGCATTGAAACAATGAATATGTGTTCTTTTTATGGTCCTTTTAGATAGGTAAAAAGGGTAAAGGATGCAAGTCATCACAACACCAAACTTAAGCTTTGCTTGTCCCAAGAAAATCAATGTGAATTGTTCTTAGATGGATTGAGACTTGACCTTGAATTGGTGCATACATTACCAAAGATAAGGCTAAGTGTTTAACACATGCATGAATATTATTGGTTCAAATTCGCAATGAATTCTTAGATTCTTGAGGGTTCTTCCAAGTATATGCCTTAGGGGCCCTTTTTATTGATTGTCACCTTGAGGTAGCATGAGTTGCTTCCTCTTTCTTTTTGGTTGTTCTTTCTTTTTCACTTTTCTTTTCAATTGACCCTTTAAGTTAGGCTTTCAATTAGCACTCCCAAACCAATTGGTTTTAGGGTACTAGGTGTTGAAACACCCCTCAGAGCCTTGGGTCTTTTGTTGCTTACTACTTCTTGGTTCTATAGATATTCAAGGGACATCCTTAGCTTTTACTTCTCACTCCCTCTCTAAGTCTAGTTGCTCATCATGACTCATTTTCTTTCAAGTTCATTCAAGGTCCTACACTTAGTTCCTTTATCTCTTGGCTTTGAATAGTCCCACTTGGTCTTAGTCTCTTTTACTATTATTTTTGCAAGAACTCACTATAGACTCTTATGGAATCAAACTACTCTTTTATTTGATGATCATGAGACTTAAACAACATTGCATTTTCTTTCTTTAATCATAAAGGACTCATAAAAGACTTCAGAACATAAAGAAATCAATCATGAAGCATAAACTATCCTAACCTTGCAACTATTATTAAACAGAAATTAAACATAAGGAAATCAAACAGAAATTCAGAATTTTAAAGTGTCGACCATGGGAGTCAACAACCTTGAGCAGCTTCAGTTCATTGGCCCTTTTCTTTTGTCTTTCTTCTTGGAGGGGGAGGAGTCATCATCATCCTTCTTGGAGGATCCTTGTTGTGCCTTTGTGTCCTTGGGCTTCTAAAATCCTAGCCTTCTCATGTAGGTTCTTTCATCTTCCTTGTGCTTGGCCAGAATTTCTTCTTGTTGTGCACTTAACTCCTCCATTCCTTGTACAAATGTTAGGTATCCAGGGTTCAAGGCTGCCACAGCATTACAGAAGTGATTCAGCTTCGGTTGTGTGTTGATATTATATTGTCCTCTTGAAATGGTTCTAGCATCATAAAAATGTCTAAACTCAGCAAGGTTCCTCAGATGCCATTTGTTTTATTCCACTATTTTGTTGAGGCTGCCTTGCATCTCTCCCCAGTTGAACTGGCCTTGTTGCTCCTTTAAGTACTCCATACTTCCTTGGAATTGTTGTATGTCTTCATGCACTTGGCCCCAATATTGTTGTTGTTCCTTGAGTTGGTTGACATCCTCTCTCAGATGGTGTATATCTCCTCTCATTTGATGTATGTCTCCTTGCAATTACTCCCAGTTGAAACCGTCAGGAAATTATTGAATTGGTGGTGGTAGTGCTAGATATTGTGGTTGATCTTCAACCTCTCCTTCTTCGTGTGGCGGCCCTTATGGTACCTGAGCATGAGCTCTATGCTCCCTTGCTCTCTAAAGAGTGTTGGCAGCCACCACTTTGGACATCTTCTTGGCAGTTATAGGCTTCTCTTGTTCCACCAGAACTTCATCAATAATCTTTTCCACCCCTGCCTCATCACAAAGCCTTTAAATGATGCTGGGGAATGCCAACCTTGAGCTATCCTTGGTGCTTTTCAGCACCCTATTGATGTTGTTGGCAATCAATTTCCTGATATTAACGTTCTCTCTTTTTATTATGTTGTATATGAGCACAGCCATTTTTAAAGTCACCTCTAAAGTGTTGGAGGTGAGGTCGAGAGACCTTCTTACAAAATCCAGCCACCCTCTAGCTTGGGGGCATAAATCTTTTCTCCTCAGTTGGTTGGTGATGAGCGGATAATTTATACGCCTTTTGGCATTGTTTTTAGATAGTTTTTAGCAGGATCTAGCTACTTTTAGGGATGTTTTCATTAGTTTTTATGCTAAATTCACATTTCTGGACTTTACTATGAGTTTATGTGTTTTTCTGTGATTTCAGGTATTTTCTAGATAAAATTGAGGGACCTGAGCAAAACTCTGATAAAAGGCTGTCAAAGGACTGCTGATGCTGTTGGATTCTGACCTCCCTGCACTCAAACTGGATTTTCTGGAGCAACATGACTCCAAATGGTGCGCTCTCAACGGCGTTGAAAATTACACACCCAGAGCTTTCCAGCAATATATAATAGTTCATACTTTATTTGTGATTAGATGACGCAAACTGGTGCTTAACGCCAGTTCCACGCTGCATTCTGGAGTCAAACACCAGAAACACGTCACGAACCAGAGTTGAACGCCAAAAACACGTTACAACTTGGCATTCAACTCCAAAAGAAGCCTCTGCACGTGTAAAGCTCAAGCTCAGCCCAAGCACACACCAAGTGGGCCCTGGAAGTGGATTTCTGCATCAATTACTTACTTTTGCAAACCCTAGTAGCTAGTTTTACTATAAATAGAACTTTTTACTGTTGTACTAGTGCCCTTTTGACCATTCGGTCTTTGACCACATCTTTGGATGTTTAGTTCTTAGACCGTGGGGGCTGGCCATTTGGCCATGCTTGGACCATCACTTATGTATTTTCAACGGTGGAGTTTCTGCACACCATAGATTAAGGGTGTGGAGCTCTGCTGTACCTCGAGTTTTAATGCAATTACTACTATTTTCTATTCAATTCAGTTTATTCCTATTATAAGATATTCGTTGCACTTCAACATGACGAATGTGATGATCTGTGACACTCATCTTCATTCTCACCTATGAACGCGTGACTGACAACCACTTCCGTTCTACCTTAGACTGGGTGCATATCTCTTGGATTCCTTAATCAGAATCTTTGTGCTATAAGCTAGAATTGATGGCGGCATTCATGAGAATCCGGAAAGTCTAAACCTTGTATGTGGTATTCCGAGTAGGATTCAGGGATTGAATGACTGTGACGAGCTTCAAACTCGCGATTGTTGGGCGTGATGACAAACACAAAAGAATCAATGGATTCTATTCCGACATGATCGAGAACCGACAGATGATTGGCCGTGCTGTGACAGAGCATTTGGACCATTTTCACTGAGAGGATGAGATGTAGCCATTGACAACGGTGATGCCCTATATACAGCTTGCCATGGAAAGGAGTAAGAAGGATTGGATAAAGGCAGTAGGAAAGCAGAGAGTCAGAAGGAGCACAGCATCTTCATACGCCTATCTGAAATTCCCACCAATGATTTACGTCAGTATTTCTATCTTTATTTTCTGTTTATTTATTATTATTATTCGAAAACTCCATAATCATTTATTATCCGCCTAACTGAGATTTACAAGATGACCATAGCTTGCTTCATACCAACAATCTCCGTGGGATCGACCCTTACTCACGTAAGGTTTATTACTTGGACGACCCAGTGCACTTGCTGGTTAGTTGTGCGAAGTTGTGAAGAAAGTGCTAAGTTATAAACGCGCATACCAAGTTGAATGCCATTATTAGAGATCACAATTTCGTGCACCAAGTTTTTGGCACCGTTGCCGGGGATTGTTCGAGTTTGGACAACTAACGGTTCATCTTGTTGCTCAGATTAGGTAATTTTCTTTTCGTTTTATTGTCAAAAAAATTTTTTTTTCAAAAATCTTTCAAAAATTTATCACCTGTTTTCGAAAATTTTCAGAGTTTTTAAGAATGAATTCTAGAGTTTCATGTAACATGTTGAAGCCTGGTTGGCTGTAAAGCCATGTCTAATTCCTGGACCAGAGCTTTAGACTAACATTACATGATTCCTGGAATTCTGATTGAGGACTTTGGATTCATTACTTCCTTTTTCCAAAATATGTTTTCAAAAAATATAAAATAAAAATCCAAAAAAATAAAAAAAAAACCAAAAATATTTTGTGATTCTTATTTGAGTCTTGTGTCATGTTTTAAGTATGGTGTCAATTGCATATTCATCTTATTCTTACATTTTTCGAAAATTCATGCATTCATAGTGTTCTTCATGATCTTCAAGTTATTCTTGGTAAGTTTTCTTGTTTGATCTTTAAATTTTCTTGTTTTGTGTTGTATGATGTCTTTCATGTGCATTTTTGCATTCATAGTATCTAAACATGAAAGATTTCTAAGTTTGGTGTCTTGCATGTTTTCTTTGCATAAAAAATTTTCAAAAATATGTTCTTGATGTTCATCATGATCTTCAAAGTGTTCTTGGTGTTCATCTTAACATTCATAGTGTTCTTGCATGCATCATTGGTTTTGCTCAAAAAAATTTCATGTTTTGGGTCATTTTTATGTTTTTCCCACTCATCATTCAAAATTCAAAAATAAAAAAAAATATATTTTCCTTTTTTCTCTCAAAATTTTGAAAATTTGAGTTGACTTAGTAAAAATTTTTTAAAACTTAGCTATTTCTTATAAGTCAAGTCAAATTTTCAATTTTAAAAATCTTATCTTTTCAAAAACTTTTCAAATATAAAATCTTTTTCATTTTTTTATGGTTTTCGAAAATTTGAAAACATTTTTCAAGATCTTTTGCTTAATTTTATTTCAAATTTTCGAAACTTAACTAACAAGTAATGTGATTGATTCAAAAATTTGAAGTTTGTTACTTTCTTGCTAAGAAAGGTTCAATCTTTAAATTCTAGAATCATATCTTTTAGTTTCTTGTTAGTCAAGTAATTAATTTTAATTTTAAAAATTAAATCTTTTTATCATATCTTTTTAATCATATCTTTTTCAAAAATTTGATTTCAAAATATCTTTTCTAACTTCTTATCTTTTCAAAAATTGACTTTTAAATCTTTTTCAACTAACTATTTGACTTTTTGTTTGTCTCTTATCTTTTTCAAAACCACCTAACTAATTTTAGCTCTCTAATTTTCGAAAATTACCTCCCTCTTTTTCAAAATTCTTTTAATTAACTAATGGTTTTAAATTTTAATTTTAATTTTATTTCTTCCTTTAATTTTTGAAAATCACTAACTTAATTTTCAAAAGTAATTTTCGAATTCTCTCCCTCTCAACTTCCTCTATTTATTTATTTATTTACTAACACTTCTCTTCATCTCAAGAATCTGAACCTATCTTCACCCTTGTGTTTGGATTCTTACCTTTTCCCTCTTCGATTCCTTTCTTCTTCTACTAACATAAAAGAATATCTCTACTGTGGTAAAGAGGATCCTATTATTATTTTCTGTTCCCTTCTTTTTCTTATGAGCTGGAGCAAGGACAAGAATATTCTTGTTGAGGCAGATCCTGAACCTGAAAGGACTCTGAAGAGGAAACTAAGAGAAGCTAAATTACAACAATCCAGAGACAACCTTACAAAAATTTTCGAAAAAGAAGAGGAGATGGCAGCTGAAAATAATAATGCAAGAAGGATGCTTGGTGATTATACTACACCTACTTTCAAGTTTGATGGAAGAAGCATCTCAATCCCTGCTATTGGAGCAAACAATTTTGAGCTGAAACCTCAACTAGTTGCTCTACTGCAACAGAACTGCAAGTTCCATGGACTTCCATCAGAAGATCCCTACCAGTTTTTAACTGAGTTCTTGCAGATCTGTGAGACTGTTAAGACTAATGGAGTAGACCCTGAAGTCTACAGGCTCATGCTTTTCCCTTTTACTGTAAGAGACAGAGCTAGAATATGGTTGGATTCACAACCAAAAGATAGCCTGGACTCATGGGATAAGCTGGTCGCGGCCTTCTTGGCTAAGTTCTTTCCTCCTCAAAAGCTGAGCAAGCTTAGAGTGGATGTTCAGACCTTCAAACAAAAAGATGGTGAATCCCTCTATGAAGCTTGGGAAAGATACAAGCAGATGACCAAAAGGTATCCTTCTGACATACTTTCTGAATGGACCATTTTGGATATATTCTATTGTGGCCTATCTGAATTCTCTAAGATGTCACTGGACCATTATGCATGTGGATCCATTCACCTAAAGAAAACGCCTGCAGAAGCTCAAGAACTCATTGACATGGTTGCAAATAACCAATTCATGTATACTTCTGAGATGAATTCCATGGGAAATAGGACGCCTCAAAGGAAGAGAGTTCTTGAAATTGATGCTCTGAATGCCATACTGGCTCAGAACAAAATGTTGACTCAACAAGTCAACATGATTTTTCAAAGTCTGAATGGATGGCAAAATGCATCCAACAGTACTAAAGAGGCATCTTCTATAGAAGAAGCTTATGATCCTGAGAACCCTGCAATAGCAGAGGTAAATTACATGGGTGAACCTTATGGAAACACCTATAATTCATCATGGAGAAATCATCCAAATTTCTCATAGAATGATCAACAAAAGCCTCAACAAGGCTTTAATAATGGTGGAAGAAATAGGCTCAGCAACAGCAAGCCTTATCCATCATCTTCATAGCAATAGATAGAGAATTCTGAGCAGAGCACTTCTAATTTAGCAAACTTAGTCTCTGATCTGTCTAAGGCCACTTTAGGTTTCATGAGTGAAACAAGGTCCTCCATTAGAAATTTGGAGGCACAAGTGGGCAAGCTGAGTAAGAAAATCACTAAAACTCCTCCTAGTACTCTCCCAAGCAACACTGAAGAGAATCCAAAAAGAGAGTGTAAGGCCATTGACATAATCAACATAGCCAAACCTAGAGAGGAAGGAAATGACGTGAATCCCAATGAGGAAGACCTCATGGGACGTCTCTTAAGTAAGAAGGAGTTCCCTATTGAGGACCTAAAGGAATCTGAGGCTCATATAGAGACCATAGAGATTCCATTAAACCTCCTTCTGCCATTCATGAGCTCTAAAAACTATTCTTCCTCTGAAGAGGATGAAGATGTAATTGGAGAGCAAGTTGCTCAATATCTAGGAGCCATCATGAAGCTGAATGCAAAATTGTTTGATAATGAGACTTGGGAAGGTGAACCTCCCTTGCTCATTAATGAAC
Organism: Arachis hypogaea; assembly: GCF_003086295.3. Classification (NCBI taxonomy): domain Eukaryota; kingdom Viridiplantae; phylum Streptophyta; class Magnoliopsida; order Fabales; family Fabaceae; genus Arachis; species Arachis hypogaea. The sequence goes on from NC_092044.1 coordinate 74,676,523, forward strand.
TAGATGCTTGGATTCGGCAAACTTTACCTCAAAAGAGACAAGATCCTGGAAAATTCTTAATACCCTGTACCATAGGCACCATGACCTTTGAAAAGGCTCTATGTGACCTGGGGTCAGGCATAAATCTTATGCCATTCTCTGTAATAGAGAAGCTGGGGATCATTGAGGTACAGCCTGCCATATTCTCACTACAGATGGCAGACAAGTCAATAAGAGAAGCTTATGGATTAGTAGAGGACGTGTTAGTGAAGGTTGAAGGCCTTTACATCCCTGCTGATTTCATAATCTTAGACACTAGGAAGGAGGAGGATGAATGCATCATCCTTAGAAGACCTTTCCTAGCCACAGCAGGAGCTGTGATAAATGTTAACAGAGGAGAATTAGTCCTTCAATTAAATGGGGACTACCTTGTGTTTAAAACCCAAGGGTGTTACTCTGCAATCATGGAGAGGAAGCATGAAAAGAATCTCTCAGTACAGAGTCAAACAGAGCGCCCACAATCAAACTCTAAGTTTGGTGTTGGGAGGCCACAACCAAACTCTAAGTTTGGTGTTGAATCCCCACATCCAAACTCTAAGTTTGGTGTTGGGAGTCTACAACATTGACCTGATTACCTGTGAGGCTCCATGAGAGCCCACTGTCATGCTAGTGACATTAAAGGAGCGCTTATTGGGAGGCAACCCAATTTTTATTTATCTAATTTTATTTTTATTTTATTTTTTCTTTATGTTTTATTAGGTTCATATTCATGTGGAGTCACAAAATAAATACTTAAATTAAAAAAAAGAATCAAAAACAGCAAAAGAAAAAGCACACCCTGGATGAAGGACTTACTAGCATTTAAATGCCAATAAGGAGAATCTGGTTGGCATTCAACGCCAGAACAGAGCATGGATCTGGCGTTGAACGCCAGAAACAAGCAACATCCTGGTGTTTAAATGCCAGGAATACACCCTAAGGAAAGCTGGCGCTGAATGCCAGAAACAAGCATGGAACTGGCGTTCAACACCAGAAACATGTTGCAAATGGGCGTTGAACGCCCAAAACAAGCATGAAGCTGGCGTTCAACGCCAAAAACAAGCATCAATCTGGCGTTGAACGCCAGGATTGCATATAGAGGGTGTTTTACACGCCTCATTGGTGCAGGGATAATAATCCTTGACACCTCAGGATCTGTGGAGCCCACAGGATCATCTCAGGATCTGTGGACCCCACAGGATCCCCACCTATCTCAACTCACCTTCTCTCCTCTTCACACAATCTAATAACACTCTTCCCCAAAAGCCCTTCACCAATCAGCTCAATCTCTCTTCCCTATCACCTTTTCACCACTCACATCCATCCACTCTTCTCCATAAACCCCACCTACCTTCAAAATTCAAAATCCCTTTTTCCCAGCCAACCCACCCAATTTGGCCGAACCTTAACCCCTCTCCCTCTACTATATAAACGCATCCATTCTTCTTCATTTTCACACAACACAACCCTCTCTTCTCCTCCTTGACCGAAACACTAACCTCTCTCTCACTCCTCTATATCTTCTTCTTCTTCATCTATTGTTTCTTCTTTATGGTGTTTTTGTGGAAAAATAAATTTCCAACACACAAATCCAACCGGCAAGTATACTGGGTCGCATCAAGTAGTAATAACTCACTTAGAGTGAGGTCGATCCCACAGGGATTGATGGATCAAGCAACTTTAGTGGGTGATTAGTTTAGTCAAGCTAACATTGATGAGTGAGAATTGTGGCAGCAGAATGTAAATAGCAGTGAACTTAAATTGCAGAATGTAAATAGCAGTGAACTTAAATTGCAGAATGTAAATAGGCAGGAAGCTTAAAGAACAAGCAATGTAAATTGCAGAAACTTAAATGACAAGAAATGTAAATTGCTTGAATCTTAAATGGGTCAGGGATGTGGGATTGCAGAAATTAATCAAGGAAAAATAAATTACAATAAGTAGAAGAGTAGAGGATTGATTCAATGGAACTGGATCTTAACAGAAAAGTAAAAATGCCTTGAAGAGTAAACAGAGAAATACTGGTGCTTAATTTGCAGCAATTAAAAATTGGGTTCAAGATCTCAGGAGTAAAAGAGACTAGATAACAAGTCTAGATCTCAAATCCTTCCTTGATTCAATAAGAACAGTTTGCAGCATAAAGAAGAAAAATGAATTGCAAAATTAAAGAGAAGATGAAGTAGTATGTGAATTTCAATTATGCAGAAAAAGTAAACAAGAGATCTCAAGGTGAGATTGAAACAGAATTTCTTCAATTCTCTACCCAAGATTTAAACAGAAAGGAAAATTAAAAGAGAGAGCTATCTACTACTCCCTAATGGAGCCGGCCTCCCTATTCAGCTCTTCTTGATGCCTTTATATAGGCTTTACAAAATGAAAAATGAAAATGAAATTAAAACAAATTACAAAAATGAAAATCCTAATTTAATTGATCCATGTGCCTTTGAGTGATGATGTGGGCTTTGCTTGCTTTGGATTTGAGGAGAAATGGGTTTGGTTGGCCTTGATTCAATTTGGTGAGGAATTGAATTTAAATTGAATTTTGGTTGATTTTGGCCCATATGTTGCTCCCAAGAGGCTGCCCTGCCCTTGTGGAGGGCAGGGCAGAAAATGGTGCGTGCGTCCTTGGTGCGTGCGTGTTGGTGTTGCAGGATGCTGCCCTGCCCTTGTGGAGGGCAGGGCAGAGTTTTTTGGTGCGCCAGATTCTGCTGCCCGTGCGTGCTGATGCTGCCAAGACCTTCCCTTGGTGCGCCAGAATGGTGCGCGTGTGTGCATCACCAAAATGCTGCCCTGCCCTCGCGGAGGGTAGGGCAGTGTTTCCAAAAGTGAAGTTCCAAGTTCGAAACTTGGTGGATGCACACGCTACTTCTTTTCCTTGGTTTTCTTGGCACCAAAGTAAGGCCTAGTTTCTTGCTTCCTCATGGTGCCGTGTTCAATTCTTGTGGCAAGCAATTGGGGGAGCAATTTTCCTTGATTTTCCATGAAGAGCACGACATTGCCCTGCTCTCCAAGAGGGCAGGGCAGAAAATTGAGCGCTACTTTGCTTTGGAGTGAGGCTCCAGCTTCGAACCTTGGTGGAAGCACATTGGTTTATTTTCGCTTATTTTTTGCTCTTAAAGATGCCTTTCGTTCCTGCCCCAATTTTAAGCCAAATATGAATTGCTATATATCTTTGGAAAGCTCTGAATGTTAGCTTTCCAACGCAACTGAAAGCACATCAATTGGACGTCTGTAGCTCAAGTTATAGCCCTTTGAAGGAGGCATGGTCATGCTGTGAGCGCCCAGATTTTACCTTAGCGAAAATTTGCTTCCAACCTCACTTTGTTTCATCATGATATTGCCCTGCCCTTGGCAAGAGCAGGGCAGTGTGCGCTGATTGCTTATTCACCTTTGATTTGGTCATGGGCCACGCTTTTAAAAGCGTGGCCTAAGGCTCCAAAGTGTGCTCCAACTTCAAAGTGTGTCCCAAAGCTCTTTTTTTCTTCTTTTTTTGTGCTTCTTTGCTTCTTTTTCTTCTTATTTCCTACAAGATTTATAAAATTAAAATATCAAGAAAATATATCATTTAAGTACAAAAGCATTCAATATTTAAGCACAAATCATCAATTTCTTGTATGAAAAAGCATAGAAAAATAGGTATGTGATGACTTGTCATCACAACACCAACTTAAACCTTGCTTGTCCCCAAGCAAGAAAAGAATCATGCAATAAAGATTGACAATCCAAGGTAAGAAGAATAGCAACTCAATGTTCATGGTAAGCTAGTTTTCTATGCATGCTTCAATCACAAAAGAAATGTAAATGATTGATACTTCCATCTAGCTCAATTTATGAAATCTCTTTCTTATAATTCTTCCTTGAAACAAGCTTTTGAAATTTTTTTTTTTAGCTTCTCCTTTTGGGTGCTTTGCCCCATGAGTTACTAACAAAGCTACGACTTCTAAATGCTTTGTTTTCAAGTATTACCACTTGATACATAAGCACCACAAGCATTTAATTAGAGGACTTCATTAAGCTCATTTGTTTCTTTTCTTAACTCTCTAATCATTGATGCTCAGAGCCTTGAGCTTTGAGGGAGTGCTTTTGCACTTGAGCCTAGCCTTGACTTCTAAGTGTTTTGTTTTCAAGCATTTGGCTTGATACATAAACACCACAAGCACTTAACAAATAAATTGCCATTGGTACTCAGAGCCTTCAGCTTTCTCATTCTTTCCCTTTTTCTTTTCTTGCTTTAATTGTATTTGCTTCTTCAAGGTTTTCATGATTTCAAAAGATTTCACAAAATGTACTAGATGAAAAACTTCAATTAAATAAAATCCAATGCAATTGAGCAACAATCAATCATACTAGCTTTCCAATACTTGTATGCACATGCTAAACTCTTCTTTAATTCCTTGTTTGTTTATGATCATGATGCTTCACCGCTTTTGAACTCACAGAATTCAATTTGGTAATTATAATGTCACAGCACCATATTTCAATCAAAATTCAAGCTATGCTTAGTCATACCACACATGCATACAGAGAATATAAAGACAATCATGCAATTTAAAGTGCTGGAAACAAAGGAGAGGAAAAGGAACTTTACAACCTTGTAGTCCATCTTCTCTATTGTTGTCATTTTCCTCTTATTCTTTCCTTTTTCCCTTGCCAAACTCAGAATGCTTGCTCATCCTCAAGCAATAATTAGAACAATGGCTATGGGGCTAAGATGGATCATGAATGTCTTACACAATGAAATGTTAGTAGCACATGTGTTTTAAGCAACCAAAATGAAAGATAACAATCAAGGCACAAGAGACAGAGACATTTTGATTGCATAGATAAGAAGGTGTGCACAATACATTGCATAAAAGATAAGTGGCACACCAAACTTAGTGTGACACTTTCACTTGGAATTAATGCAAGTATCTTGTAAGAATTAGAATAAAAGTTTGTTGCATAGCAACACCAAACTTAGAATGCAACCATATGTCAATTTATTTGAACTAAAACTAAACAAAAGAAACTGTTATATGTTAAATACAATCACCAAATGAAGAGTCTGTCATGAATAATGATGTTTTGGTGATGTATTAACAAAAACAGTTAATGAAAGAAAGCATTAAAAATAAGTAAATAAATGAAACAAAGAGAAAACAAAAATTATCCAGCTAAGAAGAAGAAAAATAACACTGCAAAAGGCAATATGATTATGCAGACAAGTGATGTTGCTTGAATGATTTGCATAGAAAATAGGTGGCACACCAAACTTAGAATCTTGGTGTGTCACTTTCATTTTTGATTTGATGCAATCATCCAAAAAGATTGAAAATAATTTGTTGCAAGGCAACACCAAACTTAGAATGTAATCATATGCCAATTTATTGAAATTTAAACAAAGCATGGAAAAGAAATGTACCTACTATCTACCTGTTCTTCACTTTCTTCCTCTTCTTCCAGTTTGTTAAGAGGAATGACCTCAAAGGAGGAGAAGTTCCAGCTATTGTCCCCTTTCTTGGTTTCCTCTCAGCAAGCTTTCTTTTGGAATTGGCTTGATTGAGCTTGCTTGCTTGATCAGGGGGAGGATTGTTTGCAGTTGACCTTCTCATGAATGTTGTCCTTGATATCTTGGTCACAATCCTCTTCTTGGTGTTTTTGTTAATTGCCTTCACTTCTTTGGATTCAAGTTTTGGTTGCTGTGTGATTGTTGGAGTGATTTCTTTATCAAGAGCCTCTTGCATTGGTGGTTCCATGAGCTTTTACTTCGTGTACTTCTCTACTTCAGTTGAGTGTGACTTCTCTTGAATGTCTTCCTCCCTTTCTTCTTCATGATTTTCCATTAATGCCTCTGGGAGGGAATCTTTGTGTTTCATTGTCACCTCAAGTGGCTCTTGTGAATGTAGAATCCTTGGCTCATGTCCAAATACTTCCACCACCTCTTTCTTTTTCACTAAAATTTCACTTGGCACAGAGGCTTCCTCATCTTGCTTTTCCACTTCCTCACCCACAAATTGGTCTTCATCCTCTCTGTTTGATGGTTCTAAGTTCCTCCTTGTTTGCTCTAAGGGCTCATTCATCTTCTTGAGGATGATTTCTTTCCAGGATTGGGGTTGTGTGTATCTTTCCACGAGTTTTCTATGTATTTCAATGGCTTGAAGGTAATCCTCATCTGGTGGTTAAAGAGATGAAGGTTGAGAGTAATTTTGTTGACGTGGATATGTTGTGGTGAAGCTGTGTTGAGGGGTGTGGAATGAGTTGTGTGATTGATGGGATGACTTGTATGGATTTTGGAGGAAACTTTGTGTTGAGGCATAATCAAGTGATGAAGAACTTTCAAATGAGAAATTGGGATGTGAGGGTGAATGCTCTTTCATTCCTTGGTGATACTCCCAGCCACCATTAGAATAATAACTTGAATCATTTTGTGGTGGTGGGAAGTATCCCATATGATTCTCTTGCTCATCTTGTGTCCCTGAAGCAAATCTCCATGAATTGGAGTGCTCAGACTCTGTTAATTCTTGGTGATATTCCCAGCCACCATTAGAGGGTGGTGATGGTGGGCAATATCCCGTAAAATTTTGTTTGACCATAAGATGAGTTGAACTCCATTTGTATTTTGTAAAATGAAACATCAATGGAAATTGAAATTCATGTCATAGAGATAGAATTTCTTAGTGAGGCAATAACTCAAACACCTTGGTTTCACTTTAAAGCAGAGAACAAAAATAAAAAAAAATACTTAATCTAGACTTCTCACCCACTTAATCATTGTTGATCAAAATCAATCCCCGGCAACGGCGCCAAAAACTTGATGTGTGGAAAACGATCCAACACAAAACTCACTGGCAAGTGTACCGGGTCGCATCAAGTAATAAAACTCACGGGAGTGAGGTCGATCCCATAGGGATTGAAGGATTGAGCAATTTTAGTTTAGTGGTTGATTTAGTCAAGCGAATCAAGTATTGGTTGAGTGGTTTATTATTAACAGAAACTAAATTGCTTGGAATGTAAAGGGGGAAGGGAGAATTGCAGTAAATTAAAGAGCGGGAAAGTAAAAGATGCTGAATCTTAAAGAACAAGAAATTAAATGACTGAAAACTTAAAGTACAAGAAATGTAAACTGCAGTAACTTAAAGTGCAAGAAATATAAATTGCTTGAATGGAAAAGGGATTTAAGGATTGGGAATTCAGAATTTCAGCAAAGGAAAGTAAATTGCAACAATTAATAAATCAGAAGATGAATTGTAAGTAACTAAAATTCAAACAGGAAAATGAAATTAAATTGCAGCAAGGGTTCACAGAAGAACCAAAAAAAGAAAATGGGATCTCAGGACACAAGAGACTAGATAGCAAAGTCTAGATCTCAATTGCCTTCCGAGATCCAAGTCCCCAAAGCGATTAACAAGAAATTGAAGAAGAAGCAGTAAAGGGAATGAAATTCAACTCAATTATGCAGAAGAGGAATTAAAGAGATTTTGAATGGAGATAGAGACAGAATTTCCTCAATTCTTCACACCCAAAACTCAAAACAAGAAAAGTAAAAATTGCCCAAGCAAGAACGAGGAAGAAGAGAGATCAATTCTCCTCCCTAATTCTCTGAAATCTCTAAGAGAAGGTTCAGAAGTCAAAAATAAAAGAAAAGGATTCAAAGCTCAAAGGAAAAGTTCAAAACTCAAAAGTCAAGAAAAAGGTCCTAATTACATTAAACTATCTCCTATTTATACACTTTCTATTCTTGGATTTTGGAATTTGGATGGGCTTTTGATTTGGTGAAGAAATGAATTTTATTGGATTTTTAATCCAATTTTAGCCCATGAAGAAAGTAGCTCCCAGGAGGCTGCCCTGCCCTTGTGGAGGGCAGGGCAGAAAATTGTGCATCTGGCCCATAGTGCGTGCTTGTGGTGCGTTGGTGCGTGTAGGATGCTGCCCTGCCCTCGCGGAGGGCAGGGCAGAACTTTTTGGTGCGCCAGAATGATGCCTGTGCGTGCTGCTGGTGCTGCCGAGTGATGCCTGTGCGTGCTGCTGGTGCTGCCGAGCCTTCCCTTGGTGCGCCAGAATGGTGCGCGTGTGTGCATCACCAAAATGCTTCCCTGCCCTTGTGGAGGGCAGGGCAATGTGCCAAGGTTGAAGCTCCGTGTTCGATCCTTGGGTGACGCGCACGCTACCTCTTTTCCTTGATTTTCTTGGCACCAAAGTAAGGCTTAGTTTCTTGTTTCCTCATGGTTCCGTGTTCGATCCTTGTGGCAAGCAATGGTGAACTTTTTCTTTGAATTTCTTCCTTTGGTGAGCCCGATATTGCCCTTGAGGAGGGCAGGGCTGTGTTTTTGTTCTTCCTTGATTCATGGCACCAATTTGTGCTCTGCCCTTGTCGTGGGCAGGGCAGGGTTGCCTCTCAAGATTTGTTTCCTTATGTTGCCCTCCTAGAGGGCAGTGTGCCCTTGTGGAGGGCAATGCTTGCACTCCTCCTTTATGCGCCACGCCTTTTTCTCCTTGGGCCACGCTTCCTTAAGCCACGCTTCCTCTTTTCTTCTTTTCTTCACCTATATTAAACCAAAACAACTACTCAAAGTATCACTAAATTCACAAGGCTTATAAATCAATTAAAATTCAATTAAAATTAGCTTAAACCTCATGAGTTAGCATCAATTTAATGGTAGTTGCTTGATCTAAAGAAGTTATGCATTTTCACTCCAAATCACTTACTTAGGATGCAAGAAAGTGCATAAAGACTAATAAAACAAGTGAAATTAGCTTGAGAAATGGGTATATGATGACTTGTCATCACTTGCAACGGAAAAATCCTACTTTTAGTGTGAAAAATCTAAACCTATGCTCTTGGCCATTTATCACTTGAATATGGCCTTCGAAGGCGCTTGAAACTTCCAACGCTATCTTAATTTTTACCTTTGATTGGCACTTAAAGCACCAAGTTTGGCACCAAATTTGATCCCTGGAAGGTGGCACCAATAGTTGAGTTTGAGGCACCGAATTGGGCACTTGAAGTGCTTTGTTGGAGGCACAAACTTGCTCCCTAGAGATGATGAATAAGGGCACTTGAGGTGCCAGTTTGGGTGCCTAGAGCACCATTATTAAGGCACCAAATTGGTGCCCTAGATGGTGACAAACAAGGGTGCTTGACGAGCCAAGTTGGGCGCTTGAAATGCCACAAATGAGGTCCAAAATGTTGGTGTCTTGGACAAAGGTTTCAAGGGCACTTGAGACGCCAATTTAGGCACCTAGAGCACCATTAGTGAGGCATCAAATGGGTGCCCTGTAGACTGTTCCTAAGGGCATTTTAGGTGCTAGTTTAGGCACTTCAAATGCCTCTCTTGCTACTCAAACTTGTTGGCCCTGAAGAATGGTAAACATGGGCGCTTGAGGCACCAATTTGGGCGCCTAGAGCGCCATTATTGAGGCATCAAATGGGTGCCCTGGAGGTGAGAAACATCGGCACTTTAGGCACTACTTTGGGCCCTTGAGATACCACCAATGAGGCACCATGTGTTGGTGCCTTGGAGAGGAGAGCATCGGCGCTTTAGGTGCCACTTTGGGTATTTGAAATGCCGTTCAAGGTGCTGGAAGCATCACTATGGGTGCTAGAAGTGCTACTATAGGCGCTGGAAGCGCACTAGGTGCCTCTCAATTGATGTTTGCTTCCTTGTTCGAAGGAACTAGACAATTTAAGCAATTCCTTCTTATTTTCTTTTCTGGCGTTGGGAGCGCCATTATAGGTGCTTGAGGCACCACTATAGGCGCTTGAAACGCCACTATAAGTGCCTCCAGGGTGATTTGCTAGCTTGCTTTCTTCATTGATTACAAGACATGCATCCTTCATGTTCCTTGCTTTGTCACTTCTAATCCCTTGTAACAAGAAATCAATAAACAACATTGCATCAAAGCATGGCTCATATAATCATGAATAATCCTTAAATACACAAATTCACAATTTAGGCTCATATATTTATGAATGAACCAAAATTCTTCTTGATGTTTAATGTTTTCCTTCATGTACAAATAAGTGATGATTAGCAATAAAACCATATGATTATTGAATGAAGTTCATGAATTAAAGCCCTAAACTAACTAATTAACTAACTAAGATGCACATGCATCAAATTTTGGTTGCAATTTTTTGCAATTCCGCGAAAGCAAGCACATCGCCACGTACGCATACGTTCAAATTTTGGTTATTCCCGCGTACGCATGAGTGAAAAAATGGGCAAAGTCATGTACGCATCCACCTCATGCGTACGCAAGTGTGTTGAATAGAGGAGAATTCTCATGTACGCATGCCTTGTGTTTTTTCCAACACGCTATTAAGTCTGCAGAAATCAAATTTACACACCCAACTTCGAACGCACATAACATTTTCGTTAAAAATCTTTTTTTGTCCGTTTCTTGAACATTGTAAACTTCACTGATCCAATTTTCATTCAAGAAGAGTTTGACAAAATTTGAGAGTTCGGAAGTCAAGTTATGCCCCCACCGAAGTTGGTCAAATATCAATTTTCACTAAAGTTTACAAAATTTCCGAAATTCTCAATTTCAAACCAATAATTTCACAACCAAAACAGTCCCAAATGTTTCTAACAATGTCCATGCACTTCCCATTAAAGTCGTAACATACCAGCATATAAAATTCATCCAATCCATCAAAGTCCAAATCAATTCATTATTATGTGAAACGGTTAATGAAAGTTGGTTAGTGAACATTAGACTATTGGAGTTAGTTAGTTAGTTGGAAGCCCCTAACTTAATCAAACTAAGCATACATATTGCTATATTTACTGCAATATTACTCTATTGTCGTTACAGTGATCAATAATAACAATCATGATAATTCAAAATTTGGTTCTCTGCTTTATGATTCTATTTTTTTCAGTCAACTACTGACCGTAAAATTACAAACTTATTTCCTTAAGATTTTACAAATCTGCATCTAAAGATCAATCAAGAATCAGGATGATAAGTCTATCAAATCTTAATGGTAATTTTGACCAAACAATGCAAACAGTTTTCACAATATAGTAACATCAACAAGGATTCCAATCATAACTGAACTTTCATACCAATGTTGGAATATGAGAGTTTTATCCATCAATTATAAATTAAAACTCCAAGTTTCACTACCATCAGTAAACTTGTACCAAATGTTCAATGAAGCAAGCAATTCATATAATAAAAATTGAAAAAGCTACAAGCTTTCGTTGATTTTTGCAATGGAACATATAAAGGGTAAGCAAAAAAAACTTCAAATATAAAGATTCAATAAAGGATGAATAGAAGCTAGAGCCACACCAAAACTGTAAGTAGAAATGAAGCGACGACGACAATGAACAATGCCAGAACTGTGAAACAGGCCGACGGAGAGTACTTCAACAATGACGATGGTGATGATGACAGTGGATATTGGTAGCGGTGGTAGCAAGGAAGAGAGGAATCGCGTTGTTGTGTTAGAAGTTGATGATAGTGAGCAATGCCAGAACTGCAAAACTAGCGACAAAGAGTAGCTCAACAACGGTGACAATGATGATGATAGTGGTAGGTTGGTAGCGGCGACAACAAAAAAGAAAGAAATGGCATTTTGGAATTTTGAAAAATGTTACTCTAGGATTTTTTTACATTTTAGAGTTTTGAAGTTACTGCAATAAATTTGCTTTTGGTTTAAAAGTTAAAACCAAATTGATCCATAAAAATCAATTAAAGTAATATTTAAGTTTAATTTTTTATTTAAAAATAATGATTTATTTAAAATAGTTTCAATTCAATTTAGTTAAATTAATTTTTTCGAACATCCTAATCCTAATAATTATTTTATTTGTTATCTTAATTATGGAACATGTAAGAATCTTATTAGATATATGTTGATCTATAGATTTCAAGAATATGTGAAAACACATCCAAATATATGCTTCGAATTCTGTTAGGAAGACGATAAAAAATCTTGATAATGTGTACAATAGTTTTTAATTTGACTTAATACAAAGAAAAAAAACCCAAACAGTTATTTTAAAAAATTAACCATCCCAATCTTAACTTACCAAAGGAATTTACCCAAAAACCCTCCCCCTAAGCATCTGCAACCCCATCCTCGCCAATCATCCCACTGATGAGCGGATAATTTATATGCTTTTTGGCATTGCTTTTAGATAGTTTTTAGTATGCTTTAGTTAGTTTTTAGTATATTTTTATTAGTTTTTACGCAAAATTCACATTTCTAGGCTTTACTATGAGTTTGTGTGTTTTTCTATGATTTCAGGTATTTTCTAGCTAAAATTGAGGGACCTGAGCAAAAATCTGATTCAGAGGCTAAAGAAGGACTGCAGATGCTGTTGGATTCTGACCTCCCTGCACTCGAAATGAATTTTTTCGAGCTGCAGAAACTTAAATGGCGCGCTCTTAATTGCGTTGGAAAGTAGACATCCAGGGCTTTCTAGCAATATATAATAGTCCATACTTTGCTCGAGTTTAGACGACGCAAACTGATGTTCAATGCCAGCTTTCGGCCCTATTCTGGCATTAAACGCCAGAAACAAGTTGCAAGTTAGAGTCAAACGTCAGAAACAAGTTACAAACTGGTGTTTAACTCCAGAGAAGGCCTCTACACATGAAAGCTTCAATGCTCAGCCCAAGCACACACCAAGTTGGCCCGGAAGTAGATTTCTGCATCATTTACTTATTTCTGTAACCCTAGTAACTAGTTTATTATAAATAGAACTTTTTACTATTGTATTAGACATCTTGGATGCTGGAATCTTTTGATCATCTTTTGATCTCTTGATCACGTTTTGGGGGCTAGCCAATCAGCCATGCCTGGACCTTCATCACTTATGTATTTTCAACGGTGGAGTCTCTACACACCATAGATTAAGGTGTGGAGCTCTGCTGTTCCTCGAGTATTAATACAAAGTATTATTGTTCTTCTATTCAATTCACGCTTATTCTTATTCTAAGATATTCTTTTGCACACAAGAACATGATGAATGTGACACTCATCACCATTCTCACTTATGAACGCGTGATTGACAACCACTTCCATTCTACATGAAAACAAGCTTGAATGTATATCTCTTGGGTTTCTAATCAATAATTCACATCGACTCCCATCTAAAAATGGGGCATCTGAATCTGAGATTAGAATCTTCATGGTATAGGCTAGAATCCATTGGCAGTATTCCTGAGATCTGGAAAGTCTAAAGCTTGTCTGTGGTATTTCGAGTAGGACCTGGGATGGGATGACTGTGACGAGCTTCAAACTTGCGACTATAGGGCCTAGTGACAGATGGAAAAGGATAGTAAATCCTATTCCTACACGATCGAGAACCAACAGCTGATTAGCCATACGATATCTGTGCATGGTATTTTTCATCCGAGACGAGAAATCTGACAGTTGATTAGCCGTACAGAAACCGTAGAGGACCATTTTCACTGAGAGGATGGGAAGTAGCCATTGACAACGGTGACACCCAACATATACCTTTCCATAGAAAGGAGTATGAAGGATTGGATGAAGGCAATAGGAAAGCAGAGATTCAGAAGGAACAACGCATCTCCACACACTTATCTGAAATTCCCACCAATGAATTACATAAGTATCTCTATCTTTATTTTATGCTTATTTATCTTTTAAATTATTAAAACTCCATAACCATTTGAATCCGCCTGACTGAGATTTACAAGATGACCATAGATTGCTTCAAGCCGACAATCTTCGTGGGATCAACCCTTACTCACGTGAGGTTTATTACTTGGACGACCCAGTGCACTTGCTGGTTAGTTGTGCGAAGTTGTGAAAAAGAGTTGAGATTACAATTGTGTGTACCAAGTTATTGGCGCCATTGAGATCACAATTTCGTGCACCAAGTTTTTGGTGCCGTTGCCGGGGATTGTTCGAGTTTGGACAACTGACGGTTCATCTTGTTGCTCAAATTGGGTAATTTTCTTTTTGTTTCAACCTTTATTTTATTTTCAAAAAGCTTTCAAAAATCTTTCAAAAATTTTTTTCTTTTTCGTTTTTCTAAAAATAATTTTCAAAAAATTCAAAAAAGATCCAAAAAAAATTAATAAAATCATAAAAACAAAAATATTTTGTGTTACTTGTTTGATTCTAGTGTCAAATTTTAAGTTTGGTGTCAATTTCAGCTTTTTAATTTTCAAAAAAAAAATTTGAAAAAATTCATTCTTGTGTTCTTCATGATCTTCAAGTTGTTTTTGGTAAGTCTTCTTGTTTGATCTTTATATTTTATATTTTATTGTTTCATGTCTTTTCTTGTTTTTCATATGCATTTTTGAATTCTTAGAGTCTAAACATTAAAAATTTTTAAGTTTTGTGTCTTTCATGTTTTTCTTTTCTTAAAAATTTTCAAAAATAAGTTCTTGATGTTCATCATGATCTTCAAAGTGTTCTTGGTGTTCATCTTGACATTCATAGTGTTCTTGCATGCATCATTTGTTTTAATCCAAAATTTTTATGTGTTGAGTCATTTTTGTGTTTTTCTCTCTCCTCATTAAAAATTCAAAAAAAATAAAAAAATATCTTTTCCTTATTTCACTCATAAATTTTGAAATCTTTGGGTTGACTTAGTCAAAATTTTTTAAAATAAGTTGTTTCTTGTTAGTCAAGTCAAGATTTCATTTTGAAAAATTTATCTTTTCAAAATCTTTTTAAAAATCAAATCTTTTTCATTTTTTTCCTTTGTTTTTTCGAAAATTTTAAAAATTGTTATTCAAAATCTTTTTCTTAATTTCATTTCAAATTTTCAAAAACTTTACTAACAACTAATGTGATTGATTCAAAAGTTTGTTACTTTCTTGTTAAGAAAGTAATAACCTTTAAATTCTAGAATCATATCTTTTAGTTTCTTGTTAGTCAAGTCATTAACTTTAATTTTTAAAATCAAATCTTTCTAAATTTCTTTTTCAAATTTTTTTCAAAATAAATTTCAATCATATCTTTTTAATCATATCTTTTCAATCATATCTTTTCAAACATATCTTTTTCAAATCATATCTTTTTCAAAATTATTTTCAAAATATCTTTTTCTAACTTCTTATCTTTTCAAAATTAATTTCAAATTCCTTTTCAAAACCACCTAACCGCTTTTCTCTCTCTAATTTTCGAAAATCACCTTCCTCTTTTTCAAAAATTCTTTTTAATTAACCAATTGTTTTAAATTTTAATTTTATTCTACTTCTTCCTCTAATTTCGAATTCTAACTTAAAATTAAAATAAAAACAAAAATAATTCCCTTTTCTTAAAATTAATTTTCGAAATTTTCTCCCTCTCATCTCTTTC
This sequence comes from Arachis hypogaea, assembly GCF_003086295.3. Lineage (NCBI taxonomy): Eukaryota > Viridiplantae > Streptophyta > Magnoliopsida > Fabales > Fabaceae > Arachis > Arachis hypogaea. The sequence continues at coordinate 74,691,818 of NC_092044.1, forward strand.
TATTTATTTTATTTATCTACTAACACTTCTCTTCTACTCACAATTCGAACCCTCTCTTCTCTCTGTGTTCATATTTTTCTTCTTCTCTCTTCTTCTCCTTTTATTCTTCTTCTCTTCTACTCACATAAAGGAATCTTTATACTGTGACATAGCGGATTCCATACTTTCTTTATTTTCTTCTCTCTCATAAGAGTAGGAACAAGGAAAAAGGCATTCTTGTTGAAGCTGATCTTGAACCTGAAAGGACCTTGAAGAGGAAGCTAAGAGAAGCAAAAGCACAGTACTCTGAAGAGGACCTAACTGAAATTTTCGAACAGGAAAAGGATATGGCAGCCAAACCCAACAACAATGCAAGGAAGATGCTTAGTGACTTTACTGCACCAAATTCCAACTTCCATGGAAGAAGCATCCCAATCCCTGCCATTGGAGCAAATAATTTTGAGCTAAAGCCTCAATTAGTTTCTCTGATGCAACAAAATTGCAAGATTCATGGACTTCCATCAGAAGATCCTTTTTAGTTCTTAACTGAATTCTTGCAAATCTGTGACACTGTTAAGACCAATGGAGTTTATCCCGAGGTCTATAAGCTTATGCTTTTCCCTTTTGCTGTGAGAGACAGAGCTAGAATATGGTTGGACTCTCAACCTAGAGATAGCCTAAACTCTTGGGATAAGCTAGTCACAGCTTTCTTATCCAAGTTCTTTCCTCCTCAAAAGCTGAGCAAGCTTAGAGTGGATGTTCAAACCTTCAGGCAGAAAGAATGTGAATCCCTTTATGAAGTTTGGGAAAGATATAAGCAACTGACCCAAAGTGTCCTTCTGACATGCTTTCATAATGGACCATCCTGGATATATTCTATGATGGTCTATCTGAATTGTCTAAGATGTCCTTGGACCATTCTGTAGGTGGATCTATTCACCTAAATAAAACGCCTGCAGAAGCTTAGGAACTCATTGAAATGGTTGCAAATAACCAGTTCATGTACACCTTTGAAAGGAATCCTGTGAATAATGGGATGCCTCAAAGGAAGGGAGTTCTTGAAATTGATGCTCTATTGTCATATTGGCTCAGAACAAAATATTGACTCAACAAGTCAATATGATTTCTCAGAGTCTGAATGGATTGCAAAATGCATCCAACAGTACTAAAGAAGCATCTTCTGAAGAAGAAGCTTATGATCCTGAGAACCCTGCAATGGCAGAGGTGAATTACACGGGTGAAGCCTATGGAAACACCTATAATCCATCATGGAGAAATCATCCAAATTTCTCATGGAAGGATCAACAAAAGCCACAGCAAGGCTTTAATAATGGTGGAAGAAACAGGTTTAGCAATAGCAAGCCTTTTCCATCATCCTCTCAGCAACAGACAGAGAATTCTGAGCAGAGCCCCTCTAGCTTAGCAAACATAGTCTCTGATCTATCTAAGGCCACTCTAAATTTCATGAATGAAACAAGGTCCTCCATTAGAAATTTGGAGGCACAAGTGGGCCAGCAGAGTAAAAGAGTCACTGAAACTCCTCCTAGTACTCTCCAAATCAATACAGAAGAGAATCCAAAAAGAGAGAGTGCAAGGCCATAACCTTACTTGGTGTGACCGAACCTAGAGAGGAGAAGAAGAACGTGAATCCCAGTGAGGAAGACCTCATGGGACGTCCTCTGGACAAAAAAGGGTTCCCATTTGAGGAACCTAAGGAATCTGAGGCTCATCTAGAGACCATAGAGATTCCATTGAACCTACTTCTGCCATTCATGATCTCTGATGAGTATTCCTCCTCTGAAGAGGATGAAGATATTACTGAAGAGAAAGTTGCTAAGTACCTTGGAGCAATCATGAAGCTGAATGCCAAGTTATTTGGTAATGAGACTTGGATGGATGAACCCCCCTTGCTCACCAATGAATTGAATGACTTGGTTAGGCAGACATTACCTCAAAAGAAACAAGATCCTGGTAAATTCTTAATTCCCTGTACCATAGGCACCATGACCTTTGAGAAGGCTCTGTGTGACCTTGGGTTAAGCATAAACTTAATGCCACTTTCTGTAATGGAGAAACTGAGAATCTTTGAGGTACAGGCTGCTAAATTCTCATTAGAGATGGCAGACAAATCCATGAAAAAGACTTATGGATTAGTAGAGGACGTGCTAGTAAAGGTCAAAGGCCTTTACATCCCTGCTAATTTCATAATCCTAGACACTGGGAAGGATGAGGATGAATCCATCATCCTTGGAAGACCCTTCCTAGCCACAGCAAAAGCTGTGAGTGGTGTGGACAGAGGAGAGTTGATCCTTCAATTGAATGAGGACTACCTTGTGTTTAAAACTCAAGGATCTCCCTCTATAACCATGGAGAGGAAGCAAGAAAAGCTTCTCTCAATGTAGAGTCAAACAAAGCCCCCACAGTCAAACTCTATGTTTGGTGTAGGGAGGCCACAACCAAACTATAAGTTTGGTGTTGAATCCCCACATTCAAACTCTAAGTTTGGTGTTGGGAGGCCCCAACAATGCTCTGAGCATCTATGAAGCTCCATGAGAGTTCACTGTCAAGCTATTGACATTAAAGAAGCGCTTATTGGGAGGCAAGCCAATTTTATTTATCTATGTTATTTTCTTCTTTTAGGTTGATGATCATGTGGATTCACAAAAACAACTGCAAAAAAATTAAAGAAATATCAAAAACACCATTAAAAATAGCACACCCTGGAAGAGAAAACTCAAGTAAGGGTAGTAGAATGGGCGTTTAACGCCCAGTCTGGCACCATTCTGGGCGTTAAACGCCAGAAAGAAGCACCAGACTGGCGTTAAACGCCAAAAAGAAGCAACAAACTGGCGTTAAATGCCAGAAACAAGTTGCAGCTTGGCGTTTAACGCCAGGAAAGAAATAAAAGCTGGCGTTTAACGCCAGAAACAAGCAGCAGTCTGGCGTTAAACGACAGGATTACATACTAAGGGCGTTTACACGCCTAAATAGAGCAGGGATGAGAAGTCCTTGATCTCTCAGGATCTGTGGATCCCACAGGATTCCCACCTATCCCACCTCTCACTCTCTCCCCCCTCACACATCTCTATAACACTCTACCCAAAACACCACTTACCTATTAAATCCTATTATCTTCCCTATATTATTGGTGCACGAAATTGTGATAATCAATGGCGCCATCAACATGGTACGCTCAATTGCAATCTCAACTCTTTATCACAACTTCGCACTACTAACCAGCAAGTGTACTGGGTCATCCAAGTAATAAAGCTTACGCGAGTAAGGGTCGATCCCACAGAGATTGTTGGTATGAAGCAAGCTATGGTCACCTTGTAAATCTTAGTCAGACAAACTCAAATGGTTATGAATGATGAATAAAACATAAAGATAAAGATAGAGATACTTATGTAATTCATTGGTAGGAATTTCAAATAAGCGTATGAAGATGCTTTGTCCCTTCCGTCTCTCTACTTTCCTACTGTCTTCATCCAATCCTTCTTACTCCTTTCCATGGCAAGATGTATGTAGGGTTTCACCGTTGTCAGTGGCTACCTCCCATCCTCTCAGTGAAAATGTTCAACGCACCCTGTCACGGCACGGCTAATCATCTGTCGGTTCTCAATCAGGTTGGAATAGAATCCAGTGATTCTTTTGCGTCTGTCACTAACGCCCAGCCCTCAGGAGTTTGAAGCTCGTCACAGTCATTCAATCATTGAATCCTACTCAGAATACCACAGACAAGGTTTAGACCTTCCGGGATTCTCTTGAATGCCGCCATCAATTCTAGCTTATACCACGAAGATTCCGATTAAGGGATCCAAGAGATATCCACTCAATCTAAGGTAGAACGGAGGTGGTTGTCAGGCACACGTTCATAGGTGAGAATGATGATGAGTGTCACGGATCATCACATTCATCAAGTTGAAGAACAAGTGATATCTTAGAACAAGAATAAGTCGAATTGAATAGAAGAACAATAGTAATTGCATTAATACTCGAGGTACAGCAGAGCTCCACACCTTAATCTATGGTGTGTAGAAACTCCACCGTTGAAAATATATAAGAACAAGGTCTAGGCATGGCCGAGAGGCCAGCCCCCAAACGTGATCAAAAGATCTAAAATGATCCCAAGATGAAAATACAATAGTAAAAGGTCCTATATATAGAGAACTAGTAGCCTAGGGTTTACAGAGATGAGTAAATGACATAAAAATCCACTTCTGGGCCCACTTGGTGTGTGCTTGGGCTGAGCATTGAAGCATTTTCGTGTAGAGACTCTTCTTGGAGTTAAACGCCAGCTTTTGTGCCAGTTTGGGCGTTTAACTCCCATTCTTGTGCCAGTTCCGGCGTTTAACGCCGGGCATTCTTTAGCTGATTTGGAACGCCGGTTTGGGCCGTCAAATCTTGGGCAAAGTATGGACTATTTTACATTGCTGGAAAGCCCAGGATGTCTACTTTTCAACGCCGTTGAAAGCGCGCCAATTGGGCTTCTGTAGCTCAAGAAAATCCACTTCGAGTGCAGGGAGGTCAGAATCCAACAACATCTGCAGTCCTTTTTAGTCTCTGAATCAGATTTTTGCTCAGATCCTTCAATTTCAGCCAGAAAATACCTGAAATCACAGAAAAACACACAAACTCATAGTAAAGTCCAGAAAAGTGAATTTTAACTAAAAACTAATAAAAATATACTAAAAACTAACTAGAACATACTAAAAACATACTAAAAACAATGCCAAAAAGCGTACAAATTATCCGCTCATCACAACACCAAACTTAAATTGTTGCTTGTCCCCAAGCAACTGAAAATAAAATAAGATAAAAAGAAGTGAATATACAATGAATTCCAAAAACATCTATGAAGATCAGTATTAATTAGATGAGCGGGGCTTTTAGCTTTTTGCCTCTGAACAGTTTTGGCATCTCACTCTATCCTTTGAAATTCAGAATGATTGGCTTCTTTAGGAACTCAGAATCCAGATAGTGTTATTGATTCTCCTAGTTAAGTATGATGATTCTTGAACACAGCTACTTATTGAGTCTTGGCCGTGGCCCAAAGCACTCTGTCTTCCAGTATTACCACCGGATACATACATGCCACAGACACATAATTGGGTGAACCTTTCCAGATTGTGACTCAGCTTTGCTAGAGTCCCCAATTAGAGGTATCCAGGGTTCTTAAGCACACTCTTTTTTCCTTGGATCACAACTTTATTTCTTTCTTTTTCTCTCTCTTTTTTTCGTTTTCTTTTCTTCCCCTTTTTTTTCGTTTTTCTTCTTCTCTTTTTTTTTGTATTCACTGCTTTTTCTTGCTTCAAGAATCATTTTTATGATTTTTCAGATCCTCAGTAACATGTCTCCTTTTTCATCATTCTTTCAAGAGCCAACATTCATGAACCACAAATTCAAAAGACATATGCACTGTTTAAGCATACATTCAGAAAACAAAAGTATTGCCACCACATCAAAATTCAAAATTCATGCAATTTTTCTCTTTTTCAATTAAGAACATTTTTCATTCAAGAAAGGTGATGGATTCATAGGACATTCATAACTTTAAGGCATAGATACTAAGACACTAATGATCACAAGACACAAACATAAGCATAAATTTTCGAAAAACAGGAAAATGAAGGACAAGGAGATTAAAGAACGGGTCCACCTTAGTGATGGCGGCTTGTTCTTCCTCTTGAAGATCCTATGGAGTGCTTGAGCTCCTCAATGTCTCTTCCTTGTCTTTGTTGCTTCTCTCTTATAATTCTTTGATCTTCTCTAATTTCATGGAGGAGGATGGAATGTTCTTGGTGCTCCACCCTTAGTTGTCCCATGTTGGAACTCAATTCTCCTAGGGAGGTGTTCAGTTGCTCCCAATAGTTTTGTGGAGGAAAGTGCATCCCTTGAGGTATCTCAGGGATTTGATGATGAGAGGGGTCTCTTGTTTGCTCCATCCTCTTCTTAGTGATGGGCTTGTCCTCATCAATGGGGATGTCTCCCTCTATGTCAACTCCAACTGAATAACAGAGGTGACAAATGAGATGAGGAAAGGCTAACCTTGCCAAGGTAGAGGACTTGTCCGCCACCTTATAAAGTTCTTGGGATATAACCTCATGAACTTCTATTTCTTCTCCAATCATGATGCTATGAATCATGATAGCCCGGTCTATAGTAACTTCGGACCGGTTGCTAGTGGGAATGATTGAGCGTTGGATAAACTCCAACCATCCCCTAGCCACGGGTTTGAGGTCATGCCTTCTCAGTTGAACCGGCTTCCCTCTTGAATCTCTCTTCCATTGGGCGCCCTCTTCACAAATGACTGTGAGGACTTGGTCCAACCTTTGATCAAAGTTGACCCTTCTAGTGTAAGGATGTTCATCTCCTTGCATCATGGGCAAGTTGAATGCCAACCTCACATTTTCCGGACTAAAATCCAAGTATTTCCCCCGAACCATAGTAAGCCAATTCTTTGGGTCCGGGTTCACACTTTGATCATGGTTTTTGGTGATCCATGCATTGGCATAGAACTCTTGAACCATTAAGATTCCGACTTGTTGAATGGGGTTGGTAAGAACTTCCCAACCTCTTCTTCGGATCTCATGTCGGATCTCCGGATATTCACTCTTTTTGAGTTTGAAAGGGACCTCGGGGATCACCTTCTTCAAGGCCACAACTTCATAGAAGTGGTCTTGATGCACCCTTGAGATGAATCTCTCCATCTCCCATGACTCGGATGTGGAAGCTTTTGCCTTCCCTTTCCTCTTTCTAGAGGTTTCTCCGGCCTTGGATGTCATAAATGGTTATGGAAAAACAAAAAGCAATGCTTTTACCACACCAAACTTAAACTAATTGCTCGTCCTCGAGCAAAAGAAGAAAGAAGAGAGTAGAAGAAGAAGAAATGAAGGAGAAGGAAATGGCTTTGTGGTTCGGCCAAAGGGGGAGAAGTAGTGTTTAGGTTGTGTGAAAAGGAAGGAGTGAAGAGGGGTTTATATAGGGGTGAAGAGAGGGGTAGGGTTCGGCTATGGGAGGGTGGGTTTGGGTGGGAAAGTGGTTTGAATTTGAATGGTGAGGTAGGTGGGGTTTTATGAAGGATGGATGTGAGTGGTGAAGAGAAAGATGGGATTTGATAGGTGAAGGGTTTTTGGGGAAGAGGTGTTGAGGTGATTGGTGAATGGGTGAAGAAGAGAGAGAGTGGTGGGGTAGGTGGGGATCCTGTGGGGGCCACAGATCCTGAGGTGTCAAGAAAAATTCATCCCTGCACCAAGTGGCGAGCAAAAATGCCCTTTGTGCCAATTCTGGCATTAAATGCCGGGCTGGTGCTCATTTCTGGCGTTTAACGCCAACTTCTTGCCCTTTCCTGGTGTTTAACGCCAGTCTGGTGCCCCTTTCTGGCGTTAAACGCCCAGAATGGTGCCAGACTGGGCGTTAAACGCCCATCTGCTAGCCTTACTGGCGTTTAAACGCCAGCAAGTTCTCCTCCAGGGTGTGCTATTTTTCTTTCTGTTTTTCTTTCTGTTTTTGCTTTTTCAATTGATTTTGTGACTTCTCATGATCATCAACCTACAGAAAACATAAAATAACAAAGGAAAATAGATAAAATATGACATTGGGTTGCCTCCCAACAAGCGCTTCTTTAATGTCAGTAGCTTGATAGTGGGCTCTCATGGAGCCTCAGAGATGCTCAGAGCAATGTTGGAACCTCCCAACACCAAACTTAGAACTTGGTTGTGGCCTCCCAACACCAAACTTAGAGTTTGACTGTGGGGGCTCTGTTTGACTCTGTTTTGAGAGAAGCTCTTCATGCTTCCTCTCCATGGTTACAGAAGGATACCCTTGAGCCTTAAACACAAAGGATTTTTCATTCACTTGAATGATCAATTCTCCTCTGTCCACATCAATCACAGCCTTTGCTGTGGCTAGGAAGGGTCTGCCAAGGATGATGGATTCATCCATGCACTTCCCAGTCTCTAGGACTATGAAATCAGCAGGGATGTAATGGTCTTCAACGTTTACCAGAACATCTTCTACAAGCCCATAAGCTTGTTTTCTTGAACTGTCTGCCATCTCTAGTGAGATTCTTGCAGCTTGCACCTCAAAGATCTCTAGCTTCTCCATTACAAAGAGAGGCATGAGGTTTACACTTGACCCTAGGTCACACAATGCCTTCTTGAAGGTCATGGTGCCTATGGCACAAGGTATTGAGAACTTCCCAGGATCTTGTCTCTTTTGAGGTAGTTTCTGCCTAGACAAGTCATCAAGTTCTTTGGTGAGCAAAGGGGGTTCATCCTCCCAAGTCTCATTGCCAAATAACTTGTCATTTAGCTTCATGATTGCTCCAAGGTATTTAGCAACTTGCTCTTCAGTGACATACTCATCCTCCTCAGAGGAAGAATACTCATCAGAGCTCATGAATGGCAGAAGTAAATCCAATGGAATCTCTATGGTCTCAGTAGGAGCCTCAGATTCCCATGGTTCCTCATTAGGGAACTCATTGGAGGCCAGTGGACGTCCATTGAGGTCTTCCTCAGTGGCGTTCACTGCCTCTCCCTCCTCTCCAAATTCGGCCATGTTGATGGCCTTGCACTCTCCTTTTGGATTTTCTTTTGTGTTGCTTGGAAGAGTACTAGGAGGGAGTTTAGTAATTTTCTTGCTCAGGTGACCCACTTGTGCCTCCAAGTTTCTAATGGAGGACCTTGTTTCAGTCATGAAACTTTGAGTGGTTTTGATTAGATCAGAGACCATGGTTGCTAAGTCAGAGTTGTTCTGCTTAGAACTCTCTGTCTGTTGCTGAGAAGATGATGGAAAAGGCTTGCCATTGCTAAACCTGTTTCTTCCACCATTATTGTTGTTGAAACCTTGTTGAGGTCTCTGTTGATCATTCCATGAGAGATTTGGATGATTTCTCCATGAAGGATTATAGGTGTTTCCATAGGGTTCTCCCATGTAATTCACCTCTTCCATTGAAGGGTTCTCAGGATCATAAGATTCTTCTTTAGATGAAGCTTCCTTAGTACTGCCTGGTGCATTTTGTATTCCAGACAGACTTTGAGAAGTCATATTGACTTGCTGGGTTAATATTTTGTTCTGAGCCAATATGGCATTCAGAGTATCAATCTCAAGAACTCCTTTCTTCTGATTTGTCCCATTGTTCACAGGATTCCTTTCAGAAGTGTACATGAATTGATTATTTGCAACCATTTCAATTAGTTCTTGAGCTTCTGTAGGCATCTTCTTCAGATGAAGAGATCCTCCAGCAGAGCTATCCAAAGACATCTTGGACAGTTCAGACAGACCATCATAAAAAATACCTATGATGCTCCATTCAGAAAGCATATCAGAGGGACACTTTTTGACCAATTGTTTGTATCTTTCCCAAGCTTCATAGAGGGATTCTCCTTCCTTCTGTCTGAAGGTTTGGACTTCCACTCTAAGCTTACTCAATTTTTGAGGTGGAAAGAACTTTGCCAAGAAGGCATTGACTAGCTTTTCCCAAGAGTTCAGGCTTTCTTTAGGTTGTGAGTCCAACCATGTCCTAGCTCTGTCTCTTACAGCAAAAGGGAATAGCATAGTCTGTAGACCTCAGGGTCAACCCCATTAGTCTTGACAGTGTCACAGATTTGCAAGAATTCAGCTAAAAACTGATGAGGATCTTCCAATGGAAGTCCATGGAACTTGCAATTCTGTTGCATTAGAGAAACTAATTGAGGCTTGAGCTCAAAGTTGTTTGCTCCAATGGCAGGGATAGAGATGCTTCTCCCATAGAAGTCGGGAGTAGGTGCAGTAAAGTCACCCAACACCTTCCTTGCATTGTTGGCATTGTTGTTGTTTTCGGCTGCCATGGGTTCTTCTTCTTTGAAGATTTCTGTTAGGTCCTCTATAGCGAATTGTGCCTTAGCTTCTCTTAGCTTTCGCTTCAAGGTCCTTTCAGGTTCAGGATCAGCCTCAACAAGAATGCTTTTGTCCTTGCTCCTGCTCATATGAAAGAGAAGAGAACAAGAAAATAAGGAATCCTCTATGTCACAGTATAGAGATTCCTTGAGGTGTCAGAGGAAAAGAAAAATGGAAGGAAGAGGTAGAAAATTCGAACTTATCAAGAAAGATGGAGTTCGAATTGTGCATTAAGGAATAGTGTTAGTCCATAAATAGAAGGATGTGAGAAGAGGGGAAGAAATTTTTGAAAATAATTTAAAAAGATTTTAAAAACATTTTGAAAAACTTTAATTGATTTTCGAAAACCATGATTGAGAAAGAAGTAAAGTGATTTTTGAAAACAATTTTGAAATTAGAAATCAAAAAGATTTGATTGAGAGCTTTTTTTGAAAAAGATGTGGTTAAGAAGATATGATTTGAAAAACATTTTAAAAAAGATTTGATTTTAAAAATTAATAACTTGGCCAACAAGAAAAGATATGATTCAAACATTAAACCTCTCTCAACAGAAAAGGCAACATACTTGAAATGTTGAATCAAATCATTAATTGATAGCAAGTATTTTTGAAAATGGAAAGAAATTGTTTTTGAAAAAGATTTGATTTTGAAAAAATTTTGAAAACTTGAAAAAAAAATTGCATTAAAAACAAAATCTTCCCTCTTGTGCCATCCTGGCATTAAACGCCCAGAATGGTGCACATTCTGGCGTTTAACGCCCAAACCACTACCCTTTTGGGCGTTAAACGCCCAGCCAGGCACCCTGGCTGGCGTTTAAACGCCAGTTTGCCTTCCTTACTGGGCGTTTTGAACGCCCAGCTTTTTCGGTGTAATTCCTCTGCTGTATGTTCTGAATCTTCAATTCTCTGTATTATTGACTTGAAAAGACACAAATTAAAAAAAAATTTTGGATTTTTAATAATGAGGAATAATCAAAATGCAACTGAAATCAAATAACAATGCATGCAAGACACCAAACTTAGCAGTTTGTATACTACTGACACTAACAAGTTGAGAATGCATATGATAAACAACAAAACACTTAAGATAAGAGAATTTAAAGATCAGAGCAAGTAAATCATCAAGAACAACTTGAAGATTAATGAAGACACATGCATGAATGCAAGAAGAACAGAATCATGCAATTGACACCAAACTTAACATGAGACTCTAGACTCAACAAGAAACATACAATATTTTTGGTTTTTATGATTTTATAAATTTTTTTTTTGGATTTTTCGAAAATTAAGTGAAAAGGAAAAATAAAAATATCAAAATTCTTAATGAGAATTCCAGGAATCATGCAATGTTAGTCTAAAGCTTCAGTCTAAAGAAATTAGACATGGCTGAACAAGCTTCAGCAGGACATTGCATTCAAGAGCTAAATTGATGAAAATCAATCAGCTTTGGTGATGATAAGAACATCACCTTGAAACACTAGAATTCATTCTTAAGAACTCTGAAGAAAAATACCTAATCTAAGCAACAAGATGAACCGTTAGTTGTCCATACTCGAACAATCCCCGGCAACGGCGCCAAAAAACTTGGTGCACGAAATTGTGATCATCAATGGCGCCATCAACATGGTACGCTCAATTGCAATCTCAACTCTTTATCACAACTTCGCACTACTAACCAGCAAGTGTACTGGGTCGTCCAAGTAATAAACCTTACGCGAGTAAGGGTTGATCCCACAGAGATTGTTGGTATGAAGCAAGCTATGGTCACCTTGTAAATCTTAGTCAGGCAAACTCAAATGGTTATGAATGATGAATAAAACATAAAGATAAAGATAGAGATACTTATGTAATTCATTGGTGGGAATTTCAGATAAGCGTATGAAGATGCTTTGTCCCTTCCGTCTCTCTGCTTTCCCACTGTCTTCATCCAATCCTTCTTACTCCTTTCCATGGCAAGCTATATGTAGGGTTTCACCGTTGTCAGTGGCTACCTCCCATCCTCTCAGTGAAAATGTTCAACGCACCCTGTCACGGCACGGCTAATCATCTATCGGTTCTCAATCAGGTTGGAATAGAATCCAGTGATTCTTTTGCGTCTGTCACTAACGCCCAGCCCTCAGGAGTTTGAAGCTCGTCACAGTCATTCAATCATTGAATCCTACTCAGAATACCACAGACAAGGTTTAGACCTTCCGGATTCTCTTGAATGCCGCCATCAATTCTAGCTTATACCACGAAGATTCCGATTAAGGGATCCAAGAGATATCCACTCAATCTAAGGTAGAACGGAGGTGGTTGTCAGGCACACGTTCATAGGTGAGAATGATGATGAGTGTCACGGATCATCACATTCATCAAGTTGAAGAACAAGTGATATCTTAGAACAAGAATAAGCCGAATTGAATAGAAGAACAATAGTAATTGCATTAATACTCGAGGTACAGCAAAGCTCCACACCTTAATCTATGGTGTGTAGAAACTCCACCGTTGAAAATACATAAGAAGAAGGTATAGGCATGGCCGAGAGGCCAGCCCCCAAATGTGATCAAAAGATCTAAAATGATCCCAAGATGAAAATACAATAGCAAAAGGTCCTATATATAGAGAACTAGTAGCCTAGGGTTTACAGAGATGAATAAATGACATAAAAATCCACTTCCAAGCCCACTTGGTGTGTGCTTGGGCTGAGCATTGAAGCATTTTCGTGTAGAGACTCTTCTTGGAGTTAAACGCCAGCTTTTGTGCCAGTTTGGGCGTTTAACTCCCATTCTTGTGCCAGTTCCGGCGTTTAACGCCGGGCATTCTTGAGCTGATTTGGAACGCCAGTTTTGGCCGTCAAATCTTGGGCAAAGTATGGATTATTATGCATTGCTGGAAAGCCCAGAATGTCTACTTTCCAACGCCGTTGAGAGCGCGCCAATTGGGCTTCTGTAGCTCCAGAAAATCCACTTCGAGTGCAGGGAGGTCAGAATTCAACAGCATCTGCAGTCCTTTTTAGTCTCTGAATCAGATTTTTGCTCAGGTCCCTCAATTTCAGCTAGAAAATACCTGAAATCATAGAAAAACACACAAACTCATAGTAATGTCCAGAAAAGTGAATTTTAACTAAAAACTAATAAAAATATACTAAAAACTAACTAGAACATACTAAAAACATACTAAAAACAATGCCAAAAAGCGTACAAATTATCCGCTCATCAATTATCTTCACCAATCACCTCCATCCCTCTTCCCCAAAAACCCCACCTACCTCACTTTCAAATTCAAACACTTTTCCCTCCCAAACCCACCCAATTCCATTCGGCCACCCTCCTTCTCTTTCCCTATAAATACCCCTCTGGACTCCTTCATTTTCACACATCACTAACACTCTCCTACCCTCTTGGCCGAACCTATCTATCCCTCCATCTCCTCCATTTTATTCTTTCTCCCCTTCTTTCTTTCTTCTTTTGCTCGAGGATGAGCAAACATTTTAAATTTGGTGTGGTAAAAGCATTGCTTTTTGTTTTTCCATAACTATTTATGGTACCTAAGGCCGGAGAAACCTCTAGAAAGAGGAAAGAGAAGGCAAAAGCTTCCACCTCCGAGTCATAGGAGATGGAGAGATTCATCTCAAAGGTCCATCAAGACCACTTCTATGAAGTTGTGGCCAAGAAGAAGGTGATCCTTGAGGTCCCTTTCATGCTCAAGAAAAATGAGTATATGGAGATCCGACATGAAATTCGAAGAAGAGGTTGGGAAGTTCTTACCAAGCCCATTCAACAAGTCAAAATCTTAATGGTTCAAGAGTTCTATGCCAATGCATAGATCACTAGGAACCATGATCAAAGTATGAACCCGAATCCAAAGAATTGGCTTACAATGGTTCGGGGGAAATACTTAGATTTCAGTCCAAAAAAATGTAAGGTTGGCGTTCCACTTGCCAATGATGCAAGAAAATGCACGCCCCTACACTAGAAGGGTCAACTTTGATCAAAGGTTGGACCAAGTCTTCATGAACATATGTGTGGAAGGAGCTCAATGGAAAAGAGACTCAAGAGGCAAGCCGGTTCAATTGAGAAGACCAGACTTTAAGCATGTGGCTAGAGGATGGTTGGAGTTCATCCAATACTCCATCATTCCTACTAGCAACTGATCTGAAGTGACTGTGGATCGGGCCATCATGATCCATAGTATCATGATTGGGGAGGAAGTGGAAGTTCATGAGATCATGCCTCTAGAACTCTACAAGGTGGCTGAGAAGTCATCCACCTTGGCAAGGTTAGCCTTTCCTCATCTCATTTGTCACCTATGCAATTCGGCTGGGATTGACATAGAAGGAGACATCCTCATTGAAGAGGACAAGCCCATCACTAAGAAAAGGATGGAGCAAACAAGAGAGCCCACTCATGGACCTCAACAAGAGCATGAGGAAATTCCTCATGAAATCTCTGAGATGCCTCAAGGGATGCATTTTCCTTCACACAATTATTGGGAGCAACTCAACACCTCTTTGGAAGGCTTGATTTACAATATGGACCAACTAAGGGTGGAGCACTAAGAGCACTCCATCATTCTCCATGAGATTAGAGAAGATCAAAGAGCTACGATGGAGGAGCAACAAAGGCAAGGAAGAGACATAGAGGAACTTTGGCGTTCCATTGGATCTTCAAGAGGAAGAACTAGCCGCCATCACTAAGGTGGACCCATTCTTTAATCTCCATGTTCCTATTTTTCTGTTTTTCAAATTTGATGCTTTATGTGTTATCCATGTTTGTGTCTTTATTACATGATCATTAGTGTCTAGTGTCTATGTCTTAGAGCTATGAATAATTCAATGAATCCTTCTTCTCTCTTAAATGAAAAATGTTCCTAATTACAAAAGAACAAGAGGTACTTGGATTTCAAATTTTATCTTGAAATTAGTTTAACTATTTTGATGTGGTGGCAATACTTTTTGTTTTCTGAATGAATGCTTGAACAATGCATATTTTTTATAGTGAAGTTTATGAATGTTAAAATTGTTGGCTCTTGAAAGAATGATGAACAAAGAGAAATGTTATTGATGATCTAAAAAATCATGAAATTGATTCTTGAAGCAAGAAAAAGCAGTGAATAAGAAAGCTTGCGAAAAAAAAAGTGGCGAAAATTAAAAGAAAAAGAAAGAAAAAAGAAAAAGCAAGCAGAAAAAGTCAATAGCTCTTTAAACCAAAAGGCAAGAGCAAAAAGGCAATAACCCTTTAAACTAAAAGGCAAGGGTAAAAAGGGATCCAAGGCTTTGAGTATTAATGGATAGGAGGGCCTAAAGGAATAAAATCCTGGCCTAAGCAGCTAAATCAAGAAGCCCCTAATCATGTGCTTGTGTCATGAAGGTCCAAGTGAAAAGCTTGAGACTGAGTGGTTAAAGTCATGATCCAAAGCAAAAAGAGTGTGCTTAAGAACTCTAGACACCTCTAACTGGGGACTTTAGCAAAGCTGAGTTATAATCTGAAAAGGTTCACCCAGTTATGTGTCTGTGGCATTTATGTATCCGGTGGTAATACTGGAAAACAAAGTGCTTAGGGCCAAGACCAAGAATCATAAAGTAGCTGTGTTTAAGAATCAACATACTGAACTAGGAGAATCAATAACACTATCTAAAATTCTGAGTTCATATAGATGCCAATCATTATGAATTTCAAAGAATAAAGTGAGATGCCAAAACTGTTCAGAAGCAAAAAACTACTAGTCCCGCTCATCTAATTGGGACTAAGTTTCATTGATACTGTGGGATTCATTGTATATTCTCTTCTTTTTATCCTAATTTGATTTTCAGTTGCTTGGGGACAAGCAACAATTTAAGTTTGGTGTTGTGATGAGCGGATAATTTATACGCTTTTTGGCATTGATTTTAGATATTTTTAGTATGATTTAGTTAGTTTTTAGTATATTTTTATTAGTTTTTAAGAAAAATTCACATTTCTGGACTTTACTACGAGTTTGTGTATTTTTCTATGATTTAGGTATTTTCTGGCTGAAATTGAGGGACCTGAGCAAAAATCTGATTCAGAGGCTGAAGAAGGACTGTAGATGCTGTTGGATTTTGACCTCCCTGCACTCGAAATAGATTTTCTGGAGCTACAGAAACCCAAATGACGCGCTCTTATTTGCGTTGGAAAGTAGACATCCAGGGCTTTCAACGCCAGCTTTCTGCCCTATTCTGGCGTTAAACACCAGAAACAAGTTGCAAGCTAGAGTTAAACGCCAGAAAGAAGTTACAATCTGGCGTTTAACTCCAGAGAAGGCCTCTACATGTGAAAGCTTCAATGCTCAGCCCAAGCACACACCAAGTGGACCCAGAAGTGGATTTCTGCATCATTTACTTATTTCTGTAACCCTAGTAACTAGTTTAGTATAAATAGAACTTTTTACTATTGTATTAGGCATCTGGGATCTTTTGATCTCTTGATCACATTTTGGCGGCTGGCCAATCAGCCATGCCTGGACCTTCATCACTTATGTATTTTCAACGGTGGAGTCTCTACACACCATAGATTAAGGTGTGGAGCTCTGCTGTTCTTCGAGTATTAATGCAAAGTACTATTGTTCTTCTATTCAATTCATGCTTATTCTTATTCTAAGATATTCATTCGCACACAAGAACATGATGAATGTGATGATTATGTGACACTCATCACCATTCTCACTTATGAACGCGTGATTGACAACCACTTCCGTTCTACATGAAAACAAGCTTGAATGTATATCTCTTGGGTTTCTAATCAACGATTCACATCGACTCCCCTCTGACAATGGGGCATCTGAATCTGAGATTAGAATCTTCGTGGTATAGGCTAGAATCCATTGGCAGCATTCCTGAGATCTGGAATGTCTAAACCTTGTCTGTGGTATTCCGAGTAGGATCTGGGATGGGATGACTGTGACGAGCTTCAAACTCGCGACTGTAGGGCGTAGTTATAGACGCAAAAGGATAGTAAATCCTATTCTTACACGATCGAGAACCAACAGCTGATTAGCCATACGATATCTGTGCATGGTATTTTTCATCCGAGACGAGAAATCCGACAGTTGATTTGCAGAAATCGTAGAGGACCATTTTCACTGAGAGGACGGTAAGTAGCCATTGACAATGGTGACACCCAACATACAACTTACCATAGAAAGAAGTATGAAGGATTGGATGAAGGCAATAGGAAAGCAGAGATTCAGAAGGAACAACGCATCTCCACACGCTTATCTGAAATTCCCACCAATGAATTACATAAGTATCTCTATCTTTATTTTATGATTATTTATCTTTTAAATTATTAAAACTCCATAACCATTTGAATCCGCCTGACTGAGATTTACAAGATAACCATAGATTGCTTCAAGCCGACAATCTCCGTGGGATCGACCCTTACTCACATAAGGTTTATTACTTGGACGACCTAGTGTACTTGCTGGTTAGTTGTGCGAAGTTGTGAAAAAGAGTTGAGATTACAATTGTGCGTACCAAGTTGTTGGCGCCATTGAGATCACAATTTCGTGCACCACCCACCTTTTCGCGTTAGAAGCTCCCTCACTGACCATCAAACAACCATCCACGTAGTTATTAACATAATCATTTGACTACCTAGTGAAATGACCATCCATTATTTGTTAATTGTATATAATTAAACTGAATCAAACATAATAACTATCCAATTAAGAATTAAAATAACCATCTATATACCTAGTGAATTAAACATCCAGCATCTAAATTCATGAAACAAAGCACTCGCCTTCTTGATATCTTCAACACCGGACTGCGCGACGGGGCTTCCGATTCTTAGATTTCCTACCACGGTGTGCCAACGGGCACTACTAGCAAACTTGTTATTACAAACGGATATTTTCGACGAATTTTATTCCACGAAAATATAGACGGAATTTCAGAGGAATTTTTTGTCGGAAAACATTAGCATAAATTACAGACGAAAAAGAGAATCCGTCAATAATTCTGTCGAAAAAATTAATTTTTTGTGGGAAATGGTTACAGACGAAAAATTTGTCTGTAATTAAATGGACGAAAACATTGCGTTTTATTAAATTATTACAGAGGAAAAATCCGTCTGTAATTTAAAATTTTCCGTTAGAAATAATAAACTAAACTTACAATTGTCCGAGCTCCATTCACAGCACACAAATCAAAACTAGCATTCCTCACCCTTTTTCTTCGTTAACACTAATAAACCAGCTACTTCTTCTTCTCCTTTCCTCACCCACAGCGCCACCGCCGGCCACCCTAACCGCTGCAGCTACCTTCTCCTTTTTCTCCTCTTTTTTAAACACTGAACCAGTAGAACACAGCCCCTGTCTCTCTCGTTCTTTCTCATTCGCAGAACAAAGCAAGCTCAAGTTCCACCACCGCCGTGCCTCTCTCTCCTTTTATCCCCCGTAGTTCTGGCTACAGCCATCATCTCTTCCAGTGCTACAGCCATCATCTCCTCCAGTCAATGCCGCAGCTACCTTCTCGCAAGCCCTAGCTCCGTGGCGACCAAAATCGGTTCCACCGTCAGCCGCAGTTCCACCTCTCTCTTTCCCCCTGTTCAAACCGTAGAGACCTGGGCATCCTTTTTTCCAGGTTTTGGTTGTCTCTGCTTCCAGGTTTTGGTTTCAAATTTTTTTTTTTATTTTTGTTGAGTTCAATTAATTTTGTTTAGTTAGTTTGATTTTAGTAATTATTTTAGTTAGATTTGTTTTCTGCTTAGTGAATTTTTAGGTTGTTAAAATAAGATTAGATTAGGTTTTGATTCTGAATAACTGAGAAATGTTTAGATTGTTAATCTGGATTGCTGAACATTGTTAATATGAGCTTGATGAATGTTGTCTAGAACAGAAATTTAATTCAGTTAATGGCTTTTTCTCTGATAATGCTTCTTCTCGGTAGTTTTGTCTTATTACAGCATGTCAGATTCAATCAAATATCTCAAAATCTGTCATGTGCTCTGTTTCAACAACAGACCTAGAAGTGAATCTTCTAATCTAGATTATATAATGAAACATCATCACAGCACAAAAGGGAAAAAAATAAATTAGTGGTTATCCAAATGAAGCTTCTGCTAAGTGTATTCTTAATCTATCATCTATGTACACTATGATTCTAATCTTTCACTGTTGCTTTTCTTAAATATCAACCACTGAAGCTTAGTGCCTCTGTCATGGACATAAAAATGTTGCAACTCTCTTTCTCTTGTTGTTGTTTGTCCAATCTTGAAACACTGCCATCATTCATTACATTGCAATTTTTGTTATTATTAGTTGATGAATCCATTCCAGTTCTTGAGGAGTTTTTCTGTTCTACAAGATGGAGAAGGGACCAAAACACATCTATCTTTGTCACATGTCTATTGGCCTGTTGAACAATGAAAACCCGTGATTTTAAGAGTTATGTTGTTTTTACGTACAATGTAATATTTATATATAGTCAAAAATAAGACTCTAAACGTTAGTTCAAGACCACACTAAAACTCAATGGGGATAAAATGGGTGAGTGCCTGTATAGTGTACCAGTTATCTTTAGGTAAATTTTATTACGGTGCTGATCGTGGCTATACAACTTTAACAGTACTTCAAAAATGTTGTGAAAATTAAAGTTACATTTTTTTTTATATTTTAATAACACTTTTTACTTTTATTTTTCATATTAAGAAATATTGTTAAATAATAAAAACACATTACTTTATGCTAAAATTATATAACTACAGTAGGCATAGCATGCAACTAATCTTTATTGCACTTAATTTACTTATTGTTCACTATTTAATTTACCTCAACAATAAAGCGTGCCCATAGTTTTTTGTTCCTTGTTTCCATCTTTGCTTTCAGGATATTCAAACCAAGACCCTTAATTGTGTCAAGCAACTCAAGAGAGAACCCTTCCTCCTCACAAAGCAACTATTTGGAAAAAAAAAATGACCAATGAATTCATTGTGGTTAACAAGGCAACATATTAGTCTTAAAATTTAGATTTATAATGATATATAAGCAACAATTATTCAAAATTACTACAATCATATGATATATGAACATATATTGATTTATGTTCCCAATTATAATCTTACCTCTATAAGCATTTGGCCAGGATGAGCCATGTCCTCAACTATAATCGGGCATGATAATGTTTGATGTGGCTCTTCAAATGACCATGTTCCAGAATGTTTGCTACCTTCCACACTACTCTCTTGTAGAACCACGCCATTTGCCTGCTCAATAAGCTTAACACATCCAAACAAGTCCATTCATATCAGCTACCACTAAATGATGAACACTAAGAATATGTAAATAGTTTGATTAATTAGTCACCTTAGGCTTATCTGGTTCTTGTAGCTTGTTTGCATAATGTGCAGTGCTTGACAAGAAACTCATGTATCTGATCGAGCACTCTAACAAATTATCAATGCTACACTGTCACATTAGAAAAATACATATGTCAATATGTTTGTTACTACCAATATAATGTTAGAAACTTATATCTTAAAGCTATGCATTTACCTCTTTAACATGCTTGCCAGGGATGATTGTTCTCAATTGTTGAATGCAGTCTTGAATCCTCTGGCGATCTTTTGGCCGTGGCCGACTACACTCCCCTGTCTTGTCCTTCTTCTTGCTAGGTTTTTTCGGCTCCTCTTCCTTTCTCTTGATTTTGTTTGCCGTGTCCAAATCCGGAACCGGCTGGGTCAAGTTATTTCTAGCCTCAAACCAAGCAAGATTTTTTGTGAAGTTCATTGGATTTGAAATGTTCTCCATCATCTCCATTTTATTATTTTCTGATGATAACTCCAAAACAGCACTAGAACCATTATTCAAAGGGTTGTTGCAATTTGCTTCTTCATAATTCAAAAGCTCTTCAATTGATGAATCTGAGAATAAGCCTGTTATTAGCGCATCAAAATCAAACTCTGATAGGCACTCAAAGCTGGCAGTATCATCAGCAGAACTCATCGCCACTGGTGCGATCAAATTCAACTCGGGTTCCATGCTTCCCAATAGACAATTCTCATAGCTATCCATAATTGATTTCCAAGAAAAGGAAGTAGCATCACATTGCATTGGTTCAGGAAAGGTGTTTGAGTTATTATCCTCTTGTGAAGGATCAAACCATTGGCAAATTTCGTCCACTGAAGTGAACTCTTCTGACACATCAATTCGCTCCAACAAATTCTTGGATACCTCAGAACTTGATGGAAAATCAGCTTCTGCCATAATCACTTGATTAGAATGTTGATTTTCCATTGAATTGTTCATTATGCACAATGAGGTCAATGCTGATTCAGATAACACTTGTTCCTCCAATGGATCAAAAAATGGGTCTTGGTCAGTGAAGCATTTCGTAGAACCGTTACACTTCAAAACCAAACCATTATTATGATCCATATCTAATAGTAACAATTGAGATTCATGTAGAGAATACAATTCATATATGGAAACTAAAGGGTTGTTGGGGTTCGGATCATATAAACAATCAAAGGAAATGGAAGGCAAAAACTCATCCAAATCATAGTTTTTAGAATCCATGAGAGTGCACAAAAAAAAATGTTAACACTCTTCAGAATGTATAACGTAACAACTACCACAAGTATATGGATTTAAGATCATTGAATTATTGCCATTCATAAATAGTAAAATATTTAGATAAACAAACTATTCATAATATTATAGTAAGAAGCTCAAATTCAATATTCATAGATGGTCATTATTTTCAAATATTGATTCATTAGGAAGAATTATATTGTAATTATATGGGTGTATATATTTAACTTTAGTAATTATTATACTCATAGCGACTTTTAGTAATTATTTATTTTGTATTTAGTCCAATAGGCAACATTAGTCAACCCTTTATTTTTACTCCACAAAAATGTGAATTATCTAATATTTCTCTTAAATTCTTTTTAAAATATTCAAATAAAAATTCAATCTGATGCCATATAAAAGTGAATATATGAATAATAATTGTTGAAATAAGTATGATTTTGAACATATATCTTGAGACCATTTTTAAGAGTTAGAACTTGTCATCTGAAGGGATCCATGCGAACCGGTCTGATTACTCGATAAAAATCGACTCAATCCTATTATTTTGGTTTTATACTCAACAAGTAATCGGGTGTGTTTGGACCCGATTAAATCCTACTTTATTTGGTTTTGAATTTTGATATTATTTTAGAGTCACAAAACTCAGATCAACACGATCTGATTAAGTTTATATTAATTTTAAAAAAATAATAATATATATACAACTTTATTTCTTCTGTAACTCAAGTTCTGATGTTTATTTAAGTATAATTTTGGTGATGTATTACTCTTTATTTTTTTTACTATTATATATTATTTATATAACTTTTTCTTATATTTTTTTAAATTTTATTTCAATCAGGTATTCGTTTACCTGAATCATTACATCTAGGTTTAATTGATTCGTATTAGTTCCGATTCACTTACAAAAATTACAAATTTAAAATAATTCAAAATATAATTAAAATGTAATCAATAGTTTATCCTCAAATAAATATGGATTAACTCGACCATAAACACCCTAATACGTTCTTAAAGTAAAGGGGGAGGTTATTAAACTCAAATGCGAACTTCTTAATCTGAATATGTTATTTTAAGTGTAATAATAAAAGAGTAAATATCTTTTTTGGTTCATGTCTTTTTCAGAAATTGATAAGTCGTTCCTTAATATTTAAAAAATGACAAATCGGCTTCTGTTTATTTCTTTCATTAGACACATCGACTCTTCTGTAGCTAATAGACAGGGATTGATGTATTTAACGGAAGAAATAGACAAGGCTTATTTGTCTAAACGAAAGGGTTGATGTGTCTAATGAAAAAAATCGACAGGGATCGATTTGTTATTTTTTAGACGTTGAAGAATGACTTTTTAATTTTCAAAAAGGACAAGAATCAAAAAAAGTATTTACTCCTTTAAAATTTAAAATACCTTTTTTTTTCTATTTAATATTAAGATTAGAATTTTACTATCATGTGCTCTAAAAATAAGATTAAGCATATCATAAAAAAATATTTTAATGCTATTTATTGTTTTTATGTATTAAAAACATGAAAAATTTTATTTTAACAATAAATAACATTAAATTTTTTTTATGATACTTAACCTATGCCCTTACGACACAAACAAAATTCTTAAAATTATATTATGTTTCGTCTCTCTCAAAAAATCATTGATTGACCATAATTAATAAACATTAAATTTGAGCATGTTACTATTCGTTAACGAAAAATTCTAATGTTTTATTCTTGAGTTGTATAATCAAGATATTGGCAAGGTGATAAATTTGTTATTTTTTTCTTTTCAAATTACTTACCAAACCACTAACTTATATTAGATAGGGATACTTAAAATCAGAGATTCTTTATTTAAATAAATATTAATAAAACATTAATTCTTAAAATACGTATTCTGTAAAAAGATTTTTAAATATACGTTTTTGCTATCGTTTTCAAGCAACCACAAAATGGGTTTCAATCTCATTTTGCTTGCAGCGCACACGAATTGGATTAAGTCCGTCCTGCTGCAGGAGAAAAAAACGAATTCACCCCTTATACAAGCGAAATGGCCATTTTGATTTAGTCTAACAGTTTTGGTATCATATATGTAAAAAATTGCATGCCTTCTAATTTCATTAAAGAGAGCAGGAATATTTAGCAATGAAAAATAATGTAGAGATAGAAAGAAATAACTAAAAAATAATGTATCATTTTTATTTTTTTTGGGTGACTAAACAGAAAAGAAAGAAAAAAATAGAGACAAAATGAAATTAACTGGCTACGTTCATATCTAAATCCATGTTTGACTCCAATTCAAGTGAATGTCTGCGCCAGAAGCAGCTGCTTTTGCCATACAGTCTGCAACAATATTTGTATTCCTTTGAATTAAAAGAATAGAGACTCTCCAATTCCAACTCACAACCTCCTATATATGTTTTGCCAAATCTCATTCCGGAATATCCTTATCAAACATTCTTTGGTTTACCAAGAAAGGAGCTTCTAAACAGTCTGTTTTACAAATAAGTTCACAAAATTCACTATCCCAAGCAAGAAGTAAACATCTCCAAATTGCATACAATTGAGCAAAAAGAACACTACATACTTCGACTTTTCTAGTGCAACCTTTTAACCAACATCCATCAGAATTGCAAATGATACAACCAAAACCAGCATAGCCAAAAGGAACAAAACAACTAGCATCACAATTCAATTTAACATAATGAACTGGAGGTGGAACCCAATGCAAACAAAGCGAAGGAGGAGACAAAGATTGATGCATAGAAAAAATAGTGTGACACCCCCTTACTAAACTACGAATCAAACTCACCACTTTACTAGCACTCCAAGAGTCATCTATATTAAATAAGTCATGATTCCTGCTTCTCCAAATCCACCAGATGGTCGAAAAGAAAAGAAAAACATCTCCATTCCTTGCACCTCTGTAAAGCCAATCACGTAAATCCGAGTTATCTGAATACATGCCTAAAATGTTACAAACCTCATTGGTACTAGGGCACTCCCGAAGACAACGAAGAATGGATTCAGAACCATTCTGACACCGATGACAGGTGCTAGATAAAGCTAAGCCATGACCCAAACAAAACTCTGCCGTAGGAATAGCATTATGAAGACTGAGCCAAATCAAGAACTTGTACTTCTCACAACCAATTATCATGCTCATTCCAGTCAAACTTTCTTTTAGCTAGCCAATTGTATCCACTCCTAGCTGAGTAGAGCCTAGAAGATGTCACACCCCACGACCAACCTGAACTCTCTCCAGCATTCAAATCTGGATTATAAGCATTCAAACGCTATTTGACATTTTCTGGAATGTTAGAGAAAACATCATGGAGATTCCATTGACCATCTTTTCAAACGTCTCTAATAGTTAAATCAGAGTCAGATATATGTACAAAAGGGACATCTTAAGTAATTGGGCCCTCAATACTCCAATTGTCAAACCAAAAAGATTGATCAAGTGACCCAACGCACCAAGAGAAGGTATCCTTAAGAGCACCAAAAGCCTTTGAGATACTCTTCCAAACATGAGAAGTGTTGCAAGGGACAGGGCCATCTAAAACTCCCTCATTCCTCAGATACTTCGCCCTCAATAGAGTAACCCAAGGCTTGTCCTGACAATGAAAAAGTTGCCAAACTAATTTACCAAGTAAAGATATATTAACACGTGTAGGATCTCTAACATTTAGGCCACCAAAATTTTTTGGAGTGATCACGGTGCTTCAATTAACAAGAGAAAGACCTCTGCCATCAACTTGACCCTTCCAAAGGAACTGCCTCATCATAGAAGACAATTTATCGCAAACCCAATTTGGAAAGAAAGATACTTGCATATGATAGACAGGAATGGATGCTGCAACAGAATTGATCAGACAAAGTCTCCCTGCTTTATTTAGAAGCCTTCCTTTCCAATTAGCTAATCTTCCCCTCACCAAATGAAAAGAAGCCCTACTGGTACGTGAATGATTAATGTTAACTCCAAGATATCTTCCTAAGTCCAAAGCAAAACGTATTGAAGAAACACTAGTAAAAATATCTCTTCTACGAGCAGTCATTTTTTTAGAACAAAAAACTTTAGACTTTTCAAGATTTACTTTCATGATAGATGCCTTACAAAAAATGTTAAGAGAATGCATGACCATTTGGACCTGACTATTTGTAGCCTGACAGAAAAGTAAGAGATCATCTACAAACATCAAATGAGAAAATTTTGGGCCACCCCTAGTGACATAAACTAGTTTTCACATACCCTCGACCACCTTATGAGATATATAGCAAGCAAGTGTTTCCATACAAAGCACAAATAAGTAAGGAGACATTGGATCACTCTGTCTACGCCACTTTCTAGGAGCAAAACTATCCAATCTATTCCCATTCCACATAATAGAAAGAGATGATGCATGGACACAATTCATAATCAAATTAACAGTGATGATTGAAAAACCAAAAGCAATGAGAGTACTCTCCAAAAACCTCCAATTCACCCTATCAGAAGCTTTTTCAAGATCAATTTTAAAAGCAAGAGTACCTTTCTTGGATTTTGTGTGCTTCATGAAATTCAGAATTTCTTGGGCCACAATAATATTATCAGGAGCACCACGACCTGGAATAAAACCTCCTTGTAAAGGACTAACAATATCTAGAAGAAAAGGCCGAAGTCTATTAGTTAATACTTTGGTGATAATTTTATAAATAACATTACACAAGCTAATAGACCTGAAATCCTTCATAAAGGTAGGTTATCAATTTTAGGAATAAGCACAATCAGAGTTTTCATGATGCTAGGATTTAAGTACTCTCCCCAAAAAAGCACTCCAGACAATATTCCAAATCTCAGTGCCTACTATCTCCCAATATTCTATAAAAAAATAAGCTTGAAAGCCATCTGGACCAGAAGCCTTAAAAGGGCTCATACTCAATACTACTGACCTGACTTCCACAAAAGAGACAAGGTCAATTAACCTAGCACAAGCCTCAGTGCTTAGAGTGGGCATCGAAACATTCCCTAAACAATCAACCTCAACCTCTTCCATTGTACCAAAGAGATTTTTGTAAAAAGAGAGGGCTTCTTCCTGGAGAATATCTGGATCAGTAGACCAAGACCCATCTATAACATATAATCCATGTACTCTATTATGGTTTCTACGCACCAAGGTCTGAAGATGAAAGAATTTAGTGCTTCTATCGCCATACTTGACCTACTGCTCTTTATATTTCTAGTACCAAAAAAGTTCTTCTTGCAATAAAAGCCTATTATAATCTTCCCTCAGTTCAACTTCTTTAATTCTCAGAGATAATACATCGGTAACCTCCAAACGCCGTTGAATCTGATCAATCTGATATTCCAGCTTATTTTTTCGCACAAAAATATTTCCAAAAATCTTGGAAAGTTAAAGTCCAAAAAAGCCTATTGAACCATCTTAAGCCTTTCAGTAACGCCTCCAAACTCTTGATTCTAAACCTTACTGATAACATGTTTATAAGAAGGATGTGTTGCTCACGCAACTTGAAATCTAAAATGACTAGAACTTTTCACTCTAGGGCCACCATGACAACGAACTAAAATAGGACAATGATCAAAATGAAGCCTACTAAGAATTTTAGAATAACCTTCAAGAAACATTATCATCCACACCTCATTAACTAGAGCTCTATCCAAATTTTTAGCCAAGTTCCTGTCAGCTTGAAATATTCTATACCAAGTATATCTCCTACCAATCACTTTAAGATTAAAGAGCTCACAGTCATCTAGAGTCGTAGCTAATAAACTAGCTCCGTGAGAAGAAAAATAAGTACCTGTACTCTCGTCTAGCGCCCCAATCTCATTAAAATTACCAATGGCCAGCCACGATCCATTATGGTCTAAATTAATAGAAGGCAAATGATCCCAAAGTATACTTCTTTTTTCGAATTGAAGACTCCCACACACTGCACAATAAAGCCAAACTAAGTTACTCACACTCACTTTCATTGTGATACATTGGTCAATTTGGTCAATAACCACACAAAAAGCATTAGCAATAGAAAATAGAAACCAAATGCCACCCATGTGTCCTACTGCTTCCTTAATACCAACATAATAAAAACCCAACTTGTCCCAAAAATTCTTCAAATTATTAAACATAGTGTGAGTCTCAAAGAGAAAGAAGAAAGATGGTTTATATATTCTCACCAAATTTTTGCAATGCACACGAGCTATCTTGTTAGATGCACCCCTCACATTCCAGGTTATAATATTGAAACTATCCATAAAAAACAGCAAAAAAAGATCTCCAATAACAAACCCAAAACTCAACATGATGTTCCTGTCTTCGACGATCTTGTCTTTAGTGAATTCTAAAGTTGCAGCACAATTTTCTCCATCGAAACTTGCGCCACATCCGCCGCCGATGCTCCATCTGTATCTACTGGTAAATTCTGAAAAAAATTGGGCGAGGACGCTTTCGTATAGTGGCATTTGTTATTCAAATAGTAATTTAAAATTTTAAAATAGTTATTAAAAGTTGTTATATAATTTGTGTCTATTACACTATCAAAGAGTTAGAATTTCGAAAATTAATAATTTAAAATTTTTAATCAAGAGTTTGTAATCCTTTTAAATTTGAAGTTTTACACCAAGGATACAGTCATGAATCCTATAACAATGTAGAATTTTAAATAACCTTTTTGTAATAATTTTAATTTTTTTTAGTCAACAATTTTTAAATCTTTTAAATTTCAATGTTTTACATGAATAGGATCATATAATAATTTAAAAATTTAAATAACTTTGTGTAACAATTTTAAAGCTTTCTTAATCAATAATTTTTATTTTTTAAAAAATTTAAATGTTTTACACCGAGGATACATATATGAATTTTAGATTTTAAATAAATTTTGTGTGACAAACTAAAAGTTTTACTTAATTTGTGTCTATAGAGTTAGAAATTAAAAACTTTAAAAGAACTTTTTAATAACAAAAAAGATATTGATTATACCATAAATTGAATAGCAAAAATTTTTAAAATTTTAAATTACTATTTGAATAACAAATGAAAGCTGTACTGAACTTTTAAATTATAAATTCAAAATTAAATTTTTTAATATTTGTAATGTAAGAATCCAATTTTTTGTAAAATGATTTTTTTGGATGAAAACCCTGAGTGGATAAAGGTTGGTCTTTCACTCACTTATCGCCGGATGCACGCTGCTGCAACTCCATTACCTCCACGAAGGGTACTAAAGAGGCCAGCTCATCAAGCTGAAGAAGAACCACATCCACAAGAGCAAGCTTCAGCCACCCTAAGCATGCACCAACTGCAGGAGGCTATTGACACCTTATCTAGGCAATGCATGGAAAATCAAGAGGATCAGCAATTGGAACAAGGAAGAAAATAGAGTGAATCCTTCCACAACCTGAATCAGAAACATGATCAACAACAAGAAGCCATCCAAAGGCTAATCAACATCCAAGCACATCAAGGAGCACACATTCATGAGATGCATAGGAAACAAAGAGAACAAGCAGATATTTTCGATGAATATAGAACATTATCGGAAGGAGTCTACATGAGTGAGACTGGATACCATGTGAATACCCAAGCCAGGATTGGATATCTAGTCGAACAATTACCTGTTTTGCATCCAGGAATCACAAAATATGAGGATGTAAAGGATGAATTAGCACGAGTGGAGCACGAAAGGGTTGAACAAAGTCATGAATCAGCAAGGAAGGCACTAGAAGATTGGAAATTAGCTAGAGCAAATCGGATGGGAGGAAGCACAAGTGGACAAAGCGAATCTATAAATGGCAAGGGAGCAGAAGAGAATGAGCATACCAACAAGTGAAAGGTGGTGAAGTTCCTTCTTAGTACTTTCTTTTTCAAAGCTTTAAATAAGGAAAATCATGTATGAAATAGAACATGCTTCCATGGTAGCTTAGAATTTTCAATTATGCATTTAATTCTCCTTGCTTAGGTTTATGTTATTGAGCCTAATGTCTTGAATGCTCACTTTCATCTTTCTTATGCTTGTCTCTTTAAGTTAATCAAAAAAAGAAAATGTTATGGGAAGAACAAGAGTGGAGTCATTTTGTGAAGTGCATTCTGAATGTTTGTGGTAGGATGATTAGTAAGCTAAGTTGGTTCACCAAGAAAGGAAAAAAAGCAACTATCAATCCTAAGTCCTATGTTTGAGACATATTCTTTGAGGCTAGCTAAACAATAAGATCCCAACAAGAAAAGAAAAAGAGTAATACAAGTGAAAATAAGAAATGAAACACAATAAGAAACAATGCTAGGCACCAAGGGTTTCAAAATTGAGGCATGTGTCTGTGGTGTTTATGTACAAGGGATATACTTGGATGAATAAGCTCTTAGGGGTTCCTTATCACTTGGTAACTTGGATTAACTAATCCGGGATTATCAACTGAAAGTCCACTATCAAGAGTAACCCTTGTTACAGAGCACTTAGTAACCCAAAGAGGTGCTGGACACCAAGGTCTCAAGAGAGAAAGAATAACAAACCATGTGCCTGTGGTGTGTATGTATGAGGGAAAGAGACTTGAGGGAGTAAGTCCTTAGGGGTGTCTTAACACCTTGCACCTTAAAACCAACTGGTTTGGGAGTGTTGGCTGAAAGCTTATCATAAAGAGTCGCCCTCTTACAAAGAACCTAGCAAAAAGAAAAATAAACTTTGAAAAAAAAGAAAAGAAGGATCAATAAGAAAGAAGCCTTATGGGATGCAATCAAGAGAGTGACTAGGGATTTGATAAAGGCTTGAAACCTAAAAGGAAAGAACCTAAGTTGCTATGCATGAAACTCTATGAACCAGGAATGCTACTTCGATTTTATCTTCTTGTTCTTTCATTTCATTTTTCTTATGCTTCAGTACTTGCTTAGGGACAAGCAAGCTTTAAGTTTGGTGTTGTGATGCCAGGGCATCTAGACCAGTTTTACTGACCTTTTCTTTACTACTTTAGGGTAGTTTCATGCATTTTCCTAGTGAATAAGGCAAGTTTTGGGTGAAAATACACTTACACCTTCATTTAAGCAACTATTGTGAATTTTGCATGATTTCATGAGATTTTTTGCCAGAATTGCTTGATAACTTGATGATGCATAATCTCATGATTTTTGGCTAGAGCTTTGATGCACTTTAATTGCTTGATTTCAGGACAAATGAAGCATGGAAGAACTACGTTAGCATTCACGTTAACTTAGTTAACGTGACTACTAACGTGGGATGGCAAAGAGCTTGCAACATTAATGAGAAAAGTGATCACCAATAACTCCTGCGAAGCCATTCATAGCTTACATTAAGAGCCACGTTAACTAAGTTAACGTGGTACTTAACGTAGAAGAAAAAGAGGACTCCACGTTAACAAGAAACATGAACTCCAATAACGTCTCTCCTCAACGTTAGTGGTAAAAGTGAACACCACTAACGTTGGGAAACAAGGCAATGCCCCACGTTAAGAGTCACGTTAACTTAGTTAACATGAACTCTAACGTGGAAGAGGATCAACAATGCCAACGTTAGTGACACTCACTTTTGTCACTAACATTGGATCATTAGCATTGCCTATGTTAACTCTCACGTTAAGATTGTTAACGTGAAAGTTAACGTGGAGTTGGGTTCAAAGAACCAACGTTAGTGACACTCATTTTTGTCACTAACGTTGGGAGATGGCTTCATTACTACGTTAAGAGCCATGTTAACTTAGTTAACGTGGGTTCTAACGTAGGGACTTAAGGCAATTGGAGCGTTAGTGACAAAGGTGAGTGTCACTAATGCTCTCGAAGGTGATAGAGACCCACATTAAGAGCTACGTTAGCCAAGCTAACGTGAGATCTAACGTAGGGGCAAGAGGCAAGCAACGTTAATGGAAAAAGTGATTCCCATTAACATTTGCAAAAAGGGGCACAAGCCAACGTTAATGGGAAAAGTGAGTCCCATTAACGTTGGCCAAGGATTGAGTAAGAAACGTTAGTATTCACGTTAAGATTACTAACGTTGGAACTAACGTGGGTATATAAGGGTGAAACGTTAGTGGAAAAAGTGAATGCCACAAACGTTCTCGCACTCAAAATATTACCTAACGTTAATCTCACTAAATGCCCAAGCCTAATTCATACTTCTCTACAAGCTGGGCCTACTAAAGATGAGAATTGCTTCAACTCAAGGTCCAGAGCCCACATCCAAGACTTGAAGAACTCACTAGAAGATCATGAGGAGTAGTATAAATAGGAGTAGTTTTGAACTAGAGAGAAGCTTAGCACTTTTGGGAACTACTCTCTGCATATTTACTTTTCTGTACTTCTAGCATGGATTCTTCTTTTCTGCCATTTTTGATTCCTAGAGCTATGAACAACTAAACCCCTTTCATTGGGTTAGGGAGCTCTGTTGTAATTTGATGGATAAATTATAGTTTTCATTCTTCTTCTTCTTTCTTTTCTCTTGATCTTACTAGAAAGCTTTTGATCTTAATTCAATTGGTTAGTTATCTTGGAACAGAAACTCTCCATAATTGGATCTCCTTTGAACATTGGAAAAGGGATGAGGAAATCATGCTAGAAATGCTTTCTCATGTTGGACCAAATTGGGGTTTGGATGGATATTGTGACATTTAATCCTCCCAACACTTTGATTTGGAAATACATATGGTATAATCAGTGACCACACTTTCATCTCTTCCCATGAGAAATTAAATCAAGGAATTGGGCAATTGTTCAAGCTTAGAGAGATTGGATTGCCAAGAAATTGGGATCCAATCACTTAAGATTGCCAAGGAGATTAATGAATGCATTGATTGAGGAAGAGATGAGAATGAACTTGATCCGGAGGATGCAACATCTCCTAAACCCAATGATCTCCCCATTTCTGATCTTACCCATTCTATTTACTTTCTGCCATTTAATTTCCTGCTCATTATCCCAATTCCCCATTTAAGATTTTGCACTTTAATTTCTATTATTTACTTTCTAGTCATTTAAATTCCTGCATCTCAATCTCAATTCTGTTTAGCTCAACTAGCATATTCTTCTAACTAAAGTTGCTTGACCAATCAATCCCTGTGGGATTCGACCTCACTCTATTGTGAGTTTTGCTTGACGACAATTCGGTATACTTGCCGAAGGGAAATTTGTTGAGAGACAAGTTTTCATGCATCATGAGCCAATACACAAATCAAGAGGTCTTTTAAGGGTTGTAATGGGGTTAGGGTCAAGGTAGGGTTGTATTTGGCCAAGTAGACTAAAATCTGAATCCTTAATTAACATAAACTTTCCACCTAACTTAAGACAATCCATTTAATTAAAATGCAAAATCTAACTTCCCATTAACTGTGATTTCCACATGTTCATGCATCCTAAAATTGAGTTTAGTACATATGCATTGATACCAACACTCACTTTGGGGGCATTTTATCCCTTTTTATTAATTTCTCTTTTCTTTTTCTTTTTCTTTTTCACTTTTTTTTATTTTATTTTTTTTCTCAATGTATATGGTTAAAGTATTGAATGCAATAATATGTGCTCAACCATTATTTTGCACATTTCACTAAAATATACAACACCCAATTATTCAAACCAAATATTTTCAAACCCAACTTCCTCAAACTTAAATCATGAGCACTTTTACTAGTCTAAGCTAACCAAGGATTCAAATTAAGGACATTATTGTTTTTCGCTTAGAGTTATTAATGAGCTAAAGTAAAGAACGAATGGGTATATTAGGGTCAAATTGGTTTGCAAAGGATAATGAAAGGGTAAGGCCATATGGGTATGTAAGCTTAGTGAAACAAGGGCCTCAATCATATCAGTGCATGCATACATCAAATAATAGAAATATAGAATTAAGCAAGACAAAGATCACAATTTTAGAGAGAAAAACACACACCAAAAATAAAATATTGGTTGATAAAATACAACCAATCAAATAGGCTCAAAATCTCACTGGTTTTGTGTGTTCGAGCTTTAAACCATGTTCCAAAATAAGATTTCTTCTAACAAGTTTTTCAAAAAGTTTTATTCAAATTAGTGAAATACTATAAAAATTTCTTGAGAAAGAAAATATTACTTTAACTAAGTGGTAAATTATGCACAAAAAACAAACATGCAATCAAACATGCAAATGCAACAATGAAAAACAAAAATTGGTGTTGAGAAGGGACTAACTAACCCGTGGAGATCGGTATCGACCTCCCCACACTTAAAGATTGCACCGTCCTCGGTGCATGCTGAGATGTACAGGTGGGTGGGTGTTGTGGTTCCTCAGCTGTTGCTTATTGTAGAAGCTTTCTCTTTACCCGTTCTGGTGGCCAGCCTGAAAAAGGGAGAAGAGAAAGGGACATGAAGTCAAAGGGATGGAGCAAAGAGGAGGGCGGTACGAGTGATAATCATGCCAAGTAAAAAATAGTGAATGAAAGACATGGTCGCAATTCCATGTGATCAGTTCATCAATGGAAATATAGCAAGGCATGGGGAGTATTGGATGCAAGATGTTTATTAGCATGCCGGAAAGGGCATGAGTAGCATAGATCAAGCATCAAAAGCTTTAATGCATTGTTAGTCGTGAGAAACTAACAATAACGTTTGTATTGACAATTATTTTTAATCTATTAATATATAATAAGAGGTAATAGGTTTGTTACTTGACAAGTGGCACTTTATTTGTTCGACAAGTGTTAAGCTCTATTGCATGACAAGTGGCAAGCTAAATAGCACAGCAAAAACGTTGAAATGAACAATGAAGAGTATAAAAAGTAATGAAAAATTGGATCTCTCTTTTCATAACTCTTGTTTCTTTCGTTCTTTATTGCATGCAGTTCACACACTGGGTTGTCCACCAATTTTTATCCAGTGAGTGACGCGGGAAATAAATTTGAATTGAGAAATCAAATTTTAAAAGTTGATTTATTTCTCTCCCCTAATTCCTTTCTCCTTTACCCTGATGACCAGAGTTATCTACCCTTTTTTTCTCAATCTCTCCTCTCTTACACCAAGGTCTCCTCCCACGTTCCCATCGAAACAGAGAAGAACAGAACATGACAGTGAAGAGAAAAAGCACGAGGAAGAAGAAGATGGAGGTGATGACGGCGGCGGCGGTGAGAGGCGGAAACCTTGCCACTAAATCAAACGAAAGAGAGTGAAAGCAAAAAGATCGGTGACAGAGGAAGAGGAAGGAGGCGACGGTGGTGATAGAGGCCACCGCCGCTGTTGGATACGCCGCCAGAGAAGAAATTCGTTAGACTGAGGGGAGAGAGAAAAATAGAAGAAGAAGGCTCAGGTTCGTCACATGATATATTAAATGCTAAAATGTACGAATAAAACTGATGTAAATAAATTTGTTGTATCTGAAGAACCCAAAACTTCACTTTTTTTTTGTTATATACTTTCTTTGCTTTGGAGTTGATTACTGTTGTCTTTCCTGCAGTCGTGTATCATACTATGGGCTGATGTAAATTGATAAAATAAGACGGAGTCTATAGTTTGTAGAAAAGCCGAAGGGATCTGTTATGAAGAAATTGGTATGTTAATGGTATGTTAATGCTTGCTTTACAACTGCAGTAAGTTGACACAACTGTCTAGGGTTATCTACAGGAGAAGCAAAAAAACATCCTTAGATTGCATCAATGGGTGGATTAATAGTAAAGTCCAAAAATAAAAGATTATCATAATTTATTTTTATTTTCAGTAATAGGTTTAATTTTTTTACCTTTCAAATGATGGTAGGTAAAATCAGCTAAGAAGTGAATTTTTTTAAGGTAAGAGTGTTTGGATTGTGCTAAAATAATTTCAAGTTACTATCATCATGTTCATTAGTACAAGAATTTAAATTTTTGTTGTTTTCTATTTGTTTTATTAATCTGATTTATGACGTTGTTTTCCGTTAGTGTAGGTTCCTCCTCTAATTAATGGAAACTCAGCTTACTTTGTCCAGTCAGATGCAGTTGAAAATGAATCATATCAAAACTCTCCAAAGAACTCTAGCAGACAGAGGTATTCTATCAAATACTCTTTGAAAAATTGAAACTCTTCAACAATGAATATGATTCTTGGCAAAAATAAAGCTGATTTTTTATACATGTTCTTAAACTGGGTGAAATTTTGAATGCATATATGAAGACAAATGGCAAGCTAATGCTAACAATGTTAAGGACATAAATTTAGGTAAACTTAAATAGTAAAACACAACTCAAAGCAGATTTAGTCAGTAAACATGTAAACTTTAGAATTTGATACCTTTATTTCTTCCTTATACCGAGAAAAATAGGTGACTGCCCATTTTGTTTTTGTTTTTGTTTTGATTTCCTAGATGATTTGTTTGTGCTGAAAAAGTTTGCAACTTATGTGATTGTGATTTAGAGTTTAAGTGTATAATGATATCAATAAAAATGAGAATTCTGGTTTGGTTGTGAAGAGACTATGTGACTGGATTTCACAAGCTCAATAAGAAGAAGAGAACGGTGACACAAAAGTAGTTCTAAGGAGGAAACATATGGAGCTACGCATTTGATTACTAACCCATGCAGTTCTAAGAACTCTAGCAAACAGAGGTATTCTAACATTTCATTTTTGGGTTTTGATTAAATTTTGTTATTCATTTTGCTATCCTCTTCAATACTCTTGATTTTTTCAATTTCTTTGAGTTTGATGCCTGTAATCAGCAGCCCTTATTCTATAACATATAGAGAAGAAAGAATAAACATTTGTGTGTTATATCCATTTTATTTTAACTAATTGGATCCAACACTAAAAATATGAAAGTAAGAATAAGAACATCACAAACCACTTACAAAATAGAGAAATATACTTCAATTATATACAATTACATCTCAAAATGAAAGGAAAATAGCTTCGCTTCATCTTTTAAATGAATTAGCTTTGGTTATATTGATCTTATATATCACTAACTCTTGCTGCATTATTTCATATTGTCTGGGTTAAAAAAATCATAATCAAAGCATGGTTCAAGTGATCAACAATATGGCATCATGTTATTATTAAAGCTTTTCTAGACTGAACTTGATCTAATATGACATAGTGGATAGCACTGTTTTAATTCTATTTATTTTGTTTGTTAACAATTTTAATTATGTTTATAATAGCTTGCTATAATTTGAAAATTCAACAGACATATAATATAAC
Organism: Arachis hypogaea; assembly: GCF_003086295.3. NCBI lineage: Eukaryota > Viridiplantae > Streptophyta > Magnoliopsida > Fabales > Fabaceae > Arachis > Arachis hypogaea. The sequence goes on from NC_092044.1 coordinate 74,728,335, forward strand.
TAAATTAGTTGTTATTATGATAACAGAATAATGATATGTGATAGTAATATGCAGTGAGAGTGATTCTCATTTCCCACAGCAAATATGATAATAGATAAAATGATAGAATAGTTTTGGCAAAAGAGCAGCACCAAACCATGTTTGATCATATAGTAGTGGCAAAGGTGGTAGTGTCTCTGAATGTTTATATTAATGGTGAAAGTAGTATAATTTGTAGTAAGGTCAGAATGGTAGAGATAATTGAAGTGCTGTTTTGAGAAAATAATTTGCTAATTTGCTTATGAGCAAATTTGTTGTTTTGAGCAAATAAACAACTTGAAGGTTCTAAAGGGTCCTTATTTAGATTATTGCATTGCTTCTATTGTTTTTTAAATTTTCTTTTTTGAGTCTTCTCATCATTGTTGATTTAAAATAAGGAAATTTTTTTCAAGAATTGATATGTGCGTATGTATGGAAAAAAAGAAAAGAAAAGGGGCACTGATCATCATATAAATAATGTGAGTCTATTATCGTTTTGACCTCCTGAAAAGATTTAATTTTTGACAAAATATTTTTAAAAGAAAGAAATTATATTTTGGCTCTCTAAAAATGATCTCAGTTTGATAAAAAAAGTATTTTTTTAAGTCGAAAATAATGTATGCTACTCCTGACAAGTATCTATTTTATTGTTCTCAACAAAATGGGTTCAGAATAATGAATATATAGGTAATTTTTTATTCTTACTGATATTTGAATTTGGTGGTTTATGGAAGAACTTAAAAATTAAGATCTATCTAATTGATTTCACCACCAAGGATTCACCCTCAACTTAAAGCTAAGATCAAAGGTGTACTTGTCCTGCAGTTTATTGACAAGACTATTTTATGTTGTATTATCTGGCAAGGGTTTACACTACTAACACAATCTTAAAGGTGACTTTTCTATCTTTATTCTTTAATTATATCTCTGATTCTTTCTTAAATCTGTCTTTATTAGGATTTAACTGGGAAAGAAGGAAGAAGAAACGGGTAGAACAGTACTTTGAAAAATAACTAAAAATCTATAATAATACTGATTAATTATTAGTCACACTTTGAACTTAGAAGAGATGCATTTTCCAAATAATTGATCGATTGGATAGTTGTATTAAATAAGAAGTTTCTTAGTCACCAAAAATAAAAAAAAGAAGTTTCTTTTATTCATAGGTTGGTCCATGTGATAGTGTCAATCACACTGCAAATTTGAAAAGGCTACACACAAAGACAAATGTCATGGCAAACCTAAATGAATTTGATAGTTCAATCGAATAGATAAACATTAAAAGCATTCTTGGGTCTCAATTTCAATTAGATATACTTTTCATGCTTTGAGTACAATGTGAAGTAGACAAGTTAAAGCATGTTTATATTTTCTTTTCCTAACTGTTGAACTGTTATTAACAAAAATGCACAAGATTACATAACCCATTTTTCATATTAGAAGACGTACGTGGCATCACGTTGATCCTTGGACTTAAATCAATTCCATTAATCTGTTAATCCCTTTAAGTACTAATTGTATTTCTTGATTATCTTTAGATGAAAATATAATTGGAGATGAACTATACTCAAATCATCCTTTTTCTTTGTGCCGCCCTTGCTTTATACGTGTTCTAATGACAGCTACTTTATATAGTATATATATCTAGCGATAGTTGTTTATATAGGGTGTATAAATTTTCAAACTGAACCCACTAGAACTTGATTTCATAAAAACACTTATATTCTCTAGCTAATTGAAATAGCATACGGTGATAATAGTTTCTTTTAATGTGGATTATGAATTTGAATTTTAACAACTATATATAAGCTTACCAATACAATAATGATAAATAAACACTTCAGGTTTATTCCAATGCACCGGATGGGAATGAACCATTGGCTTTGGACATGGAAAGAATGGGGAAGGATCAGGTATGGATTAATGGAGAGAGCATAGGAAGATACTGGATGACTTATGGAAATGGTGGGTGCAATTCTTATGGATATCTTGAGTTGATTCCACTTTTCTAAAAAGTGCCAACTCATGGGAAGCAATGTTTTTTTTATTATTATTTTATCCCCAATACTCTTTAACCTTTGATATTTTTACGTTATTCTTATTATTTATTAAGTAAGTTTTTTATTTTTGTTTTGTCCTTTCCAACTTCTCTCCAAACAGATTAATACAAGCATTATTTTTTTGCTTGAGAATGTACAAAACAATGAAGCAGTATCTTTTATGTTGCTCTTAACACCCTTCTTTATTAGTGTGCTGTTAGCTTTCAAAAGTATCTGGATTTTGTTGTTGCATTACGTTGTTTGTCTATATCAATGAAGAGTAACTGAGGAATAATTATGTTAATTATTTCTGTTAAAACTTTTTCTGAGTAAATTTGATTTTTGTTAAAACTGAGAACAGGTGTATTAGTTTTCATTCCTAGGTGGATGAAAATGTTGTTGCATTGTGTTGTTTGTTTAACAATGAATTATGAGTAATTAATGAATTATGGTTTTCTTTGGAACTGCAATACTTTCCAAAGACTAAGAAGTATGTTCCTTTGTTTACTATAGCCTGTAGGTGATGATTTGGAGAGTTGGCAAGAGGAATGGGTTGCGGTAGCAGATTCATGCCAGATTGATTACCGCCGCAAAAAGGGTCAAGACTTAGAAGGTTTCATTTATTGTTGATATTTCTCTTTTTAACTGTTATCAATGCTTAAAGTATGTCTTGAGATAGTAATATTTAGAGCATAAGTGCTCAAATTCAATTTGAAACACTTTATGTGGCATTAAAAAAACATTTGTATATGTCTTTTTAACATTAGTTATATTTGTTGTTTGAAAAGATGTGAGATTTGGAGCAAATGGTGATGGAATTGGAAATGAAATAAAAATGGATCAAAGATTGAGACATAGATTTCATGTTCAATTGCCAATGATCCTTGAATCAAGGGTTAAGGATGCACTTGGATTTAAAGATATATCAAAGTTTAAGATTAAAATATTTCTGTGTTTGTCATTTTTTATCATGAACAAATATCTAATCTATAGTTGTTTGTAAGACCAGTTTCTTACTGTTTTTTTCCAACATTTTTTATCTGAAATATTTCTTTCTCTTTGCTGCAAACTGCTACATCTTGATGTAAATGGATTTTTGTGAGGTTTTTGTTGAAATAATGTAAGTATGATATTGTGATCCTTCTCTATTGTTGATTTTTGGCCAATGCTAGATTTAGATTTGTTTTTACATTGTGCTCTCTCTTTTTTTCCTATTTATTTGTTTTATTTTCACTCTCAAAATCATCCCAAATAAAAAGGCAAACTATTTTGTGTAAGTTTCTGCAATTGAAAAGTTTCATTGCTAAAAATTTATGTTTTATTTTCACTCTCACCTTTTTATGTCAGTTCAGTACATCATCTAAACCTATGTTAAAAGTAATAATTTATTAGCTAATATATATATATATATATATGCTTTGTGTTAGTCTCAATTGGTTTATTCCTTTTTTAATATTTTCTTGAATTTTTTAAAAGGCTATGCATTCAGCCATTCAGTGCTTATTATTTGGAAAAGTTCTTTTACTTTGTTTGAATTTGATAGATTTCAGGTAATTCTGCTCAGGAACATTGATGACAAGTCATCATATACCCATTTTTCAAGCTAATTTCACTTGTTTTATTAGTCTTTATGCACTTTCTTGCATCTCAAGTAAGTGATTTGGAATGAAAATGCATAACTTCTTTGAATCAAACAACCACCATTAAATTGATGCTAACTCATGAGGTTTAAGCAAAATTTAATTGATTTTTAATTGATTTATAAGCCTTGTGAATTTAGTGATATTTTGATTGGTTGTTTTAATTATTTGAAGGTAAAGAAAAGGAGGAAAAAGGAAGCGTGGCTTAAGAAAGCGTGACTCAAGAGATAAGAAACGTGGCGCATGGAAGGGAGGAAGCAAACATTGCCCTCCACAAGGGCACACTGCCCTCCAGGAGGGCAACATAATGAAACAAGCTTTGAGAAGCAACACTGCCCTGCCCACAACAAGGGCGGAGCACAATTTGATGCCAAGGATCAAGGAGAGCAAACACTCTGCCCTGCCCTCCTCAAGAGTAATATCGGGCTCCAATCAAGAATAATTCAAAGGAAATTGCTTCCTAGTGCTTCCTATGGGTTTCGAACCCAAGGACAAGGAGGGAAGGAGTAGCATTCAAACAAAAAGAAAACAAGCTTGCTTTCATTCTCCATGAATCGAACACGGCACCATGAGGAAGTAAGGAACTAGGCGTGACTTTGGTGCCAAGAAAACCAAGGAAAAGAAGCAGCATGCGCCTCCACCAAGTTTCAAACTTGGAACTTCACTTTTGGAAACATTGCCCTGCCCTCCGCGAGGGCAGGGCAACATTTTGTGGTGCACAGCCAGCGCACCAGATTGGCACGCACCAAGGACTCTCGGCAGCAACGGCACGCATGGGCAGCAAAATCTGGCGCACCAAAAAACTCTGCCCTGCCCTCCACAAGGGCAGGGCAGCATCCTGCAGTACCACACGCACCAACACGCACGCATAAGGGCCGCACGCACACTTTCCTGCCCTGCCCTCCACAAGGGCAGGGCAGCCTCCTGGAAGCAAATTTTTCATGGGCTGAAAATTGGATTAAAAATCCAATTTAATTCATTTCTTCACCAAATCAAAAGCCCATCCAAATCCCAAGATCCAAGAATAGAAAGTGTATAAATAGGAGATAGTTTGATGTAATTAGGACCTTTCTTTGGAGCTTTGAACTTTTACTTTACTTTGGAACTTTTGAACCTTCTTTTGAGTTTTGAATTCTGAGACTTCATTGGGAGCTAGGCACTGAAATTTCAGAGAATTGGGGAGGAGAATTGATCTCTCTTCTTCCTCGTTCTTGCTTGAGTACTTTTTACTTTTCTTGTTTGAGTCTTGGGTGTGAAGAATTGAGGAAATTCTGTCTCAATCTCCATTCAAGATCTCTTTAATTTCTCTTCTGCATAATTGAGTTCAATTACATTTCCTTTACTGCTTCTTCTTTAATTTCTTGTTAATTGCTTTGTGAACTTAGTTCTGGGAAGGCAATTGAGATCTAGACTTTGCTATCTAGTCTCTGGAACCCTGAGATCTCATTTTCCTTTTGGTTCTTCTGTGAACCCCTGCTGCAATTTAATTTCAATTTCTGTTTGAGATCTAGTCTATTTCAATTCATATCTTGTTTAGTTAATTGTTGCAATTTAATTTCCCTCGTTTGAATTCTGAAATCCCAATCCTTAAATCCCTTTTTCATTCAAGCAATTTATATTTCTTGCACTTTAAGTTACTGCAATTTACATTTCTTGCACTTTAAGTTTCAGTCATTTAATTTCTTGTTCTTTAAGATTCAGCATCTTTTACTTTCCTGCTCTTTAATTTACTGCAATTCTCCCCTCTCCCTTTACATTCCAAGCAATTTAGTTTCTGTTAATGATAAACCACTCAACCAATACTTGATTCGCTTGACTAAATCAACCACTAAACTAAAATTGCTCAATCCTTCAATCCCTGTGGGATCGACCTCACTCCCGCGAGTTTTATTACTTGATGCGACCCGGTACACTTGCCGGTGAGTTTTGTGTTGGATCGTTTTCCACACATCAAACACTATTCGAAAACTTCTTACCTACTGAATGTCCTATATACATTAATGTTGTTAAAGGACAATACATGGAAGAAATTTAATAATAGCGAGAATTAAAATATTTGAAAAAAGCTTCATAGAATCTTAAATAAATCTCATCCCTCAATTGTGTACACTTGAATTTTCTGTAATCGGTTGAACTAAGTAAATGAGTTCTAATTAATTCACTATACTAGACACTCTTTGAGACATTGGACAGATATTGTGTATAAGAGATATTGTATGATGAAATATACGTTGTTTAAAAAATTAGGTAAACAATTTTATATTAGTTATATAGTAATGTAACTATCATGGTGAAAACTGTTAGATAATGTATTAGGACCTGATATTTATTTATTTCTGTTTTATGCTTATGTGTATGATTCAGTTAATAGGGTCAAAGTCATTAGTGGCCTCAAAGGCAAGTTAATCTTTTTTTGTTCAGCTAGTTTCTATTTTGAAGGAAGTGGAGTCCTATTCTTAAGGTAGTGGAGTGAGTGGTTAGTTTTTTTTTCTTTCTGTTATTGTATTTAACAGTTTATTGAATAGTGTCAGGTGTTAGTTTTTGCTTCTTCAGTTCTCTAGTGTTCAACTCTCTCTCTCTTTTTTTTTCCTCTGAACATACAACAGTTCGAGTGTGAGTTTTGCAAATTTATTGCAGGACAGTGAGTGAGAGTGTGTGAGGATTGAGTGAAACAACAACAAATTGGTATCAAGAGCCTTAAGTATCTTAAGGGCTGTGGTGATGGAAGCTTCATCAACAACTATTGGGCTAGCAGGCATTGCTCCTCCAATCCTTGATGGGAGCAATTATCATGTCTGGCAAGTGAGGATGAAAGCATTCCTTGAAGGAGCTGATCTGTGGGAGGCAGTGGAGGATGACTACGTGGTGCCTCCATTGGTTGCCAATCCAACTGCAAATCAACAAAAGCTCTACAAAGAACGTGTGACTAGAAAAGCCAAAGCAAGATCTAGTCTCTATGCTGCTGTTACTGCTATTATTTTTAATAGGATTATGAGTCTAGAATCTGCAAAAGATATCTGGGATTTTTTGAAGAAAGAATATGAGGGCAATAAGAAGATTAAAGGAATGAAAGCAATGAACCTTAAAAGGGAGCTAGAAAGAGTGCAGATGAAGGAAAATGAATCAGTTCAAGAATTTGCTGATAAACTCCTAGACTTAACCAATAAATTGGCACTGTTGGGTACTGATCTTGGAGAGGAAAGACTTGTCGAGAAGCTCCTGTGTTCTGTACCTGAAAGATTTGAAGCTACTATAGCATCTCTTGAGAACATAAGAGAAATCTCAGAGATGCCATTTGCTGAAGCAGTTAGTGCTCTTCAAGCACAAGAACAAAGGAGGGTACTGAGGAGAGGAGATGAGCCAGTTGAAGGTGCAATGCAGGCTAGGGTGAAGCATGGAAGTGGTGAGAAGAAGAAGCAAGGCAAGAAGTTTGGTGCTCAACAGACCAGTTTTAGTTCAAGTGATGCACAAGTGAGGAAAGGGAGTGATGAAGCCTGCAAACACTGTGGAAAGAAAGGTCATCCTTTCTTTAGGTGTTGGAGAAGACAAAATGTAGTCTGCAGGAAGTGTGGGAAGATGGGGCACATAGAGAGAATCTGCAAAGAAAAGAGCTCTCAACAAGGAGAGGCTCAACCCGCTGCAGGTGAAGTGGAGCAATTGTTTGTTGCTTCAGGCTTTGTGTCTCAAGTCTCACGTGATGGATGGCTGGTGGACAGTGGCTGTTCCCATCACATGTTAGGAAATGAGGCAATTTTCACTAATATTGACAGATCAGTCAATACTAGAGTGAGAATTGGGAATGGTGATCATCTAGAGGTTGAAGGAAGAGGAAATGTGTTACTTGAAGGCCCTGGAGGAGTGAAGCTGATGTCTGATGTCTATTATGTTTCCAAGATAGATCAGAATCTTCTGAGTGTGGGACAGTTAGTTGAGAAGGGCATGAAGATTGTGTTTGATAAGAATGAATGTGCTATTGCAGATGAGGAGGGCAAACCCTTGTTTAGGATCCCTATGCTGAACAAAACATTTGCATTCGATCCTGCAAGCAAAGAGAGCAAAGCTATGGCATGTGTGCAGGGTCAGGAGAAGTTGTGGCATAGAAGGTTGGGTCACTTTCACTATAAGGGATTGCAGTTTATGCAGAGGCATGGTTTAGTTGAAGACTTGACTCAGTTGGGAAGTGAAGTGTCTGATTGTGAAGTATGTCTGCAAGGGAAGCTAGTAAGGAAGCCATTCCAGAAAACAAGATGGAGGGCCAAGGAGAAGCTTCAACTGGTTCACTCAGATGTTTGTGGGCCTATGCCTGAGGAGTCACTGAACAAAAGCAAGTACTTTGTGACCTTCATTGATGACTGCACAAGATTTTGCTGGGTCTACTTTCTCAAACAAAAGTCAGAAGTTGATGAAGTATTTATGAGGTTCAAACAAGAGGTGGAGAATGAAGCAAATTGTAAAATAAAGACAGTGAGGAGTGATAATGGTGGTGAGTATACCTCAAAAAGGTTCAAAGCCATCTGTGAGAACTCTGGCATAAAGCAGCAGTTTACAGTTCTTTACACTCCCCAACAAAATGGGGTGAGTGAAAGGAAAAATAGAAGCATTGTGGAGATGGGAAGATGTATGCTACAAGGCAAACAACTACCCAAGAGCTTCTGGGCAGAAGCAGTAAATACTGCTGTCTTCTTGTTGAATAGGTTACCAACCAAAGCTCTCAACAAGCAGACATCATTCGAGGCATGGCATGGGTACAAACCAAAGGTTAGTGGACTAAGAACATTTGGTTGTCTATGCTATTACTTGACTCCTTCAGTCAGTAGAAACAAGCTTGATCATAGAGGTGAGGCTGGTATCTTTGTAGGGTATAGTTCTCAGTCTAAAGCCTATAGAGTGTATTGTCCTGATGCACAAAAGATTACTATGAGTAGAGATGTGATTTTTTGTGAAGATAAAAATTGGGAGAGGGCAGTATTTGAAAAGAAAATGGCTGACAATATTGTAGTTGAAGCTAATGTGCAGAATGAGGATGAGTTAAATGACGAAGCAGATCTACAGAATGAGTGTGAGCTGATTGAAGATGAATTGATTGATAGTTTGCCTATGCGAGGTATAAGACCACTGGCAGAGGTCTATGCCAGATGTAATGTGGCTCTCCTAGAACCAGGAACAGTTGAGGAAGCAAAAGGAAGTGTGGAGTGGGCCTCAGCTATGAAAGAAGAACTGAGCATGATCAACAAGAACAACACATGGCAACTTGTGTCTAAGCCTGATCACAAGAAGACTATAGGTGTCAAATGGGTTTTTAAGACAAAATTGAACCCAAATGGCACTGTGAACAAGTATAAAGCCAGGTTGGTTGTGAAGGGATATGCTCAAGTGAGTGGGGTGGACTACTCTGAAACTTTTGCTCCGGTTGCTCGCATAGATACCATCAGATTGCTACTAGCTGTTGCTGCACAGAAAAGGTGGACCATCTATCAGCTGGATGTGAAATCAGCTTTCCTAAATGGTGACCTATCTGAGGACATCTATGTAGACCAACCAGAAGGATTTGTTGTTAAAGGCCATGAAGACAAAGTGTATAAGCTGAGGAAAGCCTTGTCTGGGCTGAAACAAGCTCCCAGGACTTGGTATAGCAAAATTGATTGTTATCTGCATCAGCTTGGGTTCCAGAAGAGTCTAAGTGAAGTCACTCTGTACTACAAACAGAGTGAGAGAGGCCTTGTGGTGGTGTCTATCTATGTCGATGATCTGCTTGTTATAGGAGAGAAGGAGAGTGAGATAGTGAAGCTGAAGGTAGGACTGATGAAGCAGTTTGAGATGACAGATTTGAGGAGAATGTCTTACTTTCTTGGCATGGAGATTCAGCAAAAAGAAGGTGAGATATTCATCTGTCAGAGGAAGTACATCAGAGAGGTCCTAAAGAGATTTGAAATGGGAGAATGCAAGACAGTCACTACTCCTGTTAATCAGAAAGAGAAGTTAAGCAAGAGTAATGTGCAGGATTCTGAGCATGAGAATGAGTACAAAAGTCTAGTAGGCTGTCTAATGTATTTAACAGCTACTAGGCCTGACATTCAGTATGCAGTGAGTATTCTATCGAGGTTCCTTCATTGTGCAGCTAAGGAACATCTTACTGCAGCAAAAAGGGTGTTGAGATATCTAAAGGGGACTCAAAGTTATGGTGTGAAATTCAAAGCAGTTCCTGAGATGAAGCTGGTTGGTTTTGTAGATGGTGACTGGGGTGGTTCGGTGGAAGACATGAAAAGCACAACGGGTTTCTGTTTTTCACTTGGATCAGCTTGCTTTTCCTGGAGCTCAAAGAAGCAGGAAGTTGTAGCACAGTCTATAGCTGAAGCTGAATTTGTGGCTGCAACTGCAACTGCAAAGCATGCAGTATGGCTCAGGAAGTTACTCTGTGATTTGGGGCTGCAAGAGAAAAGATCAACTGTGTTGTATGTGGACAATCAAGCTGCAATTGCAATTGCTCAGAATCCAGTCTTTCATGGCAAGACTAAACATTTCAAGCTAAGATTCTATTATCTGCGTGAAGCACAACAGGAGGAAGAGGTGGAACTGAAGTATTGCAAGACAGATAATCAGATAGCTGATGTCTTCACCAAGCCTCTTGCTGTTAGTCGATTTAGTCAATTGATTCATGAAGTTGGAATGTGTCCAGGTCTCTAATCCAAGGAGGAGAAATGTTAGATAATGTATTAGGACCTGATATTTATTTATTTCTGTTTTATGCTTATGTGTATGATTCAGTTAATAGGGTCAAAGTCATTAGTGGCCTCAGAGGCAAGTTAATCTTTTTTGTTCAGCTAGTTTCTATTTTTAAGGAAGTGGAGTCCTATTCTTAAGGTAGTGGAGTGAGTGGTTAGTTTTTTTTTCTTTCTGTTATTGTATTTAACAGTTTATTGAATAGTGTCAGGTGTTAGTTTTTGCTTCTTTAGTTCTCTAGTGTTCAACTCTCTCTCTCTTTTTTTTTCTCTGAACATACAACAGTTCGAGTGTGAGTTTTGCAAATTCATTGCAGGACAGTGAGTGAGAGTGTGTGAGGATTGAGTGAATGTGCAAACTGCGAAAGATTCAATAATATATATTAAGCATTTGCTTATGTGGTTACAATAACAATTATTTGTATTAAGTATTTTATATTTTTTATGTATAACAGTAATATAGTGTTATAAATTTTATTTAAATACACATACATAATAGGTTTTTTATATATAAGTGGAATTCACTAATATAAAATAATAGTGGACTTTAAAAAAATATATCTGTGCTATCAAAAGTAAAGGATGAAATAGTATTCTATCATATACAATGAGTTTTTATGCATAAAAATATTTTTTTAAGTAAAAATAATAAATATTAGTATCAATCAATATGTACTATTCTATTGTATAAATGAATTTTAAATCAATACCCACTAAGTAATTTTGATATTGGATTAATATTTGGCCCGCGCTACGCGCAGGTTTTACACTAGTTAATAAAATAGTAAAGGAAATTTGTGAAAAGCAAGCATTGAATTGTAGAAGAGAATAATTTAAAATAATGCACAATGTCATACGGGCGTTGTCACAAACACATAGCATGCATGGTAAATAAGCTATTTGAAAGTATTAAATTGAACATGCAAGCAACCCTTTAAAAAGTAATATATAATTGTCAAATAATCCACAAAAATATAGAAAAAACAATGACCCAAATAAAATTCCAACACCAATGAAAATAATGCAATGAATGAAAGTATGCAATTAAGTAAAAGAAAATGAAAGATAAGAAGAATGAGAAGGGAAAGAAGGGTAGAAGAAGTAAGTAAGAAAGGAGGGAGGAAAAATTAGGATGGGGGAAGAAAAGATAAGATATTTGGCAAATTATGATAAGCTGTGCAGCGCAAGCGACACGGACGAATGAGAGACGCGGTCGTGCGACTTGCGCTTAAATTAATCGATGCGGTTGCGTCAGTCACGCAGACGCGTGACTCAGGTTATGCTACTGGCGCGAGGGCAGCCTCACGCTCGCACAACTCTCTGTTCAAAATCTTATTTTACCAAATTTTGGGTGACACGATGGCGTAGAGCATGCGATCGCGTGAGTGGGCTCCAAAAAGGAATGATGCGGATGCGTCGGCGACGCGGTCGCGTGATAGAGATTGTGCGTCCAGCACCAATCTAGCACCACTCTCGCACAATAATTCGTTGTGCACCCTTTTTACGTCGAAAAACAGGGCACGCGGCCGCGTGGGGCACGCGGTCGCGTGGGAGGCTATTATTCCCATGTGACGCGGACGCGTCAACGATGCAGTCGCGTGGGTCGATTTGTGCCACTGGCACGCCTCCAGCCACGCTCCAGCGTGACTCTCTGTTCAACTTTCTTTTCTTTATAACGCACTAGTGACGCGAATGCGTCAGCGACGCTACCGCGTCGCGTGCATTTTTTTTTATGATTATGCAGTATGCAGAGTGTAATGCTTAATATGAATGCTATGCATGATTCCAAGTTCAATAAAAATTCAAAATAAACAAAACATATTATAATTAAAACTGAAAAGGGACGATCATACCATGGTGGGTTGTCTCCCACCTAGCACTTTTAGTTAAAGTCCTTAAGTTGGACATTTGGCGAGCTCTTTGTCATTGTGGCTTATGCTTGTACTAATCCAGGAATCTCCACCAATGTTTGTAAATTCCATATCCTCCGGGATCCCAAATCTTGTTTCTGCACCCGTCTTCAAGTTGATTATCATGATTCCATCTGGGTGGTTCAGCTTTAGAATTCTCACTTAGCGTCCAAACAACTTCCTAGACCCATTCAATTGAGCTCTATACCAACCTTTGCGTTTAAATTTTGAGCTTCCATTCATAATGAACCTTGTAGGACAGATCTTACCACTCACCATCTTCTTCTTACTCTTAATGCCATAAAGAGCTCTAAGTTGACCATCCGTCTCTAGTAGCCCGTATTCAAGTGGAATTAGAAAGTTAAGGGATATAAATTTTACCCACTTGAATGTTGTGAAGGATGATGGTAACTTAGGGGGAGGTGTTTTTAATGAACGTGAAAGCTCCACTCCCTTGTGCTCTTCTTTGACATCTTCCACCTCTTTGCTAGCTTCTTCAATTTCAACCTCTTCCTCTTGATAGCTTTCTTCCAATTTAATCTCTTCTTTATTGCGCACCAAGGGCATGGGAGGTTGTGCCTCTTCTTCTTGAATCTCCATCTCTTGATTAACCTCTTCCAAGTCTTCTATTATGACATGCCTTGGAGGTTGTACACCCTCCTCAACATCAATTTCAAATACCTTGGAAGGAGGCTTTATGACTTGAATTTCCCATGGAGGTTCTGCATCTCCTAAGTCTTCAACCGCTTCTTCCTCTTCAACAATTATGGCTTCATCCACTTGTTACAGTACAAAGTCATGCTCCTTACTGTCCACTGGAGTTTCTAGTGCCTCCTTCATACTACGTTCTTCATTAGATTCTCCACATGAAGCCATGGGGGTTCCTTGAGTGTCCGAACGTCTAGAAGGTAATTGATTTATTGCTTGCTCCAATTGATGAAGGGTTGCATGAAATTGATCTATTGTTTCCTTGAGATGATCCCTTGACTCTTGTTCTATTTCAATAGCATAACTGGGATCATCTTGTTCTTGGATTGATGGATGTGGGTGCTCTTCCATGGATGGTGGTGATGAAATGGGTGGATCATTATATGGTTGAAAAGGAAGTGCACTAGAGCTTGAGGGTTGATTGTTGAAGGTATTCGGTGGTCTGATTTGGATGACCAGAGCTTGTATAGTAGAGTTTAAATCGGCAAATACTTTCTCCATGGAGGTTTGGGGTGGATAGGAGGGTTCATTTTGATAATGATAAGGAGATGGTGTATATTGCGGTGGTGGTTCTATGTATGGTTCATTTGGCTCATAAGGTGGTTGGTATGGTGGATATGGATTAGGGTCATATGGAGGTGTTTGATGGAAAGGAGCTTGTAAGTATGGTGGTTCAAAATTATATTGAGGAGGAAGGGGTTCGTAGGCATATGGTGGGTCTTGTTGGTAGTCAAAAGAGTGTTCACCATAGCCATTGCCTTGATATGCGTCACAGAATGGTTGTTGATAGTCCATTGGAGATGGTTGTTACCATGAGGGTTGATCAAATCCTTGTGGCTCCTCCCATCTTTTATTGTTCCAACCATGGTGCATGTTGTCATTATAATCTCCTCTTCTTGCAACATAATTATAACCAGAATCATAGCCAAAGGGGTGAGAGTTCATAGTAGTGAGAGATAATAAAAACAAAAACTAACAAAAAAGGATTTTTTTTTGAAAAATATTTATAATAACCAATAATAAGGCACACGTTTGCAATTCCCCAGCAACGGCGCCATTTTGACGTTTGGATTTTTGCTAGTAAAGAATTTGATAAAAATAGTCGCGTTGTAGATATAGATTCTAAACCAACAGAAATCTCTTCGTGCAAACGTTTTGGTTGTCACAAGTAACAAACCCCTAAATAAATTGATAACCGAAGTATTTAAACCTCGGATCATCTTCTCAAGGAATTGCAGGGAGGTATGTTCTTATTATTGGTTATGAGTTTTGTAAATCGGGGGTTTTGAGAATGAGGAGCAGATATGATAAATGACAAGTAAACTAAATAAATGACAGTAAAATAAACTCTTGGCAAGGTATGAGAAATTAGAATTCCTATCCTAGTTATCCTTATCAATGATAACGAAAATTGAATCTTAACTCCACTTAGTTAACCTCTGCTGTTGCAAAGGAAGGTCAAATGGCTAATTAGTTTGATCTTTAAATCCTAATTAATTCCTAAGAAAAGGTTCGGATTATAGAAGTTCAAGCTAACTAGTAAAGATAGTGGTTATCGATCACGTTGAGTTTCATAAATCTAAAAACATCTCAATAATGTATAATCCTAACATGAAAAGTTCATAAGCCAATTGGGCAACATAAATCAAATACCAATAAAAGCATTAAAGTATCTAAAATAAGAGATAAATATAAAGTAAAGGAAATATTGAACCTGATAAAGACTCGAATTAAATCCTAATATCTAAAAATCCTACCTAAATCCTAAGAGAGAGGAGAGAACCTCTCTCTCTAAAAACTACATCTAAAACTAAAATTATGAATTATGAGAGCATGATGAGTCTCTGCAAGTTCCCTGACTTTAATCTGTGTTTCTGGGCCGAAAACTGGGTTGAAATGCGGCCCAGAATCTCTGCCAGCGACTTTTGTAATTCTGCAGATCGCGCACGTCACGCAATCGCGTCATCCATGCGGACGCGTCATTCGCATTTTTCCCTGCCACGCGTTCGCGTCATCCACGCTTCCGCGTCACTTGTGCTTTTCCAATCCGCGCGGTCGCATGAGCCATGCGGCCGCGTCACTGCGGATTCCTTTCTTCTGCGCGGTCGCATCGCTGACGCGTACGTGTCACTTCTCGCTGGTCATTTCCTCATTTTCTTGTGTTCCTTCCATTTTTGCAAGCTTCCTTCCCAATCTCTCACTCATTCATGCCCTATAAAGCCTGAAACACTTAACACACAGATCAAGGCATCGAATGGTAATAAGAGAGGATTAAGATTAGCTAAATTAAGACCAAAGAAGCATGTTTTCAATCATGTAATAATTTTAGGAAGGAAATATAAATGCATGCTAATTATATGAATAATTGGGTAAAGACCATGATAAAACCACACAATTAAACACATTGTAAACCATAAAATCCTCTCATAAAATCAGGGAACATAGAATTAAGCGCTGAACCCTTACTTGGTGGTGTATATCATTCTAACTCTCAAGTGTCTAGGGTCAATTCTCTCAATTCTCTACTAATCATGCTTCCTATAGCTTGCTCTTCATCTAACAATCAACAAAAATTTAATGCACCAATACACAAATCAAGAGGTCTTTTAAGGGTTGTAATGGGGTTAGGGTCAAGGTAGGATTGTATTTGGCCAAGTGGACTAAAATCTGAATCCTTAATTAACATAAACTTTCCACCTAACTTAAGACAATCCATTTAATTAAAATGCAAAATCTAACTTCCCATTAACTGTGATTTCCACATGTTCATGCATCCTAAAATTGAGTTTAGTACATATGCATTGATACCAACACTCACTTTGGGGCATTTTGTCCCTTTTTATTAATTGCTCTTTTCTTTTTCTTTTTCACTTTTTTTATTTTATTTTTTTCTCAATGCATATGGTTAAAGTATTGAATGCAATAATATGTGCTCAACCATTATTTTGCACATTTTCACTAAAATATACAACACCCAATTATTCAAACCCAATATTTTCAAACCCAACTTCCCCACACTTAAATCATGAGCACTTTTATCTTGGGTTTTATGATCACACAAAGAGGAATTCTTGGGTTTTATGATCACACAGAGAGGAATCGAGGCAAACCCGAATAAGTGTAGGGCTGTACTCTTCATGAAAAGTTTGACTTGTATCAAAGAGGTAAAACAACTCAACGGGTGGCTGGCAGCCTTGTCTAGATTCCTGGCTGGATCAGGAATAAGATCTGTCCCCTTCTACGCCACCCTAAGGAAGGGAAAGGAGTTTGAATAGACAGCTGAATGCGAGCAAGCCTTCCAAGACTTCAAAAAATATTTGGGACGGCCACCTATATTAAGTCGGCCACGGGAAGGAGAACCACTCATCTTATACCTCGCAGTGGGAAATCAGGCAATAGCCTCAGCACTGGTCCGAGAAGACAACAGTGGGCAACAACCCATATACCTTATCAGCAAAACGCTACAAGGATCCGAGCAGAACTAGAAGAAAATAGAAAAGTTCGCTTACGCTCTCATAATAACATCTCGACGACTTCGCCCATATTTCCAATCTCACACCATTAAAGTTTGGACCAACTAGCCCATAAAAGGAATCTTACAAAAAATAGACTTGGCAGGAAGAATCTTGCAATGTGCAATCGAGTTGTCTGAATTTGACCTTCAATACGAAGCTCGGACGGCCATCAAATCTCAATATCTGGCCGACATCATTGCGGAATTTACAAACACACCGGAAAACCCCGTAGAATGGAATCTATATGTGGATGGCTCCTAAAATAAAACAAGAAGTGGCACAGGCGTAATAATTGAAAGTGACCAGGGGACCCAAATTGAACTCTCCCTCGAATTCAGGTTCCCTGCCTCAAACAATCAAGCGAAATATGAAGTACTACTAGCTGGTTTGAAGCTGGCTAGGGAGGTTGCAGCTCAAAAACTTATCATCTTCAGTGATTCACAGGTAGTTACTTCACAATAACAGGAAGCGACACAGCTAAAGATCCCACTATGAAAAAGTACTTGGAAAAAACCAGGGAACAGCTCGAACAACTCGGAGAGTACGAGGTTCGTCACATACCCCGAGAACAAAACGCCCGGGCCGATGCACTCTCAAAACTAGCCAGCACCAAACCAGGAGGCAACAATAGAAGCCTCATACAAGAAATTCTACAGAATCCATCAATCTCAAAAGAAGAAAAAGTCCTAGCCATAACAGGTCACGATCAGGGATGGATGACTCCCATAATTAACTACCTCAGAATAAAAGTTCTCCACACAGATGAGACAGAGGCAAAGAGGTTAAAATGAGAAGCACAGTACTACACCCTCATAAATAATACTCTATACAAAAGAGGGATTTCGATACCACTGCTAAAATGCGTGCCGACTTCCAACACAAAAGACGTCCTAGAAGAAGTACACAGTGGCATTTGTGGCAATAACCTCGGAGCGCAGGCACTCGCCAAAAAAGTACTTCGGGCAGGATTTTATTGGCCAACTCTACAGAAAGAAGCCACAGAATTTATAAGGACGTGCTCACCATGTCAGAAGCACGCCAACTTTCACACCGCTCCGCCAGAGGAACTCATCACATAACCTCACCTTGGCCATTCGCAAAATGGGGATTCGATCTCCTCGGACCTTTTCCTCAAGGATCAGGACAAGTCAAATTCCTCATAGTAGGAATAGACTACTTCACAAAATGGATCGAAGCAGAACCCCTGGCCAATGCCACAGCTCAAAGAAGTCGGAAATTCCTATATAGAAATATCGTCACAAGGTTTGGAGTTCCATACTCCATCACTACAGACAATGGTACCCAGTTCACAGACGCAGGCTTCAGAAAACTAGCGGTCGACCTGAATATAAAACAATAATTCACATCCGTTGAGCACCCCTAAGCCAATGGGAAAGCTGAAGCTGCTAACAAAGTTATATTACCAGGGTTAAAACGGACATTACATGATGCAAAGGGAGCCTGGGCTGAAGAACTTCCACAGGTTCTTTGGGCATATCGAACGACGCCACATTCCACCACAAAGGAATCACCCTTCCGATTAGCATACGTAGTAGGGGCGATGATCCCAATGGAGGTCAAAGAAGGGTCACCCAGAGTGATCCACTTTAGCGAGAAAGCCAATCACCAACTTCAAAGGGAAGAGCTCGACTTACCTCCGAAAATCCGAGAAAGAGCCCGGCTAAAGGAAGAGGCGCTAAAATGACGAATGGCTTCTAGGTATAACCAAAAGGTAATACGACGGACCTTCACTGAGGATGACCTCATCCTAATACGAAATGACATCAGAACAACTTGACCAGGAGAAGGAAAGCTGGCAGCGAACTGGAAAGGACCCTACCGAGTCATAGAAGTACTGGGAAATGGCTATTACAGGCTTTCCGAACTCGACGGGCGAGAGCTTCCCAGGTAATGGCACGCCTGCAACCTAAGAAGGTACTATAGCTAGGGGTGATATATCTTGGACAAGGCACACTCTTTTTCCTGAAAATAGGTTTTTTAACGAGGTGCCCCGCCAAGACTTACAAATCACCCGATTTAGGAAATTAACTCCTCATGTAAATTTGCATTCTTTCTTAATAAAATTTGTTCAGATTCTCTATAAACGCTCAAGTAATATTATTCTGAAAACTGTCATCGCCCGATTATAAAGCTACAGATCGACAAAAAGTGAAAACCGAATTCACTGCGCGATCACGATAAAAACGAGGGTTAAAACCCAAAATCTACAAAATCGGCAAAGATGAAAATAGAATAATGCAAGAAGTTATAGAAAGTGATCCATAGAAAGGACCTGACGAGGTCCTAAGAAAATGGATTGCTATAAAATAACTTAAAGACTGGCCGGCACAAAAGTCGGACCAGCCACAACAACTCAAGTTATAAGTAAAGCCCTAGAAAGAGGTCTGGCCAACCCTATAAAAGAGGATTACTATAACTTCGAAGAACCCGACATGAGGAAGTTGGACTCCTACAAAAAAAGCTACAAAAGATAATCCCTGAAAGAGATGTGAAATAAGGTCCAAGAAAGAGGATTATCAAGTAACTCGACAGGGCCCAACGTGACAAAGTCGGCCCAGAAAGATAAGTTACAAAAGATAATCCCTGAAAGAGATCTGAAACAAGGTCCAAGAAAGAGGATTATCAAGTAACTTGACAGGGACCGATGTGACAAAGTCGGTCCGGAAAGATAAGTTACAAAAGATAATCCGTGAAAGAGATCTGAAACAAGGTCCAAGAAAGAGGATTATCAAGTAACTCGACAGGGCCCGACGTAACAAAGTCGGCCCGGAAAGATAAGTTACAAAAGATAAATGCTTGAAAGAGATCTGAACAAGGTCCAAGAAAGAGGATTATCAAGTAACAGAACATGGACCGACATGAAGAAGCCGGACTAAAGCTACAAAAAGTTATAAAAAGTACACCCGAGGGGTTACTAGAAATAACTCAAAGATCAACTGAGAGAATCAACCAACAGAGGGGAGATAACTCGACCCGAAAGACCTCGACCTCGCCAAAATCGATCTATAAAGTATTCTATCAAAGAATACTCAAAACAACTAGCCTTAAAAGGGACACTTCAACTAAGGCACAAAGGTAATCGAAAGAGGTCGGATAAAAATCCCTCTGAAGATTCCAGGAAAAGTGCTAAAGAAAGCTGCAAGCAAGCATATCACAAAGAAACAAGGCAGTTATCATAAAACAAGACTCAAGAGGCCGCTTGAAACCGACCCCAAGAGCAAGAGAAACTATTTTGTTTTTCAAAATAAAGTTGCTAAAGTAGCAACTGAAGCATCCAAAGTCAGAAGATCACAAACTTACAAAAGTAAAGAGTTCAAAAGCCTACAAAAACCGGGCTATACATAAGCAAATCAGAAAAGTTATAGAGGATCCAAAGGCTTCCTAGTAGCAGCATCTTTAGAAGAAGGATGGCGAGTCTGAAGGGGAACTGCGTCCACTGTCCCATCATCTCGGTTCAAAATCTGGACGTCTGGATCAGATTCCGGCTGTGTAGCTTCAACCGCCGAGGTTGAGGAAGGCGGGATAACAGATGATTTGGCAGAAGTGACCGGAGGAGGGAGAACATCATCCTCATCATCGGGATCGTCAGGGACAATCTTACCATCCTTCATAACATTATCCAAGCTAAATAAGGCAAGATCAGCTCTCGGGGCAATAACCCAAACCTGCTCTTTCATATTCTCATAGGCCGCAGTAACACTACCTACGTGATGACTTTGAAGTTTAGAGTAATCGGCCTGAACAGACTCCAACCTACTCCTGAGCTCCATCACCTCTCTATAGGTAGTAACATAGCTATCCTTGTGTTTTTGAGCCGTATCCTCGACCAGTTGCGCGGCAGTCGTCAGGCCAACAGCCCGGGCCTTCTCCCCCTTCAGCTCTTTTTTTAGCTCAGCCACTTCCACCTCGAGCTCCTCCTTCAAACCCTTAATTCGGTCAAATTCTGATTTTGCCTCCTCCATAAAAGCCTTGGTAGCATGAATAGGAAGATCTTGAGCAGTTCGGTATAAAGCCTCTCCCATGTGTGCCAGAGTAATACCACTCCGTGTAATAAATTCTAAATGACGAAGAATGGATACATCGTCGGTAGGCATGACACCATAAAGAGCAATCTGTTGGTCTACAAACCCAACTGCATCAAAATCCAGAGCACCAAGATTAAATGGCTCGACAGTCCCAGGTCTTTTTGGAGGAGGAGCAACTGGAGGGGCAAGGTACCCACTGAAGACGAAGGCGGGTCAACCAAACGAACCCGGGGAGTCAGGATCATCCTCCTCGGCCCAAGAGAGCTCGGGACAGACGGCTTCGACAAAACTTGGGAGGACCCTTCCCCGGTCACTTTGGCCAGGACATTCTGAGCTGCAGTAGCCTTCCTCGCCTTCTTAAAGGCCTTCAGTGAGTCATTATACTTTGACAACTCTGAAAATTAAGAAAAATATAAAGGACTTATGAATATCCAGAAAGGAAAGCAGAAAATAAATGACATGGGATTACAGTTTATAAAATACCCAGCACATCGCGAATCAAGGATGGATCCGCCAGAAACTTCTTGGTCTCAAGATGAGGAGGCTCCCCCCAAATATCCTCTAAAGCAGAGACAAAGGCCTGCTCGACCTCGTCTAACATCTCCCAGGTATACCTAGACACAACTACATTCCTCTGCCACTCTAAAGGAAAATGAGGCTCGCCATTCTCATCCAGGAAGAAAGGACGAGATCCTTCAACAGCTCGGATTTTGAAAAAATAATTCTTAAAATCGCAGAAAGATTCATCATACATGGAGAAGACTCTATGTCCCTGGGCCGACCTAAAAGAAATCCAAGAAGCTTTCTTTTTGGTAGTCCCAGGCTTGGTCAACACAAAGAGATACAGAAAAAAAGTTAAAGAGGGTTTAACGCCAAACTCATGACAAACCATCTGAAAAATCTTGATAAAGCCCCAAGAATTCGGATGAAGCTGAGATGGGGCCACGTTGCAAGACCACAATAAGTCGGTCTCAAAGGAAGTAAAAGGAAGCGTAATATCCATCTGGCTAAAGAAGAAATCATATGCATAAAAGAAAGGACGCTCTCCCTGGATCGAAGTAGGAAAATAGACCCTGTCATCAGAATCGGATTCCACCAACTCATAGTTGCGTTCCTGATTCTCACTACTACAGATCCGATGGTGTTTTCTAAGCTCTGTGCAGAATTCTGCATTAGCTAAGGATACACAAAGCAACACCAACGAGTCCAACCACTCGGACATCCCCTCAGGTACCTTAGAGGATGCCTTGACAATATTTTTGCGAGACGACATGGCTAACTAATCCTACAAAGAAAAGGAAACAGGTTACTAACCCCAAAAAGCAAGTTCGGACAAAAAGAAAGCAACTCGAACAAATGTGACCTTAAGCACACAAAAACAGTAAAAGGAAAACCCCAAGAGGCACACCAGGGTCCAGGACATCCTTTGGAGGCAATGACAAAGTGAAGTCCCAGAAAAAGCTACAAAGATAAAACCCTCTTTCAAACAAAACAAGCATTCCGAGGAGAAAAAGGTGAAAGTCAAAGGAAAGTCATCAAAAACCATCGTCACTATCAAAGGAAAGTCATCAACAAAAACAAAATCATCAATGGAGCAAACAAGTCATCAAAGGAGCAACCTTTTTCAAAACAGTAGTACGGAAATCAACGACAACACACGAAGCCCTAAAAAGAAGCCAAAACCAAGAAGATCACCCAAAGGATACATAAGGGCCAAAGAAGATCAGGAAACAGGGTATCACAGTAATAAACCAAGTACAGAAGTAAGGAAAAAATTCAAGCTTCCCAACACACAAAATCAAGAACATCATCAAAAGAATCAAAAATGAAAGCAGCATAAATAAACAGTGAAGAGAAAGCAAAAACCAACCTGGAAGAAGGAAGAAAGCTTTGAAAAGGAGCAGCGAAGAATCGACCACGAAGCAGAAGCACCAAGCGAATACCAAAGCGTCACAGAGAAAAAACGATGAAAGCAGCGAAAAAGAGGGAAAGCTACAGCGAAAAGAAAACCGTCTCTTGGATACAAAATTCGAAATAAAGGAAATCAAGAGAAATGGGGCATTAAAAACCAATTAATGAGGGCATTAAAACCCTCGCGCATTCCAAGACTAGGATGCTGATACAAAAGCGCACGCTCTCAAAGGAAGCGAAAACGTTCCGCATTCAAAAAGAACTCTACAAAGATAAAGTCGACAAAATGCTCGAGTTCGGTTTCACCCGAGAAGGATCGAAGTCCTAAAAACTAAGACTCTACCTCCAAATAAAAGACCGAGCTTGAGCAGGGGCACTGTTCATACCCTGGGTCAAGCTCTCCAACCTGGGATGTTCTACAGACAAAGTGACCGACCTCTTCAGGTCAGGACGACCCGACCTCTTCTCAAAGAGCTCGGCCAAGTCACAGGAAAGCCCAATAAAGGGCCCAAATAGAGGAACACGTCCCGAATCCAAGGGTAGCCCAATCCCGTAGAGATAAAGGCGGTTCCCTTGAAGATAAGATGACCTCACTCAAAAGATAAAAGATAAAGATAAGATAACTAACTTATCTTATCTAAGAAGGTCACTCTACACTATTATAAATATGCTGGAGCACCCAGGTATAACTCATACTCTGATTATACTCAATACCTGCTTAATACCCTTGCTAACTTAAGCATTGGAGTCCCTTGCAGGTACCCCCCACCATCCGGGGACGAAGGAATCAGTATTACAATCAAGCTCAACAAATCGGATACAACCGTTCCGACCAGCGCAGAAGATCTCATTCGAGATCGACCTAGAGTTTCAGCTAACCCCCGGAACACCAACATATCGCGAATCAAGGATGGATCCCCCAGAAACTTCTTGGTCTCAAGATGAGGAGGCTCCCCCCAAATATCCTCTAAAGCAGTGACAAAGGCCTGCTCGACCTCGTCTAACATCTCCCATGTATACCTAGACACAACTACATTCCTCTGCCAATCTAAAGGAAAACGAGGCTCGCCATTCTCATCCATGAAGAAAGGACGAGCTCCTTCAACAGCTCGGATCTTGAAAAAATAATTCTTAAAATCGCGGAAAGACTCATCATACATGGAGAAGACTTTATGTCCCTGGGCCGACCTAAAAGAAATCCAAGAAGCTTTTTTTTTGGTAGTCCCAGGCTTGGTCAACACAAAGAGATATAAAACAAGGGTTAAAGAGGGTTTAACGCCAAACTCATGACAAACCATCTCAAAAAACTTGATAAAGCCCCAAGAATTCAGATGAAGCTGAGATGGGGCCACGTTGCAAGACCACAACAAGTCGGTCTCAAAGGAAGTAAAAGGAAGGGTAATATCCATCTGGCTAAAGAAGAAATCGTATGCATAAAAGAAAGGACGCTCTCCCTGGATCGAAGTAGGAAAATAGACCCTGTCATCAGAATCGGATTCCACCAACTCATAGTTGCGTTCCTGATTCTCACTACTACAGATCCGATGGTGCTTTCTAAGCCTTGTGCAGAATTCTGCATTAGCTAGGGATACACAGAGCAACACCAACGAGTCCAACCACTCGGACATCCCCTCAGGTACCTTAGAGGATGCCTCGACAATATTTTTGCGAGACGACATGGCCAACTAATCCTACAAAGAAAAGGAAACAGGTTACTAACCCCAAAAATCAAGTTCGGACAAAAAGGAAGCAACTCGAACAAATGCGACCTTAAGCACACAAAAACAGTAAAAGGAAAACCCCAAGACGCACACCAGGGTCCAGGGCATCCTTTGGAGGCAATGACAGAGTGAAGTCCCAAAAAAAGCTACAAAGATAAAACCCTCTTTCAAACAAAACAAGCGTTCCGAGGAGAAAAAGGCGAAAGTCAAAGGAAAGTCATCAAAAACCATCGTCACTATCAAAGAAAAGTCATCAACAAAAACAAAATCATCAATGGAGCAAACAAGTCATCAAAAGAGCAATCTTTTTCAAAACAGCAGTACGGAAATCAACGACAACACACGAAGCCCTAAAAAGAAGCCAAAACCAAGAAGATCACCCAAAACATACATAAGGGCAAAAGAAGATCAGGAAACAGGGTATCACAGTAATAAACCAAGTACAGAAGTAAGGAAAAAATTCAAGCTTCCCAACACACAAAATCAAGAACATCATCAAAAGAATCAAAAATGAAAGCAGCAAAAATAAACAGTGAAGAGAAAGCAAAAACCAACCTGGAAGAAGGAAGAAAGCTTTGAAAAGGAGCAGCGAAGAATCGACCACGAAGCAGAAGCACCAAGCGAATACCAAAGCGTCACAGAGAAAAAACGATGAAAGCAGCGAAAAAGAGGGAAAGTTACAGGGAAAAGAAAACCGTCTCTTGGATACAAAATTCGAAATAAAGGAAATCAAGAGAAATGGGGCATTAAAAACCAATTAATGAGGGCATTAAAACCCTCGCACATTCCAAGATTATGACGCTAATACAAAAGCGCACGCTCTCAGAGGAAGCGAAAACGTTCCGCATTCAAAAGGAACTCTACAAAGATAAAGTCGACAAAATGCTCGAGTTCGGTTTCACCCGAGAAGGTTCGAAGTCCTAAAAACTAAGACTCTACCTCCAAATAAAAGACCGAGCTCGAGCAGGGGCACTGTTCATACCCTGGGTCAAGCTCTCCAACCCGGGATGTTCTACAGATAAAGCGACCGACCTCTTCAGGTCAGGACGACCCGACCTCTTCTCAAAGAGCTCGGCCAAGTCACAGGAAAGCCCAATAAAGGGCCCAAATAGAGGAACACGTCCCGAATCCGAGGGTAGCCTTGTTAATGGAGGTGAGAGAAAGAGAGAGTGAGGGGTGGGGTAGAAGGGAGAAGGGAGAAGGGGGAAATAAGGAGGGAAAAGAAAAATTAGGATTTGGAGGAGAGAAATATAAGATAATTTGGCAGTTTTGGTGGAGCTGTGCGGCGCAAACGACACGGCCGTGTGGGGCACGCATTCGCGTCAGTCACGCGATCACGTGACCCATATTGTGCTTCTAGCATGAGTACAGCCTCGCGGCTGCACAACTCTTTGTTCAAACAGATAAATTTGCCAAAATTGGGGTGACGATATCGCGTGGGGCATGCTATCGCGTGAGTGGGCTCTTTAGAGGAATGTCACGCGGCCGCGTGGGTAGAATTGTGCGTTCAGCACCAATCCAGCACCACTCTAGCACAATAATTGGTTGTGCACCCTTTTACGTCGAAATCCAGGGCACGCGGTCGCGTGGTGCATGCGATCGCGTGGAATGCCAGGAATCCCATGTGACGCGGACGCGTCAGTGACGCGGTCGCGTGGGATGATTTGTGCTATTGACACGCCTCCAGCCGCGCTCCGGCATGACTCTCTGGACGCTTTTTATTTTCTCATCTCTTCCTGCGACGCGGACGCGTCGCTGATGCGGTCGCGTCGCGCAGCTCTCTCTTTTTTTTTTATAAAATACGAATGCAGATGCATGAAGGTGCTAATAAAGAGAAGAGTTATTGACTAGAAAAAACTAAAGATAGAAAGAAAAAAATGATCATACCATGGTGGGTTGTCTCCCACCTAGCACTTTGCTTTAACGTCCGTAAGTTGGACGCTCCAATAGCTTAATCTTCTGGCCTGTGGGGATCTTCCAAGAGGAAGATCTCAAGCTCCTTATTTTTCTATAGCTTCTCTCCATGGTACAGCTTCAGACGTTGTCCATTAACTTTAATAAGTTCAGAGTGTGAAGGGTGGCTTAGGTGATAAACTCCGTATGGTTCGGCCTTCTCTACCCTGTATGGACCTTCCCATCTCGATCTCAACTTGCCCGGCATGAGTCTCAGTCGAGATTTGTAAAGGAGGACTAAATCCCCATGTTGGAACTCTTTCCTCCTAATGTGCTGATCATGCATAGCCTTCATCTTTTCCTTGTATATTCTTGAGTTCTCATAAGCTTCTAGGCGAAGGCTCTCCAGTTCTTGCAGTTGCAACTTCCTTTCAGCTCTAGCTTGCTCAATTCCCATGTTGCACTCCTTGACTGCCCAAAAGGCTCTGTGCTCTACTTCAACTGGGAGATGACAAGCTTTTCCATAAACTAAGCGAAAAGGGCTCATTCCGATGGGTGTTTTGTATGCTGTCCTGTATGCCCATAGTTTATCTTGCAGTCTGGTGCTCCAGTCTTTTCTGTGAGGTTTGACTATCTTCTGCAAGATACACTTTATCTCTCTGTTTAACACCTCGGCTTGTCCATTAGTCTAAGGATGGTATGCTGTTGCGATCTTATGAATTATCCCATGCTTCTTCATCAATCCTGTTAGTCTCCTGTTACAGAAATGGGTGCCTTGATCGCTCACAATTGCTCATGGTGATCCAAAGCGGCAAATAATATGGTTTCTCACAAAGGAAACAACAGTGTTAGCATCATCAGTGTGGGTGGGAATTGCTTCCACCCACTTGGAAACATAATCCACAACTAATAATATATAAAATTGACCATTAGAATTTGGGAACGGACCCATGAAGTCAATGCCCCAAACATCAAAAATTTCACAAAAAAGCATAAATTGTTGAGGCATCTCATCCCTCCTGGATATATTACCAAATTTTTGGCATGGAAGACAAGATCTACAAAACTCAGCAGCGTCTCTAAAAAGAGTAGGCCACCAGAATCCACAGTCTAAGATCATTCTAGCTATTCTTTGAGGGCCAAAATGTCCTCCACTGTCAGATGAGTGACAGGCCTCCAAATTGGACTGGAATTCTGATTGAGGTACACAACGTCTAATTACCTGATCAGCACCACATCTCCACAAATATGGGTCATCACATATATAATATTTAGACTCGCTTTTCAGCTTGTCCCTTTGATGCTTAGAAAAATGTGGAGGAAATGTGCGGCTAACTAGATAATTAGCTATAGGTGCATACCAAGGTGCTACCTCAGATACTGCTTGCAGGTTATCAAATGGAAAATTATCATCTATAGGAGTAGAATCATCCTTAATGTACTCAAGGCGACTTAAGTGGTCTGCCACTAGATTCTGATTACCACTCCTATCCTTTATTTCTAAATCAAATTCTTGTAAAAGTAATATCCAACGTATGAGCCGTGGTTTGGACTCCTTTTTAGCTAATAGATACCTTAAAGCTGCATGGTCCGAATACACTACTACTCTAGTACCAAGTAGATAAGCTCGGAATTTATCCAGAGTGAAAACAATAGCAAGAAGCTCTTTCTCAGTAGTAGTATAATTGGACTGGGCAGCGTTTAAGTTTTAGATGCATAAGCAATAACAAAAGGATCCGTACCTTCACGCTGAGCCAGTGCTGCTCCTACTGCATGGTTGGAAGCATCGCACATGATTTCAAATGGCTGGTTCCAGTTTGGTCCTCTCATAACGGGAGCTTGAGTCAGGTTGGTCTTCAGCTTATCGAACGCTTGCTTACAATTCTCATTGAACTCGAACTCAATATCCTTCTGCAGCAATCTGGATAAGGGAAGTGCTACCTTATTGAAGTCCTTAA
This sequence comes from Arachis hypogaea, assembly GCF_003086295.3. Lineage (NCBI taxonomy): Eukaryota > Viridiplantae > Streptophyta > Magnoliopsida > Fabales > Fabaceae > Arachis > Arachis hypogaea. The sequence continues at coordinate 74,756,413 of NC_092044.1, forward strand.
TAAATATCCTGTAAAAACCTGCATGGCCAAGGAACGAACGGACTTCCCTCACAGAGGAGGTGTAAGGTAAACTGGAAATAACATTCACCTTTGCTGGGTCTACAGAAATACCAGTATTAGATACAACATGTCCTAATACAATCCCTTGTTTAACCATAAAATGACATTTTTCAACATTTAATACAAGGTTTGTATTGACACATCTATCTAGTACTCTAGATAATCCATCTAAGCAAAGGCTAAAAGAATCACCATAAACGCTAAAATCATCCATAAAAACTTCCATACAGTCCTCAATGAAATCAGAAAACAGACTCATCATGCATCTATGAAAAGTAGCTGGTGCATTGCACAAGCCAAAGGTCATTCTCTTGTAAGCATAAGTCCCAAAAGGACATGTAAAAGTAATCTTTTCCTGATCCTCAGGAGCTATATGAATCTGGAAATAACCTGTGTAACCATCTAAAAAGCAATAATGTGATTTACCAGACAGGCGATCCAGCATTTGATCAATGAATGGAAGAGGGTAGTGATCCTTGCGAGTAGCTTGGTTGAGATGCCTGTAATCAGTGTAGACTCTCCACGCATTCTGTACTCTGGTCGCTATGAGCTCTCCATGCTCGTTCTTCACTGTAGTGACTCCAGACTTCTTGGGCACCACTTGTACTGGGCTAACCCATTCACTGTCTGAAATAGGATAAATGATACCTGCTTCCAATAGTCTGGTCACTTCCTTTTTGACAACTTCCAAAATAGTGGGATTCAGTCTTCTCTGGGGTTGGCGGACAGGTCTTGCTCCTTCCTCTAAAAATATTCTCTGCTCACATACTTGAGGGTTGATGCCTACGATGTCTGCCAAACTCCACCCAATTGCTTTCTTGTGCTTCCTCAGAACATTAAGTAGCTGCTCTTCCTGTTCAGGAGTAAGATCCTGTGCAATAATAACTGGAAACTTCTGCCCTTCTTCAAGATAAGCGTATTTGAGATATGGAGGGAGAGGTTTCAACTTAATCTTCTGGTCATGGACAGGCCGTGGATTGTCTGGAGCTTGTGAAAGTTCAGAAGTGTCCGTATTGTTAGTTAATAGAGTCCCCACACGTGGACTTTGTTCTGTGTACTTTTCTTCCAGCTCTTCCTGGTGAATTTTAGCTACAACTTCATCTATGACATCACCCTAGAAGATGGAATGGTCTTCTGAAGGGTTGTTTATGACTCCATTCAAATTGAAGTTGCTATTCTGCCATCTATTTCAAAAGAATATGTTCCTGAAAAAGCATCTAATTTGAATCTTGATGTCTTCAGGAATGGCCTGCCAAGTAGAATTGATGATGGCTTATCTGAGTCATTATTGGGCATCTCCAAGATATAGAAATCAGTGGGAAATGTGAGCCCTTTAATGTTTACTAAAACATCTTCAGCAACTCCAGCTACTGTAATAATGCTTTTATCTGCCAACACAAAACGAGCTGCCGACCGTTGTAAGGGAGGGAGCCTTAAAACATCATATACAGATAAAGGCATAATACTAACAAATGCTCCCAAATCACACATGCAATCATAAATTACTACACCACCAATAGTACAACTAACTATACAAGGACCTGGGTCACTATATTTTTCAGGTAAACTTCCCATTAAAGCAGATATGGAACTTCCTAAAGGAATAGTTTCTAATTCATTAATTTTGTCCTTATGTATACATAAATCTTTTAGAAACGTTGCATATTTAGGTACCTGTTGAATGACATCAAAAAGGAGAACAGTTACCTCAACCTTTTTGAAGATTTTTACCATCTTGGGGTCAGGTTCTAACTACTTCATGGGCTTCCTTGCAAGTTGTGGAAATGGAATGAGAGTGGTGTTTTCTGCAGTGTCTGCGCCTTTTGGTGCTTTCTCCTGTGATTGAGCTTCTTCTCTCTCTGGTATGTCCTGTATGTCCTCTTCCTCTTCAACATCTTCTAATTCCACAACCTCTTCAGCTGAGGCGTGTTCTGGTGGGCTTGGCTACTCCTGAATTCTCTCCTGCAATGTGGTTCCAGACCTTAGGGTAATGGCATTAATACCACCCTTTGGGTTGGGGAATAGTTGAGAGGGGACTCCACCAGAGCTTGAGGACTGGTTACTGGAATTTTGCGTTGATCCCATCTGTGAGACAAGAGTTTGTAAAGTAGAAGTGAAAGTATTCAGAGTTGCTTTAATATTTTCTTCCATAGCCTGATGTCTCTGATCAATGGCTTGTAGTAAGTCAGTATTAGGGGATGAAGAGATGCTAGTGGTCTGAGAGGTTTGCTGAGGGGCTTGAGGTTGTCTTAAATGAGGTGCTCTGTAAGGTTGATTTTGCTGCCTGTTGTTATTGTTATTCCACCTCTGATTTCCATTGTTATCTCTGCCTCCTCTGTTAGAATTGTCCCTCCAACCCAAGTTAAAATTGTCTCTCCAGCCTTGGTTGGAATTATCTTGCCATCCTTGGTTATAATTGCCACCTTGATTGTACCCTTGATTGGGGCGGTCATAAAAGTTGTGAGTGGCTGCTACAGTGTTGTCTTCTGGTTGGAGCTGCAGACACTCATCGGTATAGTGACTATAGTCTGCACAGATGCCGCACACTATTTGTGGGACTAACTGCTGGCTGTGCTGTGGTGGAGAAGGCTGAACTTGCTGAGATTGTTGTTGATTCAGTTGCATCTGCTTCAGCAAGTTAGTAATTTCACATAGATTCTGAGCTATAGCGGTAGTCTTTGTATTAGTGGATACATCCGCAACCGCTCTTGACCGACTTTTTCTCTGCCTATGATTCCTAGTAGATTCAGCTAAGTCTCTGATCAATTGCCATGCTTCATCCGTAGTCTTGTGCTTTTTCATAGAACCATTGCAAGCACCTTCCAGTGTGGTCCTATCTTGAGGTCTCAGACCCTGTGTAAAGTTACCGAGTAAGACTATCTTGTCAATCATATGATGGGGACATGCATTTCAAAGTGTATTGAAGCGTTCCAAGTATTCATAGAGGGTCTCAGATTCGTCCTGGACGATCATAGACATGTCCTTCCTTAGCTTATCAGCAATTTCAGATGGAAAAAATTTATCTAGAAATTCGCTCCTAAATGTATCCCAGTTGGAAATAGTTTCTCTGGGCTGAGTGTAGTACCACTCTCTTGCCTTTCCTTCCAGAGAAAATGGGAAGGCTTTTAGTAGAATAGAGATTTTATCAGCTCCATCATGCTTAACAGTAGAACAAGCAGTCTGGAAATCCCTGAGATGCTTGATAGGCTCTTGAGCAGGTAAGCCATGAAATTTGGGCATCAAGTTGAGTAGTGAAAATTTTATTTCAAAATCTACAGCTACTGCTGGGTGGTGCGCCTGGAATGGTTGGAGTGTAAAATCAAGGGCTCCTTCCTCCTGGATGGTGACTCTTCTGGGAGCTACCATGTCACCTGTACGTGAATGAACTGGATCAGTAGAAAAGGGGGTTGTTTCTTCCTTAAATGACGGTTCAGGTTCATCCTCAAACAGGACTCGCCTATGCCTAGCTCGCCTTATATGCGAAAGAGTTCTTTCAATTTCAAGGTCAAATGCTGGCAAGCTTGGATCAGGAAGCGAACGTGTCATTTAACGAAAGAAATGTGCAGTTCATATTGATAGAATGAAAAGAGAAAATAAAATAAAAAAAAAATTGCAATAAAAATAAATACCAATCAATAAATTAACACACTGTTGCAACTCCCCGGCAACGGCGCCAAAAATTAATGCAGCGAAAATTGGTGAATTAAAAATTATGAAAATGTGTACGTTGTTAGTATAGTTCTTAACTCACCAGAAATCCACTTATCAATTTAAAAATATGTCACAGAAATTCAAATTTTAAATACTGGGAATATGAATCCCAGGTCGTCTCCCAACGAGTTGCAGAAAGGTGTGCTATTTTATTAATCAGATGTTTTCAGAAAGGTTTGAGTTGAATGACAGGAAATTAAATTGATGAATTTGAACAATGTAAATAAAAGCCTTGACTGGGAGTTGATTAGTTGGAGTCCCTATTATAGTTGGAATGCTCTCAAGATTAATTGATAATTAAAGGTTATTCTGTTTGGTTATCCTTTACTAGGCAAAGGAAAGTCAAACACATTGGAATGCTACGTCTGTTCACAAATTGCAACCCACTTAATTAAAAGGGATTGGTGTTAGTGACTAGAAAGCAATCCAACAGTAAACCCAATTACAATCTTTCTTTCAAGCCTTCCAACTCAATTGGTTCCTTTCAATCAACTCCCCATCAAGTTAGGGAACTACTCACTCATTGTAAATAATAAATCCATAACATATGAAAGGGAATCAAAAGAAGACATGATTATTGGAAGGTAAAATGGATTAAAATGAAAGAAACAATTCTTGTATTAAATAATCATAAAAGTATTCCAATGACAAAATTGAACAAGGCAAAGAATATCGAAGAAATAAACCAAGTTAAGAGAACGAACTAGAATGACGAAATCTTGATGAGGAAATAATTCTTCTCAATATCCCAATGCAAAAGTAGTAGAAATATAATATCCTAAAAGTATCAAATTGTGTAGAGAGAAAACCTAGAGGAGGAGTAAAAACTAGATCTAAAAACTTAAAACTATGTAGAATGAATGTTATTTTTCGTTTCTGCATGTTCTCTGGCTCTAGTCTGCTGTTCTGAGCCGAGAACTGGGTCAAAACATGGCCCAAAACCGCTCCCAGCGAAATCTGCAGATTATGCAGATTGCGCATGTCACGTGATCGCATCGTCCACGCGGACGCTTCATTCGCATTTTTCCGTGCCACGCGTTGGCGTCGTCCACGCCTCCGCGTCACTTGTGCTTTTCCTTTCCGCGCGGTCGCATGAACCATGCAGCCGCGTCACTGCGATTTCTCCTCTTCCGCGCGAACGCGTGAGCCATGCGGCCGCGTCACCTCTCGCTGGTTGTCTCCTCAATTTCTTGTGTTCCTTCCATTGTTGCTGGCTTCCCTTCCAATCTCCAACTCATCCATGCCCTATAAAGCCTGAAACACTTAACACACAGATCACGACATCGAATGGGATAAAGGAGAACTAAAATGCATAACAAAAAGTCTCTAGGAAGCAGTTTTCAACCATGTAATAATTCCAGGAAGCAAATATAAATGCATGCTAAATTAATGAATAAGTGGGTAAGGATCATGATAAAACCACATAATTATACACAATGTAAACCATAAAATAGTGGTTTATCACCCCCTATTCCCTTCTCTCTTCTCTCCTCATTTCCGTCTCTCTATCTCCCCCTTACTGTCTGTTTCCTTCTACCTCCGCCAGCACCGCCGCGTGCCTCCATTGCCAACGGCGACTTGCAAACCCATCACCTCCAACCCTTCTTTTCCCCCATTCCACTCCTTTCCCTTATAGCCTCATCGCGCCCTGCACCTGGTCCACCCCTGTTCTACGTTGCTCCTCTGTCTGCGACCACCTTCTGCTCCGCCGCAAACCACCGCCGCCACTATTCCTGGGTGGCATTGCAGCCCTTCATCTTCTCACATTTCCTATTTTCCCTTTCCAATTCTGCTTCTGCCATCTTGGTTCCCTACCTCCTACCTCCTACTCTGTTTTACTTTTTTGATATCAATTCTGTTAGTTAGCTTAGTTCTTTAATTTTTGTTCATCTAGGTTAGTTTGATATGCATGTTTTAGTTGATCCTAGGTGGTTAGGTAGCTAGGTTGTGGTTAGAAGATTCTAGGCCTGATAATTGTTCCGTTTCTGTTTACTTTTTGAATGCTACATGTTTTGCTGATTGGTGATATCCTGTAAATTATGTTACTGCTATGCTGTTTTTCTTTCACTGCTACCTTGCTGGACTTTATTTGTGCGAATTGTGTTTGATGCTGCCTATTGATTTTAAGAAGAATTTGTTGTGTCGGTCTAGAGTTTCCCAATTGAATTCTTCGTTGCAAGTATAGTTCTAAACCAACAAACAATCCTTCCAATAAAAAATTTGGTTGTCACATGTACGAACCCCAAATAGGAATTAATCAGAGTATTTGGACTCTGGGTCGTCTCACAAGGATTGGAATGAAGTGAATGATTATTGGCTATGAAGGAACAAAGGGGGTTTGATTGATAAAGGGGCAAGAAAGTAAAGGGGGAAAGAATTTAAATGACAAGAAGAGTAAATCAAGCCAGTAACTAAAGAAGGAAAGTAATAAAAGGAGGCAGTCATGGCAAAGATTGAGCATATAGGATTTCTATCCTAGTCATACAATGATTAATTCATCTTATTTAGTCAACTCCATTACATAGGGAGAAAGTCAAACAAGATTAATCAATCATATCACAATAATAAACAAGAATTTATCTTATTACGTCATTCCCGAAGATGGAAGAAGGTATCATGTTATCCTCATACTCGGAGAAAGTCTAATAAGACTAGTTAACCTCAATCCAAATGTACTAATCAACTCACTAATGGAATTAGCAAAAGATTAGAGTCAATGGAAATCATATTAACTAACAATTCTAGATCACCAACATTAGTTGGGTTTTCATGACTCAAGATTGCCTAATTACTCTTTCCAAGCCAAGAATTCTCAAAATATACTCTAACATCCTTCCAAGTATTTTGTTAAACACTTGAAAGGCATACAAGGAAAGCATGGTAGATTGCAAGGAAAGATAAAATCTAACAACTACCAATTGCAAGGAAAATGAGATCACAACTCAAATCAACAATAAAAAAACATCAAACATTAAATTGCACTAAAAGTAAATCAAATCCAACAAGAGCATCCATGAACATAAAAGAGAAATTAACATGAAAACTAAGAGAATCAAGTAGTAGGGACAAGAAATCATAAAAGAAACAAGATGAAAACATGTAATTGAACCTAGATCTAATATGAAAATATCCTAAACCAAACCTAATTCTAGAGAGAAGAGGGAGCTTCTCTCTCTAGAAACTAAACTACATGATGCTAACACTTCAAACAATTGCTCCCCTCTTTGCTTGGGCTTCAATTCTACATGAAATACACCTAGAACCAGGTTGGAATTGGGCCTGGGCTGCTCAGAAAATGCCCCCAGCATTTTGCCTTTAAGTGAGTCACGTGCGAGTATCGGCGCGTACGCACCATGTGCGCGTGCGCGTCGATTGGATATTTCTTCATCCACGCAGACGCGTCATGTACGTGTGCGCGTCTCTATGCGAAATCACTTTTGCGCGTGTGCGCCTTGTACGCGTGTGTGCCCATTGATGCATTCCCAATTCTTGTTTTCTCATGAATTCTCTACTTTGCATGCTTTTCTTCTCATTTCTTCCATCCAATACTTGCCTTATGAACCTGAAATCACTCAACAAACACATCAAGGCATCAAATGGAATTAAAGTGAGTTAAAATCACCAATTTAAGGGCCTAAAAAGCATGTTTTTACACTTAAACACAATTCAAGGGAGAATTACAAAACCATGCTTTTTCATTGAATAAATATGTGAAAAGGTGATAAAATCCCTCAAATTAAGCACGAAATAAACCACGAAATCGGGGTCTATCAAATCTTCCCACACTTAAACTAAGCATGTCCTCATGCTAAAATCAAGAAAAAAGCAAAGGGGTATCAACATTTATTCAATGAAAACTACCTAAATGCAACCTATCTACATGAAATCTATCTAAATGAATGCAACTACTTGGTCAAAATAGGTCAACTTCCAAGAACACATATATGAGTACAAGGGATAAACCCATAGCAGTCAAATCAAACCCACAATTGCATTGAATTATTGAAAGATTTTACAAACTTGCAAGAAAAAATGATCATGGGTGGAAACATGTAATTGAGCGATCGAACCCTCACCGGATGTGTATCCACTCTAGGAATTCAAGTGTTTAGGGTTGATTCACTCAATTCTTCCCTAATCATGCTTTCCAAGATTTATTTTTTATCTAACAATCAACAATTACTTTATGCATGCATACAAATATCATGAGGGCTTTCCCATAAGTTGTAATGGGGCTAGGGTTAAGGTAAGGATGCATATGGTCAAGTGGACTAGAATTTGAATCTTTGATTAACATAAGATTCCCACCTAACCTATATAACAACCTATACAATTCAAAGCTAACCTAACTACCCATTCTTCACTTTTTCACACACTCATGCATTCCATTTTTGGTCACTACACATCCGCATTGATTTTTTTATTGAGCTTTACTTGGGGCATTTTGTCCCTTTTTTATTGCTTGTCTTTTTCTTCCTTTTTCTATACACACACACACACACACACACATATATATATATATATTATCATTTTTTTCAAACTTTGTACAAGAACATCAATGCATAAGGTTAATAAATTTAATCTATACATGAGCATGCACCCAATTCCCAAATATGGAGATACAAAAACACCCTTTTATCCCAACCAATGTTTCCAATTCTTCCCAAACTTGAATAATAAACACTCTCACTAGCCTAAGCTAATCAAAGATCCAAACAAGAGACTTTTATTGTTTTTTGCCTTAGGCTTGTAATGTGCTACAATAAAGAACAAGTGGGTTAAGCATAGGCTCAAAATTAGTTAACAATGGAAAATAAAAGGTAGGCTATTTGGGTAAGTGAGCTATTTGAACAATGGTCTCAATCATATATATGCATGTATACACAAAATAATGGACATAAAGAATCAAACAGACCAAAGATTACAATCATAGGAAGAGAATAATGCACACAAGAATGAAAATAAGTGGTTATTATGATGTAACCACACAATTGCGGCTCAAATCTCACATGCTTGTGTTCTTAGCTCAAGTACATGATCCATAAAATATATAATTCAAGCAAGTTCTAAAATTTTTTTTTCAATCAATTGGGGTGCCCTACAGATAAAATCCTTGGAAAATATCATAATTTTGACTAAGCTTAATATATACATATGCAAAATAAGAAAATGCAACTAAAAATCCTAAAATGAAATGCAAAAGTATTGGGATTAGAAACTTGTCACCCAAAAATGCCAAGTGGTCGGACGACCTCCCCACACTTAAAATTTTGCACCGTCCTCAGTGCATTCAAAGATAAGCAAGGGGGTACGGTGACTTTCCTAGTTCATACCTTCAGCTGGTAGGTCAACCGGTGCTGTATGTCCTTCTCCTGCTTCCATTTTTTGCTTATGATGATTCATCCTGAACATAGAAAATAGGAGAGAATAAGACAACTAGAAGCACAAGCAAGGAAGCATGGATTGTTGGAATGAGGTAAATCACTAGAATTGAGTGAGTGGTTTAATGTGACATCGATGAAAAATAGGTGCGTAGGTCCTAACTTGCATGCGATTTAGAACTCACACCCTAGTATTTAGAAACCATGTCACAATTATACAAAAGAAAACACACATTTTACTCATTCTAGTGTGCTTGAAGTACTTCAAAAGACTTGTTGGTTAAGTCAACCAAACAAGTAGTGAAGAGGCATCAAAGCATTCAAGCAATTAATCAAGCAATTGTGAAATTGGATAATGCATGGCCATTGATTGATGCGTAAGTAGACTTAGTGAACAAAATGGTATATGAAACCTACACAACAATCAATGACACATATTGAAGTTGTTGTAAAACCTAAGTGACATAGAGGTGAAACACATGGGTGTTATGTGATGAGCGGATATTTTTATACGCTTTTTGGGGGTAATTTCATGTAGTTTTTAGTATATTTTAGTTAGTTTTTAGTATATTTTTATCAGTTTTTAGGCAAAATTCATATTTCTGGAATTTACTATGAGTTTGTGTATTTTTCTGTAATTTCAGGTATTTTCTAGCTGAAATTGAGGGAGCTGAGCAAAAATCTGATTCAGGCTAAAAAAGGACTACTGATGTTGTTGGATTCTGACCTCCCTGCACTCGAAATAAATTTTTTGGAGCTACAAAAGTCCAATTGGCACGCTTTAAATTGGGTTAGAAAATAGACATCCAGGGCTTTCCATCAATATATAATAGTACATATGTTTCTCGAAGATAAATGACGTAAACTGGCGTTTAACGCCAGTTCCATGTTGCACTCTAGCGTTGAACGCCAGAAACAGGTTGCAAGTTGGAGTTAAACGCCAGAAACAGGTTACAACCTGATGTTTAACTCCAGAAACAGCCCAGGCACGTGAGAAGCTCAAGTCTCAGCCCCAGCACACACCAAGTGGGCCCTAGAAGTGGATTTCTGCACTATCTATCTTAGTTTACTCATTTTCTGTAAACCTAGGTTACTAGTTTAGTATTTAAACAACTTTTAGAGACTTATTTTGTATCTCATGACATTTTAGATCTGAACTTTGTACTTTTTGATGGCATGAGTCTCTAAACTCCATTGTTGGGGGTGAGGAGCTCTGCAGCGTCTCGATGAATTAATGCAATTATTTCTGTTTTCTATTCAAACACGCTTGTTTCTCTCTAAGATGTTCATTCGCACTTTAATATAATGAATGTGATGATCCGTGACACTCATCGCCATTCTCAATCTATGAACGTGTGCCTGATAACCACCTTCGTTCTACCATCGATTGAATGAGTATCTCTTGGATTCCTTAATCAGAGTCTTCGTGGTATAAGCTAGAATCCATTGGCAGCATTATTGAGAATCCGGAAAGTCTAAACCTTGTCTGTGGTATTCCGAGTAGGATTCAGGGATTGAATGACTATGACGAGCTTCAAACTCACAAGGGTTGGGCGTAGTGATAGACGCAAAAGGATCAATGGATCCAATTCCAGCATGAGTGAGAACCGACAGATGATTAGCCGTGCGGTGACAACGCACCTGGACCATTTTCACTGAGAGGACGGATGGTAGCCATTGACAACGGTGATCCACCAACACACAGCTTGCCATAGGAGGAACCTTGCATGCGTGAAGAAGAAGACAGGGGGAAAGCAGAGATTCAGAAGATAAAGCATCTCCAAAACTCCAACACATTCTCCATTATTGCGTAACAAATACTTATTTCACGCTCTTTCACTTTTTACAACTGAAACTAAAGAACCATATTGGTATCCTAACTAAGAATAATAAGATAACCATAGCTTGCTTCAAGCCGGCAATCTCCGTGGGATCGACCCTTACTCACGTAAGGTATTACTTGGACGACCTAGTGCACTTGCTGGTTAGTTGTGCGGAATTACATAGTGTGAGTGTAATTTTCGTGCACCAAGTTTTTGGCACCGTTGCCAGGGATGTTTGAGTTTGAAAAACTGACGGTGAATCTTGTTGCTTGGATTAGGAAAATTTTGTCTTTTGGGTCAGAGTCTTTTATTTTTTTTTCAAAAATTTTTCAAAAATATTATTTTTCTTTATTAATTTTTAGTTTTTATGTGAGTTTAGTGTCATGTTTTAAGTTTGGTGTCAATTGCATACTTTTCTTTGTCTTTCAATTTTCGAATTGCATGTCTTTATTTTCTTTTAAAAATACCTTATAAAAACACGTTAAATTTATAGCTCAGTTGGCTAGAGCGTGGGCTTGTGTTCTTAGCAATTGGGTATCTTCCTTTTAAAACTTCTTCAAAAATAATTTTTCTTTGATTAAATCTTGTGCAAAACTTTAAGTTTGGTATTCTCTTGTTAATTTTTCTTTAGTTTTCGAAAATTTTATTTTGGTTTTCTAAAAATTTTAAGTTTGGTGTTCTTTCTTTTGTTCTTGTTGTTCTTGTGAGTCTTCAAGGTGTTCTTGAGTCTTCTTTGTGTTTTGATCTTAAAATTTTTAAGTTTGGTGTGCCTTGATGTTTTCCCTCCAAAATTTTCAAAAACAAGGAGCATTGGATTTAAAAATTTTAAGTCTTGTGTCTTTTGTGTATTTTTCTCTTTCATAATAAAATTCAAAAATCAAAAAATATCTTTTATAACTATTTTTAAGCAATTATTTTGAATTTTTTTCATAAAAATTCAGATTTCAATTTCAAAATTTTTCAAATCTTATCCTTTTAAGATTTTTAAAAAATCACATCTTTTTCAAAAATATCCTAACCACTTTCTCTCTCCTCACTTTTTTGAAAATATTCATAAAACATTTTCAAATTTTTATTTTAGTTTTTATTTTATTTTATTTTATTATTTCGAAAATTATTTTTTTATATAATAAAATAAATAAAATAAATCCAGATCATCTCCCTTTCTCCATCATGGACCTAAGTGGAAATGAACAGTCTAGAAGGACTCTGGGGTCATATGCTAACCCCATTACTGTTTCATATGGGAGTAGTATCTGTATACCCTCCATTGGAGTCAGTAGTTTTGAGTTGAATCCTTAGCTCATTATCATGGTGCAGCAAAGTTGCCAGTATTTCGGTCTTCCACAAGAAGAACCTATAGAGTTTCTGGCACAGTTTTTACAAATTGCTGACACAGTACATGATAAGGAAGTAGATTAGGATGTCTATAGATTATTACTATTTCCATTTGCTATAAAAGACCAAGCTAAGAGGTGGTTAAATAACCAACTTAAGGCTAGCATAAGGACATGAAAACAGCTGTCAGAAAAATTCCTGAATCAATATTTCTCTCCAAAACAGATGACACAGCTAAGGCTGAACATCCATGGCTTTAAACAAGGAGATAATGAATCTCTTTATGATGCCTGAGAGAGATACAGAGAGATGATAAGAAAATGCCCCTCTGAAATATTTTCAGAGTGGGTGCAGTTAGACATCTTCTATTATGGGCTTACAGAGAAAGCTCAGATGTCTTTGGACCACTCAGCTGGTGGATCTATACACATGAGAAAGACAATTGAAGAAGCTCAAGAGCTCATTGATACAGTTGCCAGAAATCAGCATCTGTACCTAAGTAGTGAGTCTTCAATGAAAGAAGAGGCTAAAACAGCAACTGCTTAACTCAGTCTTGCAGAACAAGTTACTAAATTCAATCAGCAATTAGATTTTCTAACAAAAAAGCTAGCCGAATTCAAAGAGATATTACTAGACACAAGAATGGCTAATATGAACATGGAAGTACAGTTGAAGCAAACAGAACAACAGTTATAAAAACAAATAACAGAAGAGTGCCAAGTAGTTCAATTAAGAAGTGGGAAAACATTAAATACCTCACTTAAAGGCAGTAGGAAGCCAAGAAATGAACAAAATGCTACCCAAAATCCCTCTGAGGATAGTAAGAGCCCAGAGAGGAATAATTCTGGCGTTCAAATGGCAGAAAAGGGTGAAGAGCTGTCGTTAAACGCCCAACCCATGCTCGGTTTTGGCGTTCAAACGCCACAAACAGGCAAGGAAGTGGCGTTAAACACCCAAAGAAAGCTCAGTTAAACAGGCAAGGAAGTGGCGTCCAATGCCAATCCAGCTTCCAACCCTGGCATTCAAACGCCAGTGGGGGATCAGACACATACAAGTGCTGATAGCAACCCCTCTAAGAAGGCTTTCCTAACCACCTCTGTAGGAAATAAACCTGCAGCAACTAAGGTTGAGGAATACAAAGCCAAGATGCCTTATCCTCAGAAGCTCCGCTAAGCAGAACAGGATAAGCAATTTGTTCACTTTGCAGACTATCTCAGGACTCTTGAAATAAAGATTTCATTTGCAGAGGCACTTGAGCAAATACCCTCTTATGCTAAGTTCATGAAAGAGATCTTAAGTCATAAGAAAGATTGGAGAGAAACTGAAAAAGTTGACCTCACTGAAGAATGCAGTGCAGTCATTCTGAAAAGCTTACTAAAAAAGCTTAAAGATCCCAGAAGCTTTATGATACCATGCACATTAGAGGGTACTTGTACCAAGCAAGCTCTATGTGATCTTGGGGCAAGTATCAACCTAATACCTGCATCCACTATCAAAAAGCTTGGTTTGACTGAAGAAGTCAAACCAACCCGGATATGTCTCCAACTTGCTGATGGCTCCATTAAATACCCATCAGGCGTGATTGAAGACATGATTGTCAAGGTTGGGACATTTGCCTTTCCCATTGACTTTGTGGTATTGGAAATGGAGGAGCACAAGAGTGCAACTCTCATTCTAGGAAGACCTTTCCTAGCAACTGGACGAACCCTCATTGACGTCCAAAAAGGGAAATTAACCCTGAGAGTCGACGAGGACGAGTTTAAGTTGAATGTTGTTAAAGATATGCAGCATCCAGACACCCAAAACGACTACATGAGCATTGATATTATTGACTCTCTGGTGGAAGAGGTCAATATGATTGAGAGTCTCGAATCAGAGCTAGAGGATATCTTTAAAGGTGTTCAGCTTGGTCTGGAGGAACTAGAGAAAATAATAGAACCTCTGAAAATTCCTTAGGATAAGGAGAAACCTCCTAAACCTGAGCTAAAACCATTACCACCATCCCTGAAATATGCATTTTTGGGAGAAGGTGACACTTTTCCTGTAATCATAAGCTCTACCTTAGAGCCACAGGAAGAGGAAGCACTAATTCAAGTGCTGAGGACACACAAGACAGCTCTTGGGTGGTCCATCAGTGATCTTAAGGGCATTAGCCCAGCCAGATGCATGCACAATATCCTATTGGAGGATAATGCTAAGCCAGTGGTTCAACCACAAAAGAGGCTAAATCTAGCCATGAAGGAAGTGGTGCAGAAGGATGTCACTAAATTACTAGAGGCTGGGATCATTTATCCTATTTCTGATAGCCCCTGGGTAAGCCCTGTCCAAGTTGTCCCTAAGAAGGGAGGCATGCCAGTGGTTCATAATGAAAAGAATGAACTGGTTCCTACAAGAACAGCTACAGGGTGGCGTATGTGTATTGACTACAGAAGACTCAATACAGCCACCAGAAAGGATCATTTTACTTTACCATTCATATACCAGATGCTAGACAGACTAGTAGGTCATGATTACTACTGCTTTTTGGATGGCTATTTAGGTTACAACCAGATTGCAGTAGATCCCCAAGATCAAGAGAAAACAGCATTCACATGTCCATCTGGAGTACTTGCATACAGAAGAATGCCATTTGGCCTGTGCAATACACTTGCAACTTTTTAGAGATGCATGCTCTCTATTTTCTCTGATATGGTGGAAAGATTTATGGAAGTCTGTATGGATGACTTCTCAGTATTTAGAGACTCATTCAGCTCTTGTCTTGACCATCT
Source organism: Arachis hypogaea (assembly GCF_003086295.3). Lineage (NCBI taxonomy): Eukaryota > Viridiplantae > Streptophyta > Magnoliopsida > Fabales > Fabaceae > Arachis > Arachis hypogaea. The sequence continues at coordinate 74,771,494 of NC_092044.1, forward strand.
GGCACTTGTTCTAAAAAGGTGCCAAGAGACTAACCTAGTTTTAAACTAGGAAAAATGTCACTTTATGGTGACTGAAGGAATCATCCTTGGGCACAAAATTTCGAACAAAGGAATAGAGGTGGATCAAGCTAAGGTGGAGGTAATTGAAAAATTACCACCACCTACCAATGTTAAATCAATCAGAAGCTTTATGGGGCATGTAGGATTCTATAGGAGGTTTATAAAAGATTTTTCAAAAATTGCAAAACCTCTGAGTGATCTGCTAGCGGCTGACACGCTATTTATCTTTGATAAGGAGTGTCTGTAGGCATTTCAGACTCTGAAAGCTAAGCTAGTCACAGCACCAATCATCTCTGCACCAGACTGGACATTACCATTTGAACTAATGTGTGATGCCAGTGACCATGCCATTGGTGCAGTGTAGGGACAAAGGCATGACAAGCTTCTGCATGTCATTTATTATGCCAATCATGTTTTAAATAACGCACAGAAGAACTACACAACCACAAAAAAAGAGTTACTTGCAGTGGTTTATGCCATTGACAAGTTCATATCTTATTTAGTAGGATCAAAAGTGATTGTGTACACTGACCATGCTGCTCTTAAATATCTACTCATAAAGCAGGATTTAAAACCCAGACTCATAAGATGGGTGTTGCTTCTGCAAGAGTTTGATATAGAAAAAGAGACAGAAAAGGCAAAAGTCAGAGTCATTATACTCTGACAAAAAATTCATTATTGATGGGCAAAGAGTCAAGCATTATCTTGAAGGCAATGTTGAGCAAGAATGCTCAAGACTGAGACTGGATTAAAGCTTAGTAATAGTCCAGCTAAAGACGATAAAAAAGCGCTTATTGGGAAGCAACCCAATTTTATCTATCTATGTTAAAAATTCCATTGTTATTTTGTGTTTTCTTTAGGTTGATGATCATGTGAAGTCACAAAAACAACTGCAAAAATTAAAGCAAAATCAAAAACAGCATTAAAAACAGAACACCCTAGAGGATAAGCTTACTAGCATTTAAACGCCAGTAAGAAGCATCAGACTGGTGTTTAACGCCAGAAAGGATCATCAAGCTGGCGTTAATCACCAGAAACAGGCTGTAAGCCGGTGTTTAACACCAGAAACAAGCAGCAGTCTGGCGTTAAACGCCAGGATTGCACTAAGAGGGTGTTCTACACGCCTAAATGGTACAGGGATGAGAAATCCTTGATACCTCACCATTCAAATTCAAACCATTCCCCTCCCAAAACCTACCATTCACACACCTCCATCTCTTCTACTTCTCCATCTACTCCCTTCTTTCTTCTTTTGCTCGAGGACGAGCAAACCTTTTAAGTCTGGTATAGAAAAAGCGTTGCTTTTTGTTTTTCCATAACCATTATGGCACCTAAGGCCGGAGAAACCTCTAGAAAGAGGAAAGGGAAGGCAATTGCTTCCACATCTGAGTCATGAGAGATGGAGAGGTTCATCTTAAGGGTCCATAGTTCAGTGGTAGAGCATTTGATTGCAGATCAAAGAGCCTTGAGGAATGAGCAACAAAGGCAACGAAGATACATAGAGGAGCACCATTAGATCTTCAAGAGGAAGAACAAGCCACCATCACTAAGGTGGACTCATTCCTTAACTTCCTTGTTCTTATTTTTCTTTTTTTTTTCGATATTCATACTTCATGTTTGTCAATGTTTTGTGTCTTTACTACATGATCAATATTGTCTAGTGTCTATGTCTTAAAGCTATGAATAACTCTATGAATCCTTCACCTCTCTTAAATGAAAAATGTTCTAAAAACAAAAGAATAAGAAGTACATGAGTTTTGAATTCATCCTTGAAATTAGTTTAATTATATTGATGTAGTGATAATACTTTTTGTTTTCTGAATGAATGGTTGAACAGTTGATATTTTTTATATTGAATTTTATGAATGTTAAAATTGTTGGCTCTTGAAAGAATGATGAACAAGAGAAATGTTATTGATAATCTGAAAAATCATAAAATTGATTCTTAAAGCAAGAAAAAGCAGTGAATAACAAAAGCTTGCAAAAAAAATGGAAAAAAATATAAAAGAAAAAGAAAAAGCAAGCATAAAAAGCCAATAGCCCTTAAAACCAAAAGGCAAAGGTAAAAAGGATCCAAGGCTTTGATCATCAATGGATAGGAGGGCCCAAGGAAATAAATCCAGGCCTAAGCGGCTAAATCAAGTTGTCCCTAACCATGTGCTTGTGGCATGCAGGTCCAAGTGAAAAGCTTGAGACTGAGTGGTTAAAGTCATGATCCAAAGCAAAAGAGTGTGCTTAAGAACTATGGACACCTCTAATTCACAATCTGAAAAGGTTCACCCAGTTATGTGTCTGTGGCATTTATGTATCCGGTGGAAATACTGGAAAACAAAGTGCTTAAGGCTACAGCCAAGACTCATAAAGTAGCTGTGTTCAAGAATCAACATACTAAACTAGAAGAATCAATAACACTATTTGAATTCTGAGTTCCTGGAGATGCCAATCATTCTAAACTTCAAAGGATAAAGTGAGATGCCAAAACTGTTCAGAAGCAAAAAGCTACTAGTCCCGCTCATCTAGTTAGAACTAAGCTTCATTGATATTTTTGAATTCATAGTATATTTTCTTCTTTTTATCCTATTTGATTCTCAATTTCTTTTTTGACAAGCAACAATTTAAGTTTGGTGTTGTGATGAGCAGATAATTTATACGTTTTTTGGTATTGTTTTTAGGAAGTTTTTAGTAGGTTCTAGCTACTTTTTAGTATGTTTTTATTAGTTTTCATGCAAAATTCATATTTCTGGAATTTACTATGATTTTGTGTGTTTTTATGTGATTTTAGGTATTTTCTGGCTGAAATTGAGGGATCTGAGCAAAAATCTGATTCAGGCTGAAAAAGGACTACTGATGTTGTTGGATTCTGACCTTCTTGCACTCGAAATGGATTTTTTTGTGCTACAGGAGTCCAATTGGCGCGCTCTCAATTGTGTTGGAAAGTACACATCTAGGACTTTCTAGCAATATAAAATAGTTCATACTTTGCTCAAAGATAAACGGCGTAAACTGGCGTTTAACGCCAGTTTCATGTTCCATTCTGGCGTTAAACGCCAGAAACAGGTTATAAGTTGGAGTTAAACGCCCAAAACAGGTTACAACCTGGCGTTTAACTCCAAAAACAGCCCAAGCACGTGAAAAGCTCAAGTCTCAGCCCCAGCACACACCAAGTGGGCCCCAAAAAGTGGATTTCTGCATTATCTATCTCAGTTTACTCATTTTCTGTAAACCTAGGTTACTAGTTTAGTATTTAAACAAATTTTAGAGATTTATTTGGAACTCATGACATTTTAGATCTGAACTTTGTATCTTTCACGGCATGAGTCTCTAAACTCCATTGTTGGGGGTGAGGCGCTCTGCTGTGTCTCGATGGATTAATGCAATTATTTCTGTTTTCTATTCAAACACGCTTGTTTCTATATAAGATATTCATTCGCACTTCAATATGATGAATGTGATGATCTGTGACACTCATCACCATTCTCAATCTATGAACGTGTGCCTGACAACCACCTCAGTTCTACCTTAGATTGAATGAGTATCTATTGGATTCCTTAATCAAAGTCTTCGTGGTATAAGCTAGAATCCATTAGCAGCATTCTTGAGAATCCGAAAAGTGTAAACCTTGTCTGTGGTATTCCAAGTAGGATTCAGGGATTGGATGACTGTGACGAGCTTCAAACTCACAAAGGTTGGGCGTAGTGACAGATGCAAAAGGATCAATGGATCCTATTCCAACATGAGTGAGAACCGACAGATGATTAGCCATGTGGTGATAACGCACCGGGACCATTTTCACTGAGAGGACGAATGGTAGCCATTGACAACGGTGATCCACCAACATACAGCTTGCTATAGAAGGAACCTTGCGTGTGTGAAGAAGAAGACAGGGGGGAAGCAGAGATTCAGAAGACAAAGCATCTCCAAAACTCCAACATATTATCCATTACTGCATAACAAGTACTATTCAATCCATGCTTTTTATTTACTACCAATTAAAACTGAGATTTATTATTATCCTGACTAAGAGTTACAAGATAACCATAGCTTGCTTCAAGCCAACAATCTCCATGGGATTCGACCCTTACTCACGTAAGGTATTACTTGGATGACCCGGTGCACTTGCTAGTTAGTGGTACGAGTTGTGAAAAGTGTGATTTACAATTTCGTGCACCAATGGCTACTTCCCATCCTCTCAGTGAAGATGGTCCATGTGTGCTATCACCGCACGGCTAATCATCTGTCGGTTCTCGATCATGTTGGAATAGAATCCAGTGATCCTTTTGCGTCTGTCACTACGCCCAACACTCGCGAGTTTGAAGCTCGTCACAGTCATCCCTTCCCAGATCCTACTCGGAATACCACAAACAAGGTTTAGACTTTATGGATCCCAGGAATGGCCGCCAATAATCCTAGCTTATACCACGAAGACTCCGATCTTTCGGAATGGAGGCTAGGAGATACACATTCAATCTAAGATAGAATGGAGGTGGTTGTCTGGCATGCGTTCATAAGTTGAGAATGGTAATGTGATGCACGGAAAATTCGTCTCGTAACAAATTTCCTTCGGCAAGTGTACCGAGTTGTCGTCAAGTAAAACTCACTATAGAGTGAGGTCGAATCCCACAGAGATTGATTGATCAAGCAACTTTAATTAGAGGAATGTTCTAGTTGAGCGAACCAGAATTTGATTTGAGATTTATAGAAAATTAAAATGGCGGAAAAGTAAATAGCAGAAAAAGTAAATGCTAGAAATAAAGAGCTGAATGTAAATGGCAGAAAGTAAATTACAGAATATTAAATGGGAATGGGGGAAGTGCTCATAAAAGTAAATGGCAGAAATTAAAGAGAATGGGTAAGATCAGAAATGGGGAGTTCATTGGGCTTAGGAGATGTTGCATTCTCCAGATGAAATTCATTTTCATCTCTTCCTCAATCAATGCGTTCATTGACCTCCTTGGGAATCTTAAGTGATAAAATTCCAATTCCTTGGTAATCCAATCTCTCAAATCTTGATCAATAGCCATTTCCTTGGTCAATTGCTCATGAGAAGAGATGAAGTATGGTCACTAATTATACCACATGCATTCCCAAATCAAGTATTGGTAGGATTATAGTCACATATCCATCCAAACCCAATTTGATCCAGCATGAGAAAGCATTTCTAGCATGATCTCTTCATTTCTCTTCCAAGGTTCCGAAGAGATCCAAGTATGAATAGTTTCTTTTCCAAGATAACTACCAATTGGATGAATATTGAAAGTGATGACAAGTCATCATATACCCATTTTTCAAGCTAATTTCACTTGTTTTATTAGTTTTTATGCACTTTCTTGCATCCTAAGTAAGTGATTTGGAATGAAAATGCATAACTTCTTTAAATCAAGCAACTACCATTAAATTGATGCTAAATCATGAGGTTTGAGCAAGAATTAATTGATTTTTAATGAATTATAAACCTTGTGAATTTAGAGATACTTTGAGTGGTTGTTTTGATTATTTGAAGGTGAAGAAAAAGAAGAAAAGAGGAAGCGTGGCTTAAGAAAGCGTGACTCAAGACACAAGAAGTGTGGCGCATGGAAAGGAGGAAGCAAACATTGCCCTCCACAAGGGCACACTGCCCTCCAGGAGGGCAACATAATAAAACAAGCTTTGAAAAGCAACACTGCCCTGCCCACAGCAAGGGCAGAGCACAATTTGATGCCAAGGACCAAAGGGAACAAAAACTCTACCCTGCCCTCCTCAAGAGCAATATCGGGCTCATCAAAGGAATAAATTCAAGGAAAAAGCTTACCAATGCTTGCCACAAGGATCGAACTCGGCACCATGAGGAAGCAAGGAATTAGGCCTTAATTTGGTTCCAAGAAAACCAAGGAAAAGAAGTAGCGTGTGTCTCCAACGAGCTTCGAACGCGGGGCTTCATTTTTGGAAACATTGCTCTGCCCTCCGTGAGGGCAGGGCAGCATTTTGTGGTGCACAGCCAGCGCACCAGATTGGCACGCACCAAGGACTCTCGGCAGCAACGGCACGCACGGGCAGCAAAATCTGGCGCACCAAAAAACTCTGCCCTGCCCTCCACAAGGGCAGGGCAGCATCCTGCAGCATCACACACCAAGCACGCACGCACGAGGGCCACATGCACCATTTTCTACCCTGCCCTCCACAAGGGCAGGGCAGCCTCCTGGAAGCAATTTTTCTTGGGCTGAAAATTGGATTAAAAATCCAATTTAATTCATTTCTTCACCAAATAAAAAGCCAATCCAAATCCCAAGATCCAAGAATAGAAAGTGTATAAATAGGAGATAGTTTGATGTAATTAGGACCTTTCTATTGAACTTTGAACCTTTTCTTTTATTTTTGACTGTTGAACCTTCTCTTGGAAACTTCATTGAGAGCTAGACACTGAGATTTCAGGGAATTGGGGAGGAGAATTGATCTCTCTTCTTCCTCGTTCTTGCTTGAGCATTTTTACTTTTCTTGTTTGAGTCTTGGGTGTGAAGAATTGAGGAATTTCTGTCTCAATCTCCATTCAAGATCTCTTTAATTTCCCTTCTGCATAATTGAGTTGAATCCAATTTCTTTTACTGCTTCAATCTTTAATTTCTTGTTAATTACTTTGTGAACTTGGATCTGGGAAGGCAATTGAGATCTAGACTCTGCTATCTAGTCTCTAGAGCCTTGAGATCTCATCTTCCTTTTGGTTCTTCTGTGAACCCCTGCTGCAATTTAATTTCCATTTCTGTTTGAGATCTAGTCTCTTTCAATTCATCTCTTGTTTAGTTAATTGTTGCAATTTAATTTTCCTCATTCAAATTCTGAAATCCCAAACCTCAAATCCCTTTTTCATTCAAGAAATTTATATTTCTTGCACTTTAAGTTACTGCAATTTACATTTCTTGCACTTTAAGTTTCAGTCATTTAATTTCTTGTTCTTTAAGATTCAGCATCTTTTACTTTCCTGCTCTTTAATTTACTGCAATTCTCCCCTCTCCCTTTACATTTCCTGTTATTTACTTACTGTTTAATACAGAATCACTCAACCAATACTTGATTCGCTTGACTAAATCAACCACTAAACTAAAATTGCTCAATCCTTCAAAACACTCAGCATCAATATTCCTTTCTTGGAAGCACTCGAACATATACCACTATATGCCAAATTCATGAAGGAAGTGCTGACAAAGAAAAGATCCCTGAAGGAAGGACAGATTGTTGAGATGACAAAGGAATGTAGTGCTATCCTCCAAAGAGAGTTGCCAGAGAAGAAAGATGATCCTGGGACTTTTTACATACCTTGCACCATAGGAAACATAACAATTGAGAAGTCATTCTGTGACCCCGGTGCAAGCATAAACTTGATGCCTTTGTCTTTAATGAGGAAACTTCAAATTTCTGAGCTGAAGTCCACACAAATAGTTCTCCAATTGGCTGACAAATCCACTAAGCAAGCACTGGGAGTTGTGGAGAATGTGTTGGTAAAAGTGGGAAAATTCTTTCTCCCTGCTGACTTTGTTATCTCAGATATAGAAGAAGACCCTAACACTCCCATAATCCTGGGAAGGCCTTTCCTAGCTACGGGCAGAGCATTGATAGATGTGGAAAAAGGGGAGTTGTTGCTGAGAGTGCATGATGAACATCTAGCATTCCATGTTTTTAAAACCTTGCATGAACCCATTCAAGAAGAAGATTTTATGAAGGATAAGGCCAGAGATCAAAGTTTGAAGGAGGCAGTCAATGAGTTAACTCCAAGACTTCTAAATCCATGCTTGAAAGCAGTAGAGATGGTGCAACAAACCAAAGAAGTCAAGGAGAAACTAGATCCAAAACCCCCAGATGAGAAATTCAACATCCCAGATAAAGAACAACCAAGGCAGGGGGTATTTTTTGAGAAAGAAAAGAAGAAAAGGCCAAGAGGGTGGAGAAACAAGAAAATCCCTACTGAAGGCTTTTCACCAGGGGATAAAGTGGTGTTAAACACCCAACCAATGAAGGTGTCTCCACAATTATCTGAATACTACATTGTGAACCGGGTCCTTTCACTTGAACACCTAGAGATCATCAAAGAGGAGACTGGAAGGAAGTTCACAATAAGAGGTGAAAAGCTGAGGCACTATGATTTTCAGCCTCCATGATCAAAGAATGGAGGATGTCAAGCTAATGACAATAAAGAAGCGCTTGTTGGGAGGCAACCCAACCTGAGGTAGTTTCCTTTTTCTAGCTTATTTCAATAAGAAGGTTGAATAATTGGTATGCATTGCAAGGAGCTAAGTTTGGTGTTGCACACCAAAACAATTTAAGGGAGAATGAAAGATTCTAAGTTTGGTGTTCCACCAAGAATCTCATTTAAAAACACATTCTCACCTTCTGCATAGTGATAGCTCTAAGCAATCAAACAAATTATTCAACTATTTAATTACTTTCTAGCTTTAATTCCATAACCTTTAGCAAGGACACAAGGTTCCCCATATGGTTAACTTGTTGCATAAGAGGCAGTGGCAAGCAATTAAGTTTGGTGTTTCCAACACCTAAATAAATCCAAAAGCCACACTCAATTTATGTGTACTAACCGTGCACTTAAGGGGTTGAGAAGCAAGCAACTTTGAGAATTATGCAGGACATAAGTCAACAATTGAAGATATGATTCATCTTAACTCAAAGAAAACACAACAGAAGGAAGAATCAAAGGGTTGCAACTTCAAAGGTTATATCTAAACTTAATCCTTGTTGTTGTGAAATGTTTTAATTCAGAAATTCTTGGTCAATTGCTCATGAGAAAAGATGAAGTATGGTCACTAATTATACCACATGCATTCCCAAATCAAGTATTGGTAGGATTATAGTCACATATCCATCCAAACCCAATTTGATCCAGCATGAGAAAGTATTTCTAGCATGATCTCTTCATTTCTCTTCCAAGGTTCCGAAGAGATCCAAGTATGAATAGTTTCTTTTCCAAGATAACTACCAATTGGATGAATATTGAAAGTGATGACAAGTCATCATATACCCATTTTTCAAGCTAATTTCACTTGTTTTATTAGTTTTTATGCACTTTCTTGCATCCTAAGTAAGTGATTTGGAATGAAAATGCATAACTTCTTTAAATCAAGCAACTACCATTAATTTGATGCTAAATCATGAGGTTTGAGCAAGAATTAATTGATTTTTAATGAATTATAAACCTTGTGAATTTAGAGATACTTTGAGTGGTTGTTTTGATTATTTGAAGGTGAAGAAAAAGAAGAAAAGAGGAAGCATGGCTTAAGAAAGCGTGACTCAAGAGACAAGAAGTATGGCGCATGGAAAGGAGGAAGCAAACATTGCCCTCCACAAGGGCACACTGCCCTCCAGGAGGGCAACATAATGAAACAAGCTTTGAAAAGCAACACTGCCCTGCCCACAGCAAGGGCAGAGCACAATTTGATGCCAAGGACCAAAGGGAACAAAAACTCTGCCCTGCCCTCCTCAAGAGCAATATCGGGCTCATCAAAGGAATAAATTCAAGGAAAAAGCTTACCAATGCTTGCCACAAGGATCGAACTCGGCACCATGAGGAAGCAAGGAACCAGGCCTTAATTTGGTGCCAAGAAAACCAAGGAAAAGAAGTAGCGTGTGTCTCCAACGAGCTTCGAACGCGGGGCTTCATTTTTGGAAACATTGCCCTGCCCTCCGCGAGGGCAGGGCAGCATTTTGTGGTGCACAGCCAGCGCACCAGATTGGCACGCACCAAGGACTCTCGGCAGCAACGGCACGCACGGGCAGCAAAATCTGGCGCACCAAAAAACTCTGCCCTGCCCTCCACAAGGGTAGGGCAGCATCCTGCAGCATCACACACCAAGCACGCACGCACGAGGGCCACACACACCATTTTCTGCCCTGCCCTCCACAAGGGCAGGGCAGCCTCCTGGAAGCAATTTTTCTTGGGCTGAAAATTGGATTAAAAATCCAATTTAATTCATTTCTTCACCAAATCAAAAGCCCATCCAAATCCCAAGATCCAAGAATAGAAAGTGTATAAATAGGAGATAGTTTGATGTAATTAAGACCTTTCTTTTGAACTTTGAACCTTCTCTTTTATTTTTGACTTTTGAACCTTCTCTTGGAACTTCATTGAGAGCTAGGCACTGAGATTTCAGGGAATTAGGGAGGAGAATTGATCTCTCTTCTTCCTCATTCTTGCTTGAGCATCTTTACTTTTCTTGTTTGAGTCTTGGGTGTGAAGAATTGAGGAATTTCTGTCTCAATCTCCATTCAAGATCTCTTTAATTTCCCTTCTGCATAATTGAGTTGAATCCAATTTCTTTTACTGCTTCAATATTTAATTTCTTGTTAATTGCTTTGTGAACTTGGATCTGGGAAGGCAATTGAGATCTAGACTCTGCTATCTAGTCTCTAGAGCCCTGAGATCTCATCTTCCTTTTGGTTCTTCTGTGAACCCCTGCTGCAATTTAATTTCCATTTCTGTTTGAGATCTAGTCTCTTTCAATTCGTCTCTTGTTTAGTTAATTGTTGCAATTTAATTTCCCTCGTTCGAATTCTGAAATCCCAAACCTCAAATCTCTTTTTCATTCAAGCAATTTATATTTCTTGCACTTTAAGTTACTGTAATTTACATTTCTTGCACTTTAAGTTTCAGTCATTTAATTTCTTGTTCTTTAAGATTCAGCATCTTTTACTTTCCTGCTCTTTAATTTACTGCAATTCTCCCCTCTCCCTTTACATTTCCTGTTATTTACTTACTGTTTAATATAGAATCACTCAACCAATACTTGATTCGCTTGACTAAATCAACTAAAATTGCTCAATCCTTCAATCCCTGTGGGATCGACCTCACTCCCGTGAGTTTTATTACTTGATGCGACCCGGTACACTTGCCGGTGAGTTTTGTGTTGGATAGTTTTCCACACATCAGAAAGCTTTCTAGTAAAATCAAGAGAAAAGATAGAAGAAGAAGAATGAAAACTAATATTGATCCATCAAATTGCAGCAGAGCTCCCTAACCCAATGAAAAGGGTTTAGTTGTTCATAGCTCTGGAAAATGAAAACCAAGATGGAGAATACATCATGAAAGTAAAACTAGAAGTTGCAGAGAAAGTAAAATACAGAGAGTAGTTCTATGACCAAGGCTCATAAAGTCAACAACCCCCTTCTAATTCAAAGCTACTCCTATATATACTACTCTTCTGATCTTCTAGTTGGTTCTTCAAGTGTTGGGTATGGGCCTCTGGATCTTAAGTTTGAAGCAGTTATCCTCTTTATTGGGCTTAGCTTTGCTTGCAGAGAGAAAATGTGAAGTAGGCAGGGACTTTGGCTCAGGACGCTAGTGGTGTCAACGTTAAGTGAAAGTGTGGGTTCGAGAACATTAGTGACAATCACCTTTTTCACTAACGTTCCTAACCCAAATATGATCACGTTGATTTCAACGTTAGTGGCACTAACGTGACCACTAACGTTGCCTCTTGGCCCTTTACATACGTTATTGGGACTTACCTTTCCCAATAACGTGGTGAGTCACCCCTTCTACTTACGTTAGAGTCCACGTTAACTAGGTTAACGTGGCTTCTAACGTAGTACGCCAATCCTTCGAGAACGTTAGTGACACTTACCTTTGTCACTAACGTTCCAATGTGCCCCTACTTCCCACGTTAGAGTCCATGTTAACTAGGTTAACGTGGCTTCTAACATAGTAATGCTAGCCATCTCCAACGTTAGTGACAAAGGTGAGTGTCACTAACGTTGGCTCATTATTTCTTTATCCACGTTAGCTTCCACGTTAACTAAGTTAACATGGGAGTTAACGTTGCTCATGGTGGCTCTTGGTGGTTCACCCCAACGTTAGTGACAAAGGTAAGTGTCACTAACGTTGGCAATCAATTGCTCTCTCCACGTTAGCTTCCACGTTAACTAAGTTAATGTGAGAGTTAACGTGGCTCATGGAGGCTTGGCCAATGTTAGTGACAAAGGTGAATGTCACTAACATTGGCTTCTCTTTTGCTTTCCAACGTTAGAGTCCACGTTAACTAAGTTAGCGTGGCAACTAACGTGGCCAATTATGAGCTTGGTCCAACGTTAGTGACAAAGGAGAGTGTCACTAATGTTTGCCTTGTTGTCTTCTTCGATGTTAGAGTTCAAGTTAACTTAGTTAACATGACTCTAAACGTGGGCTGTGATGGCTTCGAGGGCGTTATTGTCGATTACCTTTCTCAGTAACTTTGCAAGCCAGCTCCCATTCCACGTTAGAGGTCACGCTAGTTGAACTAACGTGAATGCTAACGTGGTTCTTCTTTGCTTCCTTTGTCCTAAAATCAAGCAACAAAGTGCATCAAAGTTCTAATCCAAGTCATGAGACATATAATTTGCCATATAAATCATGCAAAATTCTCATGAAATCATGTAAAATGCACAATGTATGCTTGAAACAAGATGTAGGTGAATATCTACCCAAAACTAGCTTATTCCTTAAGAAAATGCATGAAACTACCTTAAAAATAGTAAAGAAAGGTCAGTGAAACTGGCCAAAATGCCCTGGCATCATGATGAGTGTCACGGATCGTCACATTCATCATGTTTAAGTGCGAATGATTATCTTAGAACAGAAGCAAGCGTGATTGAATAGAAAATAGTGGTAATTGCATTAATCCATCGAGACACAGCATAGCTCCTCACCCCCAACAATGGAGTTTAGAGACTCATGCCGTAGAGATACAATGTAAAACGTGAAAATGTCATGAGGTACAGAATAAGTCTCTAAAAGTAGTTTTTATACTCAAATAGTAACCTAGGTTTACATAAAATGAGTAAACTAAGATAGGTAGTGCAGAAATCCATTCTGCGGCCTACTTGGTGTGTGCTTGGGCTGAGCATTGGAGCTTTCACGTGCATAGGCTATTCCTGGAGTTAAACGCCAGCTTTGGTGCTAGCTTCTCTCTCTAGAAACTAAACTACATGATGCTAAGACTTCAAACAATTGTTCCCCCTTTTGCTTGGGCTTCAATTCTGCATGAAATACACTCAGAAACAGGTTGGAATTGGGCTTGGGTTGCTCAAAAATTGCCTCTAGCGTTTTGCCTTTAAGTGAGTCACGTGCGAGTATCGGCGCGTACGCGCCATGTGCGCGTGCGCGTCGATTGGCTATTTCTTCATCCACGCGGATGCGTCATGTACGCGTGCGCGTCTCTATGCGAAATCACTTTTGTGCGTGTGCGCCTTATACGCGTGCGCGCCCATCGATCCATTCCCAATTCTTGTTTCCTCATGCATTCTCCACTTTGCATGCTTTTCTCCTCATTTCTTCCATCCAATACTTTCCTTATGAACCTGAAATCACTCAACAATCACATCAAGGCATCGAATGGAATTAAAGTGAGTTAAAATCACCAATATATGGGCATAAAAAGCATGTTTTTACACTTAAGCACAATTCAAGGGAGAATTACAAAACCATGCTATTTCATTGAATAAATGTGGAAAAATGTGATAAAATCCCTCAAATTAAGCACAAAATAAACCACAAAATCGGGGGTTATCACCTGCGCATATGAAATCTATATTTTATAATGTTCAATATATTCTTGGATTTATATGTGCTTTTTGCTGCTTTTTGCTATCCGGGAACGTCTAATTTACTGCTGGAATGTTGCCCAAATTTCTAGAAATTATTTTGTTTTAAACATGTTACCAGGAATTGAACTTGGCACTCTTTCAAATTGAGATTTACTTGGCTTATACCAACTCTGATTCTTGGGTTATTGTGGTTAGCATTTCGTTCTTTATTTTGATTCCCATGATATGCATCAAAAAGGTTAGTCCAAGAAATTGTTTGTTGAACCTCTATGTCAAACAATCCCTTGCCTAACCCACCTATTTGAACCTTCATGTGCTTCGACTCTTCAAGTTAAATCAAGTGCCTTTTTTACTCATACTAAGCCTACCATTTGACTTTATCTTGTGATTTTCTTCAATAAGGTTCATTTATTGGCAATAATTGGTAGATTTCACTAGTGTGACCTTTTTTAGTTCAAATGGTTTTCAACTTCCTTTTGGTTACACTAGTGCTTATTTCAACCTTTCAATGCCAATTATTGAACATTTAGTGACCTTGATATTGATTGATGACTTGCTTTCAAATAATTACTCTTTTTGCAATTTCATATTTCATCGTCAATGACTGCATTTTCCTCATGAATGTGAATGTGCTGGTTTTCCATACCTTTTGAAGCTCTCTTGAATGAGCCAATACTCGTCATACCACTAAGTTTTGAACTAGTTTTCTATCTCCTAACTTGCTTAACATGCTGATTTTTTTTTTTTAGTTTTCAAACTAACCTTTTAACCATTCTTTTGGGTATGCGCTTATTGAGCTTAATAAACTAGCATGGTGCTACTATTGCAAGCATTCTTGGTCTATGGTATTGTTTTGATTTCTGACTCTTTGTTGCCTACTTTCCAAGAATTCTTTTTTTTTTAATCTCACTTCATGCATATATTAATCATTGCTTTCTAGTCTTCTACTTGGCTTAAGTGTTCATACTTGGCTTAATGAGCAGGACAACGAGAATCAGCAGCTCTCGCCTACCGATACAGACAGGTTTCCCAACCTGTACTGTGAGCTCCGCTTCCCAATCTATCGAAAGAAGAATTTGAACATAAATAAGAAATTGGCCATTCCCACCAACCTGCGGTGATCCATTGAGGCCCGTATTGAGGGAATAGGCCTAGGTTTTGTTGATAGGGATTTGCGTAGGATAAACACATCTTGGGTCAAGGAATTTTACTGTAACTTCTTCAGAGCGACCCTTGATTCGGTTTACCTATGAGGCGGATAGATATTGGTTACAGAGGCTACCATTGAGGATGTACTCCATTGTCTGCCTAAGACCGGTGCCACAGATGCTTATGAGCAGGCGGAGGTGGAGATGTATTGTATGACTTTTGACTATGAGGCTCTGAGATGTGTTATTGCCACCCCGGATGCCCCTTAGGTGATGGATGCTGATAATAAGAAACCCAAGGGAATGCTGTTTGCTCACCTATCGAGAGAGGCTAGGACTTGGCAGCAAATCTTTGCCACCTATGTCATGCCTACTACCCATTTTATGGAGATTCTGGTGGACATGCTCGTCCTGATCGGTTGTGTTATGGAGGGGAAGGAGGTATACTTCCCCCAGTTGATCAGGAGGTACATGTGGCGAGCACATGTCTGTGGCATACTTCTATTTCCCACTTTGGACGATGATGTGTCACTACTACCCCCAGATGACGGCAAGGAGGATGTTATTCCGTGGGGTACGTGGGTGAACGAGAAGCCTCCATCTCGGTTTGTATCTAGAGCTCGAGCCAGAGTAGCACCAGCTGGACCTTCCTCTTCATTAGCTGCACCAGGACCCTCAGCACCATTAACACCACCACCAGCACCCCAGCCGACTTATCTTCTAGTACAACGTCTGTTCCGCTTCATGGAGCGTAGTGAGCACCGCATTATGTGATGCCTTGATAGAGTGAATCAGATGTTCATGGTACTGGGCGTTGAGCTACCCCCTCTTCCCGACCCTTCCTCCTCTGAGGGGGAGCACGAGGAGGAGCAGGCTCAGTCAGAGGCACCTCCACAGACACAGGCCACCCCGGAAGCGCAGCAACCGCCTGAGAAGCCACAGCCTAAGACCCAGCAGCCAGATGTGACTGTTGACGCCCATTCCCAGCCCGAGTAGTAGCATCGAGGACGATGCTTCATTCTACGTGTTGGGAGGTCACTGTCATCGCCGTCGGTGGAGTTATCATTTTGGGTGAACATTTTCGGACATTTATCTCATAGTTTATGTTATTTTTCTTTATTTTGCACTTTTTGGATTATTGTATATACTAGTATTGTGGATACTTTTATTTTAGTTGTTGCATACTTTTATTTTAGTTTATCGCATTTTGCACCTTGGTTGGTAGATATTTCATATTTTTAGTTAGATTTTGCTTTAGATAGTTGTCTTAGCTTTTGGTTGTGATTGGAAAAGTATTTTGGATTGTTGGAACCTAGTTGACCCTTTTTGCACAAGAAATTTGTTTTGATTGAAAAAGGTGAAAAGGGATAGACTAAGGAACTTTTAGAATTTCTCAATCACAACATTGCATTTAGGATAAGCTTAGTCAAAATAATGAGATCTTTTCCAAAAATTTATCTATAGGGCACCACCCCAATTGATTGAAAATTTTTGTGGAACTTGCTTGAATTTTATATTTTGTGAAGCATGTTTTGAGATAAGAACACAAGCAAGTGAGATTTGAGCCTAATGATGCGGTTACATCTTATAACCACTTATTTTCCTTCTTGTGTGCAATTGTTCTCTTCCTAGGATTGTGATGCTTGATTTGCTTAATTCTATATGTCCATTATCCCTTGTATTCATGCATTTATATGATTGAGGCCATTATTTCATTAGCTCACTTACCCAAATAGCCTACCTTTTACTCTCCAATTTTAACCAACTTTGAGCCTACGCTTAACCCAATTGTTCTTTATTTAGCACATTACAAGCCTAAAGTGAAAAATAATGAAAGTTCCTAGTTTGGATCTTTGATTAGTTTAGGTTGGTGAGAGTGTTTATTATTCAAGTTTGGGGAGATTTGGAAACATTGGTTGGGATAAAAGGTTGTTTTATATTTCTATATTTGAGAATTGGGAGCACACTCATGTATTGATCAAATGTATAGACCTTATGCATTGACATTCTTGTACAAAGTTTGAAAGAAAAGAAAAATGAGAAAAACACAAGAAATGGAAAAAAAGCAAAGAAAAAAATATATATAGAGAGAAAAGAAAAAAATAGAAAAAGAAAGAAAAAGAAGAAAAACAATAAAAAAAGGGGACAAAATTCCCCAAAGTGAACCCAATAAGAAGTCAATGCATAAGTATTGTGAAATGAAAAGGAGAATGCATGAGTATGTGAAAAAGTGAAGAATGGTTAGTTAGGTTAGTTTTCAATTTGTATAGGTCATTGTATAGGTTAGGTGGGAAAGTCTAAGCTCATCAAAGATTCAAATTCTAGTTCACTTAACCATGTATGACCCTACCTTGACCCTAACCCCATTACAACCTTTGAGAAAGTCCTCATGATATTTGTATGCATGCATCGAATGATTGTTTATTGTTAGATGAAGAACAAATTTTGGAAAGCATGATTAGGTGAGAATTGAGTGAATCAACCCCTAAACACTTGAGTGACTAGAGTGGATACACATCCGGTGAGGGTTCAATTGCTCAATTACATGTTTTCACCATAATCATTCTTGTTCTTGCAAGTTTGTAAATCTTTTTGGAAATTCAATGCAATTGTGGGTTTGGTTTGGTTTAGCTCCTATTGCTTTAGCCCTTGTGCTTGCATATACTCTCTTGGAAGTTGATTTGTTTCGACCAAGCATTTGCATTCATATAGGTAGTTGCATTTAGATAGTTTGCATATAGTTTAGTTACATTGAATAAATGTCACACCCCTTGTTTCCTTCTTAATTTAGCACAATGACATGCTAAGGTTTAAGTGTGGGGAGGTTGATAAACCCTATTTTTAGGATTTATCTTGTGTTAAATTTAGAGTATTTTGTTAACTTTTTCTCACATTTATTAAAAAAATAGCATAGTTTCATGATTGTCTTCTAATTTGTGCTTAAATGTGAAAACATGCTTTTAGACCCTTAATTTGATCATTTTAATCTTCCTTTGATTCCACTAGCTGCATTCATGTGTTTGCTAGTGATTTCAGATTTGCTAGGAATAGATCAAAGGAGTGAAGAGAAAGCATGCGAAGTGGAGAAATCATGAAAAGCCAAAGATTTGGGACAAGTCCATGGATGCGCATGCGCACTAGATGCAAACGCGCGGATTGCAAAAACCCCATGGACGCGTACGCGTGCTGTGCGCGTACGTGTCAATGCTGGCACGTGATTTTTAAGTGAAGTTGTGCCCAATGAATTCACAGAGGCTGTGGGGCCCAGTTTGGAACCAACTTTGGCGCCAAAATGCTTTAAAGGACCAAGGATGGAAGGGGAAGGCATGTTTTGATAATTAGCACTTTAGATCTAGTTTTAGTATCAGTTCTCTAGAGAGAGAAGCTCTCTCTTCTCTCTAGAATTAGGATTAGGTTTAGGTTAGAATTTCTTAGATCTAGGCTTTAATCTTTGCTTTCATCTACTTCTACCTTTCAATTCTATGTTGCTACATCTTGTTCTTCTATTCTCTTGTTGCAATTTCCTTTATTTTGTTTCCATATCTTGTAAGTTGATCTACTCTTGTTCTTCTTATTTTCTTTTAATGCAATTTAAAGTAATTCATGTTAATTGTGTTTTCCTTGATTGTTGTTGTCAATTCTTTGCAATTAATTGTTGTTAGATTTCATTCTTGTTGTCAATTTACTATGCTTTCCTTTTATGCCTTCCAAGTGTTTGATAAAAAGCTTGGAAGGATGTTAGAGTAGACTTTTATGTTCTTGGCATGGGAAGATAACTTAGGGATTCTTGAATTACTAATATCCAAGTGATTGATGATTGATAGCCATTGACTCTAGCCTTATTAATTCAATTAGTGAATAGTTAAGACCTATGGACTTGGATCGGTATAGCTCATTTGACCTTTCTTTATTTGTTAGAGGAAGATTTAATGAGATTGATCCTTGCAATTATCATGTTGTGATTAGTGATAAGGATATAGGTCCTTGACTACCAAACCTTGCCAAGACCGCTTTATCAATTATTTTCCAGTGCAATTTACTTTTCTTGTTCCTTATCCAAAACCCCCAAAATATACAACTCATAACCAATAACAAGAACACTACTCTGCATTTCCTTTGAAAAGACGACCTGAGGTTTAAATACTTCGGTTATTAGGATTATTAGTGGTTTGTTACCTATGATAAACAAATTTTTGAATGAAAGGATTATTGTTGGTTTAGAAACTATACTTGCAACAAGATTTCATTAGTGAAATTGTAGACCACACAAAAGTCCAATCGTCGACGGCTAAACAAGCCATCGATTTTATAGAATTTTGAAAAATCGACAAACTTAATAGCGACCACCACTGCCGTCCATTTTGCCGTCGAATTTTAATATTATCGATGGCCTAACCGTGGATTTTTCCGTCGATTTTAATGATGTTTCTTGTAGTGGTTGCCTTTAAAATATAGCGACACTTTTAGACCTGTGGCAATGCTTTAATAGGGGTTGCAGATGCAGCCGTTGCATTAGGTCAAAGCAACGCTTTTTTCCTTCAAAAGTAACACTTTTGAAAGCAACTCTTTGAAAGTATTGGCTACTCTAAAACATAGATAATGCTTCAAAGTAAAGTATAACGCAACATTTATTAAGTGTTCTTTTTTCAACTAATTTTGTATCTAGTAAAAAACATTGCCTATTCTTTTGATAAGACAACCTTTGGAAGTGTTGCATATTCAACCTACTATGGCATCACTTTAGAAGCATTGCCTATTCTACTATTATTATGGCATCAATTTAGAGGCATTGCTTTTTCTATTATTACTGTACAAAATATTTTAAAATTATTACTTTTTTCTTATGGTAGTGCCATAGCTACATTTTGGCATTTTAAGCATTCCATTATAATTTGGATCCAATAAGATTAAAGACACAAAAAAAGACAACCAATAAATATTATCATGTTAAAATTTTAAATACATTATTATACATAATTATATAAAGATTTCTATTTCACATATCAAAATATGACAAGCTGATTTAATAAAAAGCCTCTAAACAAAATACATATTATGACTTAAAAAAGGCTAAATACAAAACTAATGATCGAGCAATACAAAAAGGGCACAACTAATTATTCTATTTTTCTTACATCTTCATTTTTTATCTGCTTCTATTTTTTCATTTTTTATGTCTTATGTCTTGAACAATGAATATTGATATAAACCCCCACCATGTTCCTCCTAACTTTACTTGGCTCTGTCTCTAGCAAGTTTAATTCAACCAGGATTAATCCCAAACCTAGAAAATAAGATGCAAAAATACATTTGGTTAGATATAAGATCGACATTTATCCAAGTTTGAGATTTCTCAAACATCAAGCGTAGTCAATAACAAAAGAACTAATATAACAAAAGATGAATTTTAATAAGTACGTGTGCATATTCTTTACTTTGTTGTACAAATTCAAGCACTTGATTTTTTTATTCTCTTAACTTCACTCCTAGCTTTTCTTCTACCACCATTATACATATACCACTGCTAGTCCGGTGTGAAAAGTACTGTAAACTTAAAAACAAAGTCTTTAATTTAAAATTTGAGAATTATAATTAACATCAAAGATTAGCACTGTATATATGAGGAAAATAAATGAACAAAACTTGCAACTCTAGTGAGTAAATTGATGCTTTACCTAAGTGTTAGATCAGTTAAGTTGTACTTGGAAACTTATAGTATAAACACCCTATATTGGACAATTATTTCAATTTTCCAAATCCTAACTCATACATGCTGTCCAGAAATTCAATTCAATTCGCAACATCTAATAAACTCAAGAAATGGCTCTATATAACAATATAATCAAATGGTTTTACTAATTTGGCCAGTTCATCAATTGATAAACAAACTCCTAACACTGAAGCATATAAAGCTTCCTATTGAATTTGAATTCATAGAGTAAGAAGTGAAAGAGCCTGGCAGCGGAAATAACATAATTATCCAATACAAAAATAATATGAAAGTACTCATAACACAATATGACAACAACTATGAATAAGCAAATATGGCAAGTAAAGCAATCACAAGAACACACCGATATTTTAACGTGAAAACCCCCTCAATGTGAGAGATAAAAACCATGAGTCATCCAGACCAATGAAATAGCTCCACTAAAATCAAATGAGGTATAAGAGAGTCTCAAACAAAGCACAAAAATGTGCATATAACCAGCCAAATTATCAAAGCACCAAAGCTTACAAATGAGAAGCAAGAAGATGAAAAATATCAAAAAAAATAGAGCTGTTGTTCGAAGCCTATTTCTCCCTCTGAAGACCATCAATTAAAATCTCCACCATTCAGAATGAAGAACAAAATGAGAAAAATCTGCAGTCCAAATTTCACGTCAAACCAACGATCAAATAATGAGAAACTGCTGTTCAAAGAATGCTGCTCTGTGTAAAATCAAGAAACCTATTTTCTCTCTTTTGAAGCCAATTTTTCCCATTGTAGACTTACAATCAACATCTTCGCCATCCAGAATGAACAACAAGATGAGGGAAACATGCAGTTTAAATTTCAAGTCGATCCAACGGTGAACAAATGAGAACTGCTATTTAAAATTTGCTGCTTTGCATAAAAATGGGAATTCTGTTTTTCCTCTTCTCTCTCACTTTGGTGGTTATACTATGTGCCTCTTAATGAATCTAAAATCAGATTAGGATTGTGACACAATGGGTGCAAAAGAAACACCCCAAAAATTGGGCTTAGGCATCACAAAGGATAGAGAAAGGCCCAACAAATCTCCCCCTTCTTGACTAGGTGGAGGCCCTCGCCATTCTGGTGATCAAACAACATATTTCAAGCTGATCTCTTGACAATGCTTTCATAATCATATCAGCACCATTATCATTAGTGTGAAGTGTGAACTTTCTCAAGTTCCAATAACTTGGAGTCAAACACATTCCGTATCCAATGATACCTAACATCAATATGTTTAGATCTTGCATGAAAAGTAGAATTCTTGGAAAGATGAATAGCACTTTGACTATCACACAATGACACATAACGGTCTTGCTTGAAACCAAGTGCTACAAGAAACTTTTCATCCACAACAACTCTTTACTTGCTTCAGTTGCTGCAATAAACTCTGCCTCCATGGTAAAAAGTGCAACATACTTCTGTAGCGACTACCATGAAATAACTCCCCCCTGCAAACTTGACCAAATAACCTGAAGTAGACTTTCGAGAATCAATATCTCCTGCCATGTATGCATCAGTAAAGCCAACTAGCAAAGGTTTCTCACTACCAAAACTCAAACTCAAGTTAGTTGTACCTTTGAGAAATCTCATAATCCATTTAACAACATTCTAATGTTCTTTACTTGGATTAAAGAGAAAATGACTTACAGTACCAACCTCATGAGCAATGTCTGGTATAGTACACACCAATGCATACATCAAACTTCCAACAGCTAAGGCATAAGGAATTTTATCCATTACTTGTTTCTCTTCATCAGTGGTTGGACACTGTTTGGTGCTCAACTTAAAATGAGGAGCAAAAGAACTAGCAAACATTTGGTATCATTCATGCCAAACTTTTGAAGCATATTCTTTATGTACTTCTCCTGTGACAAATAAAGCTTCTTGGAATCTCTATAACGAGTAATAGTCATACCCAAAATCTGTTTGGTAAGACCCAAGTCCTTCATTGCAAAGAACTTGCTCATTTATTTCTTCATGTTATTAATCCTCAAAGCATTCTTACCCACAATCAAAATATCATCCACATAAAGCAAAATAATGATAAAATCACCATTAGAAAAATTTTGCATAAATACACAATGATCTGAAGTTGTCTTATGGTAACCATGCTCCCCCATAACAGATTCAAACTTCTTGTACCACTGTCTTGGAGCTTTTCAACCTATAAAGACTTTTCTTAAGCTTGCACACAAAATCTTCCTTTCCTTTAACAACAAAGCCCTTTGGTTGTTCCATGTGGATTTCCTTGTCCAAATCACCATGAACAAAAGCTGTCTTCACATCCATTTGCACAATCTCCAGATCAAAAGAAGCTGTTAATCCAAGCACAGCACGAATGGATGACATCCTCACAACAGCTTCTCATAATCAACACCTTTTCTCTGGCTAAAGCCTCTAATAACCAATCTAGCCTTATACTAAGGCTTAGAATTATGTTTTTCATTCTTGATTCTGAATACCCATTTGTTCTTCAAAACTCACATACCCTTTGGTAGCTTTACCAACTGATGAGCGGATAATTTATACGCTTTTTGGCATTATTTTTAGTATGTTTTAATTTGTTTTTATTATATTTTTATTAGTTTTTATTTAAAATTCACTTTTCTGAACTTTACTATGAGTTTGTGTATTTTTCTGTGATTTCAGATATTTTCTGGCTGAAATTGAGGGACCTGAGCAAAAATCTGATTCAGAGGCTGAAAAAGGACTGCAGATGCTGTTAGATTCTGACCTCCCTACACTCGAAGTGGATTTTCTGGTGCTACAGAAACCCAATTGGCGCGCTCTCAATTGCGTCGGAAAGTAGACATTCTGGGCTTTCCAGCAATATGTAATAGCCCATACTTTGCCCAAGAATTGATGGCCGAAACCGGCGTTTCAAATCTGCTTCAGAATTCTCGGCGTTTAACGCTGGAACTGGCACAAAAGTTGGAGTTAAACACCCAAACTGGCACAAAAGCTGGCGTTTAACTCCAAGAAAAGTCTCTACACATGAAAGCTTCAATGCTCAGCCCAAGCACACACCAAGTGGACCCCGGAAGTGGATTTTTACGTCATTTACTCATTCTTGTAAACCCTAGGTCACTAGTTCACCATAAATAGGACTTTTTGCTATTGTATCCGTACCTCATGACACAATACACGTTTCATATTGTACCTTCTACGGCATGAGTCTCTAAACCCCATGGTTGGGGGTGAGGAGCTCTGCTGTGTCTTGATGGATTAATGCAATTACTACTGTTTTTCATTCAATCACGCTTGCTTCTATTCCAAGATATCACTTGTTCCTCAACTTGAAGAATGTGATGAGCCGTGACACTCATCATCATTCTTACCTATGAACGTGTGCCTGACAACCACCTCCGTTCTACCTTAGATTGAGTCGATATCTCTTGGATTCCGTAATCAGAATCTTCGTGGTATAAGCTAGAATCATTTGGCGGCCATTCTTGAGAATCCGGAAGGTCTAAACCTTGTCTGTGGTATTCTGAGTAGGATTCAGGGATTGAATGACTGTGACGAGCTTCAAACTCGCGATTGTGGGGCGTTAGTGACAGACGCAAAAAAATCACTGGATTCTATTCCGACATGATCGAGAACCGACAGATGAATAGCCGTGCTGTGACAGAGCGCGTTGAACATTTTCACTGAGAGGATGGGAGGTAGCCATTGACAACGGTGAAACCCAACATACAGCTTGCCATGGAAGGAGCCTTGCATGCTTGAAGAAGAAGATAGTAGGAAAGCAGAGTTTCAGAAGATAGAGCATCTCCAAAACCTCAACCTGTTTTCCATTACTGCAAAACAAGTATTTATTTCATGTTCTTTTACTTTTTACAACTAAATCTGAGAATTATTGATATCCTGACTAAGAGTTACAAGATAACCATAGCTTGCATCATGCCGACAATCTCCGTGGGATCGACCCTTACTCACGTAAGGTATTACTTGGACGATCCAGTGCACTTGCTGGTTAGTTGTGCAAAATTACAAAAGTGTGATTGTGATTTCTGAAGACAAAACAGTTATCAGACAAATTCCTGAATCAATTTTACCCTCCAAAAAGGATGACACAGCTAAGGCTGGACATCCAAGGCTTTAAACAAGAGGATAATGAATCCCTTTATAATGCCTGGGGGAGGTATAGAGGTATGCTAAGGAAATGCCCCTCTGAAATGTTTTCAGAGTGGGTACAGTTAGACATCTATTATGGGCTTACAGAAAAAGCTCAGATGTCTTTATACCACTTAGCTGGTGGATCTATACACATGAGGAAGACGATTGAAGAGACTCAAGAGCTCATAGATACGGTTGCTAGAAATCAACATCTATACTCAAGCAGTGAGGCCCCTATAAAAAAGATGCCATGACAATAACTTTTGAACCTAACCCTCAAGAACAGATGGTTGAGCTTAATCAGCAATTACTCCTGATGACAAAACTGTTAGCAGAATTTAAAGAGATGCTCCAAGAAACTAAAATTGCTAACAAGAATATAGAATCAGAGTTGAATCAGACAAAATAGCAGCTATCTAAACAGATAACAGAAGAATGCCAAGCAGTTCAACTAAGGAGTGGGAAGACATTGAATAATTCAGCTCAAAGTGGCAAAAATCCAAGAAAGGAACAACTGACAGAGCATGACCAAACCACTGCCCAAAATCCCTCTGAGGACAGTAAGAGCCCAGAGAGGAATACTTCTGGCGTTCAAACATCAGAAAAAAGGGAAAAGTTGGTGTTAAACGCCCATCCTGCACCCAGTCCTAGCATTCAAACGCCGATGAGGAATCAGACACCTGAGAGTGTTGATAGTAATGCCTCTAAGAAGGCTTCTCCAACCACCTCTGTAGGAAATAAACCTGCAGCAACCAAGGTTGAAGAATATAAAGCCAGGATGCCTTATCCTCAGAAACTCCGTCAAGCGGAACAGGATAAGCAATTTGCCCTCTTTGCAGACTATCTCAGGACTCTTGAAATAAAGATTTCATTTGCAGAGGCACTTGAGCAAATACCATCTTATGCTAAGTTCATGAAAGAGATCTTAAGTCATAAGAAGGATTGGAGAGAAACTGAAAAGGTGTTTCTCACTGAAGAATGTAGTGCAGTCATTCTGAAAAGCTTACCAGAGAAGCTTCAAGATCCAGGAAGCTTTGTGATACCATGCACATTAGAAGGTGCTTGTACCAAGACAGCCCTATGTGACCTTGGGGAAAGTATCAACCTAATACCTGCATCCACTATCAGAAAGCTTGGGTTGACTGAAGAAGTCAAACCAACCCGGATATGTCTCCAACTTGCTGATGGCTCCATTAAATATCCATCAGGCATAATTGAGGACATGATTGTCAAGGTTGGGCCATTTGCCTTTCCAACTGACTTTGTAGTGCTGGAAATAGAGGAGCACAAGAGTGAAACTCTCATCCTAGGAAGACCCTTCCTAGCAACTGGACGAACTCTCATTGATGTACAAAAAGGGGAAGTGACCCTGAGAGTCAATGAGGATGAGTTCAAGTTGAATGCTGTCAAAGTTATGCAGCATCCAGACACATCCAATGACTGCATGAGCGCTGATATTATTGACTCTTTGGTGGAAGAGATCAATATGACTGAGAGTCTCGAATCAGAGCTAGAGGATATCTTTAAAGATGTTCAGCTTGATCTGGAGGAACCAGAGGAAATAAAAGAACCTCTGAAAATTCCTCAGGAAGAGGATAAGCCTCCTAAACCCGAGCTCAAGCCACTACCACCATCCCTGAAGTATGCATTTCTGGGAGCAGGTGATACTTTTCCAGTGATCATAAGCTCTGCTTTAAATTCACAGGAAGAGGAAGCACTAATTCAAGTGCTAAGGACACACAAGACAGCTCTTGGGTGGTCCATAAGTGGTCTTAAGGGTATTAGCCCAGCAAGATGCATACACAAGATCCTATTGGAAGATAATGCCAAGCCAGTGGTTCAACCACAGAGGCGGCTAAATCCAACCATGAAGGAGGTGGTGCAGAAAGAGGTCACTAAGTTACTAGAGGCTGGGATTATTTATCCTATTTCTGATAGCCCCTGGGTGAGCCCTGTCCAAGTTGTCCCTAAGAAGGGAGGCATGACAGTGGTTCATAATGAAAAGAATGAACTGGTTCCTACAAGAACAGTTATAGGGTGGCGTATGTGTATTGACTATAGAAGGCTCAATACAGCCACTAAAAAGGATCATTTTCCTTTACCATTCATAGACCAAATGCTAGAAAGGCTAGCGGGTCATGATTATTACTACTTTTTGGATGGCTATTCAGGCTATAATCAAATTGCAGTGGACCCTCAAGATCAAGAGAAAACAGCATTCACCTATCCTTCTGGCGTGTTTGCTTACAGAAGAATGCCTTTTAGTCTATGCAATGCACCTGCAACCTTTCAGAGGTGCATGCTCTCCATCTTCTCTGATATGGTAGAGAAGTTCCTGGAAGTATTCATGGATGACTTCTCAGTATTTGGAGACTCATTCAGCTCCTGTCTTGATCATCTAGCACTTGTCCTAAAAAGGTACCAAGAGACTAACCTGGTCTTAAACTGGAGAAATGTCACTTTATGGTGACTGAAGGAATTGTCCTTGGGCATAGAATTTTAAGCAAGGGAATAGAGGTGGATCAAGCAAAGGTAGAGGTAATTGAAAAATTACCACCACCTGCCAATGTTAAGGCAATCAGAAGCTTTCTCAGTTCTCCTTGTTGTTTTGTTGTTGAGTCCCTCTCTTCTCTTTGCCATACTCCTGAGCTTATCATCGTTTCCTTTAGCCTCTGAGCATTGAATCTCACCCTTGCAAGTTCCTGCTCTTCAAATATCTTGCGAGCTTCATTAAAACTTTTGATTTGTGGGTTGAGTAATGGGGGTGCTCCACAAAGGTAACTGAGCTTTTCTTGGGTGCATATATTATAGTCGAGTCTGTCCTTATGCCTGGCTTCCCTGAACATTCTGCTTTCATTGAATTCTCTGTGAAATGTATCATGTCTAGCATCCAACCTATGGAGAATCTCCCTTTGCTGAGCTTGTTATTTTCTTAGTTGAGCTTGTTCTTGTATTACTTTCTCCATGGCTTTTTCATATTCAGCAATTGAATTATTGATGGCTTCATGCATCTTGGCATATTGGTCTTGTTGTAGTTCCATCATGTGTGTTTGGTATTCATTTTGTTGGCTCATCCATTGAACTTGAACCCCTCTTTGTTGATCCATCAACTGCCAAAGGTCCCTTTGTTGCTGAGCTTGTTCCTCTTGGCTTCTTTGAATTTGTGAATATTGCCCAGAGATTCCTTCCAAGGCGGCTTGGAGTTAATTCATGTTTAAGGAATGGGGTTCTTCCATTTCTTAAGGCTCCTCCTCCTGTCTTGCTTCTTTCCTTTTCTTTCTTCTTGCTAAAGGTTGCCTTTCCAATTGGGTTCTGGTGACAAATTCCAACCTTTCCCTGGTGAGATGTTTTCCAATAGAGACCACGTCAGTTTCTTCAAATTCTTCCAGAGGCACTCTAGCTTCTTCACATAAGCGCAGAATAGTACTAGGATATCCTAGCCAACTATCCTGTTTGACCTTTTGAGCTATGTCAATGATGTTATTGGCTATAATTTCTCCAACATTGATCTCCCCTCCCTTCATTATGCAGTGGATCATTATTGCTCTATTCACTGTTACTTCGGAATTATTTGAAGTAGAGATCAATGATCTCCTCACTATGTCATGCCATCCTTTTGCTTGAGGTATGAGATCACCTCTCCGAAGTTTGAGTGGTTGTCCATGTGAATCCAACACCCAATCCGTGCCTACTCTGCATAAGTCACTTAACACATCCATATATCTTGGATCATTTTCAACCCTTTCCTCATAGCTAGCTTGTTTGAACCATTTTGGTTTGACCTTTAGCACCCTATTGATGGCGTTTGGACTAAAGTCAACAGTCACTCCTCTTACATAGCTCATGTACGGCTCTTCATCCTCAAATTCTCTTATCACATTAGTGTAGAACTCATGAATGAGAAGCATGCTCACTTCTTGAGGTTGGTTACAAAGAAGCTCCCATCCCCTCTTCCTGATTATCTTTTGTATCTCAGAGTATTCCTCCTTTCTTAGCTTGAAAGGTAACTCCGGAACAACATCTTTGCCTGACATCCAACTAAAGATGCGATCATTGTGTTTGGATTTGAATCTTCTTCGATCAAAGGTGTTTTGTCCTTCATCTTCTATGGGTTGCTTGTCCCTCCTATCTCTTGATGATGAGGCCATTGAGATTCACTTGCAAGGGTTGAATCTCCCACACCAAACTTAGATGAATGCTTGTCCTCAAGCATAAAGAAAATGTTTATGAAGGGGGTGTAGAGAGATATGATGACAAGGTAAATTAGACAAGCTAGAAAATGATTGTGAGAGGGAAGGAGGTTGTTCGGGTATGTTGGGAGAAGTAGTGCATCATGAGTTTTGTTGAGCAAAACATAGGTCCAAAGCTAAAATTTGTAAAGCAAGAATGATTTGGAAGTTGAGTGTGAATTCGGCTGATGAAATGGGGTGATGGAGAGGTGTAAATATGAGTGAGGATAAAGTGAGGATTGATGAGTATGGTTGAAGTATTTAAAGTGATGTTTGTGGTGGGGGCATGGTTAAGTGATGGTTCGGTCATAGCATGGGGAGCATGCTTCTTTGTGCCCAATGCGTGTTGAGTTGCTTTTTTCCAATGCACAAAGTTCAAGAGTCATGTGACTTCCTCTTCCTTGTGTCCGTGACTTCTCTTCTAAGATTCCCCATCACTTATTTCTTTCACTTCTCTGCAACAAAATTCTAAAATCTTGAGATTCTTAAAGTGACCTTGCTAGCTAACAACTTATGATGATATTCTTATGTAAAGTTGACTAGGCAAAAATTAAAATTTATGAATTGATTCCCTATTCTACACCAACGACAGCACTCTCTTACTTTTTCTAGCATTATTTATGTATGTGAAGACACCAAACTTAGTTTATGACTAAGTTTTCTATGGAGTTAACATTTTCCACCTACTCCAAAGATGGCCACACCAAACTTAGTGTCTTACCTACATTGTATGCTATTTTAATCCCTCTTTTTTTTTTAAAGTATATAATGAAATCTCTTATTATTGACTTCTAAAGCATGAAAATAAAAGAGAACTCCTGTGCATGGGTTGCCTCCCATGAAGCGCTTGTTTATTGTCCTTAGCTTGACAAAGCAACTTCCTTGCTCATGTTAGCATTTGCACACTCTCTTCCTTGCTCCAGGGGCCACCAAGATAATGCTTCACCCTATGTCCATTGGCTGTGAAGGTCTGTTTTGAGGCTTTATCAAATAATTCGACATAGCCATGAGGGGATACTTTGGTGATGGTGTATGGACCAGTCCATCTAGACCTCAGCTTCCCAGGAAAAACCTTCAATCTCGAGTTGAATAGCAACACCTTTTGGCCTGGTTCGAATGTTCTTCGGGAGATCCTCTTGTCATGCCACTTTTTTGCTCTTTCTTTGTATATTCTGGCATTTTCATATGCCTCCAATCTGAACTCCTCCAATTCATTGAGTTGTAGCAACCTCTTTTCTCCTGCTGCTTGAGCATCTAAATTCAGAAGTTTGGTAGCCCAAAAGGCCTTATGTTCAAGCTCTACAGGTAAGTGGCATGCCTTTCCATACACCAGCTGAAATGGAGATTTTCCTGTGGGTGTCTTGAAGGCTGTCCTGTATGCCCAAAGTGCATCATCCAGCTTCCTAACCCAATCCTTTCTTGTTGCCCCCACAGTTTTCTCTAAAATCCTCTTTAGCTCTCTGTTGGCAAGTTCAGCTTGTCCATTGGTTTGTGGGTGATACGGTGTGGTCACTTTGTGAGTAACTCCATATTTGTGGAGTAGAGAATTAAGTTGCTTGTTGCAGAAGTGGCTTCCCCCCATCACTTATAAGTCCTTTGGGCACTCCAAATCTTGTGAAGATGTTCTTCTTTAGGAATTGCAAGACCACGTTGGTATCACATGTGGTGGTGGCTATTGCTTCTACCCATTTTGAGACATACTCCACTGCTACCAAAATGTATTTGAATGTGTAAGATGGAGGGAAAGGTCCCATGAAGTCTATTCCCCACAGATCAAAGAGTTCCACTTCCAAAATGAACTTCTGAGGCATCTCATTTTTCTTTGACAACCCCCTGTTCTTTGACATTCATTGCAATGGCTCACAAAATCTCTAGCATCCTTGAAGATTGAAGGCCAGTAGAAACCACTTTGAAGTACCTTTGCAGCCGTTCTTTCAGCCCCAAAATGACCATGATAACTTGAGTTGTGACAATGCCATAGTATGTTCTTCATCTCACCCTCTGACACACATCTTCTTATCATTCTATCTGGGCATCTTTTGAACAGAAATGGTTCATCCCAGAAGAAGAACTTAGCCTCATGCAGCAGCTTCTTAACTTGTTGTTTTGTGTACTCTTGTGGAATGATTCTTCCTACCTTGTAGTTGGCCATGTCTGCAAACCAAGGGACGTGTTGAATTTGCAAGAGGTGCTCATCTGGAAATTCTTCATTTATGGATTGAAGGTTGTCTTGGCATGCATCTTGTGGTAGCCTTGATAAGTGGTCAGCAACTTGATTTTCATTGCCCTTCCTATCTTTTATCTCAATCTCAAACTCTTGTAGGAGTAGTACCTATCTGATTAGCCTTGGTTTGGCATCCTGTTTTGACATAAGATACTTAAGAGCAGCATGGTCAGTATACACTAAAACTTTAGATCCAATCAAATATTGTCTAAACTTATCAAAAGCATATACCACAGCTAGTAGCTCTTTCTCTGTTGTGGTATAGTTTTTTTGAGCTTCATTCAATACCTTACTTGCATAGTAGATAACATGAAGCTTCTTTTCCTTCCTCTGCTCCAACACAGCACCAATTGCAAGGTTACTTGCATCACACATGAGTTCAAAAGGCAGTCCCCAACTTGGGGGTGTGATGATTGGTGCTGTGGTGAGCTTAGCCTTTAGAGTTTCAAAAGCATGTTTACATTCATCATCAAAGAGAAAAGGATTGTTTACCACCAGCAAATTGCTTAGTGGTTTTGCTATTTTGGAAAAATCTTTGATGAATCTCCTATAGAATCTAGCATGCCCTAAGAAGCTTCTAACGACTTTCACACTAGTTGGCAAAGGAAGTTTTTCTATAATTTCTACTTTTTCCTTGTCAACTTCTATACCCTTTCTTGAAATTTTGCGACCAAAAAGAATGCCTTCGGGTACCATGAAATGGCATTTCTCCCAATTTAAAACCAAATTGGTTTCTTGACACCTTTTCAAGACTAGGGTAAGATGGTGCAAGCAAGCATTGAAAGAATCACCAAAAATAGAGAAATCATCCATAAAGACTTCAAGAAATTTTTCTACCATGTCCGAGAAGATTGATAGCATGCATCTTTGAAAGGTAGCTGGGGCATTACACAGTCCAAATGGCATTTTCCTGTATGCAAAGACTCCAAAGGGACAGGTAAAGGAGGTCTTCTCTTGATCCATGGGGTCAACCACTATCTGGTTATACCCAGAATACCCATCAAGAAAACAATAATAAGCATGGCCAGCCAACCTTTCAAGCATCTGGTCAATAAAAGGGAGAGGAAAGTGATCCTTTCGTGTGGCATCATTCAGCCTCCTATAATCTATGCACATCCTCCACCCTGTCACCGTTCGTGTTGGAATAAGCTCATTCTTCTCATTAACAATGACAGTCATTCCCCCTTTCTTAGGTACTACTTGCACTGGACTGACCCATGGGCTGTCAGATATAGGGAAGATGATCCCAGCTTTACACAACTTCAGGACTTCCTTTTGAACAACCTCCTTCATTGTGGGATTCAATCTTCTTTGAGGTTGTACCACTGGTTTGGAATTATCCTCCAAGAGTATCTTGTGCATGCATATGGCAGGGCTTATGCCTTTCAAGTCATCAATGGTCCATCCCAACGCCTCTTTGTGAGCTTTCAATACTACAAGGAGCTCTTCTTCTTCCTCTGCACTCAATGTAGAATTGATGATCACTGGGAAGCTGTCCTTTTCACCAAGGAATGCATACTTAAGATGAGGGGGTAGGGGTTTCAACTCTTGTTGTGGTGCCTTTTCTTTCTTAGCTTCACTTGGTTCCTCTGATACTTCCAAGTTGTTCTCTTCCTGTTCTTGGATGTCATGGGCTTCCTCCTGTTTCACTTGATGGTTTGTTTCAAGTACTTCTTCAACCAAAGAATCCACCACATCAATCCTCATGTAACTCTCTTTCTCAACGAGGTGTTGCATTGCCTTGGAGACATTTATGGTCATTTGCTCATCATGTACTCTAAAAATTATCTCTCCCTTCTCCACATCAATGATTGTTCTAGCTGTAGCCAAAAAGGGTCTACCAAGAATGACTGAGTTGTTCCCCTCTTCATCCATATCTAGGACTACAAAATCAGCTGGGAATATAAAGTTTCCCACTTTCACCAAGAGGTTCTCAACTACTCCATTTGGTATTTTGATGGATTTGTCAGCAAGTTGGAGTGACATCCTTGTGGGTTTAAGTTCTTCAATCATCATTTTCTTCATCATGGTAAGGGGCATTAAGTTAATGCTTGCTCCCAGGTCACAAAGTGATTTGTCAATGGCCATGCTCCCTATTGTGCAGGGTATAAGGAAGCTGCCAGGATCTTTGAGTTTTGGTGGTAGCCCTTTTTGAATGATGGCACTGCACTCTTGAGTGATAATCACTGTTTCTTTTTCTTGCCAACTTCTCTTCTTGGTGATCAATTCCTTAAGGAACTTTGCATATAATGGCATTTGTTCCAGAGCTTCTGCCAATGGGATGTTGATTTCGAATTTCTTGAAGATTTCTAAGAACCTTGGGAATTATTGGTCCTTTGCTCTTTTATTTATCTTAGTTGGGTATGGAAGCTTGGGTACATAAGCTTTTACTCCTTCATTTTTGTTTTCTTATTGTAGCTTCACATTCTCCTTGTTATCATGGTTGCTTTCTTGACTGGGTGGTTTGCCTTGTGGTTTGACAACCTCTTTGCTTTTTTTAGATGTTAAAGCCTTTTCTTCATCTTGCCTTTCCACTTGTTTTTCCCCTGTGTCTTGCTCCTTGGGTTTTATTGCTTCTTTATTCGAACTTTCTCCAACTACCTTGCCACTCCTCAACTATAGAGCTTTACATTCCTCTCTCGGGTTGGGTATTGTATCACTTGGGAGAACATTGGTTGGTCGTTCAGCTTGTTTGGCTAATTGTCCCACTTGTCGCTCAATACTCTTCATGGTGGCCTCATGTTCCTTTTGTCTCTTGATTAAGGCTTGAGTGGTTTGAGCCAGTGCTTGCAAGGTTGCTTCAAGATTTGAGATTCTGGTCTTATGATGGTCAATTGGGGATATGATGGGGGTTGATTGTTGTTGGAAGTTGTTGGGTGGATTAGTGTGGTAATTTTGTGAGTTAGATGTTGGTGCAGGAAAGTTGTTTTGGTGAGTTTGTGAATTATTATGAGGTGGTTGATATGTGTTTTGTGTTTTTCTATATTGGTTAGTATTGGTGGCATGGTGATTTTGGTTATTTGTGTTACGGTTGTGGTTGTGGTTGTTGTTCTTTTGCCAATGGTTTTCACCCCACTTTAGATTGGGATGATTTTTCCTGGATGGGTTGTATGTATCACCATTAAATTCATCCTGAGAATTTGAAGTGTTCTGCATGTACTGGACTTGTTCTTGTGGCTGTTCAACAGTGGTCCGTTCACCATGGCCCCATTCAAGTGATGATTGATTTGTTGTGTTCACTGATGCTAGTTGGAGACCATCCATTCTCTTTGTTATCATTTCCATTTGTTGTTGGATTTGTTGGTGCATTAACTTATTTTGTGCTAAGATAACGTCAACACCTTCAATCTCCATTACGCCTTTCTTTGGGGCTGGGTTATGTTGCCTCTCTGATGAGTAATAATACTGATTGTTTGCCATAATCTCAATGAGGTCTTGAACCTCCTCAGCAATTTTCATCATGTTGAGTGATCCTCCTGATGAGTAGTCTAGTCCCTTCCTTGCTTCTAAGTTTAACCCTTTATAGAAGTTTTGGAGTTTGACCCAATCACTAAACATGTCAGGTGGACATCTTCTCATCAGTGCCTTATATCTTTCCCAGGCTTCATACAATGATTCCCCTTCCATTTGCCTGAAAGTTTGAACCTCTGTCTTCAACTTGATGATTCTTTGAGGTGGGTAGAACTTTGCTAGAAATCTGCCCATCACGTCATTCCAATTGTTGAGGCTTTCCTTGGGGAATGACTCTAGCCATTGAGTGGCCTTGTCCCTCAAAGAGAATGGGAATAGCAGCAGTTTGTAGACATCTGGATGCACTCCATTTGTCTTCACTGTATTGCATATCATCAGAAAAACTGACAGATGTTGATTTGGGTCATCAAGAGGTCCCCCTCCATATGAGCAGTTGTTTTGTACCAAGGTGATGAGCTGAGGTTTCAACTCAAAATTGTGGGCATGAACATTTGGAGTGGCAATACTGCTCCCACAATGTCTTGGATCAGGGATGGTATAAGAAGATAACACCCTTCTAGGTGGTCCATCATTGTTGTTGACCCCTCCAGGAGGATTGTGCATGTCGTCCTCCATGACTTGGTCTTCTCCCTCTGATTCCTCTTCACCAACTATCCCCTTTCCTCTTTCTGCTCTCCTTACCCTTCGGAGGGTTCTCTCGTCCTCAATATTAAGTCTATTAGCTCCTGACATACACAAACAAAATCAAAATCACAAGTGAAACACTCTAGAACTATAGTGGAATTGGAGTTAGTGAAACAAAGTATCAAACAGTTAGTGGGCTTAACAAAAACAATAATAATAAAAAAATGCTTAATCTAAACTACCATTCACTTAATCATTGTCAATCTTTTCCAATCTCCAGCAACAGCGCCAAAAACTTGATACGTAAAAATGAGATTTCACGTACAACCGGCAAGTATACCGGGTCGCATCAAGTAATAAAACTCACTAAGAGTGAGGTTGATCCCACGGAGATTGGTAGATTAAGCAACTTTAGTTAAATGGTAAATTTAGTCAAGCAGACATGGTTTTGATTTCATGAGAATTGTGATTTTTGAACATAAGTGCAAGAAATTTAAATGACATGGAAAATAAATTGCAAGAAAGTAAAGGTTGCAGAAAGTTAAAGAGCATAAGAGCAAAAAGCAAGAAATAAAGAGACAGAATGTAGATGACAAGAATAATAAATTGCAAGAATGTAGAAGGGAAATGGGGTAATGGGTGTTCAAACAACTAAGAGCAAAAGAATTGAGAATTAATGATGGAAAGAATCATTAGGGATCAGATGCAAATTCTCATGAATTGATGTTGATCAATTCCTTCTCAATCATGGGTATAGATCCATGGCAAGTGGGTAATTGAATCCCAATCTCTTGGTGATTCAATTTCTCCTAACATAACCAATTGCCACTCTCGTGATCTAATTGTTCATGAGAAGAGATGAAGCTTAATTTCTAATCCAAGCCACACAATTTCCAGAATCTCAACTTAGGGAGGTTACATCTCACATACCAACCAAAGTGTATTGATTAAGGAGATTATGAAAGGATGAACTCTAAACTGAACTATGTGGTTCATTTCTCAAATTCACCACACAATTCATATAGATTAACCCCTCTATCTATGGTGATTGAATCTTTGAAGAACAAGAGTTTCCTCTTGGATTAACCACTTGAATTGAGAAGGAGAAGATGATTTATCAGATGCTAAGTTAGCTGGTGAAAAAAGATTGCTCCAGCTAAATGAACTAGAGGAATTCAGACTCAGTGCCTTTGAAAATGCAAAAATTTATAAGGAAAAGGCAAAAAAGTGGCATGACAAGAAGTTGTCATCCAGAGTCTTTGAGCCAGGACAAAAAGTTCTGCTCTTCAACTCTAGGCTCAGACTATTCCCAGGAAAACTGAAATCCCGGTGGCGAGGTCCTTATATGATTACAGGAGTGTCACCATATGGATATGTTGAGCTTTAGGATATTGATTCTAACAAAAAGTTCATTGTTAATGGACAAAGGATAAAACATTATCTTGAAAGCAATTTTGAGCAGGAATGCTCAAAACTGAGGCTTGAATGAGTCTCAGTAAAGGTCCAGCTAAAGACAATAAAGAAGCGCTTGCTGGGAGGCAACCCAGTCATTAGCAGGTTAATTGTTTTATTTAATAAAAGTTTGATATATATTCTTCAAGGTTGATCATTGAAATTGAAGGAATTCACAGAGTTACAGAAGGATTCAGTGAAATAAGCAGAGAAAAGGAGCTTGCTGGCAAGAAAACGCCAGTAAAGGGCATCCTGAGCGTTAAACGCCAGAATGGATACCATTCTGGGCATTTAACGCCAGTAAAGGCACCATTTTGGGTGTTAAACGCCAGAATGGGCACCATTCTGGGCGTTTAACGCCAGAATTGCAGCATCCTGGGCGTTCAGTAAAATGCCCAGTGATAAAGGGGTTTCTGGCGTTTAACGCCAGCCAGGGTGCTTGGCTGGGTGTTAAACGCCCATATTGGCCACCAATTGGGCATTAAACGCCAGAATGGATACCATTCTGGGCGTTTAATGCTAGAAAGGCAGGGGAAGGAGATTTTGCTTTCCACTTCAAATTTTTTCACACTTTCATGTTTTGACCCATAATTTTCTAGATAAAAATGTTACAAATTTTCATCATTCACCCTCAAATTTCAAAAATCCAATAATTTTCTAAATTATTTCTCAAATCTCTTTCAAATCCTTTCCAAATCTTCTTCAAAAGCTCAAGTATTTTCTCAAATTCTTTCCATATCTTCTCAAATCTCTTTCAAAACTTTCGAAATCCCCACCCCTCCCTTATAAATACACATTCGGCCATCCCCTTCTCTTCACCATTCAAATTTGCTTCTCCTCCTCTCTCTCCTCTTTCCTTTCTTTCTCAGCAAACCTCTAAGTTTGGTGTGCTTTTCCGTGATCACTAAGCTAAGGCTCATCAAGACTATGGCTCCCAAAGGAAAATAAACCAATTCAAGAGGCAAGAAAGAGAATAATCCAAAGAATCATTGGAGTCAAGAGAGGTTCTTAACTAAAGAACATGCAGACCATTATCATAAAATAATGGGTCTAAGGTCAGTGATCCCGGAAGTTAAATTCGATCTGAAAGAAGACAAATATCCGGAGATCCAAGAGCAAATTCGAAATAGAGGATGAGAAATTCTAACCAATCCTGAGACAAAGGTTGGAAGAAACATGGTTCAGGAATTCTACTCAAATCTGTGGCTGACAGATAAGCAGAGAATGACTGGAACTGCTTTTCATACCTACAGAACCATGGTCAAAAGGAGAATTATTTAGTTCCATCTGGACAAAATAAGAGAGGTCTTCAATTTGCCTCAACTACAAGATGATCCTGAATCCTTTAATAGGAGAATGGTGAGAGTAGATAAGGGGTTGGATCAAGTTCTAGAGGACATATGCCTCCCTGGAACTAAGTGGATGACCAAATTCAAAAGGTGTCCCAAACCAACTCAAGAGGGGAGATCTCAAACCAGTTACAAGAGAGTGGTTAGACTTCATAGGCGTTCTATTTTGCCCACTAGTAACCGTTCTAAGGTTACTATCAAGAGAGCAGTGATGATTCATTGCATTATGCTGAAAAAAGAGGTGGAGATTCATCATCTGATTGCTTATGAGATTTACACAATTGCAAACAAGAACTCCACTGAAGCCAAAATGGCTTACCCAAGCTTAATCTCTTTGCTATGTAAAGATGCGGGGGTGAGGATGGGAGTAGATGAATTCATCCCAATTGAACATCCAATCACTAAGAAGTCAATGGAAGGACAAATGCAACATAACTCTATCAAAAGGAGGGCGCAGGAGTTCCTCCCTGAACTTCCTGAAATTGACTACTGGACCCGCCTAAAAGCATCTATTGCCAAGCTGCAAGAAGTTATGGAACAACTTAAGGAAGAACAGCAGAATCAAAATTGTATGCTCTGTGAACTGCTGAAGGAACAAGAGAAGCAGGGGCGTGAGCTACAGGAGCTGAAGCGCCAGAAGCTATCCCTTGAAGGATCAAACACCCCACAAGTTGAGGGGGCATCCACTTCTCAAAATCAAGGTTGTTGAGTCCTAACTCTGTGATAACCTCTATCATTAGGAATCAATTTTAGAGTCATTTAAATTTATGTTTTCAATTTTCTTTTTTTTATTATTAGTCTTCTCTTATAATTATCTTTGAGTCTTGTTCTTATTCCATGATTAATAAAATTTAAAGTTCATGACTTAAAGCTATAAATGTCCTATGAATCCATCACCTCTCTTAAAATGAAAAATGCTTTAATCACAAAAGAACAAGAAGTACAGGATTTCAAATTCATCTTTGAAACTAGTTGAATTAGTTTGATGTGGTGACAATACTTTTTGTTTTTTGAATGAATGCTTGAACAGTGCATATGTCTTTTGAATTTGTTGTTTTAAGAATGTTAAAATTGTTGGCTCTTGAAAGAATGATGGAAATGGAGAACTGTTATTGAGGATCTGAAAAATCATCAAATTGATTCTTGAAGCAAGAAAAAGCAGTGAATACAAAAAAAAAGCAAGCAGGAAAAGCCAATAGCCCTTTAAACCAAAAGGCAAGGGTAAAAATAAAAAGGATCCAAAGCTTTGAGCATCAGTGGATAGGAGGGCCTACAGGAATAACATCCTGGCCTAAGCAGCTAAACCAAGCTGTCCCTAACCATGTGCTTGTGGCGTGAAGGTGTCAAGTGAAAACTTGAGACTGAGCGGTTAAAGTCATGATCCAAGGCAAAAAGAGTGTGCTTAAGAAGCCTGGACACCTCTAATTGGGGACTCTAGCAAAGCTGAGTCACAATCTGAAAAGGTTCACCCATTTATGTGTCTGTGGCATATATGTATCCGGTGAAAATACTGGAAAACAAAGTGCTTTGGGCCACGGCCAAGACTCATGAAGTAGCTATGTTCAAGAATCAAAATACTTAACTAGGAGAATTAATAACACTATCTGCATTCTGGGTTCCTACAGAAGCCAATCATTCTGAATTCCAAAGGATAAAGTGAGATGCCAAAACTGTTCAGAGGCAAAAAGCTACTAGTCCCGCTCATCTAATTGGAGCTAAGTTTCATTGATATTTTGGAGTATATAGTATATTCTCTTCTTTTTATCCTATTTGATTTTCAGTTACTTGGGGACAAGCAACAATTTAAGTTTGGTGTTGTGATGAGCGGATAATTTATACGCTTTTTGACATTGTTTTTAGTATGTTTTTAGTATGTTTTAATTAGTTTTTATTATATTGTTATTAGTTTTTATTTAAAATTCACTTTTCTGGACTTTACTATGAGTTTGTGTGTTTTTCTGTGATTTCAGGTATTTTCTGGCTGAAATTGAGGGACCTGAGCAAAAATCTGATTCAGAGGCTGAAAAAGGACTGCAGATGCTGTTGGATTCTGACCTCCCTACACTCGAAGTGGATTTTCTGGAGCTACAGAAGCCCAATTGGCGCGCTCTCAATTGCGTCCTGGGCTTTCCATCAATATATAATAGTCCATACTTTTCCCAAGAATTGATGGCCCAAACAGGCGTTTCAAATCAGCTTCAGAATTTTCGGCGTTTAACGCCGGAACTGGCACAAAAGTTGGAGTTAAACGCCCAAACTGGCACAAAAGCTGGCGTTTAACTCCAGGAAAAGTCTCTACACATGAAAGCTTCAATGCTCAGCCCAAGCACACATCAAGTGGACCCCGGAAGTGGATTTTTACGTCATTTACTCATTCTTGTAAACCTTAGGTCACTAGTTCACCATAAATAAGACTTTTTGCTATTGTATCTGTACCTCATGACACAATACACGTTTCATATTGTACCTTCTACGGCATGAGTCTCTAAACCCCATGGTTGGGGGTGAGGAGCTCTGCTGTGTCTTGATGGATTAATGCAATTACTACTGTTTTTTCATTCAATCACGCTTGCTTCTATTCCAAGATATCACTTGTTCCTCAACTTGAAGAATGTGATGAGCCGTGACACTCATCATCATTCTTACCTATGAATGTGTGCCTGACAACCACGTCCGTTCTACCTTAGATTGAGTCGATATCTCTTGGATTCCGTAATCAGAATCTTCTTGGTATAAGCTAGAATCATTTGGCGGCCATTCTTGAGAATCTGGAAGGTCTAAACCTTGTCTGTGGTATTCTAAGTAGGATTCAGGGATTGAATGACTGTGACGAGCTTCAAACTTGCGATTGTGGGGCGTTGGTGACACACGCAAAAGAATCACTGGATTCTATTCCGACATGATCGAGAACCGACAGATGAATAGACGTGCTGTGACAGAGCGCATTGAACATTTTCACTGAGAGGATGGGAGGTAGCCATTGACAACGGTGAAACCCAACATACAGCTTGCCATGGAAGGAGCCTTGCGTGCTTGAAGAAGAAGATAGTAGGAAAGCAGAGATTAAGAAGATAGAGCATCTCCAAAACCTCAACTTATTTTCCATTACTGCAAAATAAGTATTTATTTCATGTTCTTTTACTTTTTACAACTAAATCTGAGAATTATTGATATCATGACTAAGAGTTACAAGATAACCATAGCTTGCTTCAAGCCGACAATCTCCGTGGGATCGACCCTTACTCACGTAAGGTATTACTTGGACGACCCAGTGCACTTGCTGGTTAGTTGTGCGGAATTACAAAAGTGTGATTGTGATTTCGTGCACCACCAACTCATAGGTATCATTCTCAAGCAAGGACTTCATTTCTTTTTGCATAGCTTCAAGCCATTGAGCTTTGCTTTCATCTTCAACAGCCTCTCCAAAAAAATTAGGTTCTCCCCCATTAGTCAACAAAACAAGCTCATGTGGAGAATACCTTGACGAAGGCTTCCTCTCTCTTGTAGACCTTCTGAGTGCATTTGTAGGAATTTCTAAAGCTGGTTGTTCATCTTGATCATCATCACCAACTTAATCAAGTAGCGTATCAATTGTTTCATCTTCACCTGCACCTGTATCATGCTCATTATTTTGAGTTTCAATTCTACCATCTTCTACCATAGGCATAGAGGGAGTAATATCCAAGTCAGAAAAAGCATCGCTAGGTTGAACCATTGGCTTCTCCGCATTATCAACATCTTTCAATGTTTGATCATCAAGAAAGACAACATCTCTACTCTGAATAACCTTCTTAGTAACAGGATCATAAACCTGTAAACCAAACTCATCCATGCTATAGCCAATAAAAATACACTGCCTAGTCTTTACATCAAGCTTGGATCTCTCATCTTTAGGAATATGAACAAAGGCTTTACATCCAAAGACTCTTAAATGATCATAAGAAACATCTTTACCTGATGATACCTTCTCTAGAACTTTAAATTGCAAGGGAACACATGGTGTCCGATTAAAAACATGAACAATAGTGCTCAAAGCTCCACCCCAAAAGGATTTTGCCAATCCAGACTGTGACAATAAGCACCTAACTCTTTCAACAACCAATATTTTGTTCATCCTTTAAGCCAAGCCATTCAACTGAGGAGCCTTTGGAGGAGTCTTCTGATGTCTTATACCATGATCTTTACAATAAGAATCAAATGGACCTGAGTACTCACCACCATTGTCAGTATGAATGCATTTCAACTTCTTCCCAGTTTCTCTTTTAACAGAAACTTTAAATTACTTGAACACATTCAAAACTTGATCTTTGATCTTCATGGTGTAAACCCATAATTTTCTAGAATGGTCATTAATAAAGGTTACAAAATAGATAGACCCTCCAAGTGTTCTTGTCTTCATCGGCCCACATACATCAGAATGCACCAAGTCAAGTATCTCTAGCTTCCTTAAAGGTGGATTGCTCTTGAAAGAAACTCTGTTTTATTTTCCAGCAAAGCAATGATTGCACTTTTGCAAAGCAACCTTGCAACCAGATTAAATATTTCTCTTGGATAACATATTCATGCCTTTCTCACTCATATGACATAATCTTTTATGCTATAAATCAGTTTCATCAACATACTCAGCAACATTAACAACATCTTTCACAATCTTTTCTTGAGTTAAATAAAGAGTAGAGTGTCGAGTACCTCTAGCAACAACCATGGAACCCTTGGTGAGCTTCCAACTATCACGAGAGAATGAACTATCCATGTCTTCATCACACAACTTACCAATAGAAAGTACTCAAATATCTGGAATATGCTTCACACGCTTCAAAGTCAACTTGGTACCGTTGAAGGTTTCTAAGTAAACCTGTCTAACACCGGCACATTTTGCAACACCTTGATGAACCATTTTCACATCACCAAAATCACCAGGAATATAAGATATAAACAAATCCATCCTAGATGTAACATGAATAAAAGCACCGCTATTAATCACCCAACTAGTGATATTATTAACTAGGCTAACAAATTCAAACTCCTCAACAAGAAAAAATCATCATGAGTTATATTAACCTTGTCTTCATTGCTACCACCATCTTTATTTGTGCTATTGTCTTTACTTGCCTTGGCTTTCTCCTTCTTTATCTACCAACAAAATTTTTTCACATGTCCCTTTTGACCACAATGATGACACTTAATATTTTTATACTTTCCTCGAGACTTGCTTCTGCTTTGATCTCTACTTTTAGGACCTCGACTTTTGTTTCTCCCTCTAGACTAAAAAACAAGAACATCTGAATGTGTAGTTGATGTACCTTGTGACTTTCTTCTCATTTCTTCATTCAAAATACTGTTCTTGGCAAGATCCATAGAGATTACACCATCAGGAGTAGAATTGGTCAATGACATTTTGAGAATTTCCCACGATTCTGGTAAGGAGCTAAGAAGTAACAATCCTTGAACCTCTTCATTAAACTTGATATCCATGGGAGATAACTGATTCATAATTCCTTAGAAGTTATTCAAGTGATCGGTCATTAATGTTCCATCTGTATATTTCAAAGCCAACAACTGCTTGATAAAAAAACATCTTGTTATTCCCAGTTTTTTGAGCATACAACTGTTCAAGCTTAATCCAAAAGGTCCGAGAATGTGTCTCTCAACACATTATCGTCAACCCACTGCCTAATATATCCACAAAGTTGTCTATGCAACAAAGTCCAATCGCCATCAAATTTATCATTAGGCTTCTCTGTACCAAAAACTGATTGATGAAAATTCTTGACATAAACCAAGTCTTTCATCTTTGACTTCCACAAATCATAATTAGGACAATTAAGAATAATCATCCTACTGGTATTAGTATTAGCTTCCATTGTTCACAAAATCACAAGCCGAAAAAAGTACCAACAAGCTCTGATGCTAGTATGAAAGAGCCCAGCAGTGGAAACAACACAAATATTCAATACAAGAACAATATGGAAGTACTCACAACACAATATGGCAGCAACTATGAACAAGAAAATATAGCAAGTAAAGCAATCACAAGAGCACATCAAGATTTTAATGTGGAAAACATTCTCAATGTGAGAGGTAAAAACTATGAGTAATCCAGACCAATAAAATAGCTCCACTATAATAAAATGAGGTACAAGAGAGTCTCAAACAAAGCACAAAAACGTGCATATAACTAGCTAAAATATCAAAGCACCAAAGCTTACAAATGCGAAGCAAGAAGATAAAAAATATCCAAAAAATAGAGCTGTTGTTCGAAGCTTATTTCTTTCTCTGAAGACCATTAATTAAAATCTCCACCTTTCAGAATAAATAACAAGATGAGAAGAATCAGCAATCAAAATTTTAGGTCAATCCAACAGTGAAAGAATGAGAAACTGCTGTTCAAAGAATGCTGCTTTGTGTAAAATTGGAAAACCTATTTTCTCTCTTTCAAAGCCAATTTTTTCCACTGCAGACTTCCAATCAATAACTTCACCGTCCAGAATGAAGAACTAGATGATAGAAATACACAGTTTAAATTTCAAGCCGATCCAACGGTGAACAAAATGAGAAACTTCTATTTGAAATTTGCTACTTTGCATAAAAATGAGAATTCTGTTTTC
The DNA here is from genome assembly GCF_003086295.3 of Arachis hypogaea. Taxonomy (NCBI): domain Eukaryota; kingdom Viridiplantae; phylum Streptophyta; class Magnoliopsida; order Fabales; family Fabaceae; genus Arachis; species Arachis hypogaea. The sequence continues at coordinate 74,816,075 of NC_092044.1, forward strand.
CCTCTTCTCTCTCACTTTGATGGCTACACTCTCTACCTCACAATGACCCCAAAATCTGATTAGGATTGTAACTCAATGAGTGCAAAAGAGACACCCAAAAAATTGGGCTTAGGCCTCACAAAAGAGAGAAAAGAGCCCAACAAGAAGTTGTAGACAACAAAAGCAATATACTCATGGTTAAATTACACAGTTGGTCCCTACACTTTCAGTGAAATTACAAATTGGTACCTACACTTTAAAAGTTTGTAATTGGGTCCCTAAAGAAAATTAAAATTTATAATTTAGTCCTTACCATTCAAAAAGTGTTGATTTGACAAAATATTTTCAGCATATGCTGAGAAGATTCTGTTAAAATAGAGATTATGTTGAGAATATTCTGTTAAATCAAACACTTTTTGAATGGCAGAGACTAAATTACAAATTTTAATTTTCTTTAGGGATCCAATTACAAACTTTTAAAGTATAGGGACCAATTTGTAATTTCACTAAAAGTGTAGGGACCAACTGTGTAATTTAACCTATACTTATATAATAGAACTCAGACAACAATTACTAAGGGAACATTGCAAGTCAACCAAGAGTAAAAGTTCAATTTACCAAATAAGTAAGAATACTAAAATGTTGAAAGTTTGTAAATGTATATGGCAATGCCTTCTCTTACATCAACATCAGATCAGACAAGTAAGTATTTTTGTTTGCAGTGGTGATGGACAAAGTCAGTCACGAGCTTCAAAGTTTGATTGCTACTATGGTCCAACACAAAAGTTCAATAACCATAACAATGTGCCAAATCTTCCATATTTTGACACAAATGTGAAAAAAATACATAAATAAATGAAATAAGAATACATTTTGATTAAACTAAAAGAAAGCTTTTCATTAGCTTAGTAAAATGCCATACATGAATGTGCATTGTGAAGAACTGACAGAAATAAATTCTCCCATAAAAATTAATTCATGTGAATTAGTTATATATAATTAGTGCACTACCAATATTTCCAAATTTTTTATTGATAAATAAACTGAACATAACTCAAACAACTGATTTTGTAGAGGAGTAAGACAATGTTCTTAAAAATAAACAGAATAGAGCAAGTGCAGCACCTTGTAATATCTTTTTTTCATCATTCATCTTTTTTTTTAAGCTCACCATTAGTAACACTTCTTCAATAATCATCAGAGGAAAACACATAGACATAAGATGCCTATCACTATAAGGTAACCGGGAAATAGTAGTGGTTTTTTTGGGGTTTAGAGCGTGGAGATTTGATTTTGCGACGGTTCTAATGAACCGCTGGCACAACCGCAGCAAATTAGATAATTAATTTTGCAGTGGTTGCAGACCGCCGCTATTTTCGTTAGTGGATTTTAAAAAAAACTGCGGCGATTTTAAAACCGCTGCAAATTTATGTGGGTTTTCTTTAAAAATGCCACGGTTTTCATACAAGAGCTTAAAAAAGCTAATTAACTACATAAATGGTTTATACTATTTCTCTTTACTATAACCTATTTTCTTTACATCGTATTTATTAAACTTGAGATATTAACATAAAAAAATACTAAATAAAAAATAGATAGATATATAATCACAAAAAAGGAACTAAACTAACCCTGTTATCCAAAAGATTATCCCAGGCGTTGCCACTAAGAGTATAGTGGATTGCAAATTTAAGCAAATCAAGAGGCACGTAGGTCACTAAACTATAGAGCCAGATTACACCAGCCCAATCCCATTCGATTCCCTTGATTCTTGCAAAGCTCTAGTTAGCATATACTGCAAGAGCAGTTGCCACCTGCCAATTACAGAAAGTTTTTCAGTTAGAATAGAAGAAAACTAAGTCAACACATATCTTTACATATTAGGTTGCTGAGAGAAGAACAAAGAGAATTAAGATTACCAGCTGAGCAATCATGGAAGAACCCAGTAGAAAAAGACCAAGTCTTTCAATGTAGGACCAACTGCAAGACCTAGTGACGAAAATTAGTGCCCGACTAATAATTCTGACTTGTAGATAAAGGGCTGCCATCTTTTCTGGAGGGCTATGTCTCAGAGAACTTACACCAAACTTGTCTTGCAACAACAGAAAGTTAGTGTTCATAACTATCACAATTTTCACTAGTAGGTGATAACATGTGAACTTTCATAAATGAATCTAATCTATAATTTTATAATGGAGCTCATCCCTACCAGTTTCTATCTACAACCAAATATACTAAATGAAATGTGAAATTAAATTGATTATCGAGAAGAAGTCAATGCCCTTCATAAGCCAGAAAAATACTACTATCATTAGAGCCAGGTAACTTCCAAGCACAATACCAGTAGCTAATATATCCCTCAATTTCCAGCTATCAGGTTGTTGGGGGTGGTTTCACTCTATCCTTGGATATTCTCATAATGGTACCTAAAGGGATGATGGTGAAGGAAAATTAAGTTGAAAAATCACACAACAGTCTAGGCAAACTATATGAAGGTCATTCTGCACAATATTATCTTACCATCATTTAGTATGGCCATGATCAACACCATAAAGGGTGCAAAATCAAACTTCCAAATCAATGCACTAAACATGAAATCAAACTACAAAATAAGAAGTAAATCAAATAAAATTATATGAACTATTTAATTAGTTATGTAAGTGAATTTTTTGGTTGTTCACCTTGTTTCTACATTTACCACAATACGAATGGTGATTGACACTGCATATATCTGCCATAAGCAAAAATGAAAAATTTTGCAATGTTAGAACACTAAAATATCAAAAAAGTAGAATGAAGTGATTAAATTCTATATGAAAGAAAACTAACGGTATAGTTCTTCATCCTTTGGAAAATTGCTGAGATGATATGAAAACAGAGAATTAGTGAGTAGAGAAGATGAGACTAAGCTAGATTGCATGAGATGAAGTGTATTATTAACGTTCTTATCAGTATGAGTAACAACGATGATATATATAGATACATCACATACTTACCTTACAAAAAACAAGATAAAAAAGGATAAAGATTAACTAACTAATATAAAAATGTAACTACTCTTTAACTATATCAATTGCAGAATTTATATCAATATAGATACTCCCCACAATAGAAATTTACAAAGACTTAAGCACGAGGTACAAAGTAAGTATATGCTCGAGAAGCCCGATCTGCCCAAATACTAACCCATCAAAAACTATATGGAAATTGGAAAATTTTCAACAATTATTTGAAGAAATTTAAAAGCGGCTTATAACTTGATAATGTATCTCCATGCAATGGATAATTTTGAGCAATGGATAATTGAAGTTTTTGTAAATTCAAAATATGAATTCGGATTTTGGGTTATTAACTAATGGTTTTCAAAAAGGTTTGGGTTTTTGGATGATTAACAGTTGGGTTTTAAAAAGATTCATAAGACGAGCGATGATCATTGAAATCAAAAAATAGTTTTCTTTTAAATATCCTCTTATAACAATTCTTAAAAACCCTCTACTGAGAACCAGTGAGGACGATGTTCTCACCCCCTACAGATTTTTCTTTTCAGGATGGATGAAAAGTTATAAGGAGTTTTTTTATCATCTAATTGTATTCTATGTTATTATATATACAATTATAGTTTTTCTTCACCTTTATTATTATATTTATAAGAGGGATAGGAGTTGTAATGATATGTATGTATGTATATTTGTAAATTACTTATATAAGAAGTTTTGTATTTGAACTGGGTTATATATGCATGATTGATTGAAATAAAAAGTATTTTCGGTTTTTTAAAGAAAACAGTGATATGGCTTCACGTTAAAGGCTCATATTTTATTATTAAATATATGTAAGTCGATGTAATATTCTTGCTATCAGAGTTGCATAGCCAGAAACATGACATTCTGACAGTAAGGGTGTTACACATCTAATTCTTAATAAGGTTGCAACCATTTAGCATATAATAACAAGATAAGTAGCAAGTCTAAGTACGCTATTACAAGCATAATAATTAGCAAGCTTTCGTAGTGCTCATATCATTATTGTGAACCAAAACCATAACAATTCCTCTTCAAATCCCTCATGTTTAATTTTATCTATTTAAAGAAGTAAGATAAACAAGTCTTTGTAAAGAAACACATGCTTGATTTCCTATAATAAAATATAGCAATTTTGGAGAAAAATAAAGAGTACAAAATAAAAATCCCAAAATGAAGTGAATTGATAACACTAGGCAACCATTATTGTAGGGATTAAAAGGCAAATTAGAAGACATACCTTTGTTGATTCATATATAGGTTCGAACAACAAGATCACATTCACCCGGTTTTGATAGCTTTCACCACAACATTTATTTGGTTTTGAGAACCTTAGCTAAAATAGAAATTGGGCTTGTAACAAACACAATTAGCTAGTATAATTAGACAAATTTCAAGAATTTGTCTTGTTTTTCTACTCTAGCAATGTGAAAAAATCAATTCAATGACCTAGGAAAAAAAGAAGACAAAATAAGAAAGCAAATACCCAAACAAACAAAAAAAGGAAAAAGGAGCAGAACCAGTGATGGATGGTGACAGTGAAAGGTTAGCGATGACATGGACTGGAGGCGACGACAGAAGTAGGATGCTCACGCATCTATAGCAGATTTGAACAACGCACACATAGAACGAGATGGCGAGTAGATCCGGAAGAAGAGACAAAATAGAGGAGCTCGACATTGGTAGAAGTAGCACCGATAAAAGTTTGGGATAAAGGTCGGAGTAGATAACAACCAGGGACGACGGTGAGAAAGGTCGAGGAATGAGCAAATATAGGGAGAGTGAAACATAGAATGAAACAAAAAGAGGGCAAGTTGAGACTGAACCCTTAATGGATTAAAAGAGTCAGGTTAGCGGCGGGTTTTGTAAAATCACTACAAAATCAAAGTATACCATTGCTCTTCTCAAAATCGCAGCCTGAATCAACGTTAAATTGGCACATAGTGGCGGCTATCAAAATAGACACTAATAATCTGTCGCTATCCTCCGCTTCTGTTGTAGTGTGTGTTCAAATATTGGCAACTAAGCACTCCCAAACACAAAATAGAACAACAAAACACAAACCTAAGAATGCAATACTAAAATCACATTGCTAAATTATGACTACTCAAAAAAGAAACAACAATTTAAATCAAACCTAGGAGGTATTTGATGGTGAACGACAAATAGGTAGAGTTTTTGTCTTTCGACATGATGGAACTCGAAACTACAAAAACAATGAAAAGAAGAAAATGATTATGTGAGCTTCTTCAATCGATTAAACTAAAAGAGATATGTGTGGAGAGAGAGCGAGAGAGAGAGAGAGAGAGAGAGAGAGAGAGAGAGAGAGAGACGTATACTGGAACTATTGTTGTTTATTCAACAATTTAACCAAATTAATCAAGTAGTATGTAAAATCAATCTACAAGCCTTCAACGATGATGATGGAGGAAGAGATGCCTGAGGACCAAGGCTAAGGCAAGAGGCTTGAGAGAAAGAGATGAACGGCAGAGAGTTGTCGATTTGCCTGAGAGGATAGAGCACGACACCACGGCGGAGTAGAGAAAAGGTTTCAGAATGCGGAGCAAAGCAGAGGTTTCAGAATGGTGTGAGCGGAAGAACACAACGTAGCAGAGTAGAACAAGGCACGAGCTCGAGCAATGAGGAACACAACGATGGCGAGCAGAGAAGAGGGATTACAGGAGTGGCAGATCTGGCAATGCAAGTTAGAAACAACAACACCAGTACAAGGCAGAGACGGTGCTGGAGGTGAAGAAAGTGGTGATGGCAACTTCTCTCTCCGTCATCTTCTTCTCCTTGTTTTTCTTCTTCCTCCTTTGATGGCAGTTCTCCCTTTATTTTTTTTTATTCGTCACTCTCTATCTCTCTCCCCTCATCGTGCTCATTTTTTCCTTCTCTCTTCTCTTTCTTCTTCTCCCCACTTTTTATCGCGCAATAAAGAACCTTAATCCTCTTTGTTGGTCTTTTCTACTAATTTTAACTTTGTGTTTTATTGTTCTGTTTTTTGTTATTAAGTTGAATTTGTTTTATTTCAAAATTGATAGAAACTGAAAATCAAAGTTAAAATATGTATTAAAGATAAGATTTATTTTTTGGAAGAGGCATTAAAATTTTAGACAATACTTAGAAAATAAAGTTTAAATAAATTTAAAGAAACTCTTAAAAAAAGTAAGTTATTAGCTTTATAATAGTTGCTTCTGTATATTTGATGGAGCAATACCTAATAAGTGTCTTTTAATTTATCAAAAGCATCACATATAGTGTGTTGATTAAAAATATATTGTTATAGTTCTATTTTTTTGTCACTAGTATAAAGTATTGTCTATATATATTTTAGACAATATTTTTTAAATGCTGTTTTGAATATATGTTGCAATAGAAAAAAAATGTTATAATGAATCCAAATAAAATTTATGGAAATAACAAATAGAAGAAAAACAACACAATCAATTTTCCACAAATGAAGCATCTCAGCCTGCGATTCTCAAATTAAAAGAATAATAAAAATAAAAAAAAATCCAGCAACAACCAATTCAAATTCAAAACAAAAGCAAAACCAAATTAAGATAGAAGAGGTGAGCAGCGACCCATACTAAAGGGAGGAGACAACGCAAGGCAGGACGACGATAGCATGAAAATGCAAGGCAGGGGGCAATGAAACGACAACACAAGGTAGGGGAGCATACAACAGAGACAAGGCTAGGGAAGCAATATGCCACTGAGAGAGTGTAACACTCTATCACACAGAATGTTATGCTGAGGTGGCAAGGTATTATGACCTCTAAAATTATATATATATATATATATATATATATATATATGTATATATATATATATAGTTGAAAGGAATTTTATAACGAGGAGCTTTTGAAAGATAGTCTAAAACAGAAGTCGTAACGCTCACGTCAACAAAAAATTGCGTACAAAGAAAAGTAAGATATATATATATATATATATATATATATATATATATATATGAATAATAAAAAGGGAGTGTCAAAAGATACAAAATGTTCAAGCTCCAGGCTCAACCTGCGAAGCCATGGTTGGCCAGAGAATATTTACATAAATATACATAATCCAAATATCCCAAAACAGATAAAACAACAACGTGTTTCTCCACATCGACCTTTAAGAGGGACAAAATAAAGTTAAATATATAGACGATAATTTAAATACAGAATAATAAACATATAATGTCAAAATACAGTGTCCCAAGAAATAATACTTCGCTTGCAGAATGAAGTCCAAACACTTACCGAGGTGCCTCTCGACCTACATCTAAAAAATGACAATATTGTATGGGATGAGAGCTGGGGGTTCTCAGTATGGTTAAGGTGCCCACATATATAATAAATAATGTCCTAGAAAAGCCAGAGGTAATCCTAGAACTTCGACACTCAGATATAAACTTAAGGGAATAAACTAAACCATAAATTTGGCAAAACTCTCTAAGGTACCCAAGTCACAATATAACTCTAACCCTGCAGCTTACTGATGAGCGGATAATTTATACGCTTTTTGGCATTGTTTTTAGATAGTTTTTAATATAATCTAGCTACTTTTAGGGATGTTTTCATTAGTTTTTATGCTAAATTCACATTTGTGGACTTTACTATGAGTTTGTGTGTTTTTCTGTGATTTCAGGTAATTTCTGGCTGAAATTGTGGGACCTGAGCAAAACTCTGATAAGGAGGCTGACAAAGGACTGCTGATGCTATTGGATTCTGACCTCCCTGCACTCGAAATGTATTTTCTAGAGCTTCAGAACTCCAAATGGCGCGCTCTCAATGGCGTTGGAAAGTAGACATCCAGAGCTTTCCCGCAATATATAATAGTCCTTACTTTATTCGGGATTAGACGATGCAAACTGGCGCTCAACGCCTGTTCTACGCTGCATTCTAGAGTAAAAGGCAAAAAACACGTCACGAATCAGAGTTGAACGCCAAAAACACGTTACAACTTGGCGTTCAACTCCAAGAGAAGCCTCTGCACGTGTAAAGTTCAAGCTCAGCCCAAGCACACACCAAGTGGGCCCCGAAAGTGGATTTCTACATCAATTACTTACTTCTGTAAACCCTAGTAGCTAGTCTAGTATAAATAGGACGTTTTACTATTGTATTAGACATCTGGGATTGTAATTTTGATCCTGTGATCACGTTTTAGGGGCTGGCCATTCGGCCATGCCTGAACCTTCATCACTTATGTATTTTCAACGGTGGAGTTTCTACACACCATAGATTAAGGGTGTGAAGCTCTGCTGTACCTCGAATTTTAATGCAATTACTACTATCTTTTATTCAAATTCAATCTTATTTCTGTTCTAAGATACTACTCGTACTTCAATCTGATGGATGTGATGATCCGTGACACTCATCATCATCCGTCCCTATGAACGCGTGCCTGACAACCACTTCAGTTCTACAAGCGAAAGCTATAGTGTGTATCTCTTGGATTCCTAATGCATGACGCATGGTTGCCATCGCTTGACAACCGAGCCTTCCATTCCGTGAGATCAGAGTCTTCATGGTATAAGCTAGAATTGATGGCGGCATTCATAAGAATTCGGAAAGTCTAATCCTTGTCTGTGGTATTCCGAGTAGGATTCCGGGATTGAATGACTGTGACGAGCTTCAAACTTGCGATTGTTGGGCATGATGACAAACGCAAAAGAATCAAGCGATTCTATTCCAACATGATCGAGAACTGACAGATAATTAGCTGTGCCGTGACAGAGCATTTGGACCTTTTTCACTGAGAGGATGGGATGTAGCCATCGACAATGGTGATGCCCTACATACAGCTTGCCATGGAAAGGAGTAAGAAGGATTGGATGAAGGCAGTAGGAAAGCAGAGATTCAGAAGGAGCACAGCATCTTCATACGCCTATCTGAAATTCCCATCGATGATCTACATAAGTATTTCTATCTTTATTTTCTGTTTATTTATTATTATTATTCGAAAACTCCATAACCATTTATTATCCGCCTGACTGAGATTTACAAGATGACCATAGCTTGCTTCATACCAACAATCTCCGTGGGATCGACCCTTACTCACGTAAGGTTTATTACTTGGAGACCCAGTGCACTTGCTGGTTAGTTGTGCGAGGTTGTGAAGAAAGTGCTGAGTTATAAACGCGCGTATCAAGTTGAATGTCATTATTAGAGATCACAATTTCGTGCACCACTTAATTTCTATCCCATTTAACTCTAACCATTTATTTCACTTTCACCTATCATAACATTCTATACATCTTACTGCTTACTAATAAATAATTGTTAACCAACCCTTATCACTGGTCTAACCAGTCACGGCCTATGTCCAAAATCAAACCAGCTTGGCATCCGGCCCAAATAAACTCAACCCGACCTCCGGCCGATTTCAAAACAATTCATCATTATTATCAGTCCACCACCAAAGTACTCGAAACAAAAAGACAATCACAAACACAAGCAAATACAAGGCAAACATATTTAAAGAACAGTTACAACAAGTATCACAGTATCAGTTATACAGAATTTATTAGATAGGCAAACCAAAATAATTATGCACACCCAACCAAAGCAAACAAATGCAGTATAATGAATACTTGCCCTACTGGCCGTGAGCTCATGTGTCGGTTAAATCGCCCGAACCCGACACATCTAGTAGCTAACCCAGCCATTTGTCTATAGGTTACGCATCTCCAGGAAGATCATAAATGAAGAAGAGTGCCTTTCCACATATGAGGAGCGTGCCTTTACACCTTCTCCTAGAGGATATACAAAGGAGAGTGCCTTTCTAGCTTGTAACTAGAGAAGAATGTGGTGCGAAACAATACGAAGAAGAGTGCATTTTCACCTTTCCCACATCCACATCACGACAAGAGAGGGAATCCTCCGTCCTCAAGTTGCCACACAATTTACGTCACGACAAGAGAGGGAATCCTCCATCCTCAACTTGCCACTCGATAAAGTTTTCAGTTAACTCACAAGCAGGATCACACCCAGACCCTGCCATCTCGGTGATGACCGGATTGTTTACACACCCATTAGTACTATTTTCTTAGTGCTTTTGGTTATGTTTTGTTAAGTTTTAACAAGGTTTAGTAGGTTTTAATGCACAAATAAATTTTTGGATGCTACTTTGAGTTTTTGTCTTTTTCCTATGTTTTTGATTTTTGGGTGATTCTGGCAAGTTTTCGAAAAGCCTGATTCAGAGACAGAGAAAGGGCTGCAGATGCTGTCAGATTTTGACTTCCGTGCATTCAAGCGAGCATTTCTAGAGCTATATGGGTCGAAATGATGCCCTCTCAACGGCATTGGAAAGCTAACTTCCAGGGCTTTCCATAAATATATAATAGTTTATACTTATTTTTGGAAATGATGGCCCAAAACGGGAGTTGAACGCCCATCTGACGCCCTATCTGGCATTTCAACGCCTAAAAGGGAGCAAGTTGGCGTTTGGACACCCAAAAGGGAGAAAGCCTGGTGTCCAACGCCACAAGAGGAGTCTCAGCATATGGAGTCACCCCAACCTCAGCCCACACACTCACTAAGTGGGCTCAAGAAGTGGAATTTTGCACTAAGAGTCTAGTCTGTCTTAATTCTATAATCTGTAGTTATTAGATTAGAATTTAAAGGAGAAGATCACCCATGATAGGATCTTCTACCACCTATTTTTGAATTACACACTATTTTCTGTTAGCCATGACTAAACCTCCTAAGTTAGGGTTAGGAGCTCTGCTAATTCTCATGGATTAATAATATTACTGTTTCTATTTCAATATGTCTGATTCTATTCTCTTATGCATTCTCATTCTTCAATCTCAATGAATTGAGGGTGAACCATGACATTCATCCTTGTTCTACATGGGTTCTGTGTGAGTCCAAACCCAGATAGCATTGAACTAAAGCTAGAGAATGAAATGCGGATTCGAAGAGCGTGCCTGGGCAACTTTGAATACGTGACATGAAATCTCGTTGACCATGGGTTACTGAGGTTTCTGTGGTGCTAAGGCTAGATTCATAGAAGCAGCACTTTCTGATCCAAAAGATCCGACCTTGTTTGTGGCATTTTGAGAAGGATTGCGAAGGGGAGTGGATTTCTTAGAGCTTCATCTTCGGCTACAGTGAGAAGCCATGAGTCAACTTGATGAAAGGACATGAGTTTCTTGGATATGGTGGACTGCTGTGGTTAGAAGTGATTAACTTGATGAGAGGACATGAGTTAGTCACTTACGGCAGCCATTGAATGAATCATTTGTTATTGAAGTAGATAGTAAGAAAAGTTAATCCGAAAAGAATACACATCTCTGAAGCCTTAATTGAATCTTTATCACTATTTTCACATCAATCTGGTATTTCATTCTTTACTATTTCGTTCATGCTTTAATTACTAATCATCCTTTCTAATCATCTTTTTTGATCGCATGACTTAGAATTACAAGGTAGCCATTGTTTGCTCAATCCGACAATCTCCATGGGATTCGACCCTCAATCACCTGAGGTATTACTTGGACGACCCGGTGCACTTGCCAGTTCAGTTGTGCGGAGTTCAATTTCCCGCAGCAAGTTTTTGGCACCATTGCTGGGGATCGTTCTAGATTGACAAACTACCGGACTATCTTGTTGCTTAGATTAGGTACTTTTTACGGTTTATTTTCTCTTTTAATTGTGTTTATTGTTTTCTTTTTAAAAAAATTTTCAAACATTTTTCTTTTGTTTGAGTCTTATGTCAATCTTTAAGTTTGGTGTCTTTTTGGTGTTTCGTGGTTTTTCTTTCCTTTAATTTTTTGAAAACTTCCTCTTAATTATTCTTTCTTGGTGTTCGAATTGTTCTTGATATTTTCTTGTTTGATTTTTAAAAAAATTTAAGTTTGGTGTCTTTTAGTTTTTTTTCTTTAATTTTCAAAAATTAGTGTCATTTGATCTTACATTTGTAAGTTTGGTGTCTCTTAGTTGGTTTTCCTTTTCCTTAAAATTCGAAAGTTCAAAAAAATTTTTCCTTTTATCTTTGTTTAAATTTTTGAAAATCTTGCTATCTTTTCTCATCTTGATTTAAAAATTTTAAGTTTGGTGTTTTCTTGTCAGTAAATTTTAAATTCTAAATTTTAAATCTTATCTTCTCAAATATTTTTCAAATCTTTATCTTATCTTTTTCCTATCTTTCTTTAAATTTCAAAAATCCTATCTTAGCTTATTTTAAATTCAAATTTTAAAAATTCAATTTCAAAATTTAAAATTTAAAATTCAAATTTAAAATTTCAAAACCAAATCTTTTTCAAAATTTAAATTGCAAATCTTATCTTTTCAAATCTTTTGTAATATTTATCATATCTTTTTACTTTAAATCTTTCCTATCTTATCTTCTTTTAAAACTTTTAAAAATTCAAATTATTATCTTTTTAAATCTTTACTATCTTTTAAAGTTTGATTTCCAAAATTTTTAATTTTTAAATCTCATTTTTCTAAAATCTTTTTAAATCTTTATCTTATCTTCCTTTTTAAATTTTAGAAACTTAGTTATCTTATCATCTTTTTAAATTCAAAACTTTTAAATTTCAATTCTTTGCTTTCTTTTAAATTTAAATCTTTGTTTGACTTTTTCTTTCTTTTATTTTCAAAAACTACTTTTGAAATCACATTTAATTTTTAAATCCTTTTAGTTAATTAGTTTTTTTAACTTTTAATTTCTTTGTTATTTTCGAAAATCAATTTAATAAATAAAATAAAACAAAAATAATTTTAATTTTAATTTTCTTTTTCTTCTAAAAATTCGAATTCTCTTACTCCCCTCACATTCAAATTCCATCTCTTCCTTTACCTCTATTCTTTTTATCTTCACCTCACTGGAAGTGCTCTATATTCTGACATATAGACACCTACCTTACCATTTCCTTGTTTCTTGAATGTGTGAAAAGGAACAGGAAGAGTTTATTATGGACCCAAATGGGAATGAATAGTTCAGAAGAACCTTGGGATCCTATACGTCCCCCACTCCTGACTTCGATGGAAGAAGTATCAGTATATCACCTATTAGAGCAAGCAATTTTGAGCTAAACCCTCAACTGAGTACTCTAGTGCAGCAAAGCTGTTATTACCATGAACTTCGACAAGAAGAAGCCACAGAGTTCATTGCAAATTTTTTGTAAATAGCTGACACAGTATGCACTGAGGGAGTGGACCAGGATGTCTATAGATTGCTACTCAATAAAGGATCAAGCAAAGAGGTGGTTGGATAACCAACCCAAATCTAGCCTGAAAACATGGAGTCAGCTAGTAAACAAGTTTTTAAATCAATACTTTCCTCCAAAAAAGTTCACCCAGCTAAGACCAGACATCCAAGGCTTTAGACAAGAGGATAATGAATCTCTTCATGATGCTTGGGAAAGGTACAGAAGGATGCTCCGGAAATGCCCCACTGAAATATTTTTAGAATGGGTGCAACTAGACATCTTTTATTACGAGCTCACAGACGTGGCTAGAATATCTCTAGACCACTCGGCTGGTGGTTCTATACACATGAGGAAGACGATTGAGGAAGCTCATGAACTCATTGAGACAGTTGCCATCAACCAACATCTGTACTCATCTGATGAGACTTTGACGAAAGGAGAGGTTAAGGCAATTGATGAGCGGATAATTTATACGCTTTTTGGCATTGTTTTTAGGTAGTTTTTAGTAAGTTTAAGCTACTTTTAGGGATGTTTTCATTAGTTTTTATGTTAAATTCACATTTCTGGACTTTACTGTGAGATTGTGTGTTTTTCTGTGATTTCAGGTAATTTCTGGCTGAAATTGAGGGACTTGAGCAAAACTCTGAAAAAGGCTGACAAAAGGACTGCTGATGCTGTTGGAATCTGACCTCCCTGCACTCGAAATGGATTTTCTGGAGCTACAGAACTCCAATTGGCGCGCTCTCAACGGCGTTGGAAAGTAGACATCCAGGGCTTTCCAGCAATATATAATAGTCCATACTTTATTCGAAGAATGACGACGTAACTTGGCGTTGAACGCCAAGTTCATGCTGCTGTCTGGAGTTAAACGCCAGAAAAACGTCATGATCCGGAGTTGAACGCCCAAAACACGTCATAACCTGGAGTTTGACGCCAAGAAATGCCTTAGCTCGTGGATTGATCAAGCTCAGCCCAAACATACACCAAGTGGGCCCCGGAAGTGGATTTATGCATCAATTACTTACTCATGTAAACCCTAGTAGCTAGTCTAGTATATATAGGACATTTATCTATTGTATTAGACATCCTGGATTGTATTTTGAATCCTGTGATCACGTTTTGGGGGCTGGCCATTCGGCCATGCCTGAACCCTTTGCTTATGTATTTTCAACGGTGGAGTTTCTGCACACCATAGATTAAGGGTGTGGAGCTCTGCTGTACCTCAAGTATTAATGCAATTCTATTGTCTTTTATTCAAATCTCTCTTATTCTTATTCCAAGATATTCATTCGTACCCAAGAACATGATGAATGTGATGAGTCAGATTACCCTCATCATCATTCTCACCCATGAACGCGCGTGACTGACAACCACTTCCGTTCTACCTTAGGCCGGGCGCATATCTCTTAGATTCCCCAACAGAATCTTCGTGGTATAAGCTAGATAGATGGCGGCATTCCTGGGAATCCGGAAAGTCTAACCTTGTCTGTGGTATTCCGAGTAGGATTCCGGTAATGAATGACTGTGACGTGCTTCAAACTCGCAAGTGCTGGGCGTTAGTGACAGACGCAAAAGAATCAAGGGATTCTATTCCAGTAGGAGCGGGAACCAACCAGTGATTAGCCGTGCTGTGACAGAGCGCGTGAGCATAGTTTTCACTGCGAGGATGGGATGTAGCCATCAACCATGGGTGATGCCTCCAGACGATTAGCCATGCGAGTGACAGCCGCAGAGGATCATTTTCCCGAGGGGATTGAAAGTAGCCACCGCTGATGGTGAACCCCTATACACAGCTTGCCATGGAAAAGAGTAAGAAGGATTGAGTTAAAGCAGTGGGAAAGCAGGCGTTCTTGAGCCATACAGTATCTCCATTCGCTTGTCTGAAATTCTCACCAATGAATCTGCATAAGTATTCTTATCCCTTTTATTTATTTTATTTATCCAATTTAATTCCATTTGACTCTATGATTCCAATCACTAACTGAGATCTACAAGGTGACCATAGCTTGCTTCATACCAACAATCTCTGTGGGATCGACCCTTACTCGCGTAAGGTTTGTTACTTGAACGACCCAGTACACTTGCTGGTTAGTTGAACGGAGTTGTGTCCACTCGTGCCAATTTCTAAATTCCATAATTTTACAATGAATGCAAATCAAAGAATAGTGATCACAATTTCGTCCACCAAGTTTTTGGCGCCGTTGCCGGGGATTGTTCGAGTATGGACAACTGACGGTTCATCTTGTTGCTCAGATTAGGTAATTTTCTTTTCAAAAATCTTTTTTAAAATTTTTCTTTTATTTTTCGTTTTTCTAAACTTTATTTTCGAAAAAAATTAATAAAAATACAAAAAAATTAGAAAATCATAAAAATCAAAAATATTTTGTGTTTCTTGTTTGAGTCTTGTGTTAATTTTTAAGTTTGGTGTCAATTGCATGCTTTTAAAAATTTTTCTTGCATTTTTCGAAAATCTCATTCATTCATAGTGTTCTTCATGATCTTCAAGTTGTTCTTGATAAGTCCTCTTGTTTGATCTTGATGTTTTCTTATTTTGTGTCTTTCCTTGTTTTTCTTGTGCACTTTTGCATTCATATTTTCCATGCATTAAAGATTTCTAAGTTTGGTGTCTTGCATGTTTTCTTTGCATCAAAAATTTTTCAAAATAATGTTCTTGATGTTCATCATGATCTTCAAAGTGTTCTTGGTGTTCATCTTGACATTCATAGCATTCTTGCATGCATTCATTGTTTTGATCTAAAAATTTCATGCATTGAGTATTTTTGTTGTTTTTCTTTCTCATAATTAAAATATTCAAAAAATCAAAAAATATCTTTTCCTTATTTTCCTCCAAATTTTCGAAATTTTGGGTTGACTTGGTCAAAAATTTTTTAAAATTAGTTGTTTCTTACAAGTCAAGTCAAAATTTCAATTTTAAAAATCTTATCTTTTCAAAATCTTTTTCAAAAATCATATCTTTTTCATTTTTTATAATTTTCGAAAATTTCAAAAATCTTTTTCAAAATATTTTCAAAATCTTTTTCTTATCTTTTATATCTAATTTTCGAAAATTAACTAACAAGTAATGTGATTGGTTCAAAAATTTGAAGTTTGTTACTTTCTTGTTAAGAAAGGTTCAATCTTTAAGTTCTAGAATCTTATCTTGTAGTTTCTTGTTAGTTAAGTAATTTTAAAAATTAAATCTTTTTCAAAATATCTTTTTCTTAAAAATCTTTTTATCTTTTTATCTTATCTTTTTCAAAAACTTTATCTTTTTCAAAATTTGATTTCAAAATATCTTATCTAACTTCTTATCTTCTTATCTTTTTCAAAATTTGATTTCAAATCTTTTTCAAATCAACTAACTAACTTTTTGTTTGTTTCTTATCTTTTTCAAAACCAACTAACTACCTATCCCTCTCTAAATTTCGAAAATTCTCCCTCTCTTTTTCAAAAATTCTTTTTGTTTTAAATTTTAATTTTAATTATATTTTGTCTTTGATTTTCGAAAATTACTAACCTCTTTTTCAAAAATTATTTTCGAAATTTCTCTTCTCTTCTCTTATTCTATTTAATTTATTTATTTACTAACAATTCTCTTCACTTCTCTTCATCTCAAATCACCACCTCTATCCTTACCCATTCTTCTTCACTCTTCTTCCCTTTCTTCTTCTACTAACATAAAGGAATCTCTATACTGTGACATAGATGATTCCACTTTCTTTTCTTGTTCTCTTCTTCCCTATATGAGCAGGAACAAGGAAAAAGACAAAAGATTCCACCTCTGAGTCATGGGAGATGGAAAGACTAATATAAGTCGTCATAGCTCAGTGGTAGAACATGTGGCTGCAAATCAAGAGATCCCTGAGATACCTCAGGGGATAAATTATCCTCCACACAACTATTGGGAGCAAATAATGATAAAAACACCAAAATCACTAGGGATCATGCAACAGAAGCAAGGAAGAGACATAAAGGAGCTCAAAAAGCACCATTGGATCTTCAAGAAGGCGCCACCCTCACTCAGGTGGACTCATTCCTTGTTCTAAATTTTTTCTTTCTTTTTCCTACTTTTCGTTTTTTTTATATGTTTATCTACTTCATGATCATTAGTATGTAGTAACTATGCCTTAAAGATTATGAATAATTCCATGAATCCTTCACCTCTCTTAAATGAAAAATGTTTTAATTCAAAAGAATAAGAAGTACATAAATTTTGAATTTATCCTTGAATTTAATTTAATTATATTGATGTGGTGACAATACTTTTTGTTTTCTGAATGAATGATTGAACAGTGCATATGTCTTTTGATATTGTTGTTTATGAGTGTTAAAATTGTTGGTTCTTGAAAGAATGATGAACAAAGAGAAATGTTATTGATGATCTGAAAAAAATCATGAAATTGATTCTTTAAGCAAGAAAAAGCAGTGAAAAAGAAAAAGCTTGTGAAAAAAAAATGGTGAAAAATTGAGAAAGAAAAAGAAGGAGCAGTAGAAAAAGCCAATAGCCCTTAAAACCAAAAGGCAAGGGTAAAAAGGATCCAAGGCTTTGAGCATCAATGGATAGGAGGGCCCAAGGAAATAAAATCCAGGCCTAAGCGGCTAAATCAAGCTGTCCCTAACCATGTGCTTGTGTCATGAAGGTCCAAGTGAAAAGCTTGAGACTGAGTGGTTAAAGTCGTGATCCAAAGCAAAAAAGAGTGTGCTTAAGAGCTCTGGACACCACTAACTGGGGACTCTAGCAAAGCTGAGTCACAATCTGAAAAGGTTCACCCAGTTATGTGTCTGTGGCATTTATGTATCCGGTGGTAATACTGGAAAACAAAGTGCTTAGGGCCACGGCCAAGACTCATAAGTAGCTGTGTTCAAGAATCAACATGCTTAACTAGGAAAGTCAATAACACTATCCAAAATTCTAAGTTCCCAGAGATGCCAATCACTCTGAACTTCAAAGGAAAAAGTGAGATGCCAAAACTGTTCAGAAGCAAAAAGCTACAAGTCCCGCTCATCTAATTATAATTAACATTCATTGATTTTCTGGAATTTATAGTATATTCTCTTCTTTTATCCTATTTGATTTTCAGTTGCTTGGGGACAAGCAACAATTTAAGTTTGGTGTTGTGATGAGCGGATAATTTATACGCTTTTTTGGCATTGTTTTTAGGTAGTTTTTAGTAAGTTTAAGCTACTTTTAGGGATGTTTTCATTAGTTTTTATGTTAAATTCACATTTCTGGACTTTACTGTGAGATTGTGTGTTTTTCTGTGATTTCAGGTAATTTCTGGCTGAAATTGAGGGACTTGAGCAAAACTCTGAAAAAGGCTGACAAAAGGACTGCTAATGCTGTTGGAATCTGACCTCCCTGCACTCGAAATGGATTTTCTGGAGCTACAGAACTCCAATTGGCGCGCTCTCAACGGCGTTGGAAAGTAGACATCCAGGGCTTTCCAGCAATATATAATAGTCCATACTTTATTCGAAGAATGACGACGTAACTTGGCGTTGAACGCCAAGTTCATGCTGCTGTCTGGAGTTAAACGCCAGAAAAACGTCATGATCCGGAGTTGAACGCCCAAAACACGTCATAACCTGGAGTTTGACGCCAAGAAATGCCTTAGCTCGTGGATTGATCAAGCTCAGCCCAAACATACACCAAGTGGGCCCCGGAAGTGGATTTATGCATCAATTACTTACTCATGTAAACCCTAGTAGCTAGTCTAGTATATATAGGACATTTATCTATTGTATTAGACATCCTGGATTGTATTTTGAATCCTGTGATCACGTTTTGGGGGCTGGCCATTCGGCCATGCCTGAACCCTTTGCTTATGTATTTTCAACGGTGGAGTTTCTGCACACCATAGATTAAGGGTGTGGAGCTCTGCTGTACCTCAAGTATTAATGCAATTCTATTGTCTTTTATTCAAATCTCTCTTATTCTTATTCCAAGATATTCATTCGTACCCAAGAACATGATGAATGTGATGAGTCAGATTACCCTCATCATCATTCTCACCCATGAACGCGCGTGACTGACAACCACTTCCGTTCTACCTTAGGCCGGGCGCATATCTCTTAGATTCCCCAACAGAATCTTCGTGGTATAAGCTAGATAGATGGCGGCATTCCTGGGAATCCGGAAAGTCTAACCTTGTCTGTGGTATTCCGAGTAGGATTCCGGTAATGAATGACTGTGATGTGCTTCAAACTCGCAAGTGCTGGGCGTTAGTGACAGACGCAAAAGAATCAAGGGATTCTATTCCAGTAGGAGCGGGAACCAACCAGTGATTAGCCGTGCTGTGACAGAGCGCGTGAGCATAGTTTTCACTGCGAGGATGGGATGTAGCCATCAACCATGGGTGATGCCTCCAGACGATTAGCCATGCGAGTGACAGCCGCAGAGGATCATTTTCCCGAGGGGATTGAAAGTAGCCACCGCTGATGGTGAACCCCTATACACAGCTTGCCATGGAAAAGAGTAAGAAGGATTGAGTTAAAGCAGTGGGAAAGCAGGCGTTCTTGAGCCATACAGTATCTCCATTCGCTTGTCTGAAATTCTCACCAATGAATCTGCATAAGTATTCTTATCCCTTTTATTTATTTTATTTATCCAATTTAATTCCATTTGACTCTATGATTCCAATCACTAACTGAGATCTACAAGGTGACCATAGCTTGCTTCATACCAACAATCTCTGTGGGATCGACCCTTACTCGCGTAAGGTTTATTACTTGGGCGACCCAGTACACTTGCTGGTTAGTTGAACGGAGTTGTGTCCACTCGTGCCAATTTCTAAATTCCATAATTTTACAATGAATGCAAATCAAAGAATAGTGATCACAATTTCGTCCACCAGCAATAGAAATTGAATCTAACCCTCCAAAACAAAGTGGCACATTAACTCTGCAGCTACGATCCCTTGCACAATAGTTGTTGGAATTGCAAAAGGCTCTGCAAGAAACTTGAGCTTCCAACAAGAACATAGAGACACAGCTGAGTTAAGCCAGACACCAATTATCTGAACAGATAAAAGAAGAGTGTCAAGCTATCCAACTTAGGAGTGGAAAGACCCTGAACACTCAGCCTTAGGGCAACAAGAAACAAGGGGAAGAAAAGCTAACAGAAGATGAACTGACTACAGTCCAAGGCACCTCTGAGGTGTTGAACACCCAGGGAGGAGTGCCATTAGTGTTCAACACCCAGAAGGGGGTACTTCTGGCGTTGAACACTAGGAAGAGGGCAGCAAGGGTGTTTAACGCCCAAGCAGGGGTGATCAGACACGTACAAGTGCTGCGAACATCCCTCCAAAACAAACCAGTAACTCCTCTTTAAGCACTGTAGGCACTCAGCCTACATCAACTAAGGCTGATGAGTACAAAATCAAGATGCCATTTCCCCAGAAGCTTCGGCAAGCAAAAAAGGAAAACAGTTTGCCCGCTTTATAGGCTATCTCAAGACACTAGAAATAAAGATCCCTTTTGCAGAGGCTCTTGAACAGATACCTTCCTCTGCTAAGTTCATGAAGAACATATTAAGTCATAAGAAGGATTGGAGAGAGAGGTAGAGACAGTCTTCCTTACTGAAGAATGCCGTGTAGTAATCCAGAAGAGCTTACCAGAGAAATTTTAGGATCCTGGGAGCTTTGTGATACCATGCACCCTAGGGGATGCCTGCACAAAGACAGCCCTATGTGACCTAGGAGCAAGCATTAATCTGATGCCTGCATCATTAATAAAGAGGCTCTATTTAACTCAAGAAGTCAAGCCAATCCGCATATGCATTCAGCTTGCTGATGGGTCTGTCAAGTTTCCGTCAAGCGTGGTTGAAGACATGATTGTTAGGGTTGAACCCTTTGCTTTCCCCACGGATTTTGTGGTGCTTGAAATGGAAGAGCACAAGAATGCATCCCTCATTTTAGGGAGACCCTTCCTGGCTATAGAAATAACCCTCATTTGCGTGCTAAAATGGGAAGTAACCTGAGAGTCAACGAGGATGAATTTCTGCTGGGTATTGTTAAGGCCATGCAGCATCCAAACACCCCAGAGGAGTGCATGAGCATTGATATCATTCACTCCCTGGTGGAAGATGTTAATGTAGTTGAGAGACTCGAAGAAGATCTGGATGACATCTTTGATGATACCAAGCTTGACTTGGAGGCACTAGCAGAAACAAGGGAGACTTTAAAAGCTCTTAAAGAGGAGGCTGAGCCTCCCAAACTTGAGCTCAAGCCATTACTATCATCCTTGAAATATGCATTTCTAGGAGATTAGGACACTTATCCTGTGATTATAAGCTCTGTTATAGAGCCACAGGAAGAAGAAGCACTAATCCGAGTGTTGAAGACACACGAGACAACTCTTAGGTGGACCAGAAGTGAACTTAAGGGCATTAATTCAACTCGATGCATGCACAAAATCCAGCTAGAAGATGACGCCAAACCAGTGGTGTAACCACAAAGGTGCCTGAATCCAGCTATGAAGGAAGTGGTGCAAAAAGAAGTCACAAAGCTGTGGGAGGATGGGATTATTTATCCTATTTCAAACAATCCCGGGGTGAGCCATGTCCAAGTTGTACCCAAGAAGAGAGGAATGACAGTGGTTCACAATGAGAAAAATGTACTGATTCCCACAAGAACAGTTACAGGGTGGCGTATGTGTATTGACTATAGGAGACTCAACAACGCCACAAGAAAGGATCATTTTCCTTTACCATTCATAGATCAGATGCTGGAGAGACTAGCAGGGCACGCATTTTACTGCTTCCTGGATGGTTATTCAGGTTATAATCAAATTGTAGTAGATCTTCAAGATCAAGAGAAGATAGCATTCCCATGCCCATATGGAGTGTTTGCTTGCATAAGAATACCATTTGGCCTATGCAATGCACCTGCAACCTTTCAGAGGTGTAGGCTCTCCATTTTTTCTGATATGGTTGAGAAGTTCCTTGAAGTGTTCATGGACGATTTCTCTATCTTTGGAGAATCATTTGACTCCTGCCTTGACCATTTGGCCTTAGTCTTGAAATGCTGCCAAGAAATAAACCTGGTTTTGAACTAGGAAAAATGCCACTTCATGGTAACTAAAGGAATTGTTCTTGGACATCAAATTTCAATCAAAGGGATAGAGATGGACCAAGCTAAGGTGGAAGTAATTAAACGATTACCACCACCCATTAATGTTAAGGCAATTAGAAATTTCCTGGGATATTCATGATTTTACAGGAGGTTCATAAAGAATTTTTCAAAAATTGCAAAGCCCCTGTGCAACTTATTAGCCACTGACACTCCATTTGTTTTTCACAAAGAGTGCCTGCATGCCTTTGACACTCTAAAAGCCAAGCTTATCACTGCACCGGTCATTTCTACACTTAACTGGGACCTACCATTCGAATTAATGTGTGATGCAAGTGACTATGCCATCGGCGCAGTTCTGGGGCAGAGACATGATAAGCTCCTGCACATCATTTATTATTGCAGTCGTGTTCTAAATAACGCACAGAAAAACTATACCACCATTGACAAGTTCAGATCTTATCTAATAGGGTCTAAGGTCATTATCTACACTGACCATGCTGCTCTCAAAAACTTTCTCACCAAGCCGGACTCTAAGCCATGGCTGATAAGATGGGTGCTACTCCTGCAAGAGTTTGATATAGAAATCAAAGATAGAAAAGGTTAAAAAAATTAAGTGGCTGACCACTTGTCTAGGATTGAACCAGTAGTAGGGACTTCCCCTCACTTTAGTGAGGTTTTTGAAATCTTTCCTGGTGAGCAACTCTTTGCAATTCGGACAGCCCCTTGGTTGCAGACATTGCAAACTATAAGGCCATAAAGTTCAACCCAAATGAATACAGTAGACAGCAAGCTCGAAAACTCATACATGATGCAAAGTACTACTTGTGGGATGAACCAAATCACTTCAAGAGATGCTCGGACGGTATAATCTGCCGATGTGTGTGTGAAGAGGAAGGATAGAGAATCCTATGGCATTGCCATGGTTCAGACTATGGAGGACACTTTGGAGGTGAGCGAACAGCCACCAAGGTCCTTCAGAGTAGCTTTTACTAGCCAACACTTGATGAGTCCATATTTTCCGATATACTTTAGCTCAATTGGATGGATTTCATTGCATAAACTCACACTTAAGCACCAAACTAGCATAGTTTTGTGTTAGATCCCTAATTTGATCCTAAATGTGAAAATATGCGTTTTGTGCTTAAATTAGTGATTTTGATTCCACTTTTATTCCATTCAATGCCGTGATATTTTTTGTGAGTGATTTCAGGTCATTTAGGCAAGATTGGCTAAGCAAAAGTGGAAGAAAGCATGTAGAAGGGAGAACAAATGAAGAAAACAAAGAAAAGCACACACAACCATGTGTGCATACGCACAAGCAAGCGTGCATGTGCACAAGAAGGAATTAGCATGTCTGCATATGCATAACTACCTGTGCATACATACGGAAGAACATTCAGCCAAGTGTGCATACGCACAAGATCCAACATGTGATTTTATTAATAAAACACGTGCAGCGTGAATTCTGGGGGCTTTTAGCCCATTTTTGAAGGCTTGAAGTCTGAATTGGAGTGCTATATCAAGGGAAATTCAACATTTATCATGAGAGCTCACTTAGATAGTTTAATTTCATAGTAATATGAGTAGGAGTAGGAGTAGAGTAGAAAATGCTCTCCTAGGGTTTCATTTCCATCTTAATTGTAGCATTTTATAGCAAGCTTTAATTTTGGATTATTGCTTATTTAATTGTAAGTACTCTCAATTTCCTCTTTAATTAAAGCACTTTTACTTCCATTTCCTTTGGTTCAAGTTTCTTTGTTTATAATTGTAATTTTGAGTTTCTTGAAGTTTTGATTGATGAATTTAATGCTTCATGCTTTCTTTATGTTTAATTGCTTGTTTATATTTGATTTTGTGAATGATTGGTTATAGTTTTCCATTTTCCCTTACAATTTTCAATGTTTTATTTTTATGAACACAAGGTGTTTGTGAAAATGTGAATTATGAGTTTTGAGTAGATTTTCACACCTTAGCTTGTGATTTGAGTTTCTAGGATACTAGAGTCGTAATGTCTGACATTTAGTGGTAATTATTGGGTAGTCAGTTGACTCTTGTTTCCATTGATGCTAGCTTTTTACCAACTAGTTTGGTATGTTAGCTAGGACTTATGGATTAAGGTCAATTATGCTTGCTTGACTTTCTCCTTGATGTTAGGGGTTAACTAGGCGAGATTGACTCGTCATAATTATCATAGTTGTGGTTATGGCGATGATAGAATTCCTTGGATCCTCTTACTCCCAAGTCAAGGCTCTTTATTGTATTTATAGCATTTTCACTAGTTTTGATCTTGCTTTTTCTTTAATTGCATTAATTACAATTTTGATCATCTCTTAGTTGTTTTATTCTTAAGTTCTTTTAATCTTTCATTTCTTGCTTGAAAACCCCCTTTTGCCTTAACAACCAAGGAAGTAACACTTCAATTGCATCCTAGGGAAGAACGACCCGAGGTTGAAGTACTTTTGATCTTGGTTATTTGATTTGAATTTAAACATTTGATTTGGGAATTAATTGTTGTTCTAGACTATACATTCAACGACAGAATTCTATTTTGTGAAAATCTAGACCGACGATAAATTCCCCTTTATCAAATTTGGCGCTGTTGCCGGAGATGCAATTGGTGTTATATCTTAGGTTGTTGTAAATATGTCAATAGTGTAAATATCTTACTTATTGGTTATTTGGTTGTTTTTGTTATTAATTAGGATTTTTTTTCTTTTAGTTATTGATGCCTTTTGCTTTTAATTTTTACTTTCTTTATGAGTTATCACCTTTGTTGCTTGGAGCTTGGTTGTGAGTAT
Organism: Arachis hypogaea; assembly: GCF_003086295.3. Classification (NCBI taxonomy): domain Eukaryota; kingdom Viridiplantae; phylum Streptophyta; class Magnoliopsida; order Fabales; family Fabaceae; genus Arachis; species Arachis hypogaea. Next base: position 74,841,102 of record NC_092044.1, read on the forward strand.
TTTGTAGGGTATGATGAATTCAAATTGGGATTGCTTCATGGAGTGGGAGAATCAATTAAGGGAGGAACCAATTGTGTATGAGCAACACTCATGGCAAACACCTTCCTCATACTACAATGAACCAAACCCTCCCCAATGTGCATACCAAACCCAAAGATATGAGAGATACCCCATACACAATCCCCAACCACCAAACCTTCAAGCACCATACCATACACCTCCGTAGAAACAAAATGTTTATACATCTTACTGCCAACCATATGAACCATTACCCCCTTATACACCACCTCAATACCCTCACCCATATAACACACCTTCCAACTATACAACCTTTCTCTCAAACTTTGAACCTTCTTTTCCACCTCAATGTGAAGTTTTTGAACCTTTGCCCAAGAAGAACAAGACCTTCATGCATTATTTCAAGAGCAAGAAGGGTTCCGAAGGAAGCAAGGGGAGTTTATGGCTACCATAGCCGAAGCGGTGAATCGCTTGACCCTACTACGCTCAAACAATCAAGACATTCCCCTTGAGGAATGTAGAGTAGCAATAAAGGAGTGTAATGAGGAGGAGAACATGGAGCTAAGATAGAGGAAGTGGAGCTAAGGATTGAGGCACAAGAGGAGAAAGGTAGAACTAGTGAGCCGGAACATATAAATGGAGAATTGAGGGAGTTTGATCAAGAAGTGAATTACATCATCAATGATTTTTTGTCTACCTTGGTCAACCCCCTCAATGATCTAGAAGAACCTTTCTCTCTTGAGTATGAGAGAGGTAAGGAAGAGTTTGAAAAGAGTGGTGAGGAAGAGGTGATCACCTTAGAAGGGGAAGCTTCCATGCAAGGGCATGATAGGATAACTCCACCACAAGGACAAATGGAGTGGGTAACAATATCTTCAACGAGCTTTATTGGCCCGTATCAATTTGCTCTTTTGGAAATGGATTATCAATTAAAGGTGCTTATTGGAGTGTTAAATGGTGAATGAATGGGTGTTGGTTGTCAAAGAAATTCAAGGCATAAATGGTACAAGGTCCAATTTGGAGGAGTCCAACATTCAAGTGAGTGCTTCAAAGGTGCTTGGGAAGGTTGTTCATCTAAAGGCACAAGTGAAAGTCAACAAGAGGATGATAGGAAAACCAAAGTGTGGGATCCGGGCATACAACTCTACAACAATCAATTTTGGATTCCAATTTCTTGCTTGAGGTTGCTTGAGAGTTTAATGTACTTCGTTTGGGATCCCGACGGATTTTTGAAGAGCAAGCACGGTTGGAAACTCAAGGATGGATGGAAGCACAAGCCTCCTTGATGTGAGCTCCATCCAAAAGTCCAACTTGAGGATTTAAAACCAAAGTGATAGGTGGGAGACACCCCACCATGGTAATACCCTTTCAACCCTTCTTTCTTTTAGCTTTTGTTTATTGAATTTTGCCTCTTTAATTAGCTTAATTTGATTGCACTCTAGGTTTAAATTAGTTGCATTTTATGTTTGATAATGTGTTTTTGATGAATGATATGTTTTGGGATTGAAAACCTTTGATTGATATCATGGTTGGTGCCTTAGAGGCTTTAAAAATATTGCAGAAATAGAGTTGTGTGCATGCGCACAACCTCGTGCGTACGCACACTTGCCCTGTTTTTCTCCATCCGTGCGCGCGCACAGAAGTGTGCGCACGCACACCCATTGTCGAACGCTCTATTTGCAGCGCTCGCACCCTCTATGCACGCGAACCCCACCACATTTTCATTCTGTGCGCGCGCACGCTTGCTTGTGCGCACGCGCACATGGTCAATTTACCCTAAAAAAAGTGATTTGTGCGTGCGCACAGACCTGTGCACACGCACACGCCTTGACACCCCCTCTGCCAGCAATGTTCGCATGCCCTGTGCATATGAATGCCCTTCATCTTTGATGGTGTGCGTACGCACACATATTTGTGCGTATGCGCGAGTCGCGTTTTGTGCAGAAATTTGAAAGCTGCCCTGTTTCGCCTCCCTCTTTCTTCTTTCTTCTTTCTTCTTTCTTCTTTCTTTTATTTCTCCTCCATTCTTTCTTTTTCTACTCTCTTTCTTCTCTTCTCCGGTGAAGCTCCGCCGCCGTGAGCCTCGCAGTGGCTAACACAAGTGCCACTGTTACATATCTTTTTCTTTTCCATCCTTCAACTTTGCAATTTTCTTGTTTTAATCTTCTTTGTTATGTTTAGTTGCTTGCTTAATTTCTATTTTCTTTATTTAACTTTGGTAATCTAGCTTAAGTTTTGCTTAATTAGTTGTTGTTGAGTTTCAAGTGTTCACTTTTTGATTTGTGGGTTGTTGATGCTTGAATTTTGGCTTGAAATTGTTGAATTTGTGCACTGCACTCCATGTGTTTGACATAATGCTTGAATGAACTTTTTGTTTAATGCATGTGTTGTCGCGCCCATACGTGTTAGACTATATCCTTGTTCGGCATTCTAATTAAGAATTGTGCACTTTTGAATGATTATGATGTTATTTTGGGAATGGAACTTCAATAATGTATTTGTACATGTCTTGAGTTACTATAACCAAATTGATTTAGAAATTGACTTTTTGTCTCTTATTTGGTGCAATTTTTAACAAGTACATATTGAATTTAGTGAATTGAATGGAATTGCTTGTTCATCATGGTTTTTCAGTCAATATAATCACATCACAAGGTATTTGCTCCTTGTTAATGCTTTGCATTTGTTTGAGTTGACTTGACTTGATTCTTATCAAGACTTGTCACTTTTTGTAGCAAGCACCTTCCCATGTGATTATTGCCTTATTCTTAAGGATGAATAGGTAGTCTCTCTTCATCATTGCATTGGTTATTGCTTGTTGTGCTATTTTATATCAATTTTGCTCTTTTACTTGCACAACTTCAATATCCAATAATCCCTAAACTCAATTCACTCTTATGGTAGTTGTCTAAGTTTTCTAGTGTTTAATTAATGCTCATTCATTGCTTGCATCTTAGGCCATCTAATTGAGGAACCCAAGCTTAATTTTTGATTGTGTGGATGCCGTTTTAACCAGTCGTTGTGTGTATTCTAACCGCGCGCATAATTGGAATACACACATGGCTAATTCTTTTTACCATACCACACCACTATGCAAACCTCATCAATTAAATGCTTGTTTGTGTTCCTTTTGCTTCACACATAAATATATTTGCTCCATCATTTAATTTTTTGTGCTACTTGCCCTATGATTCCTGATTATACTTTATTCATTCTTTTGAGGATGAGACATAAAGGCAAGGAGCCGGGAGAGGAGGGGGACGCCGAAAATGGAGATGCTACACCCACATTGCACTTGGAAATTCCCACATAACCCAGGCCCCCGCATCTGCCAACTGAAGGTGAAGCACTTGAGAGACATTCCCCCCCGGATCATGTTCATGCACGGAGGACCGTGCAATCGCATAAGTGGGGGGGAGGATTCACCACTTTTGGGGCGTAAACTTTCTTTTCCGAACACTTTGAACTTTCTTTTCCGAACACTTTGCACTTTATTTTTTGCACTTTATTTCATAGTTTATATCTATTGTATTTTGCATCTTTTGCATGGTATATTTTATAGATAGAAGATGTGATTGGATGATGTGAATAGCATAGCACCTAGTTCAATTTTGTCCTAATTGTTCATGTTAATTTTTGCGATATTGAACATTAGGAATAGAACTAGGAAATTTTGAAAAATTTGCATCCATCACAATATACATACATATAGGAAATAAATTTTGGCGAAAAAAAACAAAGATTTTCAAGAATTTTGTTTTTAGGGCGTTCTATTGAATTGATTTGGAAAATTGTTTTTAAACTTGCTTGAATGATTTTTATGGAACATTGAAGAGGAAAGAAAAAATACCTTGTGAGATTTGAGCCTATATTGAGTGGTCACACATTTTAACCACTATTTTTGTTCATTGTGTATTATATCTTTTCTATGATTGTAATCTTGGTTTTGCTTGATTCTTTATTTCCAATGATTGATGTTTTGAATTGCATTCAGCATGATTGAGGCCATCTTTGATAAAAGCCTACTTTACCCATATAGCCTACCCTTTGCATTTACCATTGTTAACCCTCTTTGAGCTTTAATTACCCCCATTGTTCTTGATATTAGCACATCACAACCTTAAGCGGAAAACCATGAATTACCTTGGATTGTATCTGGTGCACAAAATTGTGATACACAATGGCGCCAACAACTTGGTACGTACAATTGTAATCTCACTCTTTTTATCAACTTCGCACAACTAACCAGCAAGTGCACTGGGTCGTCCAAGTAATAAACCTTATGTGAGTAAGGGTCGATCCCACGGAGATTGTTGGCTTGAAGCAAGCTACGGTCACCTTGTAAATCTCAGTCAGGCAGATTTAAATGGTTATGGAGTTTTGATAATTAAAATATAAATAAAACATAAAATAAAGATAGAGATACTTATGTAATTCATTGGTGAGAATTTCAGATAAGTGTATAGAGATGCTTTGTTCCTTTTGAATCCTTGCTTTCCTACTGCCTTCATCCACTCCTTCATACTCCTTTCCATGGCAAGCTGTATGTTCGGGTTTCACAGGCGTCATTGGCTACCTCCCGTCCTCTCAGTGAAAATGGTCCAAATGCGCTGTCACCGCACGACAAATCATCTGTCAGTTCTTGATCATGTTGGAATAGGATCTATTGATCCTTTTGCGTCTGTCACTACGCCCAACAGTCGCGAGTTTAAAGCTCGTCACAGTCATCCCTTCTCAGATCCTACTCGGAATACCACAGACAAGGTTTAGACTTTTCGGATCTCAGGAATGGCTGCCAATGGATTCTAGCTTATACCACGAAGACTCCGATCTTTCAGAATGGAGGCTAAGAGATACACGCTCGATCTAAGGTAGAACGGAAGTGGTTGTCAGGCACGCGTTCATAGGTTGAGAATAGTGATGAGTGTCACAGATCATCACATTCATCATGTTGAAGTGCAGCGAATATCTTAGAATAAGAATAAGCATGAATTGAATAGAAAACAGTAGTAATTGCATTAATACTCAAGGAACAGCAGAGCTCCACACCCTTAATCTATGGTGTGTAGAAACTCCACCATTGAAAATACATAAGTGATGAAGGTCCAGGCTTGGCCATGAGGCCAGCCTCCAAGTCTAAGGAAAATCGTTCCAAAGATTCCAAGATGAAAATACAATAGTAAAAGGTCCTATTTATAATGAAACTAGCTACTAGGGTTTACAGAAATAGATAAATGATGCCGAAATCCACTTCCGGCCCCACTTGGTGTGTGCTTGGGCTGAGCATTGAGCTTTGCACATGTAGAGACCTCTCTTGGAGTTAAACGCCAGCTTTGGTGCCAGTTTGGGCGTTTAACTCCAACTTTTATGCCAGTTTTGGAGTTTTGACTTTAGAATAGGGCAGAGAAGGGGCGTTTGAACGCCAGTTTGTGTCATCAAAACTCGAGCAAAGTATGAACTATTATATATTGCTGGAAAGCCCTGGATGTCTACTTTTCGACGCAATTGAGATAGTGCCATTTGAAGTTCTGTAGCTCCCGAAAATCCACTTCGAGTGCAGGGAGGTAAGAATCCAACAACATCAGTAGTCCTTTGTCAGCCTCTGAATCAGATTTTTGCTCAGGTCCCTCAATTTCAGCCAGAAAATACCTGAAATCATAGAAAAACACACAAACTCATAGTAAAGTCTAGAAATATAATTTTTGCATAAAAACTAATAAAAACATCCCAAAACGTAGCTAGATCCTACTAAAAACTACCTAAAAACAATGCCAAAAAGCGTATAAATTATCTGCTAATCACAACACCAAACGTAAGTTGTTGCTTGTCCCCAAGCAAATAAAAACAAAATAGGATAAAAAGAAGAGAATATACAATGAATCCTACAGTATCAGTGAAACTTAGTTCTAATTAGATGAGTGGGGCTTGTAGCTTTTTGCTTTTGAACAGTTTTGGCATCTCACTTTTTCCTTTGAAATTCATAATGATTGGCATCTATAAGAACTCAGAATTTTAGATAGTGTTATTGATTCTCCTAGTTCAGTGTGTTGATTATTGAACACAGTTACTTTGTGAGTCTTGACCGTGACCCTAAGCACTTTGTTTTCCAGTATTACCACCGGATACATAAATGCCACAGACACATAACTGGGTGAACCTTTTCAGATTGTGACTCAGCTTTGCTAAAGTCCCCAATTAGAGGTGTCTAGAGTTCTTAAGCACACTCTTTTGCTTTGGATCATGACTTTAACCACTCAGTCTCAAGTTTTTCACTTGGACTTTCATGACACAAGCACATGGTTAGGGACAGCTTGATTTAGCCGCTTAGGCATGGATTTTATTCCTTTAGGCCTTCCTATCCACTGATGCTCAAAGCCTTGGATCCTTTTTACCTTTGCCTTTTGGTTTAAAGGGCTATTGGCTTTTTCTGCTTGCTTTTTTTGTTTCTTTTCTCTTTCCCTTTTTTTTGCCAATTTTTTTTCTTTTTTCGCAAGCTTTCTCATTCACTGCTTTTTCTTGCTTCAAGAATTAATTTCATGATTTTTCAGATTATCAATAACATTTCTCTTTGTTCACCATTCTTTCAAGAGCCAACAATTTTAACATTTATAAACAACAAGATAAAAAAATATGCACTATTCAAGCATTCATTCAGAGAACAAAAAGTATTACCACCACATCAAAATAATTAAACTAGTTTCAGAATAAAATTTGAAATCCAAGTGCTTCTTGTTCTTTTGTAATTAAGCACATTTTTCATTTAAGAGAGGTGAAGGATTCATGGTGTTATTCATAGCTTTAAGACATAGATGCTAGACACTAATGATCATGTAGTGAAGACACAAACATAGATAGAACCTACAGCATAAAAATCGAAAATAGAAAAATAAATAGACAAAGAGATTAAGGAATGAGTCCACCTTAGTAAGGGTGACGTCTTCCTCTTGAAGGTCCAATGGTCCTCTTGAGCTCCTCTATATCTCTTCCTTGCCTTTGTTGGTCCTCCCTCATAGCTCTTTGATCTTCTCTAATCTCATGGAGAATGATGGAGTGCTCTTGGTCTTCCACCCTTAATTGGTCCATGTTGTAACTCAAGCTTTCCAAAGAAGTGTTGAGTTGCTCCCAATAATTATGTGGTGGAAAATGTATCCCTTGAGGTATCTCAGGGATTTCTTGATGAGGGAATTCCTCATGCTCTTATTGAGGTCCATGAGTGGGCTCTCCTGATGTACAGTCAAATGTTCTACTACTGAGCTATGGACCCTTAAGATGAATCTCTCCATCTCCCATGACTTGGAGGTGGAAGCTTTTGGCTTCCCTTTCTACTTTCTAGAGGTTTCTCCGGCCTTAGGTGCCATAAATGGTTATGGAAAAACAAAAAGCAATGCTTTTACCACACCAAACTTAAAAGGGTTGCTCGTTCTTGAGCAAAAGAAGAAGGGAAGAAGGGGAAAAAGAAGAAAATAGAGGAGATGGAGGGAGATAGTGGTTCGGCCAAGAGGGGGGAAAGGTGTGTAAGATGTGTGAAAATGAAGGAGTGGAGAAGGGTATTTATAGGAAAAGGAAAGGAGAGTGGCCGAAAGGTTTAGGTGGGTTTGAGAGGGAAATAGTTTTGAATTTTGAAGGTGGGTGGGGTTTTTGGGGAAGAGTTAAGGCGGTGATTGGTGAAGGGTATTTGGAGAAGAGTGTTATAGAAAGGTGTGAAAAAGAGAAAGAGTGAGTTGAGGTTGGTGGAGATCCTGTGGGGTCCACAGATCCTGAAGGGTCAAGGATTCTTCATCCCTGCTACAATTGGGCGTTTAAAACGCCTTAGAGTGCAATTATGGCGTTTAAACGCCAGTTTGCTGCCCTGTTCTGGCGTTTAAACACCAGCTTTCCTTCCTGTTCTGGCGTCTGAATGCCAGCTTTCCTTCCTGTTTTGGCGTCTAAACGCCAGTTTGTTGCCCTGTTTTGGCATTTAAACGTGATGCCAGGGCATCTTGGCCAGTTTCACTGACCTTTTCTTTACTGTTTTTAAGGTAGTTTCATGCATTTCCTTAGGAAATAAGCTAGTTTTGGGTAGATATTCACTTACACCTTTATTCAAGCATACATTGTGAATTTTACATGATTTCATGAGGATTTTGCATGAGTTTAATAACAAATTGTCTGTTGCATTACCCATGACTTGGATTAGAACTTTGATGCACTCTATTGCTTGATTTCAGGACCAAAGGAAGCAAGGAAGAACCACTTAGCAGTCACATTAATCTAAATAACGTTACCACTAACGTGGAATGGGGGGGTAACTTGCAAAGTTAATGAGAAAAGTGATTGCCAATAACGCTCTCGAAGCCATCATTGCCCACGTTAAGAGTCACGTTAACTAAGTTAACGTGAACTCTAACGTGAAGAAGGGACTTTGAGCCAACGTTAGTGACACTTAACATTATCACTAACGTTGGCCAATGATCATAAGTGGCTACGTTAGAGTCCATGTTAACTTAGTTAACGTGGCCTCTAACGTTAAAAAGGGGAAGGAAGCTAACGTTAGTGACACTCAACATTGTCACTAACGTTGGCCTAAGGTGCAATGTAACACGTTAACTCCCACGTTAACTTGGTTAACGTGGAAGCTAACGTAAGAGGCAAGGGTGGTCGACAACGTTAGTGACACCCAACATTGTCACTAACGTTGGAAGCAACCACAAAACCCCAAGGAGCCACGTTAACTTCCACGTTAACTTAGTTAACGTGGAAGGCTAACGATGATGAGTGAAAGATGAGCCAACGTTAGTGACACTCAACATTGTCACTAACGTTGGGGATGGCTAAGAATGGCCACGTTAGAACCCACGTTAACCTAGTTAACGTGGACTCTAACGTGAGACATAGGGGCACATTGGAATGTTGGTGACAATGTTAAGTGTCACTAACATTCTCGAAGGTTGGCAAGGCCATGTTAGAAGCCACGTTAACCTAGTTAACGTGGACTCGAACGTGAGATATAGGGGCACATTGGAACGTTAGTGACAATGTTGAGTGTCACTAACGTTCTCGAACTCATTCTTTCACTAAAACGTTAACACCCCTAACGTCCTGAGCTAAAGTCACTGCCCACTTCGCACTTTCTCTCTGCAAGTAAAACCAAGCCCAAATGAAGAAGAGAACTGCTTCAATCTCAAGATCCAAAGGCCCAAGACTTGAAGAGCCAACTAGAAGCTGAGAAGAGTAGTATATATAGGAGTAGCTTTGAATTATTTAGGGATTCAGGAAGTTAGAAAAAGGGCACTACTCTCTGTATTTTACTCTGCTCTTCTAGTTCCATGATGTATTCTCCATCTTTGTTTTCATTTTCTAGAGCTATGAACAACTAAACCCCTTTCATTGGGTTAGGGAGCTCTGTTGTAAGTTGATGGATCAATACTAATTTTCATTATTCTTCTTCTATCTGTTCTCTTGATTTTACTTGAAAGCTTTCGATCTTTATCCCATTGGGTAGTTATCTTGGAAAAGGAGCTATTCAAACTTAGATCTCTTTTGAACCTTGAAAGAGGAATGAAGAGATCAAGCTAGAAATGCTTTCTCATGCTGGACCAAATTGGGTTTGGATGGATATGTGACTATAATCCTCTCAATACTTGATTTGGGAATTGCATGTGGTATAATCAGTGACCACACTTCATCTCTTCTCATAAGCAATTGACCAAGGAATTGGCTATTTAAACAGATTTGAGAGATTGAATTGCAAGAAATTGTAATTCAATCAATTAAGATTGTCAAGGGGATCAATGAGTGCATGGAAAGTGTTGCCATGCAACATTGAAAAAAAAATGGGACCCCTAAAAGACCGAGCAATCTCCATCAATAAGTGATGATCCTTGTCCATTATCCATGCATAACCCCAACCGTCCATCAAGTAACTACTCCATCAATCCATACCCTCCATTATCTCACAACTTCTCTATATAAATGGACCATGTTCCGTACCCACTCTTCACACCTCTCCATTTCGAAACTAAGCACGGTTTACCCCATTACAAACACCACCCTTACTCTCTTCATTGCAATAAAACCCTAAACAACCAAAAGTCTCACACTCTTACCACCTTCACACAACTTTCATTCATGGCTTCTTCAAGTTCTAAACGATGGAAGGGAAAAGAACCCATGGAGCAACACCCATATGATGAAAAGAGATTTGGAAGCTTGTATCATGCATTGCAATACAGGTGGATGGTTGACAAGGAAATCATTTATAAGCTGGGATTTCAAGTGAAGAAAACTGAGTGTCCAGACATCACAGAGAAAGTAGGAAAGAGAAGATGGGAGCTCCTCACTGATCCGGTCATTAAGGTAAATGCAAACCTCATAAGAGAATTTTATGCGAATGCGGTCTGATATGATAAGAAAGATGAGTCATATACAAGCTTTGTGAGAGGAAAAATGGTGGATTTTGGTCCCATGAGTGTCATGAGGGCACTAAAGCTACGGTCTATACCGTTTGAAGAAGAAAGTTATCACTCAAGATTGGACAACAACCCCAATTATGACCAGATTTTGCGAGACATTTGTGTACCCGGAGCTGACTGGGAAAGGTCTGCGGGAAAGAAACCAAAGTTCATCAAGAGAACAGATCTCGCTCCGGAAGCCAAGGGGTGGTTTGAGCTAGTGAGGAGGTCTATCCTCCCAACTGCTAACAACTCGGAGGTGAATCTCAAGAGAGCAATAATGGTGCACTATACTGAAGGGAGGAGAAATCAAGGTTCATGAACTCATAGCTGAAGGCATTAGAAAGATGGCAGAGAAAAGCAACTCAAGAGGAATGTTAGGTTACCCCAGCACTATTTACCGAATATGCAAGAAAGCTGGGGTAGTTTTTGAAGATGAGGATCCCGTGTGGATAAAGGAAGGCATTCCAATAACTGTCAGAAGGATGAATGCTGCCGCATCCCCCCTGCCTCAACGGAAGCAAAGGAAGAGGACAGCCCCTAAAGTAGTGGAAGGACAAGTCGCAGAGGGGCAAGCACCACAGATCTTGGACATGCACCAATTGCAGGAAGCCATTGATGGCTTGTCTAGACAGTATTTGGAAAGCCAAGGAGCATAGAAAGAGCTTCAACTACAGATGATGGGGCAGCAAGAGGAAGCACTCTCAAGGTGGATGACTCAGCAAGGTGAGTGGGAAAGGCAAATGATGGAACAGCAACTAAGTCAAGGGCAACAATGGGGAGAAATATTCAACAGGATGGAACAAAGGCAAAATAAGCAACAAGAGTCCATCCAGAGGCTAATCAACATCCAAGCACATCAAGGGGCACACATACATGAGATGCATCGAAGACAAATAGAACACACAGAACTACTGGACGAGCAAAGGGCATTTGCAGAAGGAGTTTACATGAGCGAGACATGGCATCACATAAACACTCAAGCCAGGCTCGGATACCTAGTAGGACAGCTGCCTATATTGCACCCAGGAATCACAAGGTATGAAGAAGTGAAGGATGAATTAGCACGAGAAGAGAGACAAAGGGTGGAAGAGAGTCATGAATCAGTGAGGAACGCACTTGAGGATTGGAAGCAAGCAAGATTGGCGCGGATGCGAGGAAATACAAGAGGACACAAGGAGGACAAGAAAGGAAAAGAGCATGGATGGCCACAAGAGTAAAAGGTGGTGGAGTTCTTTCTTTACTCCATCTTTTTCTATGCTTTAAATAAGGAAGATCTTGTATGAAATAGAACATGCTTCCATGTTAGTTTGAACCTTTTCAATTATGCATTTTAGGTTTAATTGCTTAGGTCTATGATTTCTGGTTTAAGTGTTACTGCATCATACCATTACTTATTGTATGCTTGTCTTTTAAATCAAATGAAAAAGAGAATGATTGTGTTTTAAATAGACCATAGTGGAGCTCATAATATGGAAGTGCATTCATGAGTCTTTGGTGTGATCATAAGTTAGCTAAGTTGGTTCAACCATAAGGTGGAAATGACAACTATCTGGTGTTAGGGACAAGCAAGCTTTAAGTTTGGTGTTGTGATGCCAGGGCATCTTGGCCAGTTTCACTGACCTTTTTTTTACTGTTTTTAAGGTAGTTTCATGCATTTCCTTAGGAAATAAGCTAGTTTTGGGTAGATATTCACTTACACCTTGATTCAAGCATACATTGTGAATTTTACATGATTTCATGAGGATTTTGCATGAGTTTAATAACAAATTGTATGTTGAATTACCCATGACTTGGATTAGAACTTTGATGCACTCTATTGCTTGATTTCAGGACCAAAGGAAGCAAGGAAGAACCACTTAGCAGTCACGTTAATCTAATTAACGTTACCACTAACGTGGAATGGGAGGTAACTTGCAAAGTTAATGAGAAAAGTGATTGCCAATAACGCTCTCGAAGCCATCATTGCCCACGTTAAGAATCACGTTAACTAAGTTAACGTGAACTCTAACGTGAAGAAGGGACTTTGAGCCAACGTTAGTGACACTTAACATTATCACTAACATTGGCCAATGATCATAAGTGGCTACGTTAGAGTCCACGTTAACTTAGTTAACGTGGCCTCTAACGTTAAAAGGGGGAAGGAAGCCAACGTTAGTGACACTCAACATTATCACTAACATTGGCCTAAGGTGCAATGTACTACGTTAAGGTTAACGTGGGAGCTAACGTAAGAGGCAAGGGTGGTCGACAATGTTAGTGACACCCAACATTATCACTAACGTTGGAGGCAACCACAAAACCCCAAGGAGCCACGTTAACTTAGTTAACGTGGAAGGCTAACGATGATGAGTGAAAGATGAGCCAACGTTAGTGACACTCAACATTGTCACTAACGTTGGGGATGGCTAAGAATGACCACGTTAGAACCCACGTTAACCTAGTTAACGTGGAATCTTACGTGAGACATAGGGGCACATTGGAATGTTGGTGACAATGTTAAGTGTCACTAACATTCTCGAAGGTTGGCAAGGCCATGTTAGAAGCCACGTTAACCTAGTTAACGTGGACTCGAACGTGAGATATAGGGGCACATTGGAACGTTAGTGACAATGTTGAGTGTCACTAACGTTCTCGAACTCATTCTTTCACTAAAACGTTAACACCCCTAACGTCCTGAGCTAAAGTCACTGCCCACTTCGCACTTTCTCTCTGCAAGTAAAACCAAGCCCAAATGAAGAAGAGAACTGCTTCAATCTCAAGATCCAAAGGCCCAAGACTTGAAGAGCCAACTAGAAGCTGAGAAGAGTAGTATATATAGGAGTAGCTTTGAATTATTTAGGGATTCAGGAAGTTAGAAAAAGGGCACTACTCTCTGTATTTTACTCTGCTCTTCTAGTTCCATGATGTATTCTCCATCTTTGTTTTCATTTTCTAGAGCTATGAACAACTAAACCCCTTTCATTGGGTTAGGGAGCTCTGTTGTAAGTTGATGGATCAATACTAATTTTCATTATTCTTCTTCTATCTTTTCTCTTGATTTTACTTGAAAGCTTTCGATCTTCATCCCATTGGGTAGTTATCTTGGAAAAGGAGCTATTCAAACTTGGATCTCTTTTGAACCTTGAAAGAGGAATGAAGAGATCAAGCTAGAAATGCTTTCTTATGCTAGACCAAATTAGGTTTGGATGGATATGTGACTATAATCCTCTCAATACTTGATTTGGGAATTGCATGTGGTATAATCAGTGACCACACTTCATCTCTTCTCATGAGCAATTGACTAAGGAATTGGCTATTCATCAAGATTTGAGAGATTGAATTGCAAGAAATTGTAATTCAATCAATTAAGATTGCCAAGGGGATCAATGAGTGCATTGATCCGGAAAATTGCAACATCTCCTGCGCCCAATGAACTTCCCAATTCTGATCTCACCCATTCTCTTTAATTTCCGCGTTTACTTTCATGAGCAAACACCCCATTGCCATTTACAATTCTGCAATTTACTTTCAGTCATTTACTTTCAGCCCTTTAATTCTAACATTTACTTTTTCTATCATTTACATTCCCGCCATTTTGTTTTCTGCAAATCTCAACCCAAATTCTGAATTCGCTCAACTAGAACATTCTTCTAATTAAAGTTGCTTGATCAATCAATCCCTGTGGGATTCGACCTCACTCTATTGTGAGTTTTTACTTGACGACAAATTCAGTACACTTGCCGAAGGAAATTTGTTGAGAGACAGTTTCCACTTGCATCAAAACGCCAGTCTGGTGCCCTATTATGGCATTTAAACGCCCAGAAAGGTGCCAGATTGGGCATTTAAACGCCCATTTTGATACCCTTACTCGCGTTTAAACGCCAGTAAGTCCTTCCTCCATGGTGTGCTATTTTCAATTCTATTTTTTATTTTTTTCTTTATTTTTGTAATTGTCTTTGTGACTTCAGATGATCATCGACCTAAAAGAAAACAAAATAATATAGATAAAATTAAAATAAAATTGGATTGCCTCAAAATAAGCGCTTCTTTAATGTCAATAGCTTGACAGTGAGCTCATTTGGAGCCTCGCAGATGATCAGAGTATGGTTGAGATCTCTCAACACCAAACTTAGAGTTTGGTTGTGGCCTCCCAACACCAAACTTAGAGTTTGAATGTGGGGGATCTGTTTGACTTTGTTTTGGGAGAAGCTCTTCATGCTTACTCTCCATGGTTACAGATGGGGAACCTTGAGTCTTTACTACAAGGCATTCTTCATTCTTCATTCACATGAAGGATCATACTTGGTTGCACATTTCCTCTGTTATGATTGTTGTTTGAATGTATTATTTCTTTGTTTGTATTCTATTTACTGTGTCTGTGTTTTGTTTTCTTGTATTTTTTTTTTGGTGTTTTGCTTTTTGCTTTCTCTATTTTCTCTATTTATCTGTCTTCTATTTACTGCTTCTTGGTATTCTGCTATTTGTCTGCTAAACAACACAGAATTAATAAACGCAACTAATAACCCCGCCCTACTAAGAACTTTCCAGTTCTTACCTCTTCTCTCTCCCTTCCCCCTCAGATGGAAGCAAGAGTACCCTTCTGTAGTTCGTTGATGATCGTTCTGCAAAGAGGATTCCACTTTAGGTAGTCTTCTGAGTCTAGTGTGAATTCCGTTATCTGTTTATATGTATATACTGTGAGTCCAGCCAACGTCTGCACCCCGCTTATGTACAAACTTTAGCCTAAGTCCTCCGTACGATGTTACTGTTATGTGGCCACTCGATGAGGTACTTGAGAGACGCTCTTTGATGACATATGATCGTACAGAGGAGTAGTAGACGACCTTTCACCTTTTGATGACGTTCCACCTGACTTGAGTTTTGAAGACCTAGAACGTATTTTTCCTCGCTTTAGTAGTTTAGAGAGACTAGGTGAGTATAGAGTCTAAGCTGGCCCGGGTGCTAGCTTAGGGACTTATTGGACAGGTCAAGACCTGGGATGTTGTATGTATATATCTGTATATAGTTATTATATATCTATATCTAGGGGTGTTCTAAGTAAAAGTGTATACTTAAATAAACGCTGTATCACTAAATGTTGTTAACTGCTTGTGATGTATTTATGTGTGGTTGTTTATACTATTTTATCTATTATCAGTTGTGAATTGATAAAGAATGATTATGTCTATTAATCGCAAATTGACTACATTTTTAACAATGAATCAGGCTCATATGATAAATAATAGATAATAATTAGGAAGATAAATTGGTAGCACTCAGCTTTCGGTATGATCTAGACATATTGAAAATTGGGTCGTTACAATTTGGTATCAGAGCAGTTCATTCCTAGTAGAGCCTGGGGAGTGGACTGACTATGCTTCACTGCATACTTTATTGTGTGTCTCATGCTGTTAGGGTATCTTTAAGATACATTTGGCATGAATGTCAATGAGCGCTCATTTTGGAAATGTTCGTGCCTTACTTAAAATATTAAGACTGATCACCTTATTGTTGATTGTTTGGTAAGGATAAGACCTCAATGACTGTGAATAGGCATGGTTAAATCGAGCTCCAAACGATGAATCTACGTGACCTACAGCTATCTTCAGAGCTGTTATGTTCTTCGTGGCTATGGCTGTGTGCGATTGGGATGCTGTCAGGAACGGACCGATCTCTTTGTTTTGATGGCTTGAAGGAAATAGATCGCTTAAAGATGGATTCTTGCACGTGGATGAAATTTTGAGGGAAAAATTTTCTTTTAGGCGGGTAGAATGTAACAACCCCGTTTTTCGAGTGCACGAGATATTTTTTGAAGGCACGGATTTCTCCGAAGGATCAGTAAAGGAAACACCTCTGCTGTATCATCAAGCATCTCAATCCTCATTGTCATTATGTCATCTTTAAGCTAGGACCTCTTTTGGGGCAAGCTCGATAACGCAATCACGAAAAACCTAGTTTTTGAACCGTATCGGTTAGGAGTTTTGATTCTGATTTCCGTAAATAGTCTCAGTTTAAAGAACTGGACTCGATTCATGAGAGAATAGGGATAATAGGAAAATATTATCATTATATTAGTATTAGAAGCTTCTTGAATGATATTATAAGGTTACTTGGTCTGTTTTAGTTGAAAATGAATAATCGGTTTAACCGGGTTCACAGTTTACTGGTGCAGCTTAGCACCAGCACTCTCTTATGACTTTAGCAATGCTAAGGCCTCATTATACATGTTTTATTCTCATAATAAATATTTTACTAGTGTCATTTATGCTAGAAGCTCAGAAAATAATTTTTAGAGATGTTTTTACAAGTGTTCCGATACACCTAGTTTTAGCAGTTATACACCAGAGATATTTTAATATTATTTTAATCCACCTCCAAGCCAACCAATCACCACTCACCTTACACCCCCAAAACCTCCAAGGATGTCTCATTTCTTCATTTTGGTCGAAAATAACAAGAGAGAAAAGAGAGAAACTTTCATGAACACTTAATATTCAAAGCTTGATTTCTTCTGAACTAAAACTCAAATCAAAACTCCGATTTCACCAAAATGATCATCTTTTCTTCCTCTACATAACCATGTAACTTATCAAGGCTGAAAATAAGGTTAGATGGCTGTCCCTTTCCCCATTTGAATTCAGTTTTCAAGGAAAACCATGCAAAACATGTGTTTTCTTGATGTTCTTCCTTAGGAATCATGCTTAACTTGACTTGAGGGCCAAGAAACGTTAATTTCCAACAACTCTAAGGTGAGAAATCCCTTCCTAACATGCTAAGTGAGATTTGGTTAGTTGAGGGTTTTTGGATTTAAAGTTGTTCTTGATATGATTTAGGAGGAAAAAGTGCTTAAGGACCATGATGAGCGGATAATTTATACGCTTTTTGGCATTGTTTTTATATAGTTCTTAGTATGATTTAGTTAGTTTTTAGTATATTTTTATTAGTTTTTAAGCAAAATTCACATTTCTAGACTTTACTATGAGTTTGTGTATTTTTCTGTGATTTCAGGTATTTTCTGGCTGAAATTGAGGGACCTGAGCAAAAATCTGATTCAGAGGCTGACAAAGGACTGCTGATGCTGATGGATTCTGACCTCCCTGCACTCGAAATGGAATTTTTGGAGCTACAGAAATCCAAATGGCGCTCTCAATTGCATTGGAAAGTAGACATCCAGGGCTTTCTAGCAATATATAATAGTCTAAACTTTGCCCGAGTTTAGACGATGCAAACTGGCGTTCAACGCCAGCTTTCTGCCCTATTCTGGCGTTAAACGCCAGAAACAAGTTGCAAGCTGGATTCAAACGCCATAAACAAGTTACAAACTAGCGTTTAACTCCAAGGAAGACCTTTACATGTGAAAGCTTCAATGTTCAGCCCAAGCACACACCGAGTGGGCCCGGAAGTGGATTTCTGCATCATTTACTTGTTTCTGTAACCCTAGTAACTAGTTTAGTATAAATGGAACTTTTTACTATTGTACTAGGGGTCATTTTCCCTATTTTTGAATTCATATGCCATTTGGGGAGGCTGGCCATTTGGCCATGCCTAGACCTTGTTCTTATGTATTTTTAACTGTGGAGTTTCTACACGCCATAGATTAAGTTGTGGAGCTCTACTGTTCCTCGAGTATTAATGTAATTACTACTGTTTTCTATTCAATTCATGCTTATTCTTGTTCTAAGATATTCATTCGCACACAAGAACATGATGAATGTGATGATTATGTGACACTCATCACCATTCTCACTTATGAACGCGTGATTGACAACCACTTCCGTTCGTGACAATGGGGCATCTGAATCCGATATTAAAATCTTCGTGGTATAGGCTAGAATCAATTGGCAGCATTCCTGATATTTGGAAAGTCTAAACCTTGTCTATGGTATTCCGAGTAGAATCTGGGATGGGATGACTGTGATGAGCAATCCGACAGTTGATTGGCCGTACGAAAACCGTAGAGGACCATTTTCACTGAGAGGCCAGAAAGTAGCCATCGACAACGGTGACACCCAACATATAGCTTGCCATAGAAAGTAGTATGAAGGATTGGATGAAGGCAATAGGAAAGTAGAGATTCAGAAGGAACAACGCATCTCCATACGCTTATCTGAAATTCCCACCAATGAATTACATAGGTATCTCTATCTTTATTTTATGTTTTCTTTATCTTTTAATTATCAAAACTTTATAACCATTTGAATCCGCCTGACTGAGATTTACAAGATGACCATAGCTTGCTTCAAGCCGACAATCTCCGTGGGATCGACCTTTACTCATGTAAGGTTTATTACTTGGATGACCCAGTGCACTTGCTGGTTAGTTGTGCAAAGTTGTGAAAAAGAGTTGAGATTACAATTGTGCGTACTAAGTTGTTGGCGCCATTGAGATCGAAATTTCGTGCACCAGACCACCTAAGGACATAACCGAATTAGGAGCAGCGAAACCAGGTAGGGTTTGACGAAATTAATCTTGATTGATTGTGTTTGACTTGTGTGATTATGATATGGTTTGGCTGTGCTTGAAATTGATGGTTTATATGAGTGATTGATGAGCGGATAATTTATACGCTTTTTGGCATTGTTCTTAGGTAGTTTTTAGTATGTTTTAGTTGCTTTTTAATATATTTTTATTAGTTTTTATGCAAAAATCACATTTCTGGACTTTACTATGAGTTTGTGTGTTTTTCTATGATTTCAGGTATTTTCTCACTGAAATTGAGGTACCTGAGCAAAAATCTAATTCAAAGGCTGAGAAAGGACTGCAGATGCTGTTGGATTCTGACCTCCCTACACTCGTAGTAAATTTTCTGGAGCTACAGAAGCCCAATTAGTACGCTCTCAATTGTGTTGGAAAGCATACATCTTGGGCTTTCCAGCAATGGATAATAGTTCATACTTTGCCCGAGATTTGATGGCCCAAACTGGCGTTCAAACGCCCACCAGAGACCCTTTTTTGAGTAAAATGCCAGTAATGGCACCAAAGCTGAAGTTAAACGCTCAAACAGGCACCAAAGCTGGTGTTTAACTCCAAGGATGGCCTATACACGTGAAAGCTTCAAAGCTCCGCCCAAACACACACCATGTGGGCCCCGGAAGTGGATTTCTGCACTATCTGTACTTAGTTACTCATTTTCTGTAAACCTAGGTTACGAGTTTAGTATAAAAACTACTTTTAGACCTTTCCCACCTTTATTCTCAAACATGTACATCCTTGTGGCAGTAGACTACGTGTCTAAGTGGGTTGAAGCAGTCACCTCACCCACTAATGATGCCAAAGTAGTGATGAAATTCCTCTGGAAATATATCTTCAGCAGGTTCGGTGTTCCACAGACACTAATTAGTGATGGAGGCAATCATTTCTGCAACTGACAACTTGACTCTATTCTGCACTGGTATGGCATTCTCCATAAAGTGGCAACCCCATATCACCCACAGATAAATGGGCAAGCTGAGGTATCCAACAGGGAACTAAAAAGAATCTTGAAAGAACTGTGAGCACCTCTAGAAAGGATTGGGCAAGGAAACTTGATGATGCTCTCTGAGCCTACAGGACGGCTTTCAAGACCCCTATAGGAACGTCACCATAACAATTGGTTTATGGGAAGAAATGTCATTTGCCAGTGGAACTGGAACACAAGGCCAACTAGGCAACCAGATTCCTCAACCTTGATGTTAAGGCAGCAGGAGAAAAAAGGTTACTCCAGCTGAATGAGTTGGATGAATTCCGACTTGCTCCATTCGAGAATGCGAAAATCTATAAAGAGAGAGCCAAGAGTTGGCTTGATAGAAAAATATCTTCCAGAGTCTTTGAACCGGGCCAGAAGGTTTTTCTTTTCAATTCTAGACTCAAGCTCTTCCCTGGGAAGCTCAAGTCACGTTGGACAGGACCATTCGTGGTCACTAATGTGTCATCCTATGGGCACATAGAACTCCAAGGTAAACACTCCGACAAGCGGTTCACTGTTAATGGACAGAGAGTCAAACATTACCTAGGGGACAACATTAAGCAAGAAAGCTCGACACTGCTACTAACATGAGTACAGTGAAGTCCAGCTAATGACAGTAAAAAAGCGCTTGTTAGGAGGCAACTCATAGAATATTATTGTTTTCCGTTTCTTTATTTATTTTCATTTGATCTTACATTCATTTATTTTTTTATTAATTTTCACAGTTACTTTGCTTTCTAACATTTGTTATCATGTATACTGATGAGCGGATAATTTATACACTTTTGGCATTATTTTTAGGTAGTTTTTAGTAGGATCTAGCTACTTTTTGGGATGTTTTTATCAATTTTTATGAAAAATTCACATTTCTGGACTTTACTATGTGTTTGTGTGTTTTTCTGTGATTCGGGTATTTTCTGGCTGAAATTGAGGGACCTGAGTAAAAATCTGATTCAGAGGCTGACAAAGGACTGCAGATGCTGTTGTATTCTGTTCCGAGGGTTACCTGAAACTGTAGGTCGATCTCGGACGAGATCTTCTGTGCTGGTTGGGGCTTGTTGTGTTCGACTTGGTGATGGTGCTGATCCTTCGTCCCCGGAGGGTGGGGGTACCTACAAGGGACTCCGATGCTTAAGTTAGCAAGGGTATTAAGCAGGTATTGAGTAGAATCAGAGTGTGAGTTATACCTGGGTGCTCCAGTGTATTTATAATGGCATAGAATGACCTTCTTAGATAAGACAAGTTAGTTATCTTATCTTGTCTTTATCTTATCTTCAAGTGAGGTCATCTTATCTTTAAGGGAACCGCCTTTATCTTTACGAGCTTGGGCTGCCCTTGGATTTGGGACGTGTTCCTCTATTTGGGCCCTTTGTTGGGCTTTTCTGTGACTTGGCCGAGCTTTTTGAGAAGAGGTCGGGTCATCCTGACCTAAAGAGGTCGGTCGCTTTGCCTGTAGAACATCCCGGGTCGGACAGCTCGACCCAGGGTATGAACAGTGCCCTTGCTCGAGCTCGGCCTTCCTTTTTAAGGTCGAGTCTTTAGTTTTAGGACTTCGATCCTTCTTTGCTGAAGCCGAACTCGAGCATTTTGTCAATTTCTTTTTTGTAGAGTTCTCCTTTTTTGAATGCGGAACATTTCTGTTCCGTTTCCTCTGAAAGCACGTGCTTTTGCGTTAGTGCCCTGGCCTTGGGAATGCGCGAGGGTTTTTAATGCCCCCATTAATTGGTTTTCAATGCCGCATTTCTCTTTCTTCTTTTATTTTGAACTTCACACATGGAGACGGTTTTTTCTCCTTTCTGTAACTTCCCCTTTTCTTTCTCACTTTTGTTGTTTTCGTCTGTCGGCTGCCCTTTCACGTTTTTCTTTGTGACATTGTTTGGCGATCGTGGGTGCTCTTTTGGCTTTCGACGATAACTCCTGATCTCTTCGTCTTCGCTCTCCGCGTGCTTCTCCTTTTTCAGGTTGGTTCATTTTTTCTTTTTTGCTTGCATTGTTCTACTTCCTGGTACAGTAGGGTTTTTGTTTGAGTGTATATTTGAGAAAATTTGAACCTTTACGCTTTTCTATATTTCTTGTTGCTGCAATTTCTGGCTTTTTCTTCTCTATTGTTCCCTTGGCAGTTGAAGCTTCCTAAGGCTTTTGCAAGTTGTTGCCTGATTCGTTTGATTGTTGAAGAAAAGATTGCACCTTTATCTGTTTTTCCGTTTGGCATTTTCTTGCTGTTGGGTGGATTGAGGTTGTAATTTCTATCAACGCTTATTTTGATGGCTTTATTTGCTTTTTGTTGGGACGTGTAAACATGTAGGCTTGTAGGCTTCCCTGAATCTTTTTTCTGCCTCCAAAGGATGCCCCTGGAACCTTTAGGATTGGGTCCTGGGGTTTCCTTTTGTTTCTTTACCTAGTTTCTTTGACACCTATATGCTTTAGTTTTGTGAGTTGCCTCCGTTTATGCCCGAGTTGTTCAATTAGTGTTCCGAGGTGTTTTTTGAGTAATCCAATCTTCTTTTCTTCTTGTAGGACTAGTTAACCATGTCTTCTCACAAAAATATTGTTGAGACGTCTTCCCAGGTCCCTGAGGGCATGGCCGACTGGGTGGATTCTATGGTCTTCTTATGCGTCTCGTTGGTTGACTCCCAGTTTTGTCAGCAACTTAGGCTGTTTCATAGGATTTGTAGCAACAGTAGTGACGAGAAGAATTATGAGCTCGTATCTCCGACTTCTAATGAAAGGGTTTGCTTTTCTACCCGGATTGCTGGAGAGCGCCCCTTTTTCTATGCATATGACTTCTTTTTTAGCCAAATGAATATTACTCTTCCTTTTACCCCTTTTGAAACCAACCTGTTATGGTCCTGTAATGTAGCTCCATCCCAAATTTACCCCAATTCATGGGGTTTTATAAAAATATTTTAGCTGCTGTGTCGTGAATTTGGCATTCCTGCTTTGCAATCTCTTTTCTTTTATCTCTTTGTTTTGACAAAGCCTGGTGTAATGAAGAAGAAAGCCGCTTGGGTTTCTTTCCGAGCTTCACAAGGGAAAAAGGTTTTCTCCATGTTTGATGAGTCTTTTCACGATTTCAAAGATTACTTTTTTAGGGTTCGAGCTGTTGAAGGAGCTCGGCCCTTTTTTCTAGATGAGAATGATGAGCCCACCTTTCCTTTAGAGTGGCAAAAGAATGTAGTGGTATCGAGATACTCGTGGGAGATGTTAGATGACGCTGAACAAGCTTTTGTGACTGTGCTAGAAGAAAACTGGGGGGAGCCTCCTCATCTTGACACAAAGAAATTTTTAGCTAACCCCTCTCTCCTCCGAGCTGAGATGGGTAGTGGTCAATTTTTTTCTATTGGTTTGCTTGTTGTGTTTGTCTCTTGTGAGTTCTTTTTCTGACTCGTAGCTTGGCTTCCTATTTGTGATGTTTGTCTGCAGAGATGATTAAGAACAATGAGTCCATGAAGGCCTTTAAGAGGGCAAGGAAGGCTACTGCGGCTCAAAATGCTTCGGCCAAGGCGGCCGGGGAGAGAACTTCTCAGGTTTCGTCTAAGCCTTTGGTTACAAGTTCTCTTGGGCCGAGGAAGGTTATCCCCACTCTTCGAGTTTGTTTGATTGATCCTTCTGCTGGTACTTCCTCTCCTTCTGCCGCTCCTCCTCCAAAAAGACCTCGGACTGTCAAGCCATTTAATCTTGGTGCTGTTGACTTTGATGCTGTTGGGTTTGTAGATCAACAAATTGCTCCCTATGGTGTCATGCCTACTGACGATGTATCCATTCTTCGTCATTTGGATTTTATTACTCGGAGTGGTATTACACTGGCACACATGGGAGCGGCTTTATACCGAACTGCTCAAGATCTTCCTATCCATGCTACCAAGGCTTTTATGGAGGAGGCAAAATTAGAGTTTGACCGAATTAAGGGTTTGAAGGAGGAGCTCGAGGTGAAAGTGGCCGAGCTGGAGAAGGAGCTGAATGGGGAAAAGGCCCGGGCTGTTGGTCTGGCAGCTGCCGCGCAACTGGCCGAGGATACGGCGCTAAAACATAAGGATAATTATGTTACTACTTATAGAGAGATGATGTAGCTCAGGAGAAGGTTGGAATCTGTTCAGGCTGATTACACCGAACTTCAAGGTCATCTTATAGGTAGTGTTACTGTGGCTTATGAGAATCTGAAAGAGCAATTTCGAGTTCTTGCACCAGATCTCGACCTTTCCCTTATTAGCCTGGACAATATTGTTAAGGATGGTAAGATTGTCCCTGACGATCCCGATGATGATGATGATGATCGTCCTTCACTGCCTACTACCAAGACTTCTGCTGTGCCGACTTCTCTGACTTCTACTGCTGGGATCAATCGTCCAGAAGGGGAACCAGATTGCCATGTCTTGAACCGAGATGATGGGACAGTAGATGCGGTGCTTCCTCAGACTCGTCCTCCTTCACCCCGAATCGATGCTGCTGAGAAGTCTTTTGATGTTGTCTGAGTTTTATCCCTTTTTTTTATAGATAGGCGGACTTGTGGGCTTTTGAACTCTTTATCTTGTAACTGGGGTTTTGGTGACTGTTGATACTTTTTTGGTTGCTTGTTTAGCAACTTTATTTTGAAAAACAAAGTAGTTTTCGAGCTTCTGGGGCTGATCTTGATGGCCTCTGGAGCTTGCTATTATCATAACTTAGTAGTTTTTATATCATGTCTGCTTGCACTCATCTTGGTACCTTCGTATGCTGGGACATGATCAGCTTGATTATTTGGCTTGGTTTTGTTTGTAATCCTCTTTTTTTGGACCTCGTTTAGATCTCCTTTGGGGACTATTTTTTTAATTTCTGTGTCCTGGGCCTGACTTCATCATGTTGGGTCCTGTCGAGTTTGCTTGGTAATCCTCTTTCTTGGACCTTGTTTAGGTCTCTTTTGGGGATTACCTTTTGTAGCTTTACGTCTTTCTTGGCTGATTTCGTCACGTCGGGTCCCGTCGAGTTACCTGATGATCCTCTTTCTTGGACCTTGTTCAGGTCTCTTTTAGGGATTATCTTTGTAACTTATCTTTCTGGGCCGACTTTGTCAGGTCGGGCCCTGTCGAGTTTTCTTGGTAATCCTCTTTCTTGGACCTTGTTCAGGTCTCTTTTGGGGATTACCTTTTGTAACTTTACATCTTTCTGGGCCGACTTCGTCATGTCGGGCTTTGTCGAGTTACTTGATAATCCTCTTTCTTGGACCTTGTTCAGGTCTCTTTCATGGATTTATCTTTTGTAACTTTATCTTTCCGGGCCGACTTTGTCACGTCGGGCCCTGTCGAGTTACTTAATAATCCTCTTTCTTGGACCTTGTTCAGGTCTCTTTCAGGGATTTATCTTTTGTAACTTTATCTTTCTGGGCCGACTTTGTCACATCGGGCCCTATCAAGTTACTTGATAATCCTCTTTCTCAGACCTTGTACAGGTCTCTTTTAGGGATTTATCTTTTGTAACTTTTTGTAGGAGTCCGACTTCGTCATGTCGGGCTCTTTGAAGTTATAGTAATCCTCTTTTATAGGGTTGGCCAGACCTCTTTCCAGGGCTTTACTTATAACTTGGGTTGTTGTGGCTGGTCCGACTTTTTGCGCCGGCCAGTCTTTAAGTTATTTTATAGCAATTCATTTTATTAGGACCTCGTCAGATCCTTTCTATGGATCACTTTCTATAACTTCTTGCATTATTCGGTTTTCATCTTTGCTGATTTTAAAGAATTTGGTTTTTAGCCCTCGTTTTTATCGTGATCCCGCAGTGAATTTGGTTTTCACTTTCTGTCGATCTGTAGCTTTACAATCGGGTGATGAATGTTTTCAGAATAATACGACTTGAGCGTTTGTAGAGAATCTGAACAAATTTTATTAAAAAAGAATGCAAATATACATGAGGAGTTAATTTCCTAAGTCGGGTGATTTGTAGGTCTTGGCGGGGCACCCCGTTAAAAAACCTTTTTCAGGAAAAAGAGTGCGCCTTGTCCAAGATCTTTTATCATCCCTAGCTATAGTACCTTCTTAGGTTGCAGGCGTGCCATGATCTAGGAAGCTCTCGCCCGTTGAGTTTGGAAAGCTTGTAGTAGCCCTTTCCCAATACTTCTATGACTCGGAAGGGTCCTTTCCAGTTTGCTGCCAGCATTCCTTCTCTAGGTCGAGTTGTTCCTATGTCGTTTCGGATTAGGATGAGGTCGTCTTCAGCAAAGGCCTGCTGTATTACTTTTCGGTTGTATCTGGAGGTCATTTGTCGTTTCAACGCCTCTTCCCTTATCCGAGCTTTTTCTCGGATTTTTGGAAGTAAGTCAAGCTCTTCCTTTTGAAGTTGGGAATTGTCTTTTTTGCTTAAATGGATTACTCTGGGTGATCCTTCTTTGACCTTTACTGGGATCATTGCCTCCATTTCGTAAGCTAATCGGAAGGGTGACTCCTTTGTCGTGGAATCTGGAGTCGTTCGGTACGCCCATAGGACTTGTGGGAGCTCCTTAGCCCAGGCTCCCTTTGCATCCTGTAATCTCCATTTTAACCCTGCTAATATAACTTTGTTAGCAGCTTCAGCTTGCCCATTGGTTTGGGGGTGCTCAACAGAGGTGAATTGTTGTTTTATATTCAGGTCGGCCGCTAGTTTTCTGAAGCCTGCGTCTGTGAACTGGGTACCATTGTCTGTAGTGATGGAGTATGGAACTCCAAACCTTGTGACGATGTTTCTATATAGGAATTTCTGACTTCTTTGAGCTGTGGCATTGGCTAGGGGTTCTGTCTCGATCCATTTTGTGAAGTAGTCTATTCCTACTATGAGGAATTTGACTTGTCCTGATCCTTGAGGAAAAGGTCCGAGGAGATCGAGTCCCCATTTTGCGAATGGCCAAGGTGAGGTTATGCTTATGAGTTCCTCTGGTGGAGCGGTGTGGAAGTTGGCATGCTTTTGACATGGCGAACATGTCCTTACAAATTCTGTGGCTTCTTTTTGTAGAGTTGGCCAATAGAATCCTGCCCGAAGTACTTTTTTGGCGAGTGCTTGTGCTCCGAGGTGATTGCCACAAATGCCACTGTGTACTTCTTCTAGGATATCCTTAGTGTTGGAAGTCGGCACGCATTTTAGCAATGGTGTTGAAATCCCTCTTTTGTATAGGGTATTATTTATGATGGTGTAGTATTGTGCTTCCCGTTTTAACCTCTTTGCCTCTTTCTCATCTGTAGAAAGGGCTTCTGTTGTGAGGTAATTAATTATGGGGTTCATCCATCCCTGATCGCGACCTATTATGGCTAGGACCTTATCTTCTTCTGAGATTAATGGATTCTGTAGAATTTCTTGGATAAGGCTTCTATTGTTGCTTCCTGGTTTGGTGCTGGCTAGCTTTGAGAATGCATCGGCCTGGGCATCCTGTTCTCGGGGTATGTGTCAAATCTCATACTCTCCAAGTTGTCCGAGCTGTTCCCTGGTTTTGTCCAAGTACTTTTTCATAGTGGGATATTTGGCTTGGTAGCTTCCTGTTATTTGTGAAGTGACTACCTGTGAGTCGCTGAAGATGATAAGTTTTTGAGCTCCAACCTCCCTAGCCAGCTTTAAACCAGCTAGTAGTGCCTCATATTCTGCTTAATTGTTTGAGGCAGGGAACCCAAATTTGAGGGAGAGTTTGATTTGGGTCCCCTGGTTTCTTTCAATTATTACGCCTATGCCACTTCCCGTTTTATTTGAGGAGCCACCCACATATAGATTCCATTCTGCGGGGATTTTCGGTGTGTCCATAAATTCCGCAATGAAGTCGGCCAGATATTGATATTTGATGGCCGTCCGAGGTTCGTATTGAAGGTCGAATTCAGATAACTCGACTGCCCATTGCATGATTCTGCCTGCCAAGTCTATTTTCTATAAGATTCCTTTTATGGGCTGGTTGGTCCGAACTTTAATGGTGTGAGACTGGAAATATGGGTGAAGTCGTTGAGATGTTATTATGAGAGCGTAAGCGAATTTTTCTATTTTCTGATAGTTCTGCTCGGACCCTTGTAACGCTTTGCTGATAAACTATATGGGTTGTTGCCCACTGTTGTCTTCTTGGACCAGTGCTGAGGCTATTGCCCGATTTCCCATGGTGAGGTACAAGATGAGTGGTTCTCCTTCCCGTGGCTGACTTAATATAGGTGGCCGTCCCAGAAATTTTTTGAAGTCTTGGAAGGCTTGCTCGCATTCAGCTGTCCATTCAAACTCCTTTTCCTTCCTTAGAGTGGCGTAGAAGGGGAGAGATCTTATTGCTGATCCAGCCAGGAATCTGGACATGGCTGCCAATCGCCCGTTGAGTTATTGTACCTCTTTGATACAAGTCAGACTTTTCATGTCGAGTACGGCCCTGCACTTCTCCAGGTTTGCCTTGATTCCTCTCTGTGTGATCATAAAACCCAAGAATTTACCAGCTTCTACTGTGAATGTACATTTCGTGGGATTAAGTCGCATGCCGTGTCGTCTTATGGTGTTGAATACTTGTGTCAGGTCGAATAATAACATCTCTTCGTTTTGCGTCTTTACTAGCATGTCGTCTATGTAGACCTCCATGATCTTTCCGATGTGATCCAAAAAAACTTTGTTCATCAATCTTTGGTAAGTGGCTCCCGCGTTTTTTAGACCGAAGGGCATAATAATGTAGCAGTAATTTGCATTTGGGGTTAAGAAAGAGGTTTCTTCTTGGTCGGGTGGGTACATTGGGATTTGGTTATATCTCGAGTATGCGTCCATAAAGGAGAGGTATTTGTATCCGGAGGAGGCATCTACCAGTGCGTCGATGTTTGGGAGTGGATAAGGATCTTTGGGGCAAGCTTTGTTGAGATCGGTATAGTCGGTGCACATTCTCCACTTCCTATTTGACTTTTTTACCAAAACGACATTAGCAAGCCATAGCGGGTATTTGACTTCTCTTATGAAGCCTGCCTCCAGTAGAGCTTATACCTATTCTTCCACCACTTCAGAGCATTCTGGTCCTAGCTTTCTGTGCCTTTGTTGTACCGGCCGAGATCCTGGGTAGACTGCTAGCTTGTGGCACATTAGTTTGGGATCTATGCCTGGCATGTCTGTGGCCTTCCACGCAAAGAGGTCGGCGTTGTCGTGTAGGAACTGTGTGAGTGATTCTTTTATGTCCCTTTTTAAGAGTGTGCCGATGTTGGTTGTTTGGTCTGGGGTGTTCCCGATCTGGATTTTCTCTATTTCTCTTTCAGGTTGTGGGCGGAGCTCCTCCTGCCTCTGAACTCCACCGAGCTTGATTGTGTGGAATTCTTTTTCTTTGCCTGAGGTTTAGAATTTTGTTGTAACAGCGGTGCGCCATCTTTTGATCTGCCTTTACTGTGGCTATTCCACCTGCAGTTGGGAACTTCATGCATAGATGCGGAGTCGAGACTATTGCACCGAGCTGATTTAACGTTGCCCGACCTATTAGGGCATTGTAGGCTGAGCTTACGTCGACGACGATGTAATCTATTTTGAGTGTTCTTGACTGACTTCCCTTTTGAAAAGTTGTGTGGAGCGAGATATATCCCATCGATTGAACTGGGGTATCTCCTAGCCCAAACAGGCTGTCCGGATATGCTCTGAGTTCTTTTTCTTCCAAGTCGAGTTTGTCGAAAGCGGTTTTGAATAAGATATCGGTAGAGCTCCCCTGGTCTATCAACGTGCGGTGAAGATTTGCGTTTGCCAGTATAATAGTGATGACCATGGGATCGTCATGCCCTGACGCGATGTCGGATACGTCTTCCTTGGTAAAAGTGATCGCCGGGATGTCGGGTGCTTCCTCCTTTTCTGTGACATGATATGCGTCTTTGAGAAGTCTTTTGCGGGATGATTTGGAGATTCCTCCCCTGGCGAATCTGCCCTGTATCATGTGGACATGTCTTTCTGGCGTCCGGGATGATCGCGCGGTTGGTCCGACATCTTCTGCTCTTCTTCTTTTCCTTTGTTCATCATCATGGGTGGCCAGGTATCGATCTAGCTTTCCTTCTCGTACGAGCTTTTCTATGACATTTTTTAAGTCAAAACACTCATTGGTGGAGTGCCCGTGGATCCGATGGTATTCATAATATTTCGCCCAATTTCCTCCTCCTTTTTTGCCTTTGCGTGGTCGAGCTGGTGGTATTTTTTCCGTGTTGCAAACCTCTCTGTAGACATCCACAATAGACACCCGAAGAGGG
Source organism: Arachis hypogaea (assembly GCF_003086295.3). Classification (NCBI taxonomy): domain Eukaryota; kingdom Viridiplantae; phylum Streptophyta; class Magnoliopsida; order Fabales; family Fabaceae; genus Arachis; species Arachis hypogaea. Next base: position 74,871,131 of record NC_092044.1, read on the forward strand.
GTGTAATTGTGGTATTTTTTTATTTTCTCTCCATGGCGATCTTCCTTCTTTCTGGAATCTTTGTCTTTATCCCGAGAGGTGAACCCGGCCTTTGAGGTCTCTCCTAATCGGGAGTTTTCTTCCATGTTGATGTACTTTTCTACTCGTTCCTACACCTCGTTCAGAGACGTGGGCTACTTCTTTGATATAGATTGACTAAAAGGCCCTTCTCACAGGCCATTAATGAGGCCCATGATAGCGACTTCTGTTGGCAGGTTTTGTATATCCAGGCAGGTCTTGTTGAATCTCTCCATGTAATTGCGCAGGGTTTCCCTTTCTCCTTGTCTGATTCCCAGTAAGCTCGGCGCATGTTTAGCTTTGTCCTTTTGGATGGAGAATCTGGCCAGGAATTTCTAGGCCATGTCGTCGAAACTCGAGATGGATATAGGAGGGAGGTTGTCGAACCATCTAATTGCTATTTTTGTTAAAGTAGTTGGAAAGGCTTTGCAACAAACTGCATCTGAGGCGTCGGTGAGATACATTATGCTCCTGAAGTTGCTGAGATGATGGCTGGGATCCATAGTGCCATCGTACAAGGTCATGTCTGGGAGTTTAAAGTCTTTTGGAATTCTTGTCTTTATGATCTCCTTGGTGAATGGATCTTGCTCCTTGTGGGTGCTATCTTTGGGAGTGGATCGGGTGGCTTTAGTCTTGACATCGGCTTCAAGTTTTAGGAGTTTGTTCTCCAGTTCCCGGCGTCGCCTTATTTCTCTTTGCAGGTCCTTCTCAGCCTCTCATTGACGTAGAGCTTCTTCCTCAAGTTGTTTTAATCAATCTTGAAACGCATCCAAGGCTCCGTCGTTTGGGGAGTATCTTTTGGTGTAGTGTCCGTATTTCTGTGCGGTATTCTATCCTCTAGATCTGAGTCGTGGTTGTTATCATGGTCGTCCGCCATGGTGCTAGGATGACTTCCACGTTCCCCGGCAACGGCGCTAATGTTCCGAGGGTTACCTGAAACCGTAGGTCGATCTCGGACGAGATCTTCTGTGCTGGTCGGGGCTTGTTATGTTCGACTTGATGATGGTGCTGATCCTTTTGTCCCCAGAGGGTGGGGGGTACCTGCAAGGGACTCCGATGCTTAATTTAGCAAGGGTATTAAGTAGGTATTGAGTAGAATCAGAGTATGAGTTATACCTGGGTGCTCCAGTGTATTTATAATGGCGTAGAATGACCTTCTTAGATAAGATAAGTTAGTTATCTTATCTTATCTTTATCTTATCTTCAAGTGAGGTCATCTTATCTTCAAGGGAACCACCTTTATCTCTACGGGCTTGGGCTGCCCTTGTATTTGGGAAGTGTTCCTCTATTTGGGCCCTTTGTTGGGCTTTTCTGTGACTTGGCCGAGCTCTTTGAGAAGAGGTCAGGTCATCTTGACCGGAAGAGGTCGGTCGCTTTGCATGTAGAACATCCCGAGTCGGACAGCTCGGCCCAGGGTATGAACAAATTCTGACCTCCCTGCACTCAAAGTAGATTTTCTGGAGCTACAGAACTCCAAATGGCGTGCTCTTAATTGCGTTGGAAAGTAGACATCCAGGGCTTTCCAAAAATATATAATAGTCCATACTTTGCATGAGTTTTAACGACATAAAATGGCATCAAAACGCCAGCTCTCTGCCCTTTTCTAGCGTCAAAACGCCAAAACTAGCATAAAAGTTGGAGTTAAATGGCCAAACTGGCCCCAAAGCTGGTGTTTAACTCCAAGGAAGACCTCTACACGTGAAAGCTTCAATGCTCAGCCTAAGCACACACCAAGTGGGCCCGGAAGTGGACTTTTGCATCATTATAAATATGACCTTTTACTATTGTATTTTCACCTTCGGATCATAGAGACATTATGGATGATATATATTCATATTTGGGGAGGCTGGCCATTCGGTCTTGCCTGGACCTCCAGATCACTTATGTATTTTCAACAGTGGAGTTTCTACACACCATAGATTAAGGTGTGGAGCTCTGCTGTTCCTCGAGTATTAATGCAATTACTACTATTTTCTATTCAATTCAAGCTTATTCTTATTTTAAGATATTCACTCGGACTTTAACCTGATGAATGTGACGATCCGTGACACTCATCATCATTCTCACCTATGAACGCGTGGCTGACAACCACTTCCGTTCTACTTAAGATTGAGCATGTATCTCTTAGCCTCTATTCCGAAAGATCAGAGTCTTCGTGGAATAAGCTAGAATTATTGGCGGCCATTCCTGAGATCCAAAAAGTCTAAACCTTGTTTGTGGTATTCCGAGTAGGATCTGGGAAGGGATGACTGTGATGAGCTTCAAACTCGCGAGTGTTGGGCGTAGTGACAGACGGAAAAGGATCGCTGGATTCTATTCCAACATGATCGAGAACCGACAGATGATTAGCCGTGCGGTGACAGTGCATTTGGACCATTTTCACTGAGAGGACGGGAAGTAGCCATTGACAACGATGATGCCCAACATACAGTTTGCCATGGAAAGGAGTATGAAGGATTGGATGAAGGCAGTAGGAAAGTAGAGATTCAAGAGGGATGAAGCATCTCCATACCCTTTATCTGAAATTTCCACCAATGAATTACATAAGTATCTCTATCTTTATTTTATGTTTTATTTATATTTTAATTATCAAAACTCCATAACCCATTTGAATCCATCTGACTAAGATTTACAATGTGACCATAGATTGCTTCAAGCCGACAATCTCCGTGGGATCGACCCTTACTCACGTAAGGTTTATTACTTTGACGACCCAGTGCACTTGCTGGTTAGTTGTGTGAAGTTGTGAAAAAGAGTTGAGATTACAATTGTGCGTACCAAGTTGTTGGCGCCATTGTGTATCACAATTTCGTGCACCATATACCTCTCAGAACAAAGACAGAAATATTCAAAACTGAAAACAGAGCAACCTGGGGGAAGTCCCTTGCTGGCGTTGAATGCCAAACAAGGAGCAGGATGGACGTTCAAACGCCCATTGGGAAGCTTGCTGGTATTGAACGCCAGAATGGGAGCATTCTGGGCATTCAATGCCCTAAGGGGGAAGGAAGCTTGGCGTTGAACACCACCAAGGAGCAACGGTGGGCGTTCAACGCCCATCCTGGCATTGAACGCCAGAATAGGGGTATTATGGGCATTCAACACCCCAATCAAGGTAATGAGGATTGACTTTTTCAAGCCATATCTTTTCCAAATCTTATCTTTTTAATCATCTCTAATCTTATTTCAAAATATCTTTTCTAAAGTTAACTACTTTTGATTCAATTCTTTTTAAACAAATATCTCATAAACATCATCTTTTAAATTCAATTTCTTTTCAAATCTTTCTCAATTCTTTTTTCAAAATTTCAAATCTTTTTTAATTTTTTTTCAAATCTATTGTTAAACTTTTGAATCTTTTTCATATCTTTAATACTTTACATCTTATCTTTTTTTATCTTTCTCATATCTTTAATAATTTTAAATCTTATCTTTCTTCTTTTTAAAAGATTTTGAATTATATCGTTATTATCATTTTTATTTTTATTTTCGAAACCCCTACCCACCCTTCCTATATATAACCATTCGTACTACACACCCTCCCTCATTCTCCCTTCATTCGCATTCTTCTCGTTTTCTCCCTCTTCCTCTCTTTGTTCGGGACGAGCAAAGCTTTTAAATTTGATGTTGCGAAAGCGTTGCTTTTCACTTGTTCACCCCCATGGATCCAAAAGGTGGAAGTCCCACTTCACAAAACAAGAAAGAAGCTGCCTTACCAACAGTTGTTTTCAAAGCTTTTAGATTTTCTTTCAAGCAACGTGAGGAACATTACTATGAGGTAATGTGCAAGAGGACAGTTATTCCAGAGATCAAGTTTGACTTAAAAGAAGTTGAATACCCAGAAATCCAAGAATAGATCAGAATGAGTAGTTGGAAAATTCTGGCCAACCCCAGAACCAACGTTGGTATAAGAATGATCTAGGAATTCTATGCAAATATGTGGAAAACAAAAAAGCAAAGGCTAGATGGACAGGTGAGGGAAAAGTGCTGCACTTTGAACTAGATAAAGTGAGGGAGATCCTCAAATTGCCCCCACAAAAAAATGATCCTAACTCCTTTAATAGGAGAATGGTAGCCAATCCAAAGTGGGATAAAGTCCTTGAAGACATATGTCTGCCTAGATCTAAATGGATCCTGGATAAGAAGAATAAACCAAACCAATTGAGAAGAATGGATCTCAAACCAGTTGCCAGGAGTTGGCTGGACTTTATGGGACGCTCCATACTTCCCACTAGGAACTGTTCTAAAGTTACTGTTAGGAGAGCAGTAATGATCCATTGCATTATGATGGGTAATAAGGTAGAGGTCCATCAAATAATCCCTTATGAATTATATAAATTCGCAAATAAGACATCCACTCAGGCCAAGCTAGGATTCCCAAATCTCATCTCTCGCCTATGTAGTAAGGCAGAAGTCCTTATTTACAGAGATACATGCATCCCCACAGAAAACCCAATTACTAAGGAGAGTATGGAGAGTGCTAAGGGACTAGCTCCGGACAAGATCCAGCAGCCGAATGATCAACCTAAGAGAAAGACACCTGAGTCACCCCAAGATCAGAGTATCCCTCCAATTGAGTAATGGAATCAGTTGGTGACATCTGTTGCACAGTTCAATCCACACTGGATCAATTGAGAGAGGAACAAAAAGACCAATCTTATATGCTGTGTAAACTGTTTAAGGAACAAGAAAGGTAAGGGCGAGAACTAGAAGATCTGAAGTGTCAGAAGACATCTTCTGAAGAGAGAAGTGACCACCATGAACAAGGTGGTTGAGTTTCACCCCTTATCAAGTTCTTCATTTCAGTACTTTAGTTTCTGTTTTTCTAATTTTAGGTTGCATGATTACTATTAGATTTCCCATTTCTTTTTTAATTTGAGTAAGTAATGTTTATTTCTATTAAATAAGTATAAATTATCCCACTTGTCATTCCATTAGACATAAATAAAATTTTATTCTCTTTTAGAAGCAGTGAGTACATAATTTTCGAGTATATAAAGACTTATCTCTAATTATTTTGATGTGGTGGCCATGCATTGAATTTCTGAATGTATGAATTAACTGTGTATGTTTGAGGTTGGAGTAAAGTGTATTGGCTATTGAAAGAATGGTGAAAAAGGAGAAGTATTATTGGTGATCTGAAAAATCCAAAAAAATTGATTCTTGAAGCAAGAAAAAGCAGCCAAAAGAAAGAGAGAGAAAAAGCCAAAAGCTCTTAAAACTAAAAGGCAAGAGTAAGGATCCAAGGCTTTGAGCATCAATGGTTAGGAGGGTCTAAAGAAACGAAATCTTGGCCTAAAAAGTTCAAATGAGTTGCTTCCCCTAACTAAATGCTTGTGGTGTAGGTGTCAAGTGAAAAGGTTGAGACTGAGCAGTTAAAGTCGTGACCGTAAATGCAAAAAAGTGTGCCTAAGAACTTTGGACACCACTGTCTAGGACTTTAAGCAAAGCTAAAGTCAAATCCAAAGGTTCCTCCAAATAAGTGTCTGTGGCATTTATGTATCCGGTGGTAATACTGGAAAACAAAGCGCATAATGTCACGGCCAGGCTTAAAAAAAAGATGTGTACAAGAATCAAGAAAAGTTGAACTAAGAAAATTAATAATATCATCCAGATTCTGACTTCCTAAAGATTCCAATATTTCTGAGCTTCAAAGAAAAGTTAGGTGCCAAACCTATTCAGAAATCAAGAGGCTAATTGCCCCATTCAAATATTTGGATGTTAAGTTTCATTGAGAGCTCTGAGACTTATTGTATTCTTCTCTTCTTTATCCTATCTTGTTTTTTGCTGCTTAGGGACAAGAAACAGTTTAAGTTTGGTGTTCTGATAAGCGAATATTTTATACACCTTTTAGTACTATTTTCTTAGTGCTTTCGGTTATGTTTTGTTAAGTTTTAGTAGCATTTAGTGCAAAAATCACTTTTTGGATGCTACTTTGAGTTTTTGTATTTTTCCTATGTTTTTAGGTGATTTTTAGGTGATACCAGCAAGTTTTGGAAAAGCCTGATTCAGAGACAGAGAAAGGGCTGCAGATGCTGTCAGATTCTGACCTCTGTGCATTCAAATGAGCATTTCTAGAGCTACAGAGGTTTAATTGACATGTTCTTAATGGCATTGGAAAGCTAACTTTTAGGAATTTCCATAAATATACAATAGTCTATACTTATTTTTAGAAATGATTGCCCAAAACGTGCGTCGAACACCCATCTGACCCCTTGGCCGGTGTTTCAACGCCCCAAAAGAAGCAAGCTGGCATTTGGACGACCAAAAGGGAGCAAGCCTAGTGTCCAACGCCCCAAGAGGAGTCCTAGCACGTGGAGTCACCCCAAGCTCAGACCAAACACTCACCAAGTGGGCCCAAGAAGTGGATTTTCACACTAAGAGTTTAGTCTGTCTTAATTCTATAATCTCTAGTTATTAGATTAGTATTTAAAGGAGAAGATTACCCATTTTCGGATCTTCTACCACCTATTTTTGAATTACACACTATTTTTTGTAAGCTTTGAGCAACTAATCCTCCTAAGTTAGGGTTAGGAGCTCTGCTAATTCTTATGGATTAATAATATTACTATTTCTATTTCAATATGTCTAATTCTATTCTCTTATGCGTTCTCGTTCTTCAATCTCAATGAATTGAGGGTGAACCATGACATTCATCCTTGTTCTACATGGGTTCCGTGTGAGTCCAGACCCAGATAGCATTGAACTAAAGCTAGAGAATACATTGCGGATTCCAAGAGCGTGCCTAGACAACTTTGGATACATGACATGAAATCCCGTTGACTGTGGGTTACTGAGGTCTTTGTGGTGCTAAGGCTAGAGTCAGAGAAGCAGCACTTTCTGATCCGGAAGATCCGACCTTGTCTGTGGCATTTTGAGTAGGATCGTGAAGGGGAGTGGATTGCTTAGAGCTTCATCTTCGGCTACAGTGAGAAGCCATGAGTCAACTTGATGAGAGGACATGAGTTGCTCAGATATGGTAGACTGCTGTGGTTAGAAGAGATTAACTTGATGATAGGACATGATTTAGTCACTTACAGCTGCCATTGAATGAATCATTCGTTATTGAAGTAGACAATAAAAAAATTTAATCCGAAAAGAATACGCATCTTCGAAGCCTTAACTAAATCTTTATCACTATTTTCACATCAATTTGGTATTTCGTTCTTTACTATTTTGTTTATGCTTTCAAATAAACAATCTTCTTTTCTAATCGGCTGACTAAGATTTACAAGGAAGCCATTGCTTGCTCAATCTAACAATCCCTATGGGATTTGACCCTCACTCAACTGAGGTATTACTTGGACGACCTGGTGCACTTTCCGGTTTAGTTGTGCGGAGGTCAATTTCACGCACCACTTGGCCATTCCGGCCATACCCGGTCATTGCCAATCTCAACATTTACCTCTCAATACAATCACATCATAAATCAAATCTTATCATTCTTAACTTGTCATTAATCATACATCGTTATCAATTATACACTTCTTCAACCACAATTTATCACCCGAACCTTTCTTCACTTCCAAGCTACCTCACCTTCCCCTAACTTTACCTCATCACTAAGCCTACAACTAAGTTTTAGGGGCTAAAAAAAGTAAAAATAGAGGTTTAAAGGTTCAAAATTACATTGTAAAACACAAAACTCACTTTGCTGATTTCAGGGGTCACGCGTACGCGTGGGCCATGCGTATGCATGAGTAAACTTTTCCCTGCTCGCATACGCAAGCGCCTTGTATGCGAGATGCCCAACCCGAAATGGTTGGTCGCATCGCGTGCAGTGGTCACATATGCATGATCTACATATTGGCAAAAGTGTTGAATGCTGCAGAATTTTCAGTTTTGCACTCCAAACTTCTAACGCCCATAACTTTCTCGTTTTAAAACATTTTTTATATGAAATAAGTTTTAAACAATTTGGGGGTCTGGAAGCCGAGTTATGGCTCGTCAAAATTCGGCCAAAAATCATATTTTCACAAAATCTTCCAAACCTCTATTTTCACAAAACATAACTCATTAACCATATTCACTCAACAATACCTTGCACCAAAATATACCAAAATCATAACACAACCCCACACCCCACCATAACCAATCTTACCTCAATTGTATATAATCTTATACATAAATTCTTCAATCAACCAACAAGATTATCATATATCACCTCCTACTCATATTTATACATATCAACATGTTAATCATCATTAACTCGTCACTTAGCATCCTATTTTCATCATAGACAATAATCACCCAATAATTACTCAATCCAGATCAACAAACATCATCCAAGGTGCTTGATGCGTGAGCATCCTTCCTATCTTTTCCTAGTGAATTTGCATTTGAATTGTTAAATTTAATCAAGATTTAAACATTTTTTAGCCACTAAGAATGCTACTTTGAGTTCTGTGCAATTTTGTTTATTTTAGGTAGCATTCAGATGGATTTGACGGAGTTTTATAGAAGAAGAGGAAGAAAGTGGATGATGCTGTCAACCCTAACCTCCTTGCACTCTAACGGACATACCTTGAGCTACAAACATTCAATTGAAGTGATTTCAGTGGCACTGGAAAGCTAACTTCCAGAGCTTCCCAAAGATATTTAGTAGTATACCGGTTTTCTCCATTTTGTACAAATTTGGTATTCCAAGTTAGGCGCCGGATGAAGAAGCTCCTCTCCAAACCATTCAGGTGCAATCAAGTCCAACGCCATGCTCATCAAGTTAGGCGCCAATTCATTAAAAAGGAGTGGTCCCCACGTCTATAATAATGATGGCAACGATGATTTTATCAATTTTGATTAAAACTTTATTTTATTTACAAATAGAAAAATATATTATGTAGTTTTAGAAAATATATTTTACATTAATTAGGATTAGATATAAAAGGAAAAAGAACTAGCCCTTCGGGCTCATCTCTTCTTTTACATCTCATTCCGCAATTTACAGTTTTACAGAACCCTAGTTTTCCCTCTGAACAATGAGCAACTAAAGCTCAACTGTTAAGGTTAGGAGCTCTGTTTATTCTATGGATTAATACTATTACTGTTCTATTTTAATTCATGTATTGATTTCAGTTTCAAGAATTGTTTTTGTTCTTTATCTTATGAATCTGGGTGGAACGAAAGTAGGACCCTTATTCTATTTGAGTTCTTGTAAAACTTTGAAAAGCTCTTTATCTAAACAACTTTTGAAAACATATTCTCCTAAATCACTAATTATCTGGACTTAATGGGATACGTGACATATAATCCTCTTATATTTAGGTAACTAAGATTTCTATGACATATAAACAAGAATTGAACTTATCTCTCTAGTTGGACTCAAGTGACCAAGAAATTGGCGGTTGATGAAGGTTAGAGTAGACTAAAAAGGTCTAAAGAATTAGGGTTTAGTTCATATAGTTTGCCATGAATTGAATCTTGCATGATTAAAATAGTTGGTAAGAAAAGTTAATCTGGAAATAAGTATCTCTGAAACCTTAACTATTTTACTCATATATTCTTCACATCAATTTACTACTTACTTTCTAAATATCTGAATTTACTGTTTGATGCAATTGAACTCTCAAAACACCATTTGCTGTTTGTCTGACTAAGCCAATCACTCAATCATTGTTGCTTGATCCATCAATCCCCGTGGGATCGACCATCATTCCCTTGTGGTACTACTGGGTACGACCCGGTGCACTTGCCAATTAGTTTGTGGGTTATAAATTCTGCACCAAATTTTTGGCTCCGTTGTCGGAGATTGACTGTGATTGACAACTATTAGTTGTTTGATTGCTTAGATTAGGAATTTTAGCTTTAATTTTATTTATTCTTGCTCTATAATTTTTGAAAATTTCTGCTATTATTTTTCCTTAATTTCTGAAATCAAGTTTAATGATACCTAGTTAATTTTATTTTAATTTTCTTTGTTCATTTTGTTATATATTTCGAATTTTCTAGCTTAAATTTATTTGTCATTTTCAAAAATTTTTTGTTCTAATTAGTTAGTTATTTTATTTTATTTCTTTACACAGGTTACCTCACTGGGAAATCTCTATATTATGACATAGAGAATCCCACTTTTCTTGTTTTCTGTTTGTTTATGAGCAGGAACAGAGATAAGGAACCTCTTACAAATTTTGATCCTGAACCTGAAAGAACTTTGAGGTGGTGCTTGCAACAAGCTAGACTTTATAAGGCTAGTGAAATTCTGAGTGAGACTTTTGAAAAGGAAGGTGCAGAGTCCACTATGGATCATAATCGTGCTGTTGATGCCAATGTGGCAAATCTGAATGAGAATGAACAACCTAGAAGAGTGCTTGGCTCATACACTACCCCCAATACAGATCTTTTTGGGAAAAGTATTATGGTGCCTCCTATTGATGACAAGTCATCTTATCCTAGTTTCACAAGCATTTTTCATTTGTTTCATTAGGATTTATGCACTTTCTTGCACAATAAGTAAGTGGTTAGAGTGGAATTTTATGATTATTGTGATTCAATCAAACATCATTTATTTTATACAAAATCATGAGATTTATGCAAGAATTAAGTGATTAGAATGAATAATGCAAATTCTTATGATTTTGGTGAGACTTTGATTGCTTGTTGGGTTGATTTTAAGTGAGAAAATGAAGGGAAGGAGGAGCACTGCAGAATAGTGTTGCGTTCAAAGAAAGAATGCCACACTCAGTAAGTGACGCGCACGCATACAGGACGCCCACGCGTCAGGGGCAATTTTTGAAGACCCACGCGTACGCGTGGGAGTGTATGGAGCTCGTTTTCAAAGCGAGCGCTACATTCATTTACTCAGCATTTTCGGGCAAGATTCAAAATTGGAGGCCAAGTTTTACAAAAGATGCGCACGCGTGCCTGACGCGCACGCGTCGATAGAGTACCTGAACAAAACACGCACACGCGTGACTAGAACTGAAGCCTAAATTGAGATTTTGCTACCCACGCGCAAGCGTACATGTCGTGCACGCGTGGGGCAGCGTTCATTAACCCAACGTAGCGCTCAATAAGAGAATGCTACTGAGGACGCGTACGCGTATATGACACGTACGCATCAATGGTCAAAAACACAAAAGGACGCGAACACGCCAGAGACGTGCACGCGTGGATGAATGAACACTACGCTCACTTAGAGAACACAACGTTCCACTGGATGCTGCAACAAAGTGCCATTCTGATCCACTTCTCCATAGCCCAAAAAGCCCACTCCAAGTACGGGAAGCCAGAACTGGAAAGTGTATAAATAGATAGGAATTTAATTTCACTGGGGAGCTCTCTTTTATTTTTTTTTTCATTTTAGAATTGTAGAGATCAGTTCTGAATTTTCCTTTTTGTTTTGCTTTCTCTTTTCTGCGACTGTTACTTTCTGTTTTGGATCTTTGGACTTCGGATTGAAGAATTCTTCTAAATTCCTTCATCCTGGGGTTTTCTTTTACTTTTCCTTGTAATATTTCTAAGAATTAGAGATATGATCTGAGGTTTTTTCTATTTCTGCGATTTCTTATTTTCTGTTTTGACAAGATAGCATTTGAATTTTTAGTTTTCTTTCTGTGTCGTTATTTTTCTGCAATTGTCAATTTCTCTTTTAGGATTTTAGAGTTGATCTAAGTTATCATTCTGTTTTGATTCTTCTGCACTTTTCCATTTCTATTTTGGGTACTGAACTGATCTATTTTCTGAATCTCTTTATTTAAGAATTCTCTATTTTGCTGCAATTTATGCCTTCTCGTTTTATTTTGATTCTAAGTATCCAAATCCCTTTATTCTTCATGCAATTTAAGTTTCCTTGCAATTTAAATTCAGCAATTTAAATTTCTTGCACTTTAAGTTTCAGTTATTTATCTTTCTTGCAATTTAAGTTTCAGCTCTTTTAATTTCTTACACTTTAAATTTCTGTAATTTACTCCTTTAGCACTTTAAGATTCTGTCAATTTACTTTCTGCACTCTACTTAATTATAATTTCACTTCTGTTAATCAAATTTCACTCATATAATCAAATATTTGCTTAACTAAATTCATCACTCATGAGCGGATAATTTGTACGCTTTTTGGCATTGTTTTTAGTATGTTTTTAGTATGATCTAGTTGGTTTTTAGTATATTTTTATTAGTTTTTAGTTAAAATTCACTTTTCTGGACTTTACTATGAGTTTGTGTGTTTTTTTGTGATTTCAGGTATTTTCTGGCTGAAATTGAGGGACCTGAGCAAAAATCTGATTCAGAGACCAAAAAGGACTGCAGATGCTGTTGGATTCTGACCTCCCTGCACTCGAAGCGGATTTTCTAGAGCTACAGAAGCCCAATTGGCGCGCTCTCAACGGCGTTGGAAAGTAGACATCCTGGGCTTTCCAGCAATATATGATAGTCCATACTTTGCCCAAGATTTGATGGCCCAAACCGGCGTTTAAAGTCACCCTCAGAAATTCCAGCGTTAAACGCCGGAACTGGCACCAAATTGGGAGTTAAACGCCCAAACTGGCATAAAAGCTGGCATTTAACTCCAAGAAGAGTCTCTACACGAAAATGCTTCATTGCTCAGCCCAAGCACACACCAAGTGGGCCCGGAAGTGGATTTTTATGTCTTTTACTCATCTCTGTACACCCTAGGCTACTAGTTTTCTATAAGTAAGACATTATACCATTGTATGTTAATCTTGGTATCTTTGGATCTGAGATCATCTTGGTTCTTCTGGTTCCCTCTCTGGGACCGAAGCCAATGATCACTCTTGTTCTTATGTATTTTCAATGGTGGAGTTTCTACACACCATAGATTAAGGTGTGGAGCTCTGCTGTACCTCGAGTATTAATGCAATTACTATTGTTCTTCTATTCAATTCCGCTTGTTCTTGTTCTAAGATATCACTTGTTCTTCAACTTGATGAATGTGATGATCCGTGACACTCATCATCATTCTCACCTATGAACGTGTGACTGACAACCACCTCCGTTCTACCTTCGATTGGGTGAATATCTCTTGGATTCCTGATACACGACGCATGGTTGATCGCCTGACAACCGAGTGCTCGCCTGACAAACAAGCCAGCCATTCCGTGAGATCAGAGTCTTCGTGGTATAGGCTAGAACTGATGGCGGCATTCAAGAGAATCCTGAAGGTCTAACCTTGTCTGTGGTATTCTGAGTAGAATTCAATGATTGAATGATTGTGACGTGCTTCAAACTCCTGAGGGCGGGGCGTTAGTGACAGACGCAAAAGAATCACTGGATTCTATTCCGGCCTGATTGAGAACCAACAGATGGATAGCCGTGCCGTGACAGGGTACGTTGAACATTTCCACTGAGAGGATGGGAGGTAGCCACTGACAACGGTGAAACCCTTGCTTAAGCTTGCCATGGAAAGGAGTAAGAAGGATTGGATGAAGACAGTAGGAAAGCAGAGAGACTGAAGGGAAGGCATCTTCATACGCTTATCTGAAGTTCCTACCAATGAATTACATAAGTATCTCTATCTTTATCTTTATGTTTTATGCATTTATCACCATACCCATTTGAGTTTGCCTGACTGAGATTTACAAGGTGACCATAGCTTGCTTCATACGAACAATCTCTGTGGGATCGACCCTTACTCGCGTAAGGTTTATTACTTGGACGACCCAGTACACTTGCTGGTTAGTTTTGCGAAATTGTGTTTATGCCATGGTATTGAATACCAAGTTTTTGGTTTCATCACCGGGGATTATTTGAGTTGTGAAAAGTATTGATCACAATTTCGCGCTACCAAGTTTTTGGCGCCGTTGCCGAGGATTGTTGAGTTTGGACAACTGACGGTTCATCTTGTTGCTTAGATTAGGTATTTTTTTTTCGAAATTCTTGAAGATGAATTCTAGAGTTTCATGATGATTTGTTGAAATCTGGCTGGCTGTGAAGCCATGTCTAATTTCATTGGACCGAGGTTTCAACTTATCATCACAAGAGCTTGTTGATTTCTATCAATCTTGCTTTTGGAGCAGTGATCTGCTAAGGCTTGGCTGGCCATTGGCCATGTCTAGTGTTTTGGACCGAAGCTTTCTTTGAAAGCTTAGCTGGGTGTGAAGCCATGTCTATTTTTTGGACCGGAGTCTTAGACTAAACATTGCATGATTCCTGGAATTCTCATTAAGAATTTTGATACCTTTTTCCACTTAATTTTCGAAAAACACAAAAAAATTTACAAAATCATAAAATCCAAAAAAATTGCTTGTTTGAGTCTAGTGTTTCATTTTAAGTTTGGTGTTAATTACATGCATTCATTCATGTGTCTTAAGGATCTTCAAGTTGTTCTTGATGATTTCTTATTCTGATCTTTGAATTCTCTTGACTTGAGTGTTTATGTGTCTCATATGCATTCTCATTAGTGTCAGTAGCATACAAACTGCTAAGTTTGGTGTCTTGCATGAATTGTTGTTTGATTTTAGTTGTATTTTGATTTTTCCTCATTATTAAAAATCCAAAAATCTTTTTAATTTGTGTCTTTTCAAGTCAATAATATAGAGAATTGAAGATTCAGAACATACTGCAGAGGAATTGCACAGAAAAGCTGGGCGTTCAAAACGCCCAGTGAAGAAGGACAGACTGGCGTTTAAACGCCAGCCAGGGTACCTGGTTGGGCGTTTAACGCCCAAAAAGGTATAGTTTTGGGCGTTAAACGCCAGAATGTGCACCATTCTGGGCGTTTAACGCCAGGATGGCACAAGAGGGAAGATTTTGTTTTCAAATCAAATTTTTTCAGGTTTTCAAAGTTTTTCAAAATCAAATCTTTTTCAAATCATATCTTTTCAATCATGTTTTCAAAATTGATTTCTTTCTATTTTCAAAAATACTTGCTATCAATTAATGATTTGATTCAACATTTCAAGTATGTTGCCTTTTCTGTTGAGAAAGGGTTAATGTTTGAATCATATCTTTTCTTGATAGCCAAGTCATTAATTTTCAAAATCAAATCTTTTAAAATGTTTTTTCAAATCATATATTCTCAATCACATCTTTTTAAAACTAATCATATCTTCTTAACCACATCTTTTTCAAAATAGTTTTCAATCAAATCTTTTTGATTTCTAATTTCAAAATCTTTTTCAAAAATCACTTGATTTCTTTTCCACTTTCATTTTCGAAAATCAATTAGTGTTTTTCAAAAATGTTTTCAAAATCTTTCACTTAATTTTCGAAAATTACTTCCCTTCTTCTCACATCCTTCTATTTATGGACTAACACTATTCCTTAATGCAAAATTCGAACTCCATCTTCTTTAATAAGTTCGAATTTTCTACTTCTGTCTTCTACTTTTCTTTTCCTCTGACACCTAAAGGAATCTCTATACTGTGACATAGAGGATTCCACATTTTCTTGTTCCCTTCTCTTTCCTATGAGCAGGAGCAAGGACAAAAGTATTCTTGTTGGGGCTGATCCTGAACTTGAAAGGACCTTGAAGAGAAAGCTAAGAGAAGCCAAAGCACAACTCTCTGTAGAGGACCTAACAGAAATCTTCAAAGAAGAAGAACCTATGGCAGCCGAAAACAACAACAAATGCAAGGAAGGTGCTGTGTGACTTTACTGCACCTACTCCCAACTTCTATGGGAGAAGCATCTCTATCCCTGCCATTGGAGCAAACAACTTTGAGCTTAAGCCTCAATTAGTTTCTCTAATGCAACAGAATTGCAAGTTCCATGGACTTCCATTGGAAGATCCTCATTAGTTCTTAGCTGAATTCTTGCAAATCTGTGACACTGTCAAGACTAATGGGGTTGACCCTGAGATCTACAGACTTATGCTATTCCCTTTTGCTGTAAGAGACAGAGCTAGAACATGGTTGGACTCTCAACCTAAAGAAAGCCTGGACTCTTGGGAAAAGCTAGTCAATGCCTTCTTGGCAAAGTTCTTTCCACCTCAAAAATTGAGTAAGCTTAGAGTGGAAGTCCAAACCTTCAGACAGAAGGAAGGAGAATCCCTCTATGAAGCTTGGGAAAGATACAAACAATTAATCAGAAAGTGTCCATCTGATATGCTTTCTGAATGGAGCATCATAGGTATTTTCTATGATGGTCTCTCTGAACTATCCAAAATGTCTTTGGATAGCTCTGCTGGAGGCTCTCTTCATCTGAAGAAGATGCCTACAGAAGCTCAAGAGCTGATTGAAATGGTTGCAAATAACCAATTCATATACACTTCTGAAAGGAATCCTGTGAACAATGGGACTAGTCAGAAGAAAGGAGTTCTTGAGATTGACACTCTGAATGCCATATTGGCTCAGAATAAAATATTGACTCAACAAGTCAATATGATTTCTCAAAGTCTGTCTGGAATGCAAAATGCACCAAGAAGTACTAAGGAAGCTTCATCTGAGGAAGAAGCTTTTGATCCTGAGAATCCTTCAATGAAAGAGGTGAATTACATGGGAGAACCCTATGGAAACACCTATAATCCTTCATGGAGAAATCATCCAAATTTCTCATAGAAGGATCAACAGAGACCTCAACAAGGTTTCAATAATAATAATGGTGGAAGAAACAGGTTTAGCAATAGCAAGCCTTTTCCATCATCTTCTCAGCAACAGACAGAGAGTTCTAAGCAGAACACCTCTGACTTAGCAACCATGGTCTCTGATCTAATCAAAACCACTCAAAGTTTCATGACTGAAACAAGGTCCTCCATTAGAAACTTGGAGGCACAAGTGGGTCAGCTGAGCAAGAAAATTACTGAACTCCCTCCTAGTACTCTCCCAAGCAATACAGAAGAAAATCCAAAAGGAGAGTGCAAAGCCATCAACATGGCCGAATTTTGGGAGGAAGAAGAGGCAGTGAACGCCACTGAGGAAGACCTCAATGGACGTCCACTGACCTCCAATGAGTTCCCCAATGAGGAACCATGGGAATTTGAGGCTCAAAATGAGACCATAGAGATTCCATTGAACTTACTTCTGCCATTCATGAGCTCCGATGAGTATTCTTCCTCTGAAGAGGATGAGTATGTCACTGAAGAGCAAGTTGCTAAATACGTTGGAGCAATAATGAAGCTGAATGACAAGTTATTTGGAAATGAGACTTGGGAGGATGAACCCCCTTTGCTCACCAAAGAACTGGATGACTTGTCTAGGCAGAAACTGCCTCAAAAGAGACAGGATCCTGGGAAGTTTTCAATACCTTGTACCATAGGCACCATGACCTTCAAGAAGGCCTTGTGTGACTTAGGGTCAAGTGTAAACCTCATGCCTCTCTCTGTAATGGAGAAGCTAGGGATCTTTGAGGTGCAAGCTGCAAAAATCTCACTAGAGATGGCAGACAATTCAAGAAAACAAGCCTATGGACTTGTAGAGGATGTTTTGGTAAAAGTTGAAGACCATTACATCCCTACTGATTTCATAGTCCTAGAGACTGGGAAGTGCATGGATGAATCCATCATCCTTGGCAGACCCTTCCTAGCCACAGCAAAGGCTGTGATTGATGTTGATAGAGGAGAGTTGATCATTCAAGTGAATGAAGAATCCTTGGTGTTTAAGGCTCAAGGATATCCCTCTATCATCATGGAGAGGAAGCATGAAGAGCTTCCCTCAAAACAGAGCCCCCACAGTCAAACTCTAAGTTTGGTGTTGGGAGGCCACAACCAACTTCTAAGTTTGGTGTTGAACCCCCACATTCAAACTCTAAGTTTGGTGTTGGGAGGTTCCAACATAGCTCTGAGCATTTCTGAGGCTCCATGAGAGTCCTCTATCAAGCTAATGACATTAAAGAAGTGCTTGTTGGGAGGCAACCCAATGTTTTATAATTAACTATTTTCTTTTGTTATTTTATATTTTTTGTAGGTTGATGATCATGAGAAGTCACAAAATCAATGAAAAAAGCAAAAACAGAATGAAAAACAGGAAGAAAAACAGCACACCCTGGAGGACGCACCTACTGGCGTTTAAACGCCAGTAAGGTTAGCTGTTGGGCGTTTAACGCCCAGTCTGGCACCATTCTGGGCGTTTAACGCCAGAAAGGGGCACCAGACTGGCGTTAAACGCCAGAAAAGGGCAAGAAGCTGGCGTTAAACGCCAGAAATGGGCACCAGCCCGGCGTTTAACGCCAGAAATGGCTAAAAATGCAATTTTGCTTGCCATTTGGTGCAGGGATGACTTTTCCTTGACACCTCAGGATCTGTGGACCCCACAGGATCCCCACCTACCCCACCACTCTCTCTCTTCTTCACCCATTCACCAATCACCTCAACACCTCTTCCCCAAAAACCCTTCACCTATCAAATCCCATCTTTCTCTTCACCACTCACATCCATCCTTCATAAAACCCCACTTACCTCACCATTCAAATTCAAACCACTTTCCCACCCAAACCCACCCTCACTTGACCGAAGCTTACCCCTCTCCCCACTCCTATATAAACCCTCCTTCACTCCTTCATTTTCACACAACCTAAACACCACTTCTCCCCTTTTTGGCCGAACACAAAGCCATTCCCTTCTTCCTCATTTCTTCTTCTTCTACTCTCTTCTTTCTTCTTTTGCTCTAGGACGAGCAAACCTTTTAAGTTTGGTGTGGTAAAAGCATTGCTTTTTGTTTTTCCATAACCATTTATGGCATCCAAGGCCGGAGAAACCTCTAGAAAGAGGAAAGGGAAGGCAAAAGCTTCCACCTCCGAGTCATGGGAGATGGAAAGATTCATCTCAAGGGTGCATCAAGACCACTTCTATGAAGTTGTGGCCTTGAAGAAGGTGATCCCCGAGGTCCCTTTTTCACTCAAAAAGAGTGAATATCCGGAGATCCGACATGAGATCCGAAGAAGAGGTTGGGAAGTTCTTACCAACCCCATTCAACAAGTCGGAATCTTAATGGTTCAAGAGTTCTATGCCAATGCATGGATCACCAAGAACCATGATCAAAGTGTAAACCCGGATCCAAAGAATTATCTTACTATGGTTCGGGGGAAATACTTGGATTTTAGTCCGGAAAGTGTAAGGTTGGCATTCAACTTGCCCATGATTCAAGGAGATGAACACCCTTACACTAGAAGGGTCAACTTTGATCAAAGGTTGGACCAAGTCCTCACAGTCATATGTGAAGAGGGCGCCCAATGGAAGAGAGATTCAAGAGGGAAGCCGGTTCAATTGAGAAGGCATGACCTCAAACCCGTGGCTAGAGGATGGTTGGAGTTTATTCAACGCTCAATCATTCCCACTAGCAACCGGTCCGAAGTTACCATAGATTGGGCTATCATGATTCATAGCATCATGATTGAAGAAGAAATAGAAGTTCATGAGGTTATAGCTCAAGAACTCTATAAGGTGGCGGACAAGTCCTCTACCTTGGCAAGGTTAGCCTTTCCTAATCTCATTTGTCACCTCTGTTATTCAGTTGGAGTTGACATAGAGGGAGACATCCCCATTGATGAGTACAAGCCCATCACTAAGAAGAGGATGGAGCATACAAGAGACCCACTCATCATGAGATCCCTAAGATTCCTCAAGGGATGCACTTTCCTCCACAAAACTATTGGGAGCAACTAAACACCTCCCTAGGAGAATTGAGTTCCAACATGGGACAACTAAGGGTGGAGCATCAAGAACACTCCATCATCCTCCATGAAATTAGAGAAGATCAAAGAATCATGAGAGAGGAGCAACAAAGACAAGGAAAAGACATTGAGGAGCTCAAGCACTCCATAGGACCTTCAAGAGGAAGAAAGAGCCGCCATCACTAAGGTGGACCCGTTCCTTAATTTCCTTGTTCTTTATTTTTCTGTTTTTTGAATTTTAATGCTTATGTTTATCTATGTTTCTGTCTTGTGATCATTAGTGTCTTAGTGTCTATGCCTTAAAGTTATGAATGTCCTATGAATCCATCACCTTTCTTAAATGAAAACTGTTCTTATTACAAAAGAACAAGAAGTACAGGATTTCGAATTCATCTTTAAAACTAGCTTAATTAGTTTGATGTAGTGACAATACTTTTTGTTTTCTGAATGTATGCTTGAACAGTGCATATGTCTTTTGAATTTGTTGTTCATGAATGTTAAAATTGTTGGCTCTTGAAAGAATGATGAAAAAGGAGACATGTTACTGAGGATCTGAAAAATCATAAAAATGATTCTTGAAGCAAGAAAAAGCAGTGAATACAAAAAAAAAATCGAAAAAAAAGAGAGAGAGAAAGAGAAAGAAAGAAAAGAAAAAAAAGAGGGAGAAAAAAAAAAGTTGTGATCCAAGGCAAAAAGAGTGTGCTTAAGAACCCTGGACACCTCTAATTGGGGACTCTAGCAAAGCTGAGTCACAATCTGAAAAGGTTCACCCAATTATGTGTCTGTGGCATGTATGTTTCCGGTGGTAATACTGGAAGACAGAGTGCTTTGGGCCACGGCCAAGACTCATGAAGTAGCTGTGTTCAAGAATCATCATACTTAACTAGGAGAATCAATAACACTATCTGGATTCTGAGTTCCTAAAGAAGCCAATCATTCTGAATTTCAAAGGATAAAGTGAGATGCCAAAACTGTTCAGAGGCAAAAAGCTACTAGTCCCGCTCATCTAATTGGAGCTAAGTTTCATTGATAATTTGGAGTCTATAGTATATTCTCTTCTTTTTATCTTATTTGATTTTTAGTTGCTTGGGGACAAGCAACAATTTAAGTTTGGTGTTGTGATGAGCGGATAATTTGTACGCTTTTTGGCATTGTTTTTAGTATGTTTTTAGTATGATCTAGTTGGTTTTTAGTATATTTTTATTAGTTTTTAGTTAAAATTCACTTTTCTGGACTTTACTATGAGTTTGTGTGTTTTTCTGTGATTTCAGGTATTTTCTGGCTGAAATTGAGGGACCTGAGCAAAAATCTGATTCAGAGACCAAAAAGGACTGCAGATGCTGTTGGATTCTGACCTCCCTGCACTCGAAGCGGATTTTCTGGAGCTACAGAAGCCCAATTGGCGCGCTCTCAACGGCGTTGAAAAGTAGACATCCTGGGCTTTCCAGCAATATATGATAGTCCATACTTTTCCCAAGATTTGATGGCCCAAACCGGCGTTCAAAGTCACCCTCAGAAATTCCAGCGTTAAACGCCGGAACTGGCACCAAATTGGGAGTTAAACGCCCAAACTGGCATAAAAGCTGGCGTTTAACTCCAAGAAGAGTCTCTACACGAAAATGCTTCATTGCTCAGCCCAAGCACACACCAAGTGGTCCCAGAAGTGGATTTTTATGTCTTTTACTCATCTCTGTACACCCTAGGCTACTAGTTTTCTATAAGTAAGACATTATACCATTGTATTTTAATCTTGGTATCTTTGGATCTGAGATCATCTTGGTTCTTCTGGTTCCCTCTCTGGGACCGAAGCCAATGATCACTCTTGTTCTTATGTATTTTCAACGGTGGAGTTTCTACACACCATAGATTAAGGTGTGGAGCTCTGCTGTACCTCGAGTATTAATGCAATTACTATTGTTCTTCTATTCAATTCCGCTTGTTCTTGTTCTAAGATATCACTTGTTCTTCAACTTGATGAATGTGATGATCCGTGACACTCATCATCATTCTCACCTATGAACGTGTGACTGACAACCACCTCCGTTCTACCTTCGATTGGGTGAATATCTCTTGGATTCCTGATGCACGACGCATGGTTGATCGCCTGACAACCGAGTGCTCGCCTGACAAACGAGCCAGCCATTCCGTGAGATCAGAGTCTTCGTGGTATAGGCTAGAACTGATGGTGGCATTCAAGAGAATCCTGAAGGTCTAACCTTGTCTGTGGTATTCTGAGTAGGATTCAATGATTGAATGACTGTGACGTGCTTCAAACTCCTGAGGGCGGGGCGTTAGTGACAGACGCAAAAGAATCACTGGATTCTATTCCGGCCTGATTGAGAACCGACAGATGGATAGCCGTGCCGTGACAGGGTGCGTTGAACATTTCCACTGAGAGGATGGGAGGTAGCCACTGACAACGGTGAAACCCTTGCTTAAGCTTGCCATGGAAAGGAGTAAGAAGGATTGGATGAAGACAGTAGGAAAGCAGAGAGACTGAAGGGAAGGCATCTTCATACGCTTATCTGAAGTTCCTACCAATGAATTACATAAGTATCTCTATCTTTATCTTTATGTTTTATGCGTTTATCACCATACCCATTTGAGTTTGCCTGACTGAGATTTACAAGGTGACCATAGCTTGCTTCATACCAACAATCTCTGTGGGATCGACCCTTACTCATGTAAGGTTTATTACTTGGACGACCCAGTACACTTGCTGGTTAGTTTTGCGAAATTGTGTTTATGCCATGGTATTGAATACCAAGTTTTTGGTTTCATCACCGGGGATTATTTGAGTTGTGAAAAGTATTGATCACAATTTCGCGCTACCAAGTTTTTGGCGCCGTTGCCGAGGATTGTTGAGTTTGGACAACTGACGGTTCATCTTGTTGCTTAGATTAGGTATTTTTTTTTTCGAAATTCTTGAAGATGAATTCTAGAGTTTCATGATGATTTGTTGAAATCTGGCTGGCTGTGAAGCCATGTCTAATTTCATTGGACCGAGGTTTCAACTTATCATCACAAGAGCTTGTTGATTTCTATCAATCTTGCTTTTGGAGCAGTGATCTGCTAAGGCTTGGCTGGCCATTGGCCATGTCTAGTGTTTTGGACCGAAGCTTTCTTTGAAAGCTTAGCTGGCTGTGAAGCCATGTCTATTTTTTGGACCGGAGTCTTAGACTAAACATTGCATGATTCCTGGAATTCTCATTAAGAATTTTGATACCTTTTTCCACTTAATTTTCGAAAAACACAAAAAAATTTACAAAATCATAAAATCCAAAAAAATTGCTTGTTTGAGTCTAGTGTTTCATTTTAAGTTTGGTGTCAATTACATGCATTCATTCATGTGTCTTAAGGATCTTCAAGTTGTTCTTGATGATTTCTTATTCTGATCTTTGAATTCTCTTGACTTGAGTGTTTATGTGTCTCATATGCATTCTCATTAGTGTCAGTAGCATACAAACTGCTAAGTTTGGTGTCTTGCATGAATTGTTGTTTGATTTTAGTTGTATTTTGATTTTTCCTCATTATTAAAAATCCAAAAATCTTTTTAATTTGTGTCTTTTCAAGTCAATAATATAGAGAATTGAAGATTCAGAACATACTGCAGAGGAATTGCACAGAAAAGCTGGGCGTTCAAAACGCCCAATGAAGAAGGACAGACTGGCGTTTAAACGCCAGCCAGGGTACCTGGTTGGGCGTTTAACGCCCAAAAAGGTATAGTTTTGGGCGTTAAACGCCAGAATGTGCACCATTCTGGGCGTTTAACGCCAGGATAGCACAAGAGGGAAGATTTTGTTTTCAAATCAAATTTTTTCAGGTTTTCAAAGTTTTTCAAAATCAAATCTTTTTCAAATCATATCTTTTCAATCATATGTTTTCAAAATTGATTTCTTTCTATTTTCAAAAATACTTGCTATCAATTAATGATTTGATTCAACATTTCAAGTATGTTGCCTTTTCTGTTGAGAAAGGTTTAATGTTTGAATCATATCTTTTCTTGATAGCCAAGTCATTAATTTTCAAAATCAAATCTTTTAAAATGTTTTTTCAAATCATATCTTCTCAATCACATCTTTTTAAAACTAATCATATCTTCTTAACCACATCTTTTTCAAAATAGTTTTCAATCAAATCTTTTTGATTTCTAATTTCAAAATCTTTTTCAAAAATCACTTGATTTCTTTTCCACTTTCATTTTCGAAAATCAATTAGTGTTTTTCAAAAATGTTTTCAAAATCTTTCACTTAATTTTTGAAAATTACTTCCCTTCTTCTCACATCCTTTTATTTATGGACTAACACTATTCCTTAATGCAAAATTCGAACTCCATCTTCTTTAATAAGTTCGAATTTTCTACTTCTGTCTTCTACTTTTCTTTTCCTCTGACACCTAAAGGAATCTCTATACTGTGACATAGAGGATTCCACATTTTCTTGTTCCCTTCTCTTTCTTATGAGCAGGAGCAAGGACAAAAGCATTCTTGTTGGGGCTGATCCTGAACTTGAAAGGACCTTGAAGAGAAAGCTAAGAGAAGCCAAAGCACAACTCTCTGTAGAGGACCTAACAGAAATCTTCAAAGAAGAAGAACCTATGGCAGCGAAAACAACAACAAATGCAAGGAAGGTGCTGGGTGACTTTACTGCACCTACTCCCAACTTCTATGGGAGAAGCATCTCTATCCCTGCCATTGGAGCAAACAACTTTGAGCTTAAGCCTCAATTAGTTTCTCTAATGCAACAGAATTGCAAGTTCCATGGACTTCCATTGGAAGATCCTCATCAGTTCTTAGCTGAATTCTTGCAAATCTGTGACACTGTCAAGATTAATGGGGTTGACCCTGAGGTCTACAGACTTATGCTATTCCCTTTTGCTGTAAGAGACAGAGCTAGAACATGGTTGGACTCTCAACCTAAAGAAAGCCTAGACTCTTGGGAAAAGCTAGTCAATGCCTTCTTGGCAAAGTTCTTTCCACCTCAAAAATTGAGTAAGCTTAGAGTGGAAGTCCAAACCTTCAGACAGAAGGAAGGAGAATCCCTCTATGAAGCTTGGGAAAGATACAAACAATTAATCAGAAAGTGTCCATCTGATATGCTTTCTGAATGGAGCATCATAGGTATTTTCTATAATGGTCTCTCTGAACTATCCAAAATGTCTTTGGATAGCTCTGCTGGAGGCTCTTTTCATCTGAAGAAGACGCCTACAGAAGCTCAAGAGCTGATTGAAATGGTTGCAAATAACCAATTCATGTACACTTCTGAAAGGAACCCTGTGAACAATGGGACTAGTCAGAAGAAAGGAGTTCTTGAGATTGACACTCTGAATGCCATATTGGCTCAGAATAAAATATTGACTCAACAAGTCAATATGATTTCTCAAAGTCTGTCTGGAATGCAAAATGCACCAAGAAGTACTAAGGAAGCTTCATCTGAGGAAGAAGCTTATGATCCTGAGAATCCTTCAATGGAAGAGGTGAATTACATGGGAGAACCCTATGGAAACACCTATAATCCTTCATGGAGAAATCATCCAAATTTCTCATGGAAGGATCAACAGAGACCTCAACAAGGTTTCAATAATAATAATGGTGGAAGAAACAGGTTTAGCAATAGCAAGCCTTTTCCATCATCTTCTCAGCAACAGACAGAGTGTTCTAAGCAGAACACCTTTGACTTAGCAACCATGGTCTCTGATCTAATCAAAACCACTCAAAGTTTCATGACTGAAACAAGGTCCTCCATTAGAAACTTGGAGGCACAAGTGGGTCAGCTGAGCAAGAAAATTACTGAACTCCCTCCTAGTACTCTCCCAAGCAATACAGAAGAAAATTCAAAAGGAGAGTGCAAAGCCATCAACATGGCCGAATTTTGGGAGGAAGAAGAGGCAGTGAAAGCCACAGGATCCCCACCTACCCCACCACTCTCTCTCTTCTTCACCCATTCACCAATCACCTCAACACCTCTTCCCCCAAAACCCTTCACCTATCAAATCCCATCTTTCTCTTCACCACTCACATCCATCCTTCATAAAACCCCACTTACCTCACCATTCAAATTCAAACCACTTTCCCACCCAAACCCACCCTCACTTGACCGAAGCTTACCCCTCTCCCCACTCCTATATAAACCCTCCTTCACTCCTTCATTTTCACACAACCTAAACACCACTTCTCCCCTTTTTGGCCGAACACAAAGCCATTCCCTTCTTCCTCATTTCTTCTTCTTCTACTCTCTTCTTTCTTCTTTTGCTCGAGGACGAGCAAACCTTTTAAGTTTGGTGTGGTAAAAGCATTGCTTTTTGTTTTTCCATAACCATTTATGGCATCCAAGGCCGGAGAAACCTCTAGAAAGAGGAAAGGGAAGGCAAAAGCTTCCACCTCCGAGTCATGGGAGATGGAAAGATTCATCTCAAGGGTGCATCAAGACCACTTCTATGAAGTTGTGGCCTTGAAGAAGGTGATCCCCGAGGTCCCTTTTTCACTCAAAAAGAGTGAATATCCGGAGATCCGACATGAGATCCGAAGAAGAGGTTGGGAAGTTCTTACCAACCCCATTCAACAAGTCGGAATCTTAATGGTTCAAGAGTTCTATGCCAATGCATGGATCACCAAGAACCATGATCAAAGTGTAAACCCGGATCCAAAGAATTATCTTACTATGGTTCGGGGGAAATACTTGGATTTTAGTCCGGAAAGTGTAAGGTTGGCATTCAACTTGCCCATGATGCAAGGAGATGAACACCCTTACACTAGAAGGGTCAACTTTGATCAAAGGTTAGACCAAGTCCTCACAGTCATATGTGAAGAGGGCGCCCAATGGAAGAGAGATTCAAGAAGGAAGCCGGTTCAATTGAGAAGGCATGACCTCAAACCCGTGGCTAGAGGATGGTTGGAGTTTATTCAACGCTCAATCATTCCCACTAGCAACCGGTCCGAAGTTACCATAGACCGGGCTATCATGATTCATAGCATCATGATTGAAGAAGAAATAGAAGTTCATGAGGTTATAGCTCAAGAACTCTATAAGGTGGCGGACAAGTCCTCTACCTTGGCAAGGTTAGCCTTTCCTCATCTCATTTGTCACCTCTGTTATTCAGTTGGAGTTGACATAGAGGGAGACATCCCCATTGATGAGTACAAGCCCATCGATAAGAAGAGGATGGAGCATACAAGAGACCCACTCATCATGAGATCCCTAAGATTCCTCAAGGGATGCACTTTCCTCCACAAAACTATTGGGAGCAACTAAACACCTCCCTAGGAGAATTGAGTTCCAACATGGGACAACTAAGGGTGGAGCATCAAGAACACTCCATCATCCTCCATGAAATTAGAGAAGATCAAAGAATCATGAGAGAGGAGCAACAAAGACAAGGAAAAGACATTGAGGAGCTCAAGCACTCCATAGGACCTTCAAGAGGAAGAAAGAGCCGCCATCACTAAGGTGGACCCGTTCCTTAATTTCCTTGTTCTTTATTTTTCTGTTTTTCAAATTTTAATGCTTATGTTTATCTATGTTTGTGTCTTGTGATCATTAGTGTCTTAGTGTCTATGCCTTAAAGTTATGAATGTCCTATGAATCCATCACCTTTCTTAAATGAAAACTGTTCTTATTACAAAAGAACAAGAAGTACAGGATTTTGAATTCATCTTTAAAACTAGCTTAATTAGTTTGATGTAGTGACAATACTTTTTGTTTTCTGAATGTATGCTTGAACAGTGCATATGTCTTTTGAATTTGTTGTTCATGAATGTTAAAATTGTTGGCTCTTGAAAGAATGATGAAAAAGGAGACATGTTACTGAGGATCTGAAAAATCATAAAAATGATTCTTGAAGCAAGAAAAAGTAGTGAATACAAAAAAAAAATCGAAAAAAAAGAGAGAGAGAAAGAGAAAAAAGAAAAGAAAAAAAAGAGGGAGAAAAAAAAAATAAAGTTGTGATCCAAGGCAAAAAGAGTGTGCTTAAGAACCCTGGACACCTCTAATTGGGGACTCTAGCAAAGCTGAGTCACAATCTGAAAAGGTTCACCCAATTATGTGTCTGTGGCATGTATGTTTCCGGTGGTAATACTGGAAGACAGAGTGCTTTGGGCCACGGCCAAGACTCATGAAGTAGCTGTGTTCAAGAATCATCATACTTAACTAGGAGAATCAATAACACTATCTGGATTCTGAGTTCCTAAAGAAGTCAATCATTCTGAATTTCAAAGGATAAAGTGAGATGCCAAAACTGTTCAGAGGCAAAAAGCTACTAGTCCCGCTCATCTAATTGGAGCTAAGTTTCATTGATAATTTGGAGTCTATAGTATATTCTCTTCTTTTTATCTTATTTGATTTTTAGTTGCTTGGGGACAAGCAACAATTTAAGTTTGGTGTTGTGATGAGCGGATAATTTGTACGCTTTTTGGCATTGTTTTTAGTATGTTTTTAGTATGATCTAGTTGGTTTTTAGTATATTTTTATTAGTTTTTAGTTAAAATTCACTTTTCTGGACTTTACTATGAGTTTGTGTGTTTTTCTGTGATTTCAGGTATTTTCTGGCTGAAATTGAGGGACCTGAGCAAAAATCTGATTCAGAGACCAAAAAGGACTGCAGATGCTGTTGGATTCTGACCTCCCTGCACTCGAAGCGGATTTTCTGGAGCTACAGAAGCCCAATTGGCGCGCTCTCAACGGCGTTAGAAAGTAGACATCCTGGGCTTTCCAGCAATATATGATAGTCCATACTTTGCCCAAGATTTGATGGCCCAAACCGGCGTTCAAAGTCACCCTCAGAAATTCCAGCGTTAAACGCCGGAACTGGCACCAAATTGGGAGTTAAACGCCCAAGCACACACCAAGTGGGCCCGGAAGTGGATTTTTATGTCTTTTACTCATCTTTGTACACCCTAGGCTACTAGTTTTCTATAAGTAAGACATTATACCATTGTATTTTAATCTTGGTATCTTTGGATCTGAGATCATCTTGGTTCTTCTGGTTCCCTCTCTGGGACCGAAGCCAATGATCACTCTTGTTCTTATGTATTTTCAACAGTGGAGTTTCTACACACCATAGATTAAGGTGTGGAGCTCTGCTGTACCTCGAGTATTAATGCAATTACTATTGTTCTTCTATTCAATTCCGCTTGTTCTTGTTCTAAGATATCACTTGTTCTTCAACTTGATGAATGTGATGATCCGTGAAACTCATCATCATTCTCACCTATGAACGTGTGACTGACAACCACCTCCGTTCTACCTTCGATTGGGTGAATATCTCTTGGATTCCTGATACACGACGCATGGTTGATCGCCTGACAACCGAGTGCTCGCTTGACAAACGAGCCAGCCATTCTGTGAGATCAGAGTCTTCGTGGTATAGGCTAGAACTGATGGCGGTATTCAAGAGAATCCAGAAGGTCTAACCTTGTCTGTGGTATTCTGAGTAGGATTCAATGATTGAATGACTGTGATGTGCTTCAAACTCCTGAGGGCGGGGCGTTAGTGACAGACACAAAAGAATCACTGGATTCTATTCCGGCCTGATTGAGAACCGACAGATGGATAGCCGTGTCGTGACAGGGTGCGTTGAACATTTCCACTGAGAGGATGGGAGGTAGCCACTGACAACGGTGAAACCCTTGCTTAAGCTTGCCATGGAAAGGAGTAAGAAGGATTGGATGAAGACAGTAGGAAAGCAGAGAGACTGAAGGGAAGGCATCTTCATACGCTTATCTGAAGTTCCTACCAATGAATTACATAAGTATCTCTATCTTTATCTTTATGTTTTATGCGTTTATCACCATACCCATTTGAGTTTGCCTGACTGAGATTTACAAGGTGACCATAGCTTGCTTCATACCAACAATCTCTGTGGGATCGACCCTTACTCGCGTAAGGTTTATTACTTGGACGACCCAGTACACTTGCTGGTTAGTTGTGCGAAATTGTGTTTATGCCATGGTATTGAATACCAAGTTTTTGGTTTCATCACCGGGGATTATTTGAGTTGTGAAAAGTATTGATCACAATTTCGCGCTACCAATCACCATTCTAAATTTGCTCAATCCATCAAACCCTGTGGGATCGACCTCACTCCTGTGAGTTATTACTACTTGATGCGACCCGGTATACTTGCCGATGATTTTGTGTGGAATCATTTTTCCCTCATCAAGTTTTTGGCGACGTTGTCGGGGATTGATTTAGATTGACAATGATTAAGTAAGGTGATAATCTAGATTAAGCATTTTTCTTTGTTTTTGTTTAAACTTACCTTAACCTCACTCTAGCAATAGAGTGAATTATTTTTTATTCCTGGTTTTGTTTGTGTTTTATGCCAGGGGAAAGAAGAGGTGAACCCACCTTTTTTTATTCTAAGCCAGAGAGAATACTGTTGAGATTGAGAAGAGAAGCAAGAGGTAAGGGAGTTATTAGAGAAGAAGACTTAGAAGAGGAAAACCAAGAGATGGAAGGAAATCCTCCTAATCCACCCGAAGAGGTGGCCAACAACAATGGCCCACCTCAGAGGAGAATTCTAGCTTCTTACACCTTCCCCAATTCAAGGCACTGTGGGAGTAGCATACTCACTCCAAATGTTCATGAAAATAACTTTGAGTTGAAGCCTCAACTCATCACTCTGGTGCAGAATAACTGTTCCTATGGAGGAGGTCCACTTGAAGATCCAAACCAGCACTTATCCATCTTTCTAAGGATTTGTGAAACTGTCAAAATAAATGGTGTGCATCCAGACATATACAAGCTGCTGTTATTTCCATTTTCCCTGAGAGACAAGGCTTCTCAATGGCTAGAGACATCCCTCAAGGGGAGCATCAACAACTAGAAAGATCTAGGGAACAAATTCCTAGCCAAGTTTTATCCACCCCAAAGGATCATCAGACTGAAGACAGAGGTACAAACATTAACCCAATTGGATGGAGAGTCACTGTATGATGATTGGGAGAGACACAAAGCCTTAATCAGGAAGTGTCCACTAGAAATGTTCAATAAATGGGATAGACTTCAAAACTTCTATGAAGGATTGATAATGAGAGCTCAAGAGGCCCTCGACTATTCAGCAGGAGGCTCAGTGTAACTCATGAAGACAACTGAAGAAGCCCAAAATCTGATAGACACTGTAACCAACAACCAATACTTCTATGGTCATTAAAGGCAATACCAACCAGCTCAAAGGAAGGGTGTGTTGGAGCTGGAAGGTGTAGATACCATTTTGGCACAAAATAAGGTGATGCACCAACAAATCCAGCAGAAGATGAAGATGATGGCCAAGAGGATTGATGGTCTTCAAATTGCAGTAGTGAACACTACAAATAAATCACCAGCTGGGTGGGGGTAAAATGAAGAAACCTATGAAGAGCAGCAGCAAGAGCAAGTTAACTATATGCACAAACAAGGTGCTGGCCATAATGAATTTCATGGTGATACTTATAACCCTTCTTGGAGGAACCACCCCAATTTGAGGTGGGGAGACAACCAGAACCAGAATTCATGGCAAAGGAATTCAAACTCAAGTAACTCCCGTACAAATCACCAGAACCATCAGCAAACTAACCAAAATCCATATAAAAAACCACAAAACAATTACCACAATTCTAACTTCTATCAACCCATCAACTAACAAAACCAATTTCCACCAACCATCCTCATCTTACAATCCACCACAACCATCCCAAGAGTCCCAAAAGATCTCCAATCTAGAGATGATGATGGAGAAATTGATGAAACATCAAGAGCTAACCAATAAAAACCATGAAGCTTCACTGAGGAACCTGGAGATGCAAATAGGCCAATTGTCCAAACAACCAGAGAGACCAACTAACACCTTCCCCAGTGATACCATTCCAAATCCCAAAGAAGAGTACAAAGCAATCCAGCTTAGGAGTGGAAAAATAGTGGAAGATGACAAGATTGGTAGTAAGAAGAAAGTGGCAATTGAAAAAAAGAACCAGGAAGAGCTCAAGGAGAAGGATGAGGAACCACAAGCTTCAAGGAAGGGGAAGCGAGTTGTTGAGGAACATTCACAAGAACAGATGAAAGAAGTGAAGCCTTACACTCCTCCTATACCATACCCTCAAATATTGCAAAAGAAGCTAAATGATCAATAATTTTCCAAGTTTTTAGAAGTTTTTAAGAAGTTGGAAATCAACACTCCACTTGCTGAAGCATTGGAACAGATGCCTCTGTATGCTAAATTCTTCAAAGAGCTCATCAACAAAAAGAGAAGCTGGAATGAAAGGGAAACAGTGTTCTTAACCCAAGAGTGGAGTGTAGTAATCCAAAAAGGACTCCCACCAAAGCTCAAAGATCCTGGGAGTTTCTTTTTGCCTAGCACCTTTGGCAATATATCTATTGATAAGGCATTATGTGATTTAGGATCAAGTATCAATTTGATGCCTTTATATATGATGAGAAAGTTGTCTATCGAAAAAGTGAAACCTCTAAGGATGACCTTGCAACTAGCTGATAGAACAATGGTGATCCCTAAGGGAGTGGTTGATAATCTCTGAGTCAAGGTGGGAAAGTTCATTTTTCTAGTGGACTTTGTGATTTTGGATTTGGATGAAGAGGGAGGTAATTCTATCATACTAGGAAGGCCTTTCCTAGCCACAACAAGGGCCATCATTGATGTAGAAAAGGGGGAAATAACTTTGAGAGTACATGATGAGAAGATCATTCTGAATGTCTTTAAAGAAATGCAGCATACTGTTGAAGAGAATAGCTGCATGAGAGTTGAAAGGGAAGACTTGAACTAGAAGGAAAAAGCCAAGGATGCACTCATCAGCTCACCTTTGAAGCAAAAGATAAACAGTGGAGAAGAAAAAGAGGGTAATGAACATGTGAAGGCTGAGAATAGAAGACAGGAAGTGATTGAAGATTTGATCAATGGGAAGAAAGCCCCTGACATAAAACCTGCCACCAAGAAAGGAGAGCCACCGAAGAAAGAAAAAAAGAGCAAGAAGAAGGTTCCAAAAGGGTGGAGAAACAAGAAAATACCAACTGAAGGATTCTCAACAGGGGACAAATTAAGATTGATCTACTAGCAGTTGGAGACAGATCAACAAACTGATGATTATTACACTGTCAATAAGATATTCTCACTAGAGCATATGGAGATTGATCATCAACACACAGGAAGAATGCTCACAGTGAGAGGGGACAAGCTGAGGCACCATAATCATCAACCACCCGTAACAAGGAACCAATGTCAAGCTAGTGACAGTAAAAGAGCGCTGCATGGGAGGCAGCCCATGATTTAATTTTCTTGCTGCTATTTTAATTTCAATAATTAATGGTTTTTCTAGCATGAATTTGAACTCTCCTGGGCAAATTAGATGGTTGAATAGTCGAAGCATATGTCTCACTCCTAAGTTTGGTGTGCCTAAAGGCACTCTAAAATGGCTTTTCAAGCATGATGATCATACACCCAGCTTAGGATATATACTCATTCAGTTTACTGGAGTATATAGCGAAACATTATGTTTGGTGTTCTACATATGCTATGAAGCTCAAGTAAGTCACCCTTTCAAACAAAAAAAAAAGAGTCAAGTTTATGAACAGATAAACCATATCTTGCATCATTCGTGTGAATTTATTTTGCTAAAGTAGAAAATAAAATGTCCCTTATAATGGATATATTAACCATCATATGAATCACTTGGTATAAAACAAGTTTGGTGTTCACCAATATTTGGTTCAAGTCCTTGTGACATGGTTACCTATTCATGTATAAGGAACACATTGGCTTAAATTTCGAATTTCCTATGGTTAGTTATTAAGTTGTAATTTCTAATTCAAACCGCCACATCTTTGAACTCAATTTTTGTTATATTAATTTAGGTGGATAAGCATGGAAAAGAGAAGACTGAAGAAACGACAACACCATGCCATGTACAGTTATCCCAAGGAGAAAAAGTAGGTCACATGTGCATGGTTGGGAAGCACAAATCTGCAAGAATCAATACCTTGGAGACCAAGCCTTGTGTCCATTGAAGAGGTGATCTTTGTCTTCATCCAGTTCTACATGCACACAGTTTATTCCTACTCTCTCAAAAAACACCTTCATCAATTCTTCATCAATCCTCACCGTTCATTTGAGAGTGACCAAACCACTATCATCTTTAGTTTACTTTCACAAGCCATATCCTTGCTATAGATTGGCTAATGACACTTCCTGAGCTTACACATCTTTGCCTTGTTCATATAACTCTTCCATACAATTTGTAATTCTCTTCTTCCAATTGAGAACATCACACGGTACTTACTTCCCCCTCCTTTCATCCTAAACCGTGTTCTAACTAAGAAATCATTTTCCTTTCCCCTCCCCCATTCAAATGGCTTCATAAAATTCCAGAAGAAGGAAGGGAAAGCAACCGGTTGAAGCTGAACCACCAACCTATGATGCCAAGAGATTTAAGTCTCAATTTCATGAGTCATGATATCATAGGTTAATGGAAGCAAAATAAGTCATCCCAAAAATTGGTTTCAGATTGAAAGAAGGAGAATACCCCATCATAAGAAGGATAATCAAACAGAGAAGATGGGAACTCTTATGTGAGCCTCTTACAAACATAAGTGCAACCATGATACGGGAATTTTATGCAAATGCTGTAAGGCCAAGCAAAACCATCCCTCCCTACAAGAGCTATGTTAGGGGGGTTGACGTAGATTTCAGCCCATCATCCATCATGAGGGTCTTGCAAATAAGAGTGATACCCTTTGGAGAACCCAGCTTTAATGAAAGAATGAAAGGTGAAAATGATCCTGATGAGCTACTAAATGGTTTATGCATGGAAGGCAAAGACTGGAAAAGAGATTCAGATGAGGAACCAAGCTACCTGAAGAGGATAGATCTTATACCTGAGGCCAAAGGTTGGTATGAGATAGTAAGAAGATCCATACTCCCCACTGAAAATACATCAGATGTCACAATAAAGAGAGCAATTTTGACATACTGTATACTCAAAAGAAGAGAGATCAATATTCCACAGCTCATAGTAGACAGCATCCAAGAGATGGCTGAGGATAGCGGTAAATCATGAAGACTTGGTCTCCCAAGTACCATTTTGAGGTTGTGTAATAGAGTAGGGGTACTCTTTGAGGACACAGATACAGATCAGGTAAAGGGAGGCAGAGGAATCACCAAGCAAAGAATGGAAGGTGCCATTGACACTAACACTCAGCAAGAGAGAAGACCCCAAGGAAGAAGAAGGATACCACAATTAGAGGAGGGACAAGCTTTTGGAGCAATGGACTTAAGCCAAATGCAAAGAGCCATTGAAGAAATGTCTCAACAATATATGAGAGCACAGGAGCAACAAGAAGAGCAATATTTGAGGGGTCAGGAGCAGCAAGAGAACTAGCAATTGAAGATGATGAAGCAACA
This sequence comes from Arachis hypogaea, assembly GCF_003086295.3. Lineage (NCBI taxonomy): Eukaryota > Viridiplantae > Streptophyta > Magnoliopsida > Fabales > Fabaceae > Arachis > Arachis hypogaea. Next base: position 74,906,063 of record NC_092044.1, read on the forward strand.
AGAAAACTTCCAGATGAAGATGATGGACCAGCAGAGAGAATTCCAAGCAAGAATTCTGGAGCAGCAAAGGGAACAATTTGATCACTCTCGACAATCATTCGACAAATTGTTTCAACAACAAGCTGAACAAGAGAAGTATCTCCAAAATCTTCATCAATGGAAGAATATATACCACACATCTGGAGAGGATCGACACCTATATAGGATTGATTATTATATAGAGACTCAATCAAAGCTGAACTACATAGTCTGCGGCATGCCAGTGGTGAACAGAGAGATCAAACCATTCATTGAGTGCTAGGAATTGGTAAACAAGAAAAGAGAGAGCCTGTAGAAATGTAGAAAGAATGGAACAAAGGCTGAAGGATGCTGAATTCTAGGATCATGTAGATAAGTCTTGGCTTCAGAGACACCCTGCTGAAGAACCACAAGAAACAAACAAGAAGAGGAAGCAAGAGCGAAAGAAGAAAGGATAGTCCAGCAAAGGAAAAGAGCACAAAAAGTAGAGGTGGTGGAGTTCCTTTATAAATCTCAATAAATAAGGAAGATGCATATCTGCAACATGATATGCCTTCCAAGTTATGCATTTTCTTTTATGATCCATACTTTAGGTTTTGTATGTATATGTTTGGAATAAGTTTTGCATTTTGTCTTTTGCCTTTTCTCTTAATGATCAATTAGGTGATCTAGCCAAGATGTCTGTCTCATTTTTCATCTGCTTGAATATCTGTCTTGCTCCTCCTACATAAATAAGAGAAAATGTTGAAACAGAAAGTAATTGTCCAATATGGTAGGAATAATGATAAGGTTCAGTGGTGGTAATTGCTTAATTTGATGATGAGCTCAATAATAAAAGCTGCAGGATAGAATGTCTCTTGTAGTATTAACTGAGTTGCTGTTGTAAAGCCTTCAAGTAATAAGTATCCCTGGGAAAAAGAGAATAAAGAAAAATAAAAGAAAGAAAAGCCAAGAATTGGCAACAAAAATTAAGGAAACAAGTAATAAGGCTAGACACCAATAGCTTGAACCTTAGGATATATGCCTGTGGTGCTATTATATTAGGATCTACTTGGATTATTAGGTTTTGAGGAGTATTTCAAAACTTGGTAACTTGGATTAACTAATCCGGGATTACCAACCAAAAATCCACAATCAAGAGCAACCTAATTACAAAGCATTTAGTGACCCAAAGAGGTGCTGGGCATCAATGTCTTAGGAAGGATTATGAACCAAGTGTCTGTGGTGAAGATGTGTTGACTGAAAAAAAAAAGCTAAAAAGTTGCTGCAACACATGACACTTAGCAGTGAATAAAAGTATAAGCTTCTCAGCAAAAAAAAAAAAGAAAAAATCAAACACCAAGGATAAATGAATAATAAGGTTCAAAGCAGCAGCAGTAGTTATCTTTCAAGGGGACATTTCAATCCTGAAATCTAACAAAGGTAGAGCTTCAATTACATATGCAGAAAACCCCATGAACCAGATTCAGTTACTTGCTAATAATGACATGCATACTTTTCTACTTTCATTCATTTCTTCTCATGTTTTAGTGCTTGCTTGGGGACAAGCAAGATTTAAGTTTGGTGTTGTGATGACAAGTCATCTCATGCTAGTTTCACAAGCATTTTTCATTTGTTTCATTAGGTTTTATGCACTTTCTTGCACAATAATTAAGTGGTTGGAGTGGAATTTCATGATTATTGTGATTCAATCAAACATTATTTATTATATACAAAATCATGAGATTTATGCAAGAATTAAGTGATTAGAATGAATAATGCAAATTCTTATGATTTTGGTGATACTTTGATTGCTTGTTTGGTTGATTTTGGGTGAGAAAATGAAGGGAAGGAGGAGCACTGCAGAATAGCGTTGTGTTCAAAGAAAGAACGCCACGCTCAGTAAGCGACTCGCACACATAAAGGACGCCCACGTGTCAGGGGCAATTTTCGAAGACCCACGCGTACGCGCGCATGACGCGTACACGTGGGAGTGTATGGCGCTCGTTTTCAAAAAGAGCGCTTCGTTCATTTACTCAGCATTTTTGGGCAAGATTCAAAATTGGAGGAAAAGTTTTGCAAAAGACGCACATGCGTGCCTGACGCGTACGTGTCGATAGAGTATCGGGACAAAGCATGCGCACGCGTGACTGGCGCTGAAGCCTGAATTGAGATTTCGCTACCCACGCACACACATACATGACATGCACGCGTGGGCAGCGTTCTTTAAGCCAACGTAGCGCTCAATAAGAGAACGCTACTGAGGACGCGTACGCGTCAATGGGCATAAACGCAAAAGGACGTGAACGTGTCAGAGACGTGCACGCGTGGATGAATGAATGCTGCGCTCACCTAGAAAATGCAACATTCCACTGGAAGCTGCAACAAAGTGCCATTCTGATCCACTTCTCCACAGCCCAAAAAGCCCACTCCAAGTACGGGAAGCCAAAACTGGAAAGTGTATAAATAGATAGGAATTTAATTTCATTGGGGAGCTCTCTTTTATTTTTTTCATTTTAGAATTATCGAGATCAGATCTAAATTTTCCTTTCTGTTTTGCTTTCTCTTTTCTGTGACTGTTACTTTCTGTTTTGGGTCTTTGGACTTTGGATTGAAGAATTCTTCTGAATTCCTTCATCTTGGGGTTCTCTTTTACTTTTCCTTGTAATATTTCTAAGAATTAGAGATCTGATCTGAGGTTTCTTCTATTTCTGCAATTTCTTATTTTCTATTTTGATAAGAGAGCATTTGAATTTTTAGTTTTCTTTCTGTTTCATTATTCTTCTGCAATTGTCAATTTCTCTTTTAGGATTTTAAAGTTGATCTAAGTTTTTATTCTATTTTGATTATTCTGTACTTTTCCATTTCTGTTTTGGGTACTGAATTGATGTATTTTCTGAATCTTCTCATTTGAGAATTCTCTAGTTTACTGCAATTTATGCCTTCTCATTTTATTTTGATTTCCAGTACCCAAATCCCTTTATACTTCATGCAATTTAAGTTTCCTTTCAATTTAGATTCAGCAATTTAAATTTCTTGCACTTTAAGTTTCTGCAATTTACTCCTTCAGCAGTTTAAGATTCTGCTAATTTACTTTCTGCACTCTAGTTTAATTGCAATTTCAATTCTGTTTATCAAATTTCACTCAAATCATCAAATATTCGCTTAACTAAATTCATCACCATACTAAAGTTTCTCAATCCATCAATCCCTGTGGGATTGACCTCACTCCTGTGAGTTATTACTACTTGATGTGACCCGGTATACTTACCGGTGAGTTTGTGTGGAATCATTTTTCCCTCATCACCTATAGCTGAAAACAACTTTGAACTGAAGCCTCAGCTAGTCACTCTTGTCAGTATGATGGACTTCCTCAGTAAGACCCAAATTAATTTATTTATAATTTCCAGCAGATTTGTGATACTGTGATGACGAATGGAGTGAATCTTGAGGTTTACAAACTCATGCTCTGCCCATTTGCTGTGAGGGATAAAGCAAAGATGTGGCTAGATTCTCAACCCAAGGAGAGCCTGGACACTTGGGATAAGGTGGTCACTGAATTTTGGACTAAATTTTTCCCACCATAAAAACTGACTAAGCTAAGGGTGGAGGTTCAGAGCTTCAGACAGAAAGATGGTGAGACCCTCTATGAAGCTTGATAAGGGAAAAACGATTCTACACAAACTCACTGGCAAGTGTACCGTATCGCATCAAGTAGTAATAACTCACAAGAGTGAGGTCGATCCCACAAGGATTGATGGATTGAGCAACTTTAGTTAGGTGATGAATTTAGTTAAGCAAATATTTGATGATTTGAGTGAAACTTGATTAACAGATGTAAAATTGCAAGAAAATAAAAGGGAGAAGGTAAATTGAGAAAACCTTAAAGTGCAGAAGAGGTAAATTGCAGAAATTTAAAGTGCAAGAAAGTAAACAAGTTGAAACTTAAACTGCAAGAAATGTAAATTACTGAATCTAAATTGCTTGAAAACTTAAATTGCATGAAGAATAAAGGGATTTGGGTAATGGGATTCAAAACAAAGCTGAAAATGTAAAGTGCAGTAAATTAAAGAAGTATGAGATGAAGAGAAATTGCAGATGAACCAAAATAGAAATGAAAAATTGCAAAAGAATCAAAATAGCAAGAAAGCTTAGCTCAATTGTGCAATCCCAAAGGAGAAATTGACAATTGTAGAAGAGTAACAAGAATAGAAAGTAAATCTAGATCTCAATTACTCTCTTGACCAAACAGTAAGAAGAAATTGCAGAAGAAATAAAATGAAAGTAGAAAAGAAAGTTCAGATCCAATTTCATATTCTTAGAACTATAAAAAGAAAAGTAAAAGATGATTCTCAGAAGAAAAATTTCAGTGGAGTTCTTCAATCTGAGTTCTAAAACCCAAAATAGAAAATAAAAGTTGCAGAAGAAAGAAAATGAACAAAGAAAACTTAGATCTGATCCCAATTCCCCAATTCTCTAAAGGAAAATTAAAAAGAGAAAACTAAAAATGAGCTAAAAGTGAAAGGAAAAGGTCCTTCTCAAATCAAAATTGCTCCTATTTATACACTTTCTATTTCCATCATTAAGCTTTTAGAATGGGCTTTTGGGTTGGCCTTGAATGAAAGTGGGTCAGGGTGCATTGTAGCTCCTTCCAATGGAGCGATCAGGTGAGAAAGTGAACGCTACATTCACTCCTTGTGTGCATCTCTCATGCACCCTCTAGCGCGCAACATTTCCTCTAGCGCTCACTTATTGAATGCTACGCTCCTTTAGTGAGCGCTGGCTCTTCATGGTGCGCGATTGGGCGCTCCCCTTGTGAGCGCTGCGCTGCCTTGTTGAGCGCTAGCCATTGGTGCGCGAGTTTCCTTGCCCAACGCTCTCCTAGTGAGCGCTACGTTGGGTTAAGGGGTGCTGCCTAGTGCGTACGGAAGGTAAATCCTTTGCTCCCCAAGCTGAAAAACATGAAAAAAGGGGAGAAAGTGAACGTGGTGCTCACTTCCAAAGTGAACGCTAGCCTTGTGTGCTATTGAGCGTGGTGCTTCCTTTGTGAATGTAACGCTTCCCTGATTGCTTCACTTTTTTCTTCATTTCTTCACCTACAATCAATCAAACAAGAAATCAAAGTCTCACCAAAATCACAAGGTCCTTGCACCATTCATAAAATCAATTAATTCTAGCATAAAACTATGATTTTGTGTAAAATGAATGATGTTTGATTGATTCAAAATAACCATAAAATTCCACTCCAATCACTTACTTATTATGAAAGAAAGTGCATAAAACCTAATAAAACTAATAAAAATGCTTGTAAAACTAGCATAAGATGACTTGTCATTAAAGCCTGGGAGAGATACAAGCTACTGATCAGGCAATGCTCTCCAGACATGTTTTCTAAATGGACCCAACTAGATATCTTTTATGAGGGCTTATGTGAAATGTCCAAATGTGTTTAGATAATTTTGCAGGTGGTTCATTGCACATGAAGAAGACACCAGAGGAGACTACTGAGCTTATTAAGTTAGTTGCTAACAACCAATATCTCTATTAATCTAACAGGAATCCTATGAACTCTCGAACCCCCCAGAAGAAAGACGTTTTGGAAGTAGAGGCTTTTGATGCTCTTCTTGCTCAGAATAAAATTTTGTCTCAACAAATGAATTTGATTACTCAGCAATTGAGTGGGATGTAGGTTTCAGTTATTAATACTCAGAATCCACCTCAAGAGGCTCCTTATGACATGACTAGTAGCTCTATGCAAGGTGAGAATTATGATTATGCTCAATCTTCTTATAAACAGGTCAATTACATAGGAAATGCTCCTAGAAACCCCAATAATAATCTATATGCTAAGACCTATAATAAAGAGTGGAGAAATCACCCAAATTTGGGGTGGAGAGAGCAACCTCAAAGACCACAGAATTTTAACTGATTCTCAGGGTGGTTTTCAGCAGAATAATTATAATAACCGCCAGTTTCAGTCTCATCAACAACAACCACCTTATCAAGCAACTCCTCCATCTTAGAAGACTACTGATTTGGAAGCACTAATGGCGAGCTTTATACAGGAAACCAGAGCATCAACCAAGAACTTGGGAGTTCAGATGGGTTAAATAGCCACAAAAGTTGCTAAATTGATCAGAAGACCACTAATAGCCTTCCTGGTAACACAATTCCAAATCCAAGAGAGGAGTGCAAGGCTATCACCTTGATAAGTGGACAAGTGGCAAGTATGGAAGCACAAGTTACTAAGGAGCTAGTTGAAAAAGAATTTCCGGAGGAGAGAAAAGAGGAGGTTGAACATGCACCACCTAGGCGTGCAGACAATCCTTTTCCAGTCACTCTTGACACACATCAAACCTTGCCTAAGGCTCCTGAGTACAAGCCTAAGATGCCATATCCTCAGAGACTTCAAAAAGAGACCAAGGACAAGCAGTTTTCAAAGTTCTTAGAAGTTTTCAGAAAGTTACAAATTATTATTCCTTTTGCCAAAGTTTTGGAGCAAATGCCACTCTATGTTAAGTTCCTGAAGGAGTTGTTATCCAAGAAGAAGCCCTTAAAGGGAGATGAGACAATGGTTTTGACTAAGAAATGTAGTGCCATAATTCAGAATAACTTGCCAAGAAAGATACCAGATCCAGGGAGTAGTGCACGAAATTGTGATCTCAATGGCACCAATAACTTGGTATGCACAATTATAATATCACTCTTTGTTACAACTTCGCACAACTAACCAGCAAGTGTGTTGGGTCGTCCAAGTAATAAACCTTACGTGAGTAAGAGTCGATCCCACAGAGATTGTCGGCTTGAAGCAAGCTATGGTCACCTTGTAAATCTCAGTCAGGCGGATTCAAATGGTTATAGAGTTTTAATAATTAAAAGATAAATAAAATGTAAAATAAAGATAGAGATACTTATGTAATTCATTGGTGGGAATTTCAGATAAGCGTATAGAGATGCTTTATCCCTTTTGAATCTCTGCTTTCCTACTGCCTTCATACAATCCTACATACTCCTTTCTATGGCAAGCTGTATGTAGGGGGATCACCATTGTCAATGGCTACCGTCCACCCTCTCAGTGAAAATGGTCCAGCTATGGGTTACGTAGGGCTAATCATCTGTCGGTTCTCGATCGTGAAGGAATAGGATTTACTATCCTTTTGCGTCTGTCACCACGCCCTACAGTCGCGAGTTTGAAGATCGTCACAGTCATCCTATCCCAGATCCTACTCAGAATACCACAGACAAGGTTTAGACTTTCCGGATCTCAAGAATGCTGTCAATGGATTCTAGCTTATACCATGAAAACTCTGATCGCAAGGAATTGAAGGCTCTGTTGTCAGGAGAGGCAATCAAATGAATGGACCAGAAATCCAAGAGATACACATTCAAGCTTGTTTTCATGTAGAACGGAAGTGGCTGTCAATCATGCGTTCATGAGTGAGAATGGTGATGAGTGTCACATAATCATCACATTCGTCATGTTCTTGTGTGCGAATGAATATCTTAGAATAAGAATAAGCATGAATTGAATACAAGAATAATAGTACTTTGCATTAATACTCGAGGAACAGTAGAGCTCCACACCTTAATCTATGGTGTGTAGAAACTCCACCGTTGAAAATACATAAGTAATGAAGGTCCAGGCATGGCCGTGAGGCCAGCCCCTAATGTCTAAGATAGCATAAAACTTATCAAAGATGTCTAATACAATAGTAAAAGGTCCTATTTATACTAGACTAGTTACTAGGGTTTACAGAGAAAAATAAATGATGCAGAAATCCACTTCCGGGCCCACCTGGTGTGTGCTTGCGCTGAGCATTGAAGCTTTCACATGTAGAGTCCTTCCTTGGAGTTAAACGCTAGTTTATAACTTGTTTCTGGCGTTTAACTCCAGAATAAGGCAGAAAGCTGGCGTTGAACGCCAGCTTGCGTCATCTAAACTCAGGCAACGTATAAACTATTATATATTGCTGGAAAGCCCTAGATGTCTACTTTCCAACTCAGTTGAGAGCATACCATTTAGATTTCTGTAGCTCCAAAAAATCCATTTCAAGTATAGGGAGGTCAGAATCCATCAACATCAGCAGTCCTTTGTCAGCCTCTAAATCAGATTTATGCTCAGGTTCCTCAATTTCAGCCAGAAAATACCTGAAATCACAGAAAAACACACAAACTCATAGTAAGGTCCAGAAATGTGAATTTTGCTTAAAAACTAATAAAACTATACTAAAAAGTGACTAAATCTTACTAAAAACTATCTAAAAACAATGCCAAAAAGCGTATAAATTATCTGCTCATCACAATACCAAACTTAAATTGTTGCTTGTCCCCAAGCAACTAAAAATCAAATGGGATAAAAAGAAGAGAACATACAATGAATTTCACAATATCAATGAAACTTAGTCCCAATTAGATGAGTGGGGCTAGTAGCTTTTTGATTCTGAACAGTTTTGGCATCTCACTTTATCCTTTGAAATTCAGAATGATTGGCATCTATAGGAACTCAGAATTTTAGATAGTGTTATTGATTCTCCTAGTTCAGTATGTTGATTCTTGAACACAGCTACTTTATGGGTCTTGGCCGTGGCCCTAAGCACTTTGTTTTCCAGTATTACCACCGGATACGTAAATGCCACAGACACATAACTGGGTGAACCTTTTCAGATTGTGACTCAGTTTTGCTAAAGTCCTCAATTAGAGGTGTCCAGAGTTCTTAAGCACACTCTTTTGCTTTGGATCATGACTTTAACCACTCAATCTCAAACTTTTCACTTGGACCTTCATGACACAAGCACATGGTTAGGGACAGCTTGATTTAGCCACTTAGGCCTGGATTTTATTTCCTTGGACCTTCCTATCCATTAATGCTCAAAGCCTTAGATCCCTTTTACCCTTGACTTTTGGTTTAAAGGGCTATTGGCTTTTTCTGCTTGCTTTTTCTTTTTCTTTCTTTTTCTTTTTTGCCAATTATTTTTTTTCACTGCTTTCTCTTGCTTCAAGAATTAATTTCATGATTTTTCAAATTATCAATAACATTTCTCTTTGTTCATTATTCTTTCAAGATCCAACAATTTTAACATTCATAAACAACAAGATAAAAAATATGCACTATTCAAGCATTCATTCAGAAAACAAAAAGTATTGCCACCACATCAAAATAATTAAACTGATTTCAAGATAAAATTTGAAATATAAGTACTTCTTGTTCTTTTGTAATTAAGCATATTTTTCATTTAAGAGAGGTGAAGGATTCATGGAATTATTCATAGCTTTAAGACATAGATACTAGACACTAATGATCATGTAGTGAAGACATAAACATAGACAAACATAAAGCTCAAAACCAAAAATAGAAAAATAAATAGACAAAGAGATTAAGAAATGAGTCCACCTTAGTGAGGGTGGCGTCTTCCTCTTGAAGAACCAATGGTGCTCTTGAGCTCCTCTATGTCTCTTCCTTGCCTTTGTTTCTCCTCCCTCATAGCTCTTTGATCTTCTCTAATCTCTTGGAGAATGATGGACTGCTCTTGGTGCTCCACCCTTAGTTAGTCCATATTGTAACTTAAGCCTTCCAAAGATGTGTTGAGTTGCTCCCAATAGTTGTGTGGAGGAAATTGCATCCCTTGAGGCATCTCAGGGATTTCATGAGGAATTTCCTCATGCTTTTATTGAGGTCCATGAGTGGGCTCTCTTGTTTGCTCCATTCTTTTCTTAGTGATGGATTTGTCCTCTTCAATGAGCATGTCTCCTTCTATGTCAATCCCAGCCAAATTGCATAGGTGACAAATGAGATGAGGAAAGGCTAACCTTGACAAGCTGGAGGACTTGTTAGCTACCTTGTAGAGTTCTAGAGGTATGATCTCATGAACTTCCACTTCCTCCCCAATCATGATACTATGGATCATGATGGCTCGATCCACAGTCACTTCAGATCGGTTGCTAGTAGGAATGATGGAGTGTTGGATGAACTCCAACCATCCTCTAGCCACAGGCTTAAGGTTCGGTCTTCTCAATTGAACCAGATTACCTCTTGAGTCTTTTTTCCATTGAGCTCCTTCCACATATATGTCCATGAGGACTTGGTCCAACCTTTGATCAAAGTTGACCCTTTTAGTGTAGGGACGTGCATTTTCTTGCATCATTGGCAAGTGGAACGCCAACCTTACATTTTCCATACTGAAATCTAAGTATTTCCCCCGAACCATTGTAAGCCAATTCTTTGGATTCGGGTTCATACTTTGATCATGGTTCCTAGTGATCCATGCATTGGCATAGTGATGCATGAAAACTTGTCTCTCAACAAATTTTCCATCGGCAAGTATACTGAATTTGTCGTCAAGTAAAAACTCACAATAGAGTGAGGTCGAATCCCACAGGGATTGATTGGTCAAGCAACCGATGCCAGGGCATCTAGGCCAGTTTCACTGACCTTTTCTTTACTGTTTTAGGGTAGTTTCATGCATTTTCTTAGTGAATAAGGCAAGTTTTGGATGAAATTACACTTACACCGTGATTCAAGCAACTTTTGTGAACTTTGCAATATTTCATGAGTATTTTGCTAGAATTGCATGATAAATTGATGATGCATAATCTCATTACTTTGGCTAGAGCTTTGATGCACTTTAATTGCTTGATTTCTGGGCAAAGGAAGCAAGGAAGAACCACGTTAGTATTCACGTTAACCTAGTTAACGTGAACACTAACGTGGAATGGTGAAAAGCTTGCAACGTTAATGAGAAAAGTGATCACCAATAACGCCTGCGAAGCCATCCATAGCTCACGTTACTTGCCACGTTAACTAAGTTAACGTGGTAGTTAACGTAGAAGAAAAAGGGAATTCCAACGTTAAGAGAAAAAGTGAACACCACTAACGTTGGAGAACTTGGCAATGATCCACGTTAAGAATTGCGTTAACTTAGTTAACGTGAACTCTAACGTGGAAGAGGAAAACAAAAGCCAACGTTAGTGACACTCACTTTTGTCACTAACGTTGGACCAACTAGCATTGCCTATGTTAACTTTCACGTTAAGACCATTAACGTGAAAGTTAATGTGGAGTTGAGATCAAGGAGCCAACGTTAGTGACACTGACTTTTGTCACTAACGTTGGAATATGGCATCACTACTACGTTAAGAGCCACGTTAACTTAGTTAACGTGAGTTCCAACATAGATAACTTGGGCATTTGGAGCGTTAGTGACAAAGGTGAGTGTCACTAACGCTCTCGAAGGTGAAACACACCCACGTTAAGAGTCACGTTAGCTATACTAATGTGAACTCTAACATAGGAACAAAGGGCACTAAGAAACGTTAGTGGGAAAAGTGATTCCAATTAACGTTCGCGAACGGGTATAAGCCAACGTTATTGGGAAAAGTGAGTCCCAATAACGTTGGCCAAAATTTGAGAAAGCAACGTTAGTGGTCACGTTAAGACCACTAACGTTGGATTTAACGTGGATATATGAGGTTGGAATGTTAGTGGGATTCGACCTCACTCTATTGTGAGTTTTACTTGACGACAATTCGGTATACTTGCCGAAGGGAAATTTGTTGAGAGACAAGTTTTCATGCATCAGCAACTATAGTTGGAAGAGTACGCTAGTTGAACTAAACTGAGTGTAGTTTGAGAATTACAGAAAATTAAATGACGGAAAAGTAAATAGCAGAAATTAAAGTGCAGAATCTTAAATGGGGATTTGGGGTAATGAGCATGAAAATAAATGACAGAAAATAAAGAGAATGGGTAAGATCAGAAATGGGGAATTCATTGGGCTCAGGAGATGTTGTATTCTCCAGATCAAGTTCATTTTCATCTCTTCCTCAATCAATGCATCTATTGATCTCCTTGGCAATCTTAGGTGATTAGATTCCAATTCCTTGGTAATCAAATCTCTCTAAGCTTGAACAATTGCCCAATACATTGATTTAATTTCTCATGGGAAGAGATGAAGTATGGTCACTGATTATACCACATGTATTTCCAAATCAAAGTGTTGGGAGGATTACATATCACTATATCTGCCCAGACCCCAATTTGGTCCAACATGAGTAAGCATTTCTAGCATGATCTCCTCATCCCTTTTCCAAGGCTCAGAGGAGATCCAATTATGGAGAGTTTCTTTTCCAAGACAACTAACCAATTGAATTAAGATCGAAAGCTTTCTAGTAAATCAAAAGAGAAGAAAGAAGAAGAGGATGAATACTATAATTGATCCATCAAATTACAACAGATTTCCCTAACCCAATGAAAGGGGTTTAGTTTTTCATAGCTCTAGAAATGGAAAATGGCAGAAAAGAATACATCCCAGCTAAAAGTGCAGAAAAGAAAATGTATAGATAGTAGTTCTCCAAAGTGCCAAGCTTCTCTATAGTTCAAAACTAATCCTATATATACTACTCCTCTTGATCTTCTAGTGAGTTCTTCAAGTCTTGGATGTGGGCGTTGGAACTTGAGTTGAAGCAGTTACAATCTTTAGTGGGCCCAGCTTGCAGAGAAGTATGAATTAGGCATGGGCGTTAGTGAAGTTAACGTAAAGTGACATTGTGGGTTCGAGAACGTTAGTGGCAATCACAATTTTCACAAACGTTCCAACCCCATATAGCCTACATTAACTCCAACGTTAGTGGCACTAACGTGACCACTAACGTTGCCTTGTAAATCTTCGCTAGTGTTATTGGGACTCACCTTTTCCAATAACGTTGGCTTATAACACTTTATCCCTACGTTAGAGTTCATGTTAGTGTAACTAACGTGGCTCTTAATGTGGTTATGCCTCACCTTCGAGAGCGTTAGTGACACTTACCTTTGTCACTAACGCTCAAAGTGCCCCTACTCTCCACGTTGGAGCTCACATTAACTAGGTTAACGTGGCCACTAACGTGGTAGTAATGCCATCTTCCAACGTTAGTGACAAAGGTGAGTGTCACTAATGTTGGCTCATCAATCTCAGCTCTTCGTTAACTTTCACGTTAGTGGTCTTAACGTGACCACTAACATGGGCAATGCTAGTTGATCCAACGTTAGTAACAAAGGTGAGTGTCACTAACGTTGGCATTGTTCCTCTCTTGCACGTTAGAGTTCACGTTAACTAAGTTAACGTGACTCTTAACGTGGCTCATTGCCAATTCTTAGAACGTTAGTGGTGTTGACGTATACCACTAACGTTGGAGCTTCCTTTTGTCTCCACATTAACTACCACGTTAACTTAGTTAACGTGGCAATTAACGTGGGCTTTTGATGGCTTCGCAGGCGTTACTGGTGATCACTTTTCTCCTTATCGTTGCAAGCTATTTACCATTCCACATTAGTGGTCACGTTAACTAGATTAACTTGAGTACTAACGTGGTTTTTCCCTGCTTCCTTTATCCTGAAATCAAGCAAATAAAGTGCATCAAAGCTCTAGCCAAAGTCATGAGATTATGCATCATCAATTTATCATTCAATTCTAGCAAAATCCTCATGGAATCATGTGAAATTCACAATAGTTGCTTGAATCAAGGTGTAAGTGTATTTTCATCCAAAACTTGCCTTATTCACTAAGAAAATGCATGAAATTACCTTAAAACAGTAAAAAAAGGGGTTAGTGAAACTGGCCTAGATGCCCTGGCATCACAACACCAAACTTAAAGCTTGTTTGTCTCTAAGCAAGTAATGAAACATAGGAAGAATGAATGAAAGAGCAAAAAGATAATATAGAAGTAGAATTCCTGGTTTATGGGGTTTCATGCATAGCAAGTTAGGTTCTTTCTTTGACTAGGTTTCAGGCCTTTATCAAATCCTTGGTCACTCTCTTGATTACATCTTTTGAGAATTCTTAATTGTTGATCCTTCCTTCTTTTTCCAAGGTTTATTGCATTCTTCTTTTGGCGAAGTGCTCTATAAGAGGGCGACTCTTTATGATAAGCTTTCAGTCAACACTCCCGAACCAGTTGGCTCAAGGTGCTAGGTGTTAAGACACCCCTACGGACTTACTCCCCTGACTCTCTTTCCCTCATACATACACACCACAGGCACATGGTTTGTTATTTTTCTTTCTTGAGACCTTGGTGTCTAGCACCTCTTTGGGTTACTAAGTATTTTGTAGCAAAGGTCACTCTTGATAGTGGACTTTCAGCTGATAATCCTGGATTAGTTAATCCAAGTTACCAAGTGATGAGGCACCCCTAAGAGCTTATTCATCCAAGCATATCCCTTGCACATGAACACCACAGACACATGCTTCAATCTTAAAACCCTTGGTGCCTAGCATTGTTTCTTATTGTGTTTCTTTCCTTTTTACTTTTATTGCTCTTTCTCTTTTCTTATTGGGATCTTATTATTTAGTTAGTCTCATAGGATGTGTTTCAAGCATAGGATTCAGGGTAGATAGTTGCCTTCTTTCCTTGTTTGGTGAACCAACTTAGCTTACTAATCATCCTACCACAAACATTCAGAACCTACTTCACGAAATAACTCCACTCTTGTTCTTTTCATAGCATTTTCTTTTTGATTAACTTAAAGGATAAGCATACAATTAAGAAAGGTGAACATGCGGAAAGGACATTAGACTAGTACACTTGGGTGTGAATAAAAAGGAACAAGCAGAGTATGAAGGTTCTATTCAATCATTTTTCAATTAGAGTTCTGCATTTCGAGATAGTTTGATACAACCTCATGTTGTATTCCTTGGTATTCTCATCCTAGCATTTGCATCCTTGTCTGTTTCCTCGGATGATGAGGTATGATCATTTCCTGAGATTGATTGAATTCCTGCAACACTATTGAGAGTTGCTTGTTTCCCCAAGCACTCAAAAAAAGGGTTAGTATGCATGTGTGCTTGTGAGCTTCTGAACTTAATTTGGTGTGTGAACACCAAACTTAGTTCTTTGCTTACTTCAACAAATTGAATGCATGCAGAAACCTTGTGTGCTTTTTATTAAGAAGCAACTATGAGTTAAAAAAGATAAACTATGCATTAGAGGTTAAACCTCTGTCAAGTAAGTTCTCTGGTTGCTAGAGCAATGTTTCACCACTGAAGGGTTGCAATGCACTCTTTAGCTGGATTTTTTGGTGGAATACCAAACTTAGAGTCCTATATTCACCCTTGAATTATTTTTGGTGTGTAACACCAAACTTAGCTCCTCACACTACAGAGAATCCAACTTGAAATTTTTATTGAAAGACTCATGAAAAGAGAATTACATCAGGTTGAATTGCCTCCCAACAGAGCGCTTTTTTTAGCGTCGCTAGCTCGACGGTTCTTTCCTTAGTTGAGGTTATACTTCTGTTTGGGGGTTTCCCCCATGCTGCCCAAATAGTGTTTAAGTCTTGTCCATTCATAGTGAATCTCCTCTTTGAGCCTTCTTCCATGATTTCTATGTGTCCATAAGGTGAGACTTTTGTGACTAGAAAGGGCCCCGACCATCTTGATTTGAGTTTCCCAGGAAAGAGTTTCAGTCTGGAGTTGTAAAGAAGCACATATTGCCCTTCTTCGAAACTTCTTGGTGCCCGGTTAAGATCATGTCTCCTTTTTTCTTTTTCCTTATAAATCTTGGTATTTTCATAGGCTTGAGACCTAAACTCTTCCATTTCTTGAAGCTGCAAAACCCTCTTTTCACCAGCAGCAGTGCTGTCTAGGTTCAGTGTTTTGAGAGCCCAGGAGGCCTTGTGCTCCAGCTCTAATGACAAGTGACAGGCCTTGCCGTATACCAGTTGATATGGGGACATCCCAATTGGTGTTTTGAAGGCTGTTCTGTATGCCCAAAGAGCATCATCTAGCTTCTTTGCCCAGTCCTTTCTTGATATCCCCACAGTCTTTTCCAAGATCCTTTTCAACTCTCGGTTGGATATCTCTGTTTGCCCACTTGTTTGGGGATGATAAGGTATGGCAACCTTATGCTTCACCCCATATCTTAAGAGTAGGATTTCCAATGGTCTATTGCAGAAATGGCTCCCTCCATCACTGATGAGGGCTAGTGGGACTCCAAATCAGGTGAAGATATTCCTTCGAAGAAAGTTTATGACTACCTTGTTGTCATTGGTTGGGGTTGCCACGGCCTCCACTCACTTAGATACATAGTCTACTGCCACCAAGATATACTTTTTCGAATATGAGGGTAGAAATGGTCCCATGAAGTTGATCCCCCATACATCGAACAGTTCAAGCTCTAGAATGTATTGTTGTGGCATCTCATTTCTCTTGGGTAGATTGCCAGCCCTTTGGCACTCATTGCAGCTTCTCACCAATTTCTTAGCATCCTTGAAGATAGTGGGCCAGAAGAACTCACATTGCAGTACCTTTACGGCAGTTCTTTCTCCTCCAAAATGACCTCCAAAACTAGCACTATGACAACTCCACAGGACCTCTCGTCCTTCTTCTTCTGAGATGCACCTCCTAAGGATTCTATCTGAGCATTTCTTGAAGAGATAGGGTTCATCCCAAATGAAATACTTAGCATCATTAATGAGTTTTCTTCTTTGATATTTGTTGATTCCAGGGGGTAAGTCACTGGCTACTTTAAAATTGGCAATATCTGCAAACCAGGGTGCTTTGTGAACCATCATTAACTGTTCATCCGGAAAAGACTCATTTACACTTGTATCATGGGTATCATTCTTCTCACAAGGGATTCTGGATAGATGATCTGCTACCTTGTTCTCCACACCCTTTTTGTCTCTAATCTCGATGTTGAATTCCTGCAATAATAAGATCCATCTAATTAGTCTTAGTTTTGATTCCTGTTTGGCAAATAAATATTTGGGTGCTGTGTGATCAGTGAAAACAATAACTTTAGAGCCAATAAGGTATGATCTAAATTTGTCAAATGCAAAAACTATTGCCAGCAACTCCTTTTCAGTGGTGGTATAATTTCGTTGAGCATCATTGAGGACCTTGCTGGTATAGTATATGACATGCACCAAATTCTCTTTTCTCTATCCTAACACTGCCCCAACTGCAAAATCAGATGCATCACACATCAATTCGAATGGTAGATTTCAATCAGGTGGGGTGATGATAGGGGCAGAGGATAGCCTCTTTTTCAAGTTTTCAAATGCTAGCATGCATTTCTCATCAAAGATAAATGGTGTATCAGACATGAGGAGATTGCTTAAGGGCTTGGCTATCTTTGAAAAATCTTTAATAAACCTTCTATAAAAACCAGCATGTCCCAAAAAATTCCTAATTGCCTTGATGTCACTTGGTGGAGGTAATTTTTCAATTAGCTCCACCTTAGCTCTGTCTACCTCAATTCCTTGGTTAGAGACTTTATGGCCAAGGACTATTCCATCTGTCACCATGAAGTGACACTTTTCCCAATTCAAGACTAATTGGTCTCTTGACATCTTTTTAATACCAAGGCAAGATGGTTTAGGCAATTAGGAAAGGAATCTTCGAATATTGAGAAGTCATCCATGGAATCTTCAATGAACTTCTCTATCATATCTGAGAAGATGGAAAGCATGCAGCGTTGAAAAGTTGTAGGTGCATTACATAGCCCAAATGGCATGCGCCTGTAGGCAAACACTCCATAGGGGCAGGTGAATGATGTTTTCTCTTGGTCTCTTGGATCAACCACTATTTGGTTATATCCTGAATAACCATCTAAAAAATAATAGTATGCATGTCCTACAAGTCTTTCCAGCATCTGATCCATGAAAGGGAGTGGGAAATGATCTTTTCTTGTGGCTTCATTGAGCTTTCTGTAGTCAATACACATCCTCCATCTTGTGACAGTTCTTGTAGGGATTAGCTCATTTCTTTCGTTGGGCACCACAATGATTCCTCCTTTCTTGGGAACCACTTGAACTGGGCTGACCCATGGGCTATTTGATATAGGATAGATTACTCCTCCCTACCACAACTTCATGACTTCTTTCTGTACTACTTCCTTCATAACTGGATTTAACCTTCTTTGGGGCTGAATGGAAGGTTTGGCATCCTCCTCCAAAAGTATCTTATACATGCATATGGCTGAGCTGATTCCCTTCAAGTCAGCAAGTGTCCCTCCAATGGCATCCCTATGTTTTTGTAAAACTTGAAGCAACCTTTCCTCTTGTTCTTGGCTGAGGGCTGAGTTTATGATCACTAGATAACTTCTATTTTCTCCCAAGTATGCGTACTTGAGAGTGGGTGGCAGTGTTTTCAGCTCAAGTTTGGGTACTTCTTTTCTTTCATCCTTTTCTTCTAGTGTGCCTTGAACATGCATTTCAGTGGCCGCAGCCTCTTCGCTTGATGTTAATTCTTCTTCTGTTACTGCGTCAAGTTCTTCTTCAAGAGTTACTTGCACCAAAGCCTCCACCGAATCCAACCTCATACATTCTCCCAATGAGTTGTGTGGGTAACTCATGGCCTTAAACACATTGAATGTCATTTTCTCCTCATGTAATCTAAGGACCAGTTCACCCTTTTGGACATCAATAATGGCTCCGGCAGTGGCCAAGAATGGCCTTCCCAGGATGATGGAAGTCTTAGATCCTTCCTCCATGTCTAATACTACAAAATCTGCTGGAAAGATGATGTCTCCCACCTTCACTAACAAGTCTTCTACTATTCTATGGGGAAACTTGAATGATCTGTCTGCTAGTTGCAGGGCTATTCTTGTTGGTTTAGCTTCCTCTATCTTCATTTTTTCATCATTGCTAAGGACATTAGATTTATGCTGGCTCTTAGATCACACAGAGCCTTTTCCACTATGATTTCCCCTATGATACAAGGGATTTGGAAACTCCCAGGATCCTTTAATTTCTGGGGTAATTTGTGTTAGATGATGGCACTACATTCTTCGGTGAGTACCACAGTCTCATTGTTCTTCCAGCTTCTCTTCTTGGTCATCAATTCCTTCAAGAACTTGGCGTAGAGTGGCATTTGCTATATTGCTTCAGCAAAGGGTATGTTTATTTGTAGTTTCTTGAAGATTTCCAAGAATCTTGAGAATTGGTTATCCTCTCCCCTATTTTTTAATTGCAGCTGTTGGGGGTATGGAGCTTTTGAAAGGCATGGTTTGAGCGCTTCTTCTTCTTGGTGTGACTTAGGGATGGAGATTCGAGCTCCCTCTTGTCCCTTGTCTTCTTCATCCAATTTCTTCTCTGGTGGTTTCTTATGGATCTCCTTCAATTCCTCCCCATTTCTGAGGGTGATGGCTTGACATTCCTCCTTTGGTGCTGAGTTAATATTGCTGCAATTGTTGTGTCCAGGGGTTTGCTTGAATAAGAACTCAATCTGTGTTTCAAGTTTCTTGATGGCAGCATCTTGATTCTGCATGTTGGATTGCACTTCTTCCCGGAAAGCTTTACTATCTTGAATTTCTCTACATAGATTTTTAAGTAGAGCCTCAATCTTTGAAAGTCTATCCTCTGTTAATGATGGTGGGTTGAGATTAGGTGGTTGAGAAGGGTGGTTAGGTGGTTGTTGATAGGGTCTCTGTGAGGTATGTTGGTGAGTTACATTGTTGTTGGAGTTGAGGTTATGGCGTCTCTGGTCTTGACCTTGGTCTTGTTGATTTCCCCAACCAAAGTTGGAGTGATTTCTCCATCCAGAGTTGTAGGTTTTGGAGTATGGGTCATGGATTTGTCTAGGTGAGTTTCCAACATAGTTGGCTTGTTCCTAGTCACCTTCTTCTCCTATATTCACTCCTTCTTGAGCTGGTGATGAAGTGATGACTGCTGCAACTTGGTTTTCCTTCACCTTCTTGGTGAGATCTGCTAGCTGCTTGGTGATCATCTTATTTTGAGCTAGCAATGCATCCATGTGGTTCAGCTCCATTACTCCTCGAGTGTTACTTCTTTCAGAGGCATAGAAGTAGTCATTCTCAGCTACTGTTTCAATGACATCTATGGATTTTTCAATGGTTTTCTTCTTGTTTAGAGAGCCCCCTGATGAATGATCTACAACCTTCTTTGACTCATAGGAAAGACCTTCATAGAAAATGTGAAGTTGAACCCATTCATTGAACATATCTGGTGGGCATCTTCTTGTTAAGTCCTTGAACCTCTCCCATGCCTCATAGAGAGTCTCACCATCTTGTTACCTGAAAGTCTGCACCTCAGCTCTTAGCCTATTAATTCTTTGAGGAGGGTAGAATCTTGCCAAAAATTTATTCACCACATCTTCCCATTTTGTCAAACTCTCATTTGGAAAGGATTCGAGCCACTTGGATGCCTTGTCCCTGAGTGAAAAGGGGAACAACAGCAGCCTATAGACATCCGGGTGGACTCCATTAGACTTCACAATGTCACAAATTCTCAGGAAAGTGGTTAGATGTTGATTGGGGTCTTCTTGAGTACTTCCTCCAAATGAGCAGTTGTTCTGAACTAGGGTGATGGGCTGGGGTTTTAATTCAAAGTTGTTGGCATGTGTGGTGGGCTTCTAGATGCTACTTCCACAGTTTCCTGGATTTGGATTGATGTAGGAGCCTAGAACTCTCCTTTCTTGCCCAGCATGATTTGCAGGACTTTCTCTAGCATGGTTGTGAGCTTCTTCTTCATGATTGTTTTCCAAGTTCTCTTCCGTGTTGGGTTCAAAGTACTCTTCCTCTTCCTCAGTCCAAACAACTCCTTTCCCTATTGCTTCCCTCCTTAATCTCCAGAGGGTTCTCTCAGGTTCTGAATCGAAGGAAGTTGAGGTTCCCCCTCTTCTCCCTGTCATACAACTAACAAAACACGCAGCAAGAGATAAAATGAAGAGGTTATTCTTGTTAGAGTGATTGTTAGTTTGAGTGATGCAAATTATCAAATAGTTAGATGGGTAAGTGAGCAGAATTGAAGATAATAACAAAGAAAGAAAGAAAAATAGAGAGGGTATAGAGGATGAGGAAGAAGTTAAACAAAGTGAAAATAAATGACTGAATAAAGTAAACAAACAAGGGAAAAAATGCTCAATCTAGTGAGCTTCCAACTTAATCATTGTTGATACATAATCAATCCCCGGCAATGGCGCCATAAACTTGATGCATGAAAACTTGTCTCTCAACAAATTTCCCTACGGCAAGTATACCGAATTTGTCGTCAAGTAAAAACTCACAATAGAGTGAGGTCAAATCCCACAGGGATTGATTGGTCAAGCAACTATAGTTGGAAGAGTATGCTAGTTGAGCTAAACAGAGTGTAGTTTGAGAATTGCAGAAAATTAAATGACAGAAAAGTAAATAGCAGAAATTAAAGTGCAGAATCTTAAATGGGGATTTGGGGTAATGAGCATGAAAATAAATGACAGAAAATAAAGAGAATGGGTAAGATCAGAAATGGGGAATTCATTGGGCTCATGAGATGTTGTATTCTCCGGATCAAGTTCATTTTCATCTCTTCCTCAATCAATGCATCTATTGATCTCCTTGGCAATCTTAGGTGATTAGATTCCAATTCCTTGGTAATCCAATCTCTTTAAGCTTGAACAATTGCCCAATTCCTTGATTTAATTGCTCATGGGAAGAGATGAAGTATGGTCACTAATTATACCACATGTATTTCCAAATCAAAGTGTTGGGAGGATTACATGTCACTATATCCGCCCAAACCCTAATTTGGTCCAACATGAGAAAGCATTTCTAGCATGAACTCCTCATCCCTTTTCCAAGGCTCAGAGGAGATCCAATTATGGAGAGTTTCTTTTCCAAGACAACTAACCAATTGAATTAAGATCGAAAGCTTTCTAGTAAATCAAAAGAGAAGAAAGAGGAAGAGGATGAAAACTATAATTGATCCATCAAATTACAAAAGAGCCCCCTAACCCAATGAAAGGGGTTTAGTTGTTTATAGCTCTAGAAATGGAAAATGGCAGAAAAGAATACATCCCAGCTAAAAATGTAGAAAAGTAAATGTATAGAGAGTAGTTCTCCAAAGTGCCAAGCTTCTCTATAGTTCAAAACTACTCCTATATATACTACTCCTCTTGATCTTCTAGTGAGTTCTTCAAGTCTTGGATGTGGGCTTTGGATCTTGAGTTGAAGCACTTACAATCTTTAGTGGGCCCAACTTGCAGAGAAGTATGAATTAGGCATGGGCATTAGTGAAGTTAACGTTAAGTGACATTGTGGGTTTGAGAACGTTAGTGGCAATCATAATTTTCACTAACGTTCCAACCTCATATAGCCTACGTTAACTCCAACGTTAGTGGCACTAACGTGACCACTAACGTTGCCTTGTAAATCTTCACTAGTGTTATTGGGACTCACCTTTCCCAATAACGCTGGGTTATAACCCTTTATCCCTACGTTAGAGTTCACGTTAGTGTAACTAACGTGGCTCTTAACGTGGTTATGCCTCACGTTCGAGAGCGTTAGTGACACTTACCTTTGTCACTAACGCTCAAAGTGCCCCTACTCTCCATGTTAGAGCTCACATTAACTAAGTTAACATGGCCACTAACGTGGTAGTAATGCCATCTTCCAACGTTAGTGACAAAGGTGAGTGTCACTAACGTTGGCTCATCAATCTCAGCTCTTCATTAACTTTCACGTTAGTGGTCTTAACGTGACCACTAATGTGGGCAATGCTAGTTGATCCAACGTTAGTGACAAAGGTGAGTGTCACTAACGTTGGCATTGTTCCTCTCTTCCACGTTAGAGTTCACGTTATCTAAGTTAACGTGACTCTTAACGTGGGTTGATGAGCGGATAATTTATACGCTTTTTGGCTACTTTTAGGGATGTTTTCATTAGTTTTTATGCTAAATTCGCATTCTTGGACTTTACTATGAGTTTGTGCATTTTTTTGTGATTTCAGGAATTTTCTGGCTGAAATTGAGGGACCTGAGCAAAACTCTGATAAAAGGCTAACAAAGGACTGCTGATGTTGTAGGATCCTGACCTCCCTGCACTTGAAATAGATTTTTTGGAGCTACAGAACTCTAAATGGCGCGCTCTCAACGGCGTTGGAAAATAGACATCCAGAGCATTCCATCAATATATAATAGTCCATTCTTTATTTGAGATTAGATGACGTAAACTGGCGCTCAACACCAGTTCCATGTTGCATTCTGGAGTCAAATACCAGAAACACATCACGAACCAGAGTTGAGCGCCAAAAACACGTTACAACTTGGCGTTCAACTCCAAAAGAAGCATCTACATGTGTAAAGCTCAAGCTCAGCCCAAGCACACACCAAGCGGGCCCCGGAAGTGGATTTCTGCATCAATTACTTACTTCTGTAAACCCTAGTAGCTAGTCTAGTATAAATCTGACATTTTACTATTGTATTAGACATCTTTGGTCTTAGTTTTATTCTATTATTCATCTTAGGAGACTATTGATCACATTTTAGGGGCTGGCCATTCGGCCATGCCTGGACCATCACTTATGAATTTTCAACGGTGGAGTTTCTACACACCATAGATTAAGGGTGTGGAGCTTTGCTGTACCTCGAGTTTTAATGCAATTACTACTATTTTCTATTCAATTCAGTTTATTCCTGCTCTAAGATATTCGTTGCACTTCACCATGATGAATGTGATGATCCGTGACACTCATCATCATTCTCACCTATGAACGCGTGACTGACAACCACTTTCGTTCTACCTCAGACCGAACGCATATCTCTTAGATTCCTTAATCAGAATCTTCGTGGTATAACCTAGAATTGATGGCGGCATTCATGAGAGTCCGGAAAGTCTAAACCTTGTCTGTGGTATTCTGAGTAGGATTCAGGGATTGAATGACTGTGACGACCTTCAAACTCGCGATTGTTGGGCGTGATGACAAATGCAAAAGAATCAATGGATTCTATTCCGACATGATCGAGAACCGACAGATGATTAGCCGTGCTGTAACAGAGCATTTGGACCTTTTTCACTGAGAGGATAGGATGTAGCCATTGACAATGATGATTCCTTACATACAGCTTGCTATGGAAAGGAGTAAGAAGGATTGGATGAAGGTAGTAGGAAAGCAGAGATTCAGAAGGAACACAGCATCTTCATACACCTATCTAAAATTCCCATCAATGATTTACATAAGTATTTCTATCTTTATTTTCTGTTTATTTAATATTATTATTCGAAAACTCCATAACCATATATTATCCGCTTAACTGAGAATTTCAAGATGACCATAGCTTGTTTCTTACCAACAATCTCCGTGGGATCGACCATTACTCACGTAAGGTTTATTACTCGGACGACCCAGTGCACTTGCTGGTTAGTTGTGCGAGGTTGTGAAGAAAGTGCTGAGTTATAAACGCGCATACTAAGTTGAATGCCATTATTAGAGATCACAATTTCGTGCACCAAGTTTTTGGCGCCGTTGCCGGGGATTGTTGGAGTTTGGACAACTGACGGTTCATCTTGTTACTCAGATTAGGTAATTTTCTTTTCAAAAAAATTTTCAAAAATCTTTCAAAAAAAAATTTCTTTATTTTCGTTTTTCAAAAATATAATTTTTGAAAAATACAAAAAAAGAAATTAGAAAATCATAAAATCAAAAAATATTTTGTGTTTCTTGTTTGGGTCTTGAGTCAAATTTTAAGTTTGGTGTCAATTGCATGTGTTTAAAAATTTGTGCATTTTTCGAAAACTCATGCATGGTGTTCTTCATGATCTTCAAGTTGTTCTTGGTAAGTCTTCTTGTTTGATCTTGATATTTTCTTGTTTTGTGTTTTTTGTTGTTTTTTATATGCATTCTTGCATTCATAGTGTCTAAGCATGAAAAATTTCTAAGTTTGATGTCTTGCATGTTTTCTTTTCTTGAAAATTTTTTCAAAAATATGTTCTTGATGTACATCTTGACATTCAAAGTATTATTGGTGTTCATCTTGATATTCATAGTGTTCTTGCATGTATTATGTTTTTTTATCTTAATTTTCATGTTGTGAGTCATTTTTGGTGTTTTTCTCTCTCGTCATTAAAAATTAAAAAAAATAAAAAAATATCTTTTCCTTATTTTGCTCATAATTTTTGAAAATTTGAGTTGACTTAGTCAAAAATTTTTAAAACTTATTTATTTCTTATAAGTCAAGTCAAATTTTAAATTTTAAAAAATCCTATCTTTTCAAAATCTTTTTCAAAACTCAAATCTTTTTCATTTTTTTATTATTTTCGAAAATTTTTAAAATTTATTTTCAAAATCTTTTTCTTATCTTTATTTCAAAATTTCGAAAAATTTACTAACAATTAATGTGATTGATTCAAAAATTTGAAGTTTGTTAATTTCTTGTTAAGAAAGGTTCAATCTTTAAATTCTAGAGTCATATCTTTTAGTTTCTTGTTAGTCAAGTAAGTAATTTTAATTTAAAAAAAATTGAGTCATTTCCAACCATATCTTTTTAATCATATCTTTTTATCATATCTTTTTAAATTTTATCTTTTTCAAAAATTTGATTTTAAAATGTCTTTTCCAACTTCTTATCTTTTCAAAATTGATTTTCAAATCTTTTTTAACTAACCAATTAACTTTTGTTTATTTTTTATCTTTTTCAAAACCACCTAACTAATTTTAGCTCTCTAATTTTTGAAAATTACCTCCCTCTTTTTCAAAATTCTTTTAATTAACTAATTGTTTTGAATTTTAATTTTAATTTTAATTCTTCATTTAATTTTCGAAAATTACTAACCCTTTTTCAAAATTAATTTTCGAATTCTCCCCCTCTCATCTTCTTCTATTTATTTATTTATTTACTAACACTTCTCTTCATCTCAAGAATCTTAACCTATCTTCACCCTTGTGTTTGGATTCTTAACTCTTCTCCTTCTTCTATTCCTTTCTTCTTCTACTAACATAAAGGAATCTCTATACTGTGACATAGAGGATTCCTCTTCCTTTTCTGTTCTCTTCTTTCTCATATGAGCAGGAACAAGGAAAAAGGCATTCTTATTGAAGCTGATCCTGAACTTGAAATGACTCTGAAGAGGAGACTAAGAGAAGCTAAATTACAATAATCCAGAGACAACCTTACTAAAATTTTCGAGCAAGAAAAGGATATGGTAGCCGAAACCAACAACAATAATGCAAGGAGGATGCTTGGTCATTATAATACACCCACTTCCAAGTTTGATGGAAGAAGCATCTCAATTCCTGCCATTGGAGCAAACAATTTTGAGCTGAAACCTCAACTAGTTGCTCTAATGCAACAAAACTGCAAGTTTTATGGACTTTCATCAGAAGATCCCTACCAGTTTTTAACTGAGTTCTTGCAAATCTGTGAGACTGTTAAGACCAATGGAGTAGATCCTGAAGTCTACAGGCTCATGCTTTTCCCTTTTGCTATAAGAGACAGAGCTAGAACATGGTTAGACTCACAACCTAAGGATAGCCTGGACTCTTGGGATAAGCTGGTCACGGCCTTCTTGGTTAAATTCTTTCTTCCTTAAAAGCTGAGCAAGCTTAGAGTGGATGTTCAGACCTTCAAGCAAAAAGATGGTGAATCCCTCTATGAAGCTTGGGAAAGATACAAGCAGATGACCAAAAAGTGTCCTTGTGACATGTTTTCAGAGTGGACCATGTTAGATATATTCTATTATGGTCTGTTTGATTTCTCTAAGATGTCACTGGACCATTCTGTAGGTGGATCCATTCACCTAAAGAAAATGCCTGCAGAAGCTCAGGAATTTATTGAAATGGTTGCAAATAACCAATTCATGTACACTTTTGAGAGGAATTCCGTGAATAATGGGACGCCTCAGAGGAAGGGAGTTCTTGAAATTAATGCTCTGAATGCCATATTGGCTCAGAATAAAATGTTGACTCAGCAAGTCAACATGATTTCTTAAAGTCTGAATGGATGGCAAAATGCATCCAACAGCACTAAAGAGGCATCTTCTGAAGAAGACGCTTATGATCCTGAAAACCCTGCAATGGCAGAGGTAAATTACATGGGGGAAGCCTTTGGCAACACCTATAACCCCTCATGGAGAAATCATCCAAATTTCTCATGGAAGGGTCAACAAAAGCCTCAACAAGGCTTTATTAATGGTGGAAGAAACAAGTTTAGCAATAGCAAGCCTTTTCCATCATCTTCTTAGCAACAGACAGAGAATTCTGAGCAGAGCACCTCTAACTTAGCAAATATTGTCTCTGATCTGTCTAAAGCCACTTTAAGCTTCATGAGTGAAACAAGATCCTCCATTAGAAATTTGGAGGCACAAGTGGGCCAGCTGAGTAAGAAAGTCACTGAAACTCCTCCTAGTACTCTCCCAAGCAATACTGAAGAGAATCCAAAAAGAGACTGCAAGGCCATTGACATAATCAACATGGCCGAACCTAAAGAGGAAGGAGAGGACGTGAATCCCAATGAGGAAGACCTCATGGGACGTCTCTCAAGCAAGAAGGAGTTCCTTATTAAGGACTTAAAGGAATCTGAAGGTCATATAGACACTATAGAGATCCCATTAAACCTCCTTCTGCCATTCATGAGCTCTAAAAACTATTCATCCTCTGAAGAGGATGAAGATGTAACTGGAGAATAAGTTGCTCAATATCTAGGAGCTATCATGAAGCTGAATGCCAAGTTGTTTGGTAATGAGACTTGGGAAAGTGAACCTCCCTTGCTCATTGGTGAACTAGATACATGGGGTCAACAAACTTTACCTCAAAAGAAACAAGATCCTGGTAAATTCTTAATACCCTGTACCATAGGCACCATGACCTTTGAAAAGGCTCTGTGTGACCTAGGGTCAGGTATAAATCTTATGCCACTCTCTGTAATGGAGAAGCTGGGGATCATTGAGGTACAGTGATGGGAAGCAGAAGCTGGTGAATTAAAAATTATTAAAATGATTATGTTGCAAGTATAGTTATTAATTCACTAAAAATCTGCCTATCAATTTAGAAATATGTCACAGAGAGTTTAAATTAAAATTACTAGGAGTTTTAAGTTCCAGGTCGTCTCCCAACGAGTTGCAGAGAAGTGTGCTATCTTATTAATCAGATGTTCAAGAAGTTGAGTTGAGTAAATTGGGATTTAATTTGAGGGAAATTAAATAATATGAATAAAAGCCTTGACTGGGAATTGATTGGTTGGGATCTCTATCATTGATGGAGTGATTTTTAAGATTAATTTATAATTAATGGTTGCTCTGTTTGGTTATCCTTTACTAGGTAAGGGAAAGTCAAACAAGTTGAATTACTGGATCTGTTCACAAGTTACAACCCACTTAGTTCAAAGGGATTGGCGTCGGTGACAGGATGGTAATTCAGCAGTTAACCCAATTACAAATTTTCTTTCAATCCTTCCAACTCAAGAGTTCCCTTTTAATCAATTCCCCATCAAGTAATGAAACTACTCACGCATTGTAAATAATAAATCCATAAAACATGAAAGGGAATAAAAAAAGACATAGTTATTGAAATTGAAATTGAATGAAAAAGAAATAATCCTTGCATTAAATAATCATAAGAGTATCTGAATGACAAAATTGAACAAAAATAAGGGACATGGAAGAATAGAACCAAGTTAAGAAGACAAACTAGAGTGATGAAGTCTTGATGAGGAAATAACTCTTCTCAATGTTCCAATGCTAAGATCAATTAAAGATTAAAATTAAAACTAGAGAGAAAAACATAAGAGAGAAAACTAGATCTCCAAACTACTGAATGAATGTATGTTGTTTCTAGTCTGCTGTTTCGGGCGGAAAATTGGGCCGAAATAAGGTCCAAAATTGCCCCCCAGCGAATTCTGCAGATTATGCAGATCGCACATGTCACGCGATCGCGTCATCCATACGGACGCGTCGCTTGCGCTTTTTCCTCGCCACGCGTTCGCGTCGTCCACACTACCGCGTCGCTTGCGCTTTCCAATCCGCGCGGCCACGTAAGCCATGCGGCCGCGTCACTGCGATTTGCGCTCCTTCGCGCGGTCGCGTGAGCCATACGACCGCATCATTTCTCGCTGGTTATCTTCTCAAACTCTTGTGTTCCTTCCATTTTTTCTAGCTTCTTTTCTAATCTCCAACTTATTCATGCCCTATAAAGCCTGAAACACTTGACACAAGGATCACGGCATCGAATGGAATAATGGAGAATTAAAATTAAATAATTAAGGTCTCTAGGGAGCAATTTTCAAACATGTACTAAATTTAGGAAGGAAATCTAAATGCATGCTAAATTAATGAATAAGTGGGTAAGGATCATGACAAAATCACACAACTAAACACAATATAAACCATAAAATAGTGGTTTATCAACCTCCCCACACTTAATCATTAGCATGTCCTCATGCTAAATTGAAGGAGACAAGGAAATAAGTATGAACATGTAGAAACTCATGAAATGCAATGCAATCCTACATATATAAATAAATGCAGCTATATGATTATTGTCCACTTGATCAAAAGTAAATAAGCCCTTCAAAACAATTACAAATCAAATTTCACTAATTCTATCATTATAAAATAAAACAGATAAAAGTGCAAGAAGATAGCTTATGAAAGCAAGAAACATGAAAATTCAAGCATCGAACCCTCATTGATAATGTATGTACACTCTGATCTTTAGTGTATAGGGTAATCACTCTACTCTTCTCTAGTCTTGTTTTCTAACTTTTGTTTTTCTCCTAACCAATCAACAACAATTAATATACCAATGCAAACATCATGAGGTCTTTCCAGGGTTATAATGGGGCCAAGGTGCAGGTAAGGGTATACATATGGTTAAGTGAGCTTTATAAATTGAATCTTTAATTAACCTAAGCTCTCACCTAATATACGTATACTCTATATACTTTAAATTCATGCCTAGCTACCCATAATTCCCTTTTTCAACCCATACTCATGTTTCAACTTTGTATTTTAATTCTATCATATGTGCATTGATTTTTGAATTCTGAATTTAACATTGGGGTAATTTTGTCCCCTTATTTATTTATTTATCATCTTTTTTTTTTTGAATTGAAATAAATAAAGCTTATCAATGCACATAGATTTTTTTTTTCAATTCTTATAGTTTCACACGAGTAGGTATCCAAATTCCCTTTAAATTTTTATGACACATTCCCTTAACAACTTTTGTTCCCACAATTTCCCATACTTAACTAGTACACACAATTCTATCTTAAGCGAACCAAAGATTCAATTTGGGATATGCAATTGTTTTTCATCTTAAGGTTAGTAATGTGGTAAAATATAGAACAAATGGGGTTTTTAAAGGCTCAAAGTGGTTAACAAGGGTAATTGAAAAGGGTAGGCTTGATTTGGATAAGTGAGTTTAAACAAATAATGGCCTCAATCATGTGCAAGCATGTAAATATAATAAATATTGGACATATAAGATAAAACAAAATATAGATTACAATAATAGAGAAGTAAACACACAAGAATAAAATAATTATGGTTAAATAATGTAACCATACATAAAGGCTCAAATCTTTCACAGGTTGTGTGTTCTTT
Organism: Arachis hypogaea; assembly: GCF_003086295.3. Lineage (NCBI taxonomy): Eukaryota > Viridiplantae > Streptophyta > Magnoliopsida > Fabales > Fabaceae > Arachis > Arachis hypogaea. Next base: position 74,936,348 of record NC_092044.1, read on the forward strand.
AGCTCAAACGTCATGTTCTTTATCTCCACAGTTGGGACTATCATGGCTCCCGGTGCTGGTAAAAGAAGTGGAGTCCGGAGTGTCTGAGTCCTTGAATTTGCCCATGATTAGCTCCTTGAGGTATGTGAATCGGCGCTTGTTACGGCGCTCTCTCATCTTAGCTTTCTGTTCATGCCGATCCAACTTTTCAAGTATCTGCTGGAGCAATTTCTCAGTTGTAGATGCTTGTGGTGTTGAAGAAGGAATATCTTCAACTGGCTCAGTATGCTAGCTTGTAGTGGTTGCTGAAAGTCTGAGCTATTTCCCGTTAGGGACATATTAATCATCCCGTGGAAGCATGGCTTTGGTGTCCCCAGCTCTGTAGGAGACTCCGGCAGCTGAAACAAGATCTGAGACCAGGGTGAGAAAAGGTAGGTTGCCCGCGATTCGCACATGCTCCATAGCATTCCGGATGTGTCTTGAGAGATTCAGAGGTTGGTCTGTAAGGATGCACCACAGTAGAACAGCCATGTCTACAGTGAAGGAGGACTCATGAGTGCTCGAAAAGACATAATGGGACATGATCTGTGCCCATATGTGAGCCTCCAAGGTAAGTGCGGAAGCCAAGATTCCCTTAGGCGGGTACAGCGGTATCCGTAGATCCAACGGCTGCCAGGTAATGCAATGACTCCGAGGACGGAGTCCCAGTCAAGTTGGTATCTCTGGCGCTGAAGGGTGGCTTCTTGAAAAGCGTCCATTCCTGCTGGAAAAGGGGGAAGACTCAGAGCTTGCTGGATGGCCTCTTCTGTAATGGGCACTTGCTTCTACCGGACATAAACAGACTGCAGGGTCGGTATGTAGAAGTTGGAGTAGAACTCAACTACCCAAGAGAGATTGACCTTCCTCGGCTGTCTCCGTAAGAAACCCCATTGTCTTCGTTCAATTTGTGGCTCAACAAAGGTGGCAATATAGGATGGGAGGATTAGAAGGTATTCATTGTTATAGTTCCTTTCTGCTAGGATAGGGAACATCTGCTCACAGTAGCGATTGGGAAATCGCGCAGCGTCCTTTGCTGGAAAGGCTTTCTCCTTTTCGTCAACCTTTATTATCCTCTTAACTCTTTTTGTTGAGGGCTTGACTGTGGTAGAAGAAGGCTCTGCCACTAATGCTCTTTTAGTTCCTCTTCTTGCTGGTGGTTTGGAAGTAGCTTTCTCCTTTCCTTTCATGGTGGCCATCCTGAAAGAAGGGAAGAGAAAGGAAATTAAATGCAAAGAGATAGAGCAAAGAAGAGGGTAGTGTAAGTGATAATCAATGCACAATAAGGATAAATGGCAGTAACACATTGTCCGGATTACATGTGAAAAGCTCATCAATGGAAATATAGCAAGTGCATGTAGGACAATGGAATGCGAGAGGTTTATTGGCATGCAGGCAAAGGCATAAGTAGCATATATCAAACATTCAATGTCCAAATTAGATTACCATTTGTAACAAACTAGCCATCACGTTTGTATTGACAATTAAATTTAATTAATAAAATATGAAAGGGAATTTGTGAAAAGCAAGCATTGCATATTAGAGTAGAATAATGTGAATAAGTGCATAATGCCATATGGGCTTTTTCACAAACACATAGCATGCATGTAGAATAAGCTCTTGAAAGTATGAATTTGAACATGCAAGCATTCCCTTAAAAAGTAATATATATGATTGTCAAACAAATTTACAACAAACCATAAGCATATAATGATAAATAATGACTCACATAAATAGATAACACCAAGTAAAAAGGAAAAGAAAAGAAAAGAAAGTAAGAATAATGAAGAAAAGAAAAGAAGATAGCATATGAAAATAAGAAGAATAGTAGAAAGTGGGAAAGAAGAAAAGAAAAACCTTGTTAATGTGGGTGAGAGAGATAGAGAATGAAAGGTGAGATAGAAAGGGGAAGGGAGAAAGAAGAAAGAAGGTGGGAAAAGAAAAATTAGGATTTGGGAGATAGGAAGATAAGATAATTTGGCAACTTAGGTTGAGCTGTGCGGCGCATGCGACGCGGCCGCCGAGGGCACGCGCTTGCATGAGTGTGCTCCAGGTAGGGCGACGCGATCGCGTTGGTCACGTGGTCACGTGACCTATGTTGCGCTGCTGGGGCGAGTGCAGCCTTGCTCCAGCACAACTCTCTGTTCAATTTATGTTAATTGCCAAAATCGGGTGACGCGATCGCGTCAGTCACGCAATCGCATGAGTGTGTATTATAAAATGAACGACGCGGCCGCGTCACCGACGCGATCGCGTGACAAGAATTGTGCTTCTAGCACAAATCCAGCATCACTCTCGCACAGAATGTGAATGTGCACCCTTTTACGTCGAAAACTCAGGGCATGCAGCCACATGGGGCACGCAACCGCGTGGGAGGCCATGATTTCCATGCGACGCGGTCGCATCAGCGACACGGTCACGTGAGGTAATTTGTGCCATTGGCACGCCTCTAGCGCGGCTCCTGCATAACTTTTTGTTCATTTTTATTTTTCTTTACTCTCCCTGCCACGCGGACGCGTCGCGCGGCGAAAATTTTTTTTTTTAAATAAGGACATGTAAGTGTAAAAACATGAAAGTATTAATAAAGAGAAGAGTCATTGAAGAAGAAAAAACTAAAAGTGAAGAAAAGAACGATCATACCACGGTGGGTTGTCTCCCACCAAGCACTTTGCTTTAACGTCCGTAGGTTGGATGCTTCATTAGCTCAATCTGCTGTTATGTGGGGATCTTCCAAGCAGAAGATCTCGAGCTCCTTATTTTTCTGCACCTTCTCACCATGGTACAGCTTCAGGCGGTGTCCATTGACCTTAATAAGTTTAGAGCTTGAAGGATGGCTTAGGTGATAAACTCCGTACGGTTCAGCCTTCTCTACTCTGTATGGACCTTCCCATTTTGATCTTAACTTACCGGGCATTAGCCTTAGTCTAGATTTGTAAAGGAGAACAAAATCTCCAAGTTGAAACTCTTTCTTCTTGATGTTTTGATCATGTACATCTTTCATTCTTTCCTTGCAAATTCTAGAATTCTCATAAGCTTCTAGGCGAAGGTTCTCCAGTTCATGCAGTTGCAACTTCCTTTCAGCTCCAGCATTCTCAATTCCCATGTTACACTCTTTAACTGCCCAGAAGGCTCTGTGTTTGATTTCAACTGGGAGATGGCAAGCTTTTCCATAAACCAAGCAAAAGGGACTCATCCCAATGGGTGTCTTGTATGCGGTTCTATACGCCCACAGTGCATCTTGTAGCCTGGTGCACCAGTCTTTCCTGTGAGGCTTTACTATCTTTTGCAAGATACGCTTAATTTCTCTGTTCGACACCTCGATTTGCCCATTAGTTTGAGGATGGTAAGCTGTTACAACTTTATGGATTATCCCATGCTTCTTCATCAATCCTGTTAGTCTCCTGTTACAAAAATGGGTGCCTTGATCGCTCATGATCGCTCGTGGTGATCCAAAATGGCATATAATATGGTTTCTCACAAAGGAAACAACAGTGTTAGCATCATCAGTGCGGGTAGGAATTGCTTTCACCCATTTGGAAACATAATCTATAGCTAACAGTATATAAAAATATCACTAGAATTTGGAAATGGACCCATGAAGTCAATGCCCCATACATCAAAAATTTCACAGAAAAGCATATATTGTTGAGGCATCTCATCCCTTCTGGATATATTACCAAATTTCTGGCATAGGGAACAAGATTTACAAAACTCAGCAGTGTCTCTAAAAAGAGTAGGCCACCAGAATCCACAGTCTAAGATCTTTCTAGCTGTTCTTTGAGGGCCAAAATGTTCTCCATTCTCAGATGAGTGACAGGCCTCCAAAATGGACTGGAATTTTGATTGAGGCACACAACATCTAATTATCTGGTCAGTGCCACATATCCATAAATATGGGTCATCCCATATATAATATTTAGACTCGCTTTTCAGCTTGTCTCTTTGATGTTTAGAGAAATGTGGAGGGAATGTGCGGCTAACTAAATAATTAGCAACAGGTGCATACCAAGGGACTACCTCAGATACTGCTTGCAGGTTATCAAAAGGGAAATTATCATCTGTAGGAGTAGAATCATCCTTTATATGTTCGAGGCGACTCAAGTGGTCTGCTACTAAATTCTGATTACCACTCCTATCCTTTATTTCTAAATTAAATTCTTGTAACAGCAGTATCCAATGGATAAGTCTTGGTTTGGACTCCTTTTTAGCCAATAGATACTTTAGAGCTGCATGGTCCAAATACACTACTACTTTGGTACCAAGTAAATAGGCCCGGAATTTATCCAAAGCAAAAACAATAGCAAGAAGTTCTTTTTCAGTAGTAGTATAATTGGACTGGGCAGTGTCTAAAGTCTTAGACGGATAGGCAATAACAAAAGGATCCTTACCTTCACGCTGAGCCAGCGCTGCTCCTACTGCATGGTTGGAAGCATCGCACATGATTTCAAACGGCTGTCTCCAGTTGGGTCCTCTCACGATTGGGGGCTTGAGTTAGAGCAGTCTTCAGCGTATCAAATGCTTGTTTGCAATCCTCACTGAACTCAAACTCAATGTCCTTCTGCAGTAATCTGGATAAGGGATGTGCCACCTTACTAAAGTCTTTAATAAATCTCCGGTAGAAACCTGCATGTCCAAGGAACGAACGGACTTCCCTCACAGAAGAGGGGTAAGGTAGACTAGAAATAACATTCACCTTTGCTGGGTCTACCAAAATGCCAGTATTAGATACCACATGTCCTAATACAATCCCTTGTTTTACCATAAAGTGGCATTTTTCGAAATTCAATACAAGGTTCGTATTAATACATCTATCTAATACTCTCGATAATCCATCTAAGCAAAGGGTAAAGAATCACCATAAACGCTAAAATCGTCCATAAAAATTTCCATACAGTCCTCAGTAAGATCAGAGAAAAGACTCATCATGCACCTTTGGAAAGTAGCTGGTGCATTGCACAAGCCAAAGGGCATTCTCTTATAAGCATAAGTCCCAAAAAGACATGTAAAAGTAGTCTTTTCCTGATCCTCAGGAGCTATATGAATCTGAAATAACCTGTGTAACCATCTAGAAAGCAATAATGTGACTTACCTGATAGGCAATCCAGCATTTGATCAATGAATGGAAGTGAGTAGTGATCCTTACGGATAGCTTGGTTGAGACACCTGTAATCAATGCAGACTCTCCAAGCATTCTGAACTCTAGTTGCTATGAGCTCTCCATGCTCATTCTTCACTGTAGTGACTCCAGACTTCTTGGGTACCACTTGTACTGGGCTTACCCATTCACTGTCTGAAATGGGATATATGATACCGGCTTCCAATAGTCTGGTCACTTCCTTTTTGACAACTTCCAAGATGGTGGGATTCAATCTTCTTTGGGGTTGACGGACAGGTCTTGCTCCCTCTTCTAAAAATATTCTGTGCTCGCATACTTGAGGATTGATTCCCACTATGTCTGCCAAGCTCCATCCGATTGCCTTCTTATGCTTCCTCAGTACATCAAGTAGCTGCTCTTCTTGTTGAGAAGTCATTTCTCTTGCAATAATAACCGGAAGCTTCTGCTCATCCTCAAGATAGGCATATTTGAGGTGTGGAGGGAGAGGTTTCAATTCTAACTTTTGATCATGGAAAGGCTCCGGATTATCTGGAGCTTGTGAAAATGGCGAAGTGTCCTCACTGTCAGTTAAAAGGGTCCCCACACTTGGACCTTGTCCAGTGTGCCTCTCTTCAAACTCTTCTTTTTGAACTTCAGCCACACTTTCGTCTATGACATCACACTGGAAGATAGAACAATCTTCTGGGAGATTGTCAATGACTCCATTCAGATTTAAGATCACTATGCGGCCATCTATTTCAAAGGAGCATGTTCCTGAAAAGCATCCAACTTGAATTTTGATGTCTTCAGGAATGGTCTTCCAAGTAAGATCGATGATGGCTTATCTGAATCATTATAGGGCATCTCCAAGATATAAAAATCAGTGGGAAATGTAAGCCCTTTAATGTTCACCAAAACATCTTCAGCAACTCCAGCCACTGTAATAATGCTTTTATCTGCTAACACAAAATGAGCTGCCGACCTTTTTAAGGGAGGGAGCCTCAAAACATCATATATGGACAAAGGCATTATACTGACACATGCTCCTAAATCACACATGTAATCATAAATTACTACACCACCAATAGTACAACTAACTATGCAAGCACCTGGATCACTGCATTTTTCAGGTAATCCTCCCATTAAAGCAGATATAGAACTACCTAAAGGAATAGTTTCTAATTCATTAATTTTGTCTTTATGGATACATAAGTCTTTTAGAAACTTTGCATATTTAGGTACTTGCTGAATAACATCAAAAAGGGGAATAGTTACCTCGACCTTTTTGAAGATCTCTACCATTTTAGGATCAGGTTCCAGCTGCTTCCTAGGCTTCCTTGCAAGCTGTGGAAATGGAATGGGAATGGTGGTTCCTGTGGTGCCTGCACTTTTTGGTACTTCCTCTTGTGGTTGAGCTATCTCTTCTTCAGCTATGTCCTGAATATCCTCTTCCTCTTCAATATCTTCAATTTCCACCACCTCTTCAGCTGAGGCGTATTATGGTGAGCTTGGTTCCTCCTGATTTCTCTCCTGCAGTGTGGTTCCAGACCTTAGGGTGATGGCATTAATGCCTCCCTTTGGATTGGGTAATGATTGAGAGGGAATTCCAGTGGTGCTTGAAGGTTCGTTACTAGAATTTGGTGCTGAGCCAAGCTGTGTCATAAAAGCTTGTAGAGTAGAGGTGAGACCATTCAGACTGACGTTAATACTGTTCACGATGGTACTTTCCATGGCCAGTTGTCTCTTCTTAAAAGCTTGTAATAAATCTTCATTAGAAGATACAGAAGAATGAGTAAATTGAGAGGTCTGCTGCTGATTGTTCGGTGGTCCTTGGTTTTGCCTCAGGTGAGGTGCTCTGTAAGGTTGATTTTGCTGCCTGTTATTGTTATTATTCCACCTCTGATTTCCCTGATTATCTCTGCCTCCTCTGTTATTGTTGTCCCTCCAATTCTGGTTTGAATTATCCTGCCATCCATGGTTATTATTTCCACTTTGATTGTACCCTTGGTTGGGGCAGTCATAGAAGTTGTGAGTGAATGCCACCATGTTGTCTTCTTGTTGGAGCTGCGAGCATTCATTAGTGTAATGGCTGTAATCAGCACAGATTCTGCAAATTCTTTGTAGGACTAGCTGTTGGTTTTGCTGCGGTTGAGGAGGTTGAGCTTGCTGAGCTTGTTGATTCAACTGCATTTGCTTTAGCAAGTTGGTCATTTCACAGATGCTTTGAGTTAGAGCAACAGTCTCTCTGCTAGAGGATACTTCTGCAACGGCTTTTGAACGGCCTTGCTTCTGTCTGTGGTTCCTAGTAGATTCAGCTAAATCACTGATCAATTGCCAAGCTTCATCAGTGGTCTTGTACTTCTTCATAGACCCATTGCTGGCACTTTCCAATGTGGTCTTATCTTGGGGCCTCATACCCTGTGTGATATAGCTGAGTAGCACAATCTTGTCAATCATGTGGTGGGGGCATGCTTCCAGAAGGTTATTGAAGTGCTCCCAGTATTCAAAAAGAGTCTCATTGTCATCTTGAACAATGGTAGAGATATCCTTCCTCAGTTTATCAGTAACTTCAGATGGAAAGAATTTCTCCAGAAACTCCATTCTGAGTGTATCCCAGTCGAATACATTTGCTAGAGGTTGAGTGTAGTACCACTCTCTTGCTTTTCCTTCAAGAGAAAACGGAAAAGCTTTCAGCAGAATTGCAGTTTCATCAGTGCCATCACGCCTGACAGTAGAACAGGCTGCCTGGAAATCTCTCAAGTGCTTGATAGGCTCTTGAGCAGGTAGGCCATGAAACTTGGGAATCAAATTTAGCAGTGCGGTCTTTATTTCAAAATCTGTAGCTACCGCTGGATGATGCGCCTGAAACGGTTGCATTGTAAAATCAGGGGCTCCTTCCTCCTGGATGGTAACTCTCCTAGCTGCCATGTTTTCTGCAAGCAAAACAACCGAATCAGTAGAACGGGGGCTGGTTTCTTCCTCAGACTCACTTTCAAATCCGCCCTCAGAACGGATTAACCTGCGCTGTTCTCGCCTTATTCGTGAAATTGTTCTTTCAATTTCAAGATCGAATATTAGCTAGCGCGGATCAGGAAGTGAACGTGTCATTTGACAGAAGAAACATGCAGCTCGTAGTAGCAAAATTAAATAAAAATACAAATAAATAAATTCTAATTAATAAAATTAGCACTCTATTGCAACTCCCCGGCAACGGTGCCAAAAATTGATGGGAAGCAGAAGCTGGTGAATTAAAAATTATTAAAATGATTATGTTGCAAGTATAGTTCTTAATTCACCAAAAATCTGCCGATCAATTTAGAAATATGTCACAGAGAGTTAAATTAAAATTACTGGGAGTTTTAAGTCCCAGGTCGTCTCCCAACGAGTTGCAGAGAAGTGTGCTATCTTATTCATCAGATGTTCAAGAAGTTGAGTTGAGTAAATTGGGATTTAAATTGAGGGAAATTAAATAATATGAATAAAAGCCTTGACTGCAGAGAAGTGTGCTATCTTATTCATTGATGGAGTGATTTTTAAGATTAATTTATAATTAATGGTTGCTCTGTTTGGTTATCCTTTACTAGGTAAGGGAAAGTCAAACAAGTTGAATTACTGGATCTGTTCACAAGTTACAACCCACTTAGTTCAAAGGGATTGGCGTCGGTAACAGGATGGTAATTCAACAGTTAACCCAATTACAAATTTTCTTTCAATCCTTCCAACTCAAGAGTTCCTTTTTAATCAATTTCCCATCAAGTAATGAAACTACTCACGCATTGTAAATAATAATCCATAAAACATGAAAGGGAATAAAAAAAAGACATAGTTATTGAAATTGAAATTGAATGAAAAAGAAATAATCCTTGCATTAAATAATCATAAGAGTATCTGAATGACAAAATTGAACAAAAACAAGGGACATGGAAAAATAGAACCAAGTTAAGAAGACAAACTAGAGTGATGAAGTCTTGATGAGGAAATAACTCTTCTCAATGTTCCAATGCTAAGATCAATTAAAGATTAAAATTAAAACTAGAGAGAAAAACCTAAGAGAGAAAACTAGATCTCCAAACTACTGAATGAATGTATGTTGTTTCTGCATATTCTCTGACTTTAGTCTGCTGTTCCGGGCCAAAAACTGGGCCGAAATAAGGTCCAAAATTGCCCCCCAGCGAATTCTCCAGATTATGCAGATTGCACATGTCACGCGATCGCGTCATCCATGCGGACGCGTCGCTTGCGCTTTTTCCTCGCCACGCGTTTGCGTCGTCCACGCTACCGCGTCGCTTGCGCTTTCCAATCCGCGCGGCTGCGTAAGCCATGCGGCCGCATCACTGCGATTTGCGCTCCTTCGCGCGGTCGCGTGAGCCAAGCGACCGCGTCACTTCTCGCTGGTTATCTCCTCAAACTCTTGTGTTCCTTCCATTTTTGCTAGCTTCCTTTCCAATCTCCAACTCATTCATGCCCTATAAAGCCTGAAACACTTGACATAAGGATCACGGCATCGAATGGAATAATGGAGAATTAAAATTAAATAATTAAGGTCTCTAGGGAGCAAATTTCAAAAATGTACTAAATTTAGGAAAGAAATCTAAATGCATGCGAAATTAATGAATAAGTGGGTAAGGATCATGACAAAATCACACAATTAAACACAATATAAACCATAAAATAGTGGTTTATCATACAGCCTGCCATATTCTCATTGCAAATGGCAGACAAGTCAGTAAGATAAGCTTATGGATTGGTAGAGGACGTCTTGGTAAAGGTTGAAGGCCTTTACATCCCTACTGATTTCATAATCTTAGACACTAGGAAGGAGGAGGATGAATACATCATCCTTGGAAGACCTTTCTTAGCCACAGCAGGAGCTGTGATAGATGTTAACAGTGGAGAATTAGTCCTTCAATTGAATGGGGACTACCTTGTATTTAAGACCTAAGGGTGTTATTCTTTAACAATGGAAAGGAAGCATGAAAAGCTTCTCTCAGTACAGAGTCAAACAGAGCCCCCACAATCAAACTCTAAGTTTGGTGTTGGGAGGCCACAGCTAAACTCTAAGTTTGGTGTTGAATCCCCACATTGAAACTCTAAGTTTGGTGTTGGGAGTCTACAACATTGACCTGATCACCTTTGAGGCTCTATGAGACCCCACTGTCAAGCTAGTGACATTAAAGGAGCACTTATTGGGAGGCAACCCAATTTTTATTTATTTTATTTTATTTTTCTTTTTATTGTTCTTTTATCTTTTATTAGGTTCATGATCATGTGGAGTCACAAAATAAATATTAAAATTAAAAACAGGATCAAAAATAGCAGAAGAAAAAGCACACCTTGGAGGAAGGGCTTACTGGCGTTTAAAAGCTAGTAAGGAGCATCTGGCTGGCATTCAACGCCAGAACAAAGCATGGATCTAGCGTTGAATGCCAGAAACAAGCAACATCCTGGCATTTAAACGCCAGGAAAACACCCTGAGGAGAGCTGGCGCTGAACGCCAGAAACAAGCATGGAACTGACGTTCAACGCCAGAAACATGCTGCAAATGGGCGTTGAATGCCCAAAACAAGCATGAAGCTGGCGTTCAACGCCAGAAACAAGCACCAATCTGGTGTTGAATGCCAGGATTGCATGAAAAAGGCATTTTACATGCCTCATTGGTGCGGGGATGTAAATCCTTGACACCTCAGGATCTATGGACCCCACATGATCATCTCAGGATCTGTGGACCCCACAGGATCATCTCAGGATCTGTGGATCCCAAAGGATCCCCACCTACCTCAACTCACCTTCTCTCCTCTTCACATAATCCAATAACACTCTTCCCCAATACCCTTCACCAATCACCTCAATCTCTCTTCTCCATCACCTCTTCACCACTCACATCATTCCACTCTTCCCCATAAACCCCACCTACCTTCAAAATTCAAAATCTCTTTCCCATCCAAACCCACCCTAAATAGCCAAACCTACTCCATCTCCCTTCACTATATAAACCCCTACATTCTTCTTTATTTTCACACAACACAACCCTCTCTTCTCCTCCTTGGCCGAAACACAACCCTCTCTCCCTCTCCTCCATATTTTCTTTTTCTTCGTCTATTCTTTCTTCTCTTGCTCGAGGGCGAGCAATATTCTAAGTTTGGTGTGGTAAAAGCATAGCTTTTTTTGTTTTTCCATAACCACCTATGGCACCTAAGGCCGGAGAAACCTCTATAAAAGGAAAAGGGAAGACAAAAGCTTCCACCTCCGAGTCATGGGAGATGGAGAGATTCATCTCTAAAGGCCATCAAGACCACTTCGATGATGTTGTGGGGAAGAAGAAGGTGATCCCTGAGGTCCCTTTCAAACTCAAGAAAAATGAGTATCCGGAGATCCGACATGAGATCCAAAAAAGAAGCTGGGAAGTTCTGACCAACCCCATTCAACAAGTCGAAATCTTAATGGTTCAAGAGTTCTATGCCAATGCATGGATCACTAGGAACCATAATCAAAGTGTGAACCCGAATCCAAAGAATTATCTTACAATGGTTTGGGGGAAATACTAAGATTTCAGTCCGGAAAATGTAAGGTTGGCGTTTAACTTGCCGATGATGCAAGGAGATGCACGCCCCTACACAAGATGGGTCAACTTTGATCAAAGGTTGGACCAAGTCCTTATGGACATATGTGTTGAAGGAGCTCAATGGAAAAGAGACTCGAAAGGCAAGCCGGTTCAATTAAGAAGACTGGACCTCAAGCCTGTGGCTAGAGGATGGTTGGAGTTCATCCAACGCTTCATCATCCCCACTAGCAACCGATCCGAAGTTACTGTGGATCGGGCCATCATGATCCATAGCATCATGGTTGGAGAAGAAGTAGAAGTTCATGAAGTCATCTCCCTTGAATTCTACAAAATAGCCGAAAAGCCATCTACCTTGGCAAGGCTAGCTTTTTCTCATCTTATTTGCCATCTATGCTACTCAGCTGGAGTTATTATAGAAGGAGACATCCTCATTGAAGAGGACAAGCCCATCACTAAGAAGAGGATGGAGCAAACAAGAGAGCCCACTCATGGATCCCAAGAGACGCATGAGGAAGCTCATCACCAAGGAATCCCGGACATGCCTCAAGGGATGTACTTTCCTCCCAACAACTATTGGGAACAACTCAACACTTCTCTAGAAGACTTGAGTTACAATATGGATCAATTAAGGGTGGAACATCAGGAACACTCCATCATTCTCCATGAAATTAGAGAATACCAGAGAGCAATGAGGGAGGAGCAACAAAGGCAAGGAAGAGACATAGAAGAACTCAAGGACATCATTGATTCTTCAAGAAGAAAGTGCCACCATCACTAAGGTGGACTCATTCCTTGTTCTTATTTCTCTGTTTTTCGATTTTTAAGCTTTATGTTATCTTTATTTGTGTCTTTATTATGTGATCATTAGTATGTAGTAACTATGTATTAAAGCTATGAATAATTCCATGAATCCTTCACCTTTCTTAAATGAAACATGTTTTTAATACAAAAGAGCAATAAGTACATGACTTTCGAATTTATCCTTGAATATAGTTTAACTATATTGATGTGGTGACAATACTTTTTGTTTTCTGAATGAATGCTTGAACAGTGCATATTTCTTATCTTATTGTTTATGAATGTTAAAATTATTGGCTCTTGAAAGAATGATGAACAAAGAGAAATGCTACTGATAATCTAAAAAATCATGAAATTGATTCTTGAAGCAAGAAAAAGTAGTGAATAGCAAAAGCTTGCAAAAAAAAGTGGCGAAAAAAATAGAAAGAAAAAAAAAGCAAGCAGAAAAAGCCAATAGCCCTTAAAACCAAAAGGCAAGGGTAAAAAGGATCCAAGGCTTTGAGCATCAATGGATAGGAGGGCCCAATGAAATAAAATCCAGGCCTAAGCGTCTAAATCAAGTTGTCCCTAACCATGTGCTTGTGGCATGCAGGTCCAAGTGAAAAGCTTGAGACTAAGTGGTTAAAGTCGTGATCCAAAGTAAAAAGAATGTGTTTAAGAGCTCTGGACACCTCTAACTGGGTACTTTAGCAAAGCTGGGTCACAATCTGAAAAGGATAAAGTGAGATGCCAAAACTGTTCAGAAGCAAAAAGCTACAAGTCCCGCTCATCTAATTAGAATTAATATTCTTTGATATTCTGAGCTTTATAGTATATTCTCTTCTTTTTATCCTAATTGATTTTCAGTTGCTTGGGGACAAGCAACAATTTAAATTTGGTGTTGTGATGAGCGGATAATTTATACGCTTTTTGGCATTGTTTTTAGGTAGTTTTTAGTAGGATCTAGCTACTTTTAGGGATGTTTTCATTAGTTTTTATGCTAAATTCACATTCCTGGACTTTTCTATGAGTTTGTGCATTTTTATGTGATTTCATGAATTTTCTGGCTGAAATTGAGGGACCTGAGCAAAACTCTGATAAAAGGCTAACAAAGGACTGCACTCGAAATGGATTTTATGGATCCTGACCTCCCTGCACTCGAAATGGATTTTATGGAGCTACAGAACTACAAATGGCGCGCTCTCAACGGCTTTGGAAAGTAGACATCTAGAGCTTTCCAGCAATATATAATAGTCCATACTTTATTCGAGATTAGATGACATAAACTGGCGCTCAATGCCAGTTCCATGTTGCATTCTAGAGTCAAACGCCAGAAACACGTCACGAACCAGAGTTGAACGCCAAAAACACGTTACAACTTGGCGTTCAACTCCAAAAGAAGCCTCTGCACGTGTAAAGCTCAAGCTCAGCCCAAGCACACACCAAGTGGGCCTCGGAAGTTGATTTCTGCATCAATTACTTACTTCTGTAAACCCTAGTAGCTAGTCTAGTATAAATAGGACATTTTACTATTGTATTAGACATCTTTGGTCTCAGTTTTTTTCTATTATTCATCTTAGGAGACTATTGATCATATTTTGGGGTCTGGCCATTCGGCTATGCCTGGACCATCACTTATGTATTTTCAACGGTGGAGTTTCTACATACCATAGATTAAGGGTGTGGAGCTCTGCTGTACCTCGAGTTTTAATGCAATTACTACTATTTTCTATTCAATTCAGTTTATTCCTGCTCTAAGATATTCGTTTCACTTCACCATGATGAATGTGATGATCCGTGACACTCATCATCATTCTCACCTATGAACGCGTGACTGACAACCACTTCCGTTCTACCTCAGACCGAACGCATATCTCTTAGATTCCTTAATCAGAATCTTCGTGGTATAAGATAGAATTGATGGCGGCATTCATGAGAGTCCGGAAAGTCTAAGCCTTTGGTGGACGAAATTGTGATCATCAATGTTGTACTCTTTATTGTTGTATGGAATAATTATAATGGCTCTTTGCTATGTGTGGACACAACTCCGTTCAACTAACCAGCAAGTGTACTGGGTCGTCCAAGTAATAAACCTTACGTGAGTAAGGGTCGATTCCACAGAGATTGTTGGTATGAAGCAAGCTATGGTCATCTTGTAAATCTCAGTCAGGCGGATAGTAATTGATTATGTATTTTCGAAAATTAATAAATAATAAACATAAAATAAAGATAAAGTTACTCATGTAATCCAATGATGGGTATTTCAGATAGGCGTATGGAGATGCTGTGCTCCTCCTGAATCTCTGCTTTCCTACTGCTTTTATCAAATTTTATCACTCCCTTCCATGGCAAGCTGTATGTAGGGCATCACCGTTGTCAATGGCTACATCCCATCCTCTGAGTGAAAAAGGTCCAAATTCTCTGTCACAGCACGGCTAATCATCTTTCGGTTCTTAATCAGGTTGGAGTAAAATCCCTTGATTCTTTTGCGTCTGTCACTAACGCCCAGCCTTCAGGAGTTTGAAGCTCGTCACAGTCATTCAATTCTGGAATCCTACTCGGAATACCACAGACAAGGTTAGACCTTCCAGATTCCCATGAATGCCGCCATCAATTCTAGCTTATACTACGAAGATTCTGTTTAAGGAATCCAAGAGATATGCGCCCGGTCTAGGGTAGAACGGAAGTGGTTGTCAATCACGCGCGTTCATAGGTGAGAATGATGATGAGTGTCACGGATCATCACATTCATCAAGTTGAAGTGCAACGAATATCCTAGAATATGAATAATTCGAATTGGATAGAAAATAATAGTAATTGCATTGAAACTTGAGGTACAGCAGAGCTCCACACCCTTAATCTATGGTGTGTAGAAACTCTACCGTTGAAAATACATAAGTGAAAGGTTCAGGCATGGCCAAATGGCCAGCCCCCACAAAACGTGATCAATAGTCTCCTCAGATGAAGAATAAAATAAAAATGAGACCAAAGATGTCTAATACAATAGTAAATTATCCTATTTATACTAGACTAGCTACTAGGGTTTACATGAGTAAGTAATTGATGCATAAATCCACTTCCGGGGCCCACTTGGTGTGTGTTTGGGCTGAGCTTGATCTATCCACGAGCTGAGGCTTCTTTTGGAGTTGAACGCCAAGTTGTAACGTGTTTTGGGCGTTCAACTCCGGGTCGTGACGTGTTTCTGGCGTTTTACTCTAGACAGCAACATGGAACTGGCGTTGAGCGCTAGTTTACGTCGTCAATTCCCGAATAAAGTATGGACTATTAAATATTTCTGGAAAGCTCTGGATGTCTACTTTCCAACTTTGTTGAGAGCACTCCATTTAGTTCTGTAGCTCCAGAAAATCCATTTCGTGTGCAGGGAGGTCAGATTCCAACAGCATCAGCAGTCCTTTGTCAGCCTCCTATCAGAGTTTTGCTCAAGTCCCTCAATTTCAGCCAGAAATTACCTGAAATTACAGAAAAACACACAAACTCATAGTAAAGTCCAGAAATGTGAATTTAACATAAAAACTAATGAAAACATCCCTAAAAGTAGCTTGAACTTACTAAAAACTACCTAAAAACAATGCCAAAAAGTGTATAAATTATCCACTCATCACAACACCAAACTTAAATTGTTGCTTGTCCCCAAGCAACTGAAAATCAAATAGGATAAAAAGAAGAGAATATACTATAAATTCCAAAATATCAATGAATATTAATTCTAATTAGTTAAGCGGGACTTGTAGCTTTTTGCTTCTGAACAGTTTTGGCATCTCACTTTTTCCTTTGAAGTTCAGAATGATTGGCTTCTCTAGGAACTTAGAATTTCGGATGGTGTTATTGATTCTCCTAGTTAAGTATGTTGATTCCTGAACACAGCTACTTATGAGTCTTGGCTGTGGCCCTAAGCACTTTGTTTTCCAATATTACCACCGGATACATAAATTCCACAGACACATGACTGGGTGAACCTTTTCAGATTGTGACTCAGCTTTGCTAGAGTCCCCAGTTAGAGGTGTCCAGGGCTCTTAAGCACACTCTTTTGCTTTGGATCACGACTTTAACCACTCGGTCTCAAGCTTTTCAATTGGGCCTTCATGACACAAGCACATGGTTAGGGACAGCTTGGTTTAGCCGCTTAGGCCTGGATTTTATTTCCTTGGGCTCTCCTATCCATTGATGCTCAAAGCCTTGGATCCTTTTTACCCTTGCCTTTTGTTTTTAAGGGCAATTGGCTTTTTCTGCTTGCTTTTTCTTTTTCTTTCTATTTTTTTTCCGCAAGCTTTTTGTTTTTCACTGCTTTTTCTTGCTTCAAGAATCAATTTCATGATTTTTCAGATTATCAATAACATTTCTCCTTGTTCATCATTCTTTCAAGAGCCAACAGTTTTAACATTCATAAACAACAAGATCAAAAATATGCACTGTTTAAGCATTTATTCAGAAAACAAAAAGTATTGTCACCACATCAATATAATTAAACTAAATTCAAGGATAAATTCGGAATTCATGTACTTCTTTGTTCTTTTGAATTAAAAACATTTTTCATTTAAGAGAGGTGAAGAATTAATGGAATTATTCATAACTTTAAGACATAGTTACTAAACACTAATGATCATGAAGTAGAGACACAAAACAAAGATAAACATATAATATAAAAACCGAACAGCAGAAAAGTAAGAACAAGGAATGAATCCACCTTAGTGGCGTCTTCTTCTTGAAGGACCAACAATGTCCTTAAGCTCTTCTATGTCCCTTCCTTGCCTTTGTTGCTCCTCCCGCATTGCTATTTGATCTTCTCTTATTTCATGGAGATTGATGGAGTGCTCATGATGTTCCACCCTTAATTGTTCCACATTGTAGCTCAAATCTTCTAGGGAAGTGTTGAGTTGTTCCCAATAATTGTTGGGAGGAAAGTGCATCCCTTGAGGCATCTCAGGGATTTCTTGATGATGAGCTTCCTCATGGATCTCTTGAGATCCGTGGAGGGTCTCTCTTGATTGCTCCATCCTCTTCTTGGTGATGGGCTTATCCTCTTCAATGAGGATGTCTCCTTCTATGATAACTCCAGCTGAGTAACATAGATGGCAAATAAGATGAGGAAAAGCTAGCCTTGCCATGGTGGAGGACTTTTCGGCTATTTTGTAGAATTCATGGGAGATGACTTCATGAACTTCTACTTCCTCTCCAATCATGATGCTATGAATCATGATGACCCAATCCATAGTAACTTCAGATCGGTTGCTAGTGGGGATGATGGAGCGTTGAATGAACTCTAACCACCCTCTAGCCACAGGCTTGAGGTCCAGTCTTCTTAGTTGAACCGGCTTGCCTTTGGAGTCTCTTTTCCATTGAGCTCCTTCCACACATATGTCAATAACGACTTGGTCCAACCTTTGATTAAAGTTGACCCTTCTAGTGTAGGGGCATTCATCTCCTTGCATCATGGGCAAGTGGAATGCCAACCTCACATTTTTCGGACTAAAATCTAAGTATTTCCCCCGAACCATTGTGAGATAATTCTTTGGACTCGGATTCACACTTTGATCATGGTTCCTAGTGATCCATGCATTGGCATAGAACTTTTGAACCATTAAGATTCCGACTTGTTGCATGGGGTTGGTTAAGACTTCCCAACCTCTTCTTTGGATTTCATGTCGGATCTCTGGATACTCATTTTTCTTGAGTTTGAAAGGGACCTCAGGGATCACCTTCTGCTTTGCCACAACATCATAGAAGTGGTCTTGATGGCTTTTGGAGATGAATCTTTCCATCTCCCATGACTCAGAGGTGGAAGCTTTTGTCTTCCCTTTTCCTTTTCTAGAGGATTCTCCGGCCTTAGGTGCCATTGATGGTAATGGAAAAACAAAAAGATTATGCTTTGACCATACCAAACTTAAAATATTTCTCGCCCTCAAGCAAGAGAAGAAAGAAGAGAAGAAGAAGAAAAAGAAAATATGGAGGAGAGTGAGGGAAGGTGTTTCGGTCAAGGTGTAGAAGAGGGGGTTTGTGTTGTGTGAAAATGAAGTAGAATGGAAGGGTATATATAGGTAGGGGAGTGGGTGTAGTTTCGGTCATTTAGGGTGGGTTTGGGTGGGAAAGATTTTTGAATTTTGAAGGTGGGTGGGGTTTGTGGGGAAGAGTGGATGGATGTGAGTGGTGAAGGGGGTAATTGGGAAGAGAGGTTTGAAGTGTTTGGTGAAGGGTTTTTGGGGAAGTGTGTTTATTAGAAAGAGAGAATGAATGTTGAGAAGAGGGGAGAATATGTTAGGCGGGGATCCTGTGGGGTCCATAGATCCTGAGGTGTCAAGGATTTACATCCCTGCACCAATTAGGCATGTAAAATGCCTTTGCACACCATTCTGGCGTTTAAACGCTGAAGTGATGCACACTCTGGGCATTCAACGCCCATGTGTAGCATGTTTCTGACATTGAACGCCAGTTCCATGCTTGTTACTGGCGTTCAACGCCAGCTTTCCTCAAGGCATATTCCTGGCGTTCAAACGGCAGGATGTTGCTTGTTTCTGGTGTTCATCGCCAGAAACATGCTCTGTTCTGGCGTTGAACGCCAGCCAGATGCACCTTACTGGCGTTTAAACGCCAGTAAGTCCTTCCTCCAGGGTATGATTTTTCTTCTGCTATTTTTGATTCTGTTTTTAATTTTAGTATTTTTTTTCGTGACTCCACATGATCATGAACCTAATAAAACACAAAATAACAATAAAATAAAATTAAAATTAGATATATAAAAATTGGGTTGCCTCCCAACAAGCGCTCCTTTAGTGTCATTAGCTTGACAGTGGGCTCTCATGGAGCCTCACAGATATTCAGAGCATGATGTGGGCCTCCCAACACCAAACTTAGAGTTTGAATGAGGGGGCTTCTCAGCACCAAACTTAGAGTTTGGTTGTGGCCTCCCAACACCAAACTTAAAGTTTGACTGTGGGGGCTCTTTTTGACTCTGTACTGAGAGAAGCTTTTCATGCTTCCTCTCCATGGTTGTAGAGGAAGTCTTTTAGCTTTAAACACAAGGTAGTCCCCATTCAATTGAAGAACTAATTCTCCTCTGCTAACATCAATCACAGCTTCTGCTGTGGCTAGGAAGGGTCTTCCAAGGATGATGCATTCATTTTCTTCCTTCCTAGTGTCTAAGATTATGAAATCAGCAGGGATGTAAAGGCCTTCAACCTTTACTAACACGTCCTCTACTAAACCATAAGCTTGTCTTACTGACTTGTCTGCCAATTGAAGTGAGAATAAGGCAGGTTGTACCTCAATGATCCTCAGTTTCTCCATTACAGATAGTGGCATAAGATTTATGCCTGACCCTAGGTCACACAGAGCCTTGTTAAAGGTCATGGTGCCTATGGTACAGGGTATTCAGAATTTACCAGGATCTTGTCTCTTTTGAGGTAGAGTTTTCTGAATCCATGTATCTAGTTCACTAATGAGCAAGGGGGATTCACCTTCCCAAGTCTCATTACCAAACAACTTGGCATTTAGCTTCATGATAGCTCCTAGATATTGAGCAATTTGCTCTCCAGTTACATCTTCATCCTCTTCTGAGGAGGAATAGTTTTCAGAGCTCATGAATGGCAGAAGGAGATTTAGTGGAATCTCTATGGTCTCTATATGAGCCTCAGATTCCTTTAGGTTCTCAATGGGGAACTCCTTCTTGTTTGAGAGACGTCCCAGGAGGTCTTTCTCACTAGGATTTTCGTCCTTCTCCTCCCTTGTGCATTCGGCCATATTGATTACTTCAATGGCCTTGCAATCTCCTTTTGGATTCTCTTCTGTATTACTTGGGAGAATACTGGGAGGAGTTTCAAGGACTTTCTTACTCAGCTGGCCCACTTGTGCCTCCAGATTTCTAATGGAGGACCTTGTTTCACTCATGAAACTTAAAGTGGCTTTTGACAGATCAGAGACTAAGTTTGCTAAATTAGAGGGGCTCTGTTCAAAATTTTCTGTCTGTTGCTGAGAAGATGATGGAAAAGGCTTGTTATTACTGAGCCTATTTCTTCCACCATTGTTAAAGCCTTGTTGAGACTTTTGTTGATCCTTCCATGAGAAATTTGGATGATTTCTCCATGATGAGTTATAAGTGTTTCCATAAGGTTCACCCATGTAATTAACCTTTGCCATTGCAGGGTTCTCATGATCATAAGCTTCTTCAAAAGCTGCCTCTTTAGTACTGTTGGATGCATTTTGCCATCCATTCAGACTTTGAGAGATCATGTTGACTTGCTGAGTCAACACTTTGTTCTGAGCCAATATGGCATCCAGAGTATCAATTTCAAGAACTCCCTTCCTCTGAGGCATCCCACTATTCACGGAATTCCTCTCAGAAGTGTACATGAATTGGTTATTTGCAACCATGTCAATAAGTTCTTGAGCCTCTTCAGGCGTTTTCTTTAGGTGAATCGATAATGGTCCAATGACATCTTGGAAAATTCAGATAGACCATAATATAATATATCTAATATGGTCGATTCTGAAAACATGTCAGAAGGACACTTTTTGGTCATCTGCTTGTATCTTTCCCAAGCTTCATAGAGGGATTCACCATCTTTTTGCTTGAAGGTCTGAACATCCACTCTAAGCCTACTCAGCTTTTGAGGAGGAAAGAATTTATCCAAGAAGGCCGTGACCAGCTTATCTCAGGAGTCCAGGCTATCTTTAGGTTGTGAGTCCAACCATGTTCTAGCTCTGTCTCTTACAGCAAAAGGGAAAAGCATGAGCCTGTAGACTTCAGAATCTACTCCATTTGTCTTAACAATCTCACAAATCTACAAGAACTCAGTTAAAAACTGGTAAGGATCTTCAGATGGAAGTCCATAAAACTTGCAGTTCTGTTGCATTAAAGCAACTAGTTGAGGCTTAAGCTCAAAATTGTTGGCTCCAATGGCAGGAATGGAGATGCTTCTTCCATCAAATTTGGACGTTGGTTTTGTGAAGTCACCAAGCATTCTCCTTGGATTATTGTTGTTGGGTTCGGCTGCCATCTCCTTCTCTTGTTCGAAAATTTCAGAAAGGTTGCCTCTGGATTGTTGTAGTTTAGCTTCTCTTAGTTTCCTCTTCAGAGTCCTTTCAGGTTCTGGATCAGCTTCAACAAGAGTGTCTTTTTCCTTGTTCCTTCTTATATAGGGAAGAAGAGAACAAGAAAAGAAAGAGGAATCCTCTATGTCAAAGTATAGAGATTCCTTTATGTTAGTAGAATAAAAAAAGGGCAGAGTAGTGAAGAAGAATGGTTAAGGATAGAGGTGGTGATCTGAGATGAAGAGAGATGAAGAGAAGTGTTAGTGAATAACTAAATAAATAGATAGAAGGAGAGATAGAGAATTTCGAAAATGATTTTGAAAAAGTGGTTAGTGATTTTCGAAAATTAAAGATAAGATATGATTAAAATTAAAATTTAAACAATTGAAAAGAATTTTTTTTTTTTGAAAAAGAGGGAGGTATTTTCGAAAATTGGAGGGGGAAAAGTAGTTAGGTGGTTTTGAAAAAGATAAGGAACAAATAAAAAGTCAAATAGTTAGTTGAAAAAGATATTAAAATCAAATTTGAAAAGATAAGAAGAAGTTAGATAAGATATTTTGAAATCAAATTTTTGAAAAAGATAAAATTTTGAAAAAGATATGATAAAAAAGATAAGATATAAAAGATATGATAAGATATGTTTGAAAAAGATTTAATTTTTAAAATTAAAATTAATTACTTTACTAACAAGAAACTACAAGATAAGATTCTAGAATTTAAAGATTAAACCTTTCTTAACAAGAAAGTAACAAACTTCAAATTTTTTAATCAATTACATTAATTGTTAGTGTAATTTCGAAATTTTTGAAATAAAGATAAGGAAGAGATTTTGAAAATATTTTGAAAAAGATTTTTAAAATTTTCGAAAAAAAGAAAAAAATGAAAAAGATATGATTTTTGAAAAAAAAAAGATTTTTGAAAAGATAAGATTTTTAAAATTTGAAAATTTGACTTGACTTGTAAGAAACAACTAATTTTGAAAATTTTTGATTAAGTCAACTTCAAATTTTTTAAATTTTGAGAGAAAAAAGAAAAAGATATTTTTTTTGAATTTTTAATGATGAGAGAGAAAAATTAAAAACGTCATTTTTGTTGTTTTTCTCTTTTCTTTATGGATCAAAACAAAGAATGCATGCAAGAACACTATGAATGTCAAGATGAACACCATGAACACTATGAACATCAAGAACATAATTTTGAAAGATTTTTGATGCAAAGAAAACATGCAATACACCAAACTTAGAAATCTTTAATGCATGGACTCTAACAAACAAAAAATGCATATGAAAAAACAACAAACAACACAAAACAAGAAAACATCAAGATCAAACAAGAAGACTTGTCAAGAACAACTTGAAGATCATGAAGAACACCATGAATGAATGAATTTTCGAAAAAGGTAAGAAAAAAAATTTTTTAGCATGCAATTGACACCAAACTTAAAAGTTGACTCAAAACTTGACCAAGAAACACAAAATATTTTTTCTTTTTTTGATTTTATGATTTTTTTTGAAAATTATATTTTAAGAAAACGACAATAAAGAAAAATTTTTGAAAGATTTTTGAAAACTTTTTTGAAAAGAAAATAAAAAGAAAATTACCTAATCTGAGCAACGAGATGAACCGTCAGTTGTCCATACTCGAACAATCCCCGGCAACGGCGCCAAAAACTTGGTGGACGAAATTGTGATCATCAATGTTGTACTCTTTATTGTTGTATGGAATAATTATAATGGCTCTTTGCTATGTGTGGACACAACTCCGTTCAACTAACCAGCAAGTGTATTGGGTCGTCCAAGTAATAAACCTTACGTGAGTAAGGGTCGATTCCACAGAGATTGTTTGTATGAACCAAGCTATGGTCATCTTGTAAATCTCAGTCAGGCGGATAGTAATTGATTATGGATTTTCAAAAATTAATAAATAATAAACATAAAATAAAGATAAAGTTACTCATGTAATCCAATGATGGGGATTTCAGATAGGCGTATGGAGATGTTGTGCTCCTCCTGAATCTCTGCTTTCCTACTGCTTTTATCCAATTTTATCACTCCCTTCTATGGCAAGCTGTATGTAGGGCATCACCGTTGTCAATGGCTACATCCCATCCTCTCAGTGAAAAAGGTCCAAATGCTCTGTCACAGCACGGCTAATCATATGTCGGTTCTCAATCAGGTTGAAGTAGAATCCCTTGATTCTTTTGCGTCTGTCACTAATGCCCAGCTTTCATGAGTTTGAAGCTCGTCACAGTCATTCAATTCCGAAATCCTACTCGGAATACCACAGACAAGGTTAGACCTTTCGGATTCCTATGAATGCCGCCATCAATTCTAGCTTATACCACGAAGATTCTGTTTAAGGAATCCAAGAGATATGCGCCCGGTCTAGGGTAGAACGGAAGTGGTTGTCAATCACGCGTGTTCATAGGTGAGAATGATGATGAGTGTCACGGATCATCACATTCATCAAGTTGAAGTGCAACGAATATCCTAGAATAGGAATAATTCGAATTGGATAGAAAATAATAGTAATTGCATTGAAACTTGAGGTACAGCAGAGCTCCACACCCTTAATCTATGGTGTGTAGAAACTCCACCGTTGAAAATACATAAGTGAAAGGTTCAAGCATGGCCGAATGGCCAGCCCCCCCAAAATGTGATCAATAGTCTCCTCAGATGAAGAATAAAATAAAACTGAGACCAAAGATGTCTAATACAATAGTAAATTATCCTATTTATACTAGACTAGCTACTAGGGTTTACATGAGTAAGTAATTGATGCATAAATCCACTTCCGGAGCCCACTTGGTGTGTGTTTGGGCTGAGCTTGATCTATCCACGAGCTGAGGCTTCTTTTGGAGTTGAACGCCAAGTTGTAACGTGTTTTGGGCGTTCAACTCCGGGTCGTGACGTGTTTCTGGCGTTTTACTCCAGACAACAACATGAAACTGGCATTGAGCGTCAGTTTACTTCGTCAATTCCCGAATAAAGTATGAACTATTATATGTTGCTGGAAAGCTCTAGATGTCTACTTTCCAACGCCGTTGAGAGCGCGCCATTTGGAGTTCTGTAGCTCCAGAAAATCAATTTCGAGTGCAGGGAGGTCAGATTCCAACAGCATCAGCAGTCCTTTGTCAGCCTTCTATCAGAGTTTTGCTCAAATCCCTTAATTTCAGCCAGAAATTACCTGAAATCGCAGAAAAACACACAAAATCATAGTAAAGTCCAGAAATGTGAATTTAACATAAAAACTAATGAAAACATCCCTAAAAGTAGCTTGAACTTACTAAAAACTACCTAAAAATAATGCCAAAAAGCGTATAAATTATCCGCTCATCAGCCTTGTCTATGGTATTCTGAGTAGGATTCAGGGATTGAATGACTTTGATGAGCTTCAAACTCACGATTGTTGGGCGTGATGACAAACGCAAAAGAATCAATGGATTCTATTCTGACATGATCGAGAACCGACAGATGATTAGCCGTGCTGTGACAGAGCATTTGGACCTTTTTCACTGAGAGGATGGGATGTAGCCATTGACAACGATGATGCCCTACATACAGCTTGCCATGGAAAGGAGTAAGAAGGATTGGATGAAGGTAGTAGGAAAGCAGAGATTCAGAAGGAACACAGCATCTTCATACGCCTATCTGAAATTCCCATCAATGATCAATAACTAGAATTCCTAAGCAATCAACAACATCAAGAAATCACAAAATTCATAAGAATCTAAAGTAAACGCAAGATGATATACACAAGGAAGATCTTACCACGGTGGGGTGCCTCCCACCAAGCACTTTTCTTTAACGTCCTTAAGTTGGAAGGTCAGTCGCTCAAGTTTCTCCTTCTCTAGGTGCATCCTCCAATAGGAACACCTCTTAGCTCTTTTGGGAACTTGTAGCCATGGTACTTCTTCACTCTATGTCCATTCACCTTGAAATTTGCTTCACTTTTAGGATCAAACAATTCCACCACTCCATAATGCTTTATCTCCTTCACCTTGAAAGGTCCTTCCCATCTAGAGCAGAGCTTGCCAGGCATGAAATGAAGCCTCGAATTATAGAGGAGAACCTCATCACCTTCTTGGAAGTCCTTCTTCTGGATGTGATGGTCATGGAATGCCTTTTGTCTTTTCCTTGTAGATCCGGGCATTCTCAAACGCTTTGTTCTTCAAACACTCGAGCTCCTCTAGCTGTAATTTTCTGGCTACTCCGGCTTGGGTCAAATCCATGTTGCACCGCTTTATTGCCCAATAGGCTCTGTGCTCAATTTCCACCGGAAGGTGGCATGCCTTACCATAGACGATCCGAAAGGGACTCATCCCTAACGGAGTCTTGTAGGCCGTTCTATATGGCCGTAGTGCATCTCCTAACCGGATGCTCCGATCCTTCCTTTGCGGATTGACTACTTTCTCAAAGATTCTCTTAATCTCTCGGTTGGACACTTCTGCTTGTCTGTTGGTTTGCGGATGATAAGCAGTGGTAACCTTATGCAGTACCCCATAGCACTTGAGCAGTGCCTCTACTTTTCTGTTACAAAAGTGGGATCCTTGGTCGCTCACGATTGCTTGTGGCGACCCATAACGGCATACAATGTTATTCCTAATAAAAGAAATGATGGTATTGGCGACGTCAAGGCAGGTAGGTATTGCTTCTACCTACTTTGACACGTAGTCCACCGCTAACAAAATATATAGATACCCACTTGAGTTGGGAAATGGTCCCATAAAGTCGATGCCCCATACATCAAATATCTCACAGAACAACATAGGTTGTTGAGACATTTCATCCCTTTGGGATGTGTTTCCCGACTTCTAACACTGATGACAAGACACACATAACCAGTTAGCATCCTTGAATAATGTTGGCCACCAGAATCCACAATCCAACACTTTTTTGCAGTCCTTTGTAGGACAAAGTGGCCACCACATTCAGACGAATGGCAAGCTTCAAGAATGGGTTGGATTTCGGACTCTGGGACACATCTTCGAATTACTTAGTCTACTCCCCTCTTCCACAAGTGAGGGTCATCCCAAATGTAATATTTGGAATCACTCCTCAACTTATCCCTTTGGTGTTTAGAAAAGTTAGGAGGGAAGAGTTTCGCAACCAAGTAGTTCGCTATTGGGGAAAACCAAGGAAAGCTATCCGATACAACATGCAAGCTATCCATTGGGAATGAGTCATTGATCGGAAATAGATCAGATTTTAAATTCTAAAGGCGGCTTAAATGATCCACAACCAAGTTTTGAGATCCACTCTGGTCCTTAATCTCAATGTCGAATTCTTGCAAAAGCAAGATCCAGCGTATGAGTCTAGGTTTTGACTCATTCTTTGACAATAAGTATTTCAAAGCCACATGATCCGTGTATACCACTATCTTTGATCCTAGCAAATAAGATCTGAATTTATCTAAAGCATGAACAATAGCTAGGAGTTCCTTTTCAGTAGTGGTATAGTTGGATTGTACCGCATCAAGTGTTTTAGAAGAGTATGCAATGACATAAGGGAGTTTACCATCGCGCTGTGCAAGTGCGGCACCTATAGCTTGGTTTGCCGCATCGCATATTATCTCAAATGGCAACGTCTAGTTGGGGCCTCGCACAATCGGTGCCGTGGTAAGAGCTCTCCTTAGCTCTTCAAAAGCTTTCACACATTCACTGTCAAACTCAAAGTCCACATCCTTTTGGAGTAGGCGCGACAATGGTAAAGCAATCTTGCTGAAATCTTTGATAAAGCGCCTATAGAATCCTGCATGTCCTAAAAATGAGCGGACCTCCCTCATAGTTGAGGGGTGAGATAAAGTGGTGATAACATCGACTTTGGCTGGGTCTACAAAAATTCCTTCATGAGATACTACATGTCCTAACACTATACCTTGTCTTACCATAAAATGACATTTTTCAAAATTTAAGACAAGGTTGGTGTCAACACATCTAGCCAAGACCTTGGCCAAGTTCTCAAAGCAAGAATCAAAAGAAGTTCCATAAACACTGAAGTCATCCATAAAGACTTCCAGACAATTCTCTATTAGATCAGAAAAGACACTGGTCATGCACTGCTGAAAAGTAGCGGGTGCATTACATAGTCCAAATGGCATCCTTTTATAGGAAAAGGTGACAAAAGGGCAAGTGAATGTGGTCTTTTCCTGATCTTCGGGAGCAATGTGAATCTAGAAGTAATCAGTGAATTCCAGTGGTGCTTGAAGGTTTGTTACTGGAATTTGGTGCTGAGCCAAGCTGTGTCATAAAAGCTTGTAGAGTAGAGGTGAGACCATTCAGACTGACGTTAATACTGTTCACGATGGTACTTTCCATGGCCAGTTGTCTCTTCTTAAAAGCTTGTAATAAATCTTCATTAGAAGATACAGAAGAATGAGTAAATTGAGAGGTCTGCTGCTGATTGTTCGGTGGTCCTTGGTTTTGCCTCAGGTGAGGTGCTCTGTAAGGTTGATTTTGCTGCCTGTTATTGTTATTATTCCACCTCTGATTTCCCTGATTATCTCTGCCTCCTCTGTTATTGTTGTCCCTCCAATTCTGGTTTGAATTATCCTGCCATCCATGGTTATTATTTCCACTTTGATTGTACCCTTGGTTGGGGCAGTCATAGAAGTTGTGAGTGAATGCCACCATGTTGTCTTCTTGTTGGAGCTGCGAGCATTCATTAGTGTAATGGCTGTAATCAGCACAGATTCTGCAAATTCTTTGTGGGACTAGCTGTTGGTTTTGCTGCGGTTGAGGAGGTTGAGCTTGCTGAGCTTGTTGATTCAACTGCATTTGCTTTAGCAAGTTGGTCATTTCACAGATGCTTTGAGTTAGAGCAACAGTCTCTCTGCTAGAGGATACTTCTGCAACGGCTTTTGAACGGCCTTGCTTCTGTCTGTGGTTCCTAGTAGATTCAGCTAAATCACTGATCAATTGCCAAGCTTCATCAGTGGTCTTGTACTTCTTCATAGACCCATTGCTGGCACTTTCCAATGTGGTCTTATCTTGGGGCCTCATACCCTGTGTGATATAGCTGAGTAGCACAATCTTGTCAATCATGTGGTGGGGGCATGCTTCCAAAAGGTTATTGAAGTGCTCCCAGTATTCAAAAAGAGTCTCATTGTCATCCTGAACAATGGTAGAGATATCCTTCCTCAGTTTATCAGTAACTTCAGATGGAAAGAATTTCTCCAGAAACTCCATTCTGAGTGTATCCCAGTCGAATACATTTGCTAGAGGTTGAGTGTAGTACCACTCTCTTGCTTTTCCTTCAAGAGAAAACGGAAAAGCTTTCAGCAGAATTGCAGTTTCATCAGTGCCATCACGCCTGACAGTAGAACAGGCTGCCTGGAAATCTCTCAAGTGCTTGATAGGCTCTTGAGCAGGTAGGCCATGAAACTTGGGAATCAAATTTAGCAGTGCGGTCTTTATTTCAAAATCTGTAGCTACCGCTGGATGATGCGCCTGAAACGGTTGCATTGTAAAATCAGGGGCTCCTTCCTCCTGGATGGTAACTCTCCTAGCTGCCATGTTTTCTGCAAGCAAAACAACCGAATCAGTAGAACGGGGGCTGGTTTCTTCCTCAGACTCACTTTCAAATCCGCCCTCAGAACGGATTAACCTGCGCTGTTCTCGCCTTATTCGTGAAATTGT
The DNA here is from genome assembly GCF_003086295.3 of Arachis hypogaea. Taxonomy (NCBI): domain Eukaryota; kingdom Viridiplantae; phylum Streptophyta; class Magnoliopsida; order Fabales; family Fabaceae; genus Arachis; species Arachis hypogaea. The sequence continues at coordinate 74,965,478 of NC_092044.1, forward strand.
TCTTTCAATTTCAAGATCGAATATTAGCAAGCGCGGATCAGGAAGTGAACGTGTCATTTGACAGAAGAAACATGCAGCTCGTAGTAGCAAAATTAAATAAAAATACAAATAAATAAATTCTAATTAATAAAATTAGCACTCTATTGCAACTCCCCGGCAACGGTGCCAAAAATTGATGGGAAGCAGAAGCTAGTGAATTAAAAATTATTAAAATGATTATGTTGCAAGTATAGTTCTTAATTCACCAAAAATCTGCCGATCAATTTAGAAATATGTCACAGAGAGTTAAATTAAAATTACTGGGAGTTTTAAGTCCCAGGTCGTCTCCCAACGAGTTGCAGAGAAGTGTGCTATCTTATTCATCAGATGTTCAAGAAGTTGAGTTGAGTAAATTGGGATTTAAATTGAGGGAAATTAAATAATATGAATAAAAGCCTTGACTGGGAATTGATTGGTTGGGATCTCTATCATTGATGGAGTGATTTTTAAGATTAATTTATAATTAATGGTTGCTCTGTTTGGTTATCCTTTACTAGGTAAGGGAAAGTCAAACAAGTTGAATTACTGGATCTGTTCACAAGTTACAACCCACTTAGTTCAAAGGGATTGGCGTCGGTAACAGGATGGTAATTCAACAGTTAACCCAATTACAAATTTTCTTTCAATCCTTCCAACTCAAGAGTTCCTTTTTAATCAATTTCCCATCAAGTAATGAAACTACTCACGCATTGTAAATAATAATCCATAAAACATGAAAGGGAATAAAAAAAGACATAGTTATTGAAATTGAAATTGAATGAAAAAGAAATAATCCTTGCATTAAATAATCATAAGAGTATCTGAATGACAAAATTGAACAAAAACAAGGGACATGGAAAAATAGAACCAAGTTAAGAAGACAAACTAGAGTGATGAAGTCTTGATGAGGAAATAACTCTTCTCAATGTTCCAATGCTAAGATCAATTAAAGATTAAAATTAAAACTAGAGAGAAAAACCTAAGAGAGAAAACTAGATCTCCAAACTACTGAATGAATGTATGTTGTTTCTGCATATTCTCTGACTTTAGTCTGCTGTTCCGGGCCAAAAACTGGGCCGAAATAAGGTCCAAAATTGCCCCCCAGCGAATTCTCCAGATTATGCAGATTGCACATGTCACGCGATCGCGTCATCCATGCGGACGCGTCGCTTGCGCTTTTTCCTCGCCACGCGTTTGCGTCGTCCACGCTACCGCGTCGCTTGCGCTTTCTAATCCGCGCGGCTGCGTAAGCCATGCGGCCGCGTCACTGCGATTTGCGCTCCTTCGCGCGGTCGCGTGAGCCAAGCGACCGCGTCACTTCTCGCTGGTTATCTCCTCAAACTCTTGTGTTCCTTCCATTTTTGCTAGCTTCCTTTCCAATCTCCAACTCATTCATGCCCTATAAAGCCTGAAACACTTGACATAAGGATCACGGCATCGAATGGAATAATGGAGAATTAAAATTAAATAATTAAGGTCTCTAGGGAGCAAATTTCAAAAATGTACTAAATTTAGGAAAGAAATCTAAATGCATGCGAAATTAATGAATAAGTGGGTAAGGATCATGACAAAATCACACAATTAAACACAATATAAACCATAAAATAGTGGTTTATCATACAGCCTGCCATATTCTCATTGCAAATGGCAGACAAGTCAGTAAGATAAGCTTATGGATTGGTAGAGGACGTCTTGGTAAAGGTTGAAGGCCTTTACATCCCTACTGATTTCATAATCTTAGACACTAGGAAGGAGGAGGATGAATACATCATCCTTGGAAGACCTTTCTTAGCCACAGCAGGAGCTGTGATAGATGTTAACAGTGGAGAATTAGTCCTTCAATTGAATGGGGACTACCTTGTATTTAAGACCTAAGGGTGTTATTCTTTAACAATGGAAAGGAAGCATGAAAAGCTTCTCTCAGTACAGAGTCAAACAGAGCCCCCACAATCAAACTCTAAGTTTGGTGTTGGGAGGCCACAGCTAAACTCTAAGTTTGGTGTTGAATCCCCACATTGAAACTCTAAGTTTGGTGTTGGGAGTCTACAACATTGACCTGATCACCTTTGAGGCTCTATGAGACCCCACTGTCAAGCTAGTGACATTAAAGGAGCACTTATTGGGAGGCAACCCAATTTTTATTTATTTTATTTTATTTTTCTTTTTATTGTTCTTTTATCTTTTATTAGGTTCATGATCATGTGGAGTCACAAAATAAATATTAAAATTAAAAACAGGATCAAAAATAGCAGAAGAAAAAGCACACCTTGGAGGAAGGGCTTACTGGCGTTTAAAAGCTAGTAAGGAGCATCTGGCTGGCATTCAACGCCAGAACAAAGCATGGATCTAGCGTTGAATGCCAGAAACAAGCAACATCCTGGCATTTAAACGCCAGGAAAACACCCTGAGGAGAGCTGGCGCTGAACGCCAGAAACAAGCATGGAACTGACGTTCAACGCCAGAAACATGCTGCAAATGGGCGTTGAATGCCCAAAACAAGCATGAAGCTGGCGTTCAACGCCAGAAACAAGCACCAATCTGGTGTTGAATGCCAGGATTGCATGAAAAAGGCATTTTACATGCCTCATTGGTGCGGGGATGTAAATCCTTGACACCTCAGGATCTATGGACCCCACATGATCATCTCAGGATCTGTGGACCCCACAGGATCATCTCAGGATCTGTGGATCCCAAAGGATCCCCACCTACCTCAACTCACCTTCTCTCCTCTTCACATAATCCAATAACACTCTTCCCCAATACCCTTCACCAATCACCTCAATCTCTCTTCTCCATCACCTCTTCACCACTCACATCATTCCACTCTTCCCTATAAACCCCACCTACCTTCAAAATTCAAAATCTCTTTCCCATCCAAACCCACCCTAAATAGCCAAACCTACTCCATCTCCCTTCACTATATAAACCCCTACATTCTTCTTTATTTTCACACAACACAACCCTCTCTTCTCCTCCTTGGCCGAAACACAACCCTCTCTCCCTCTCCTCCATATTTTCTTTTTCTTCGTCTATTCTTTCTTCTCTTGCTCGAGGGCGAGCAATATTCTAAGTTTGGTGTGGTAAAAGCATAGCTTTTTTTGTTTTTCCATAACCACCTATGGCACCTAAGGCCGGAGAAACCTCTATAAAAGGAAAAGGGAAGACAAAAGCTTCCACCTCCGAGTCATGGGAGATGGAGAGATTCATCTCTAAAGGCCATCAAGACCACTTCGATGATGTTGTGGGGAAGAAGAAGGTGATCCCTGAGGTCCCTTTCAAACTCAAGAAAAATGAGTATCCGGAGATCCGACATGAGATCCAAAAAAGAAGCTGGGAAGTTCTGACCAACCCCATTCAACAAGTCGAAATCTTAATGGTTCAAGAGTTCTATGCCAATGCATGGATCACTAGGAACCATAATCAAAGTGTGAACCCGAATCCAAAGAATTATCTTACAATGGTTTGGGGGAAATACTAAGATTTCAGTCCGGAAAATGTAAGGTTGGCGTTTAACTTGCCGATGATGCAAGGAGATGCACGCCCCTACACAAGAAGGGTCAACTTTGATCAAAGGTTGGACCAAGTCCTTATGGACATATGTGTTGAAGGAGCTCAATGGAAAAGAGACTCGAAAGGCAAGCCGGTTCAATTAAGAAGACTGGACCTCAAGCCTGTGGCTAGAGGATGGTTGGAGTTCATCCAACGCTTCATCATCCCCACTAGCAACCGATCCGAAGTTACTGTGGATCGGGCCATCATGATCCATAGCATCATGGTTGGAGAAGAAGTAGAAGTTCATGAAGTCATCTCCCTTGAATTCTACAAAATAGCCGAAAAGCCATCTACCTTGGCAAGGCTAGCTTTTTCTCATCTTATTTGCCATCTATGCTACTCAGCTGGAGTTATTATAGAAGGAGACATCCTCATTGAAGAGGACAAGCCCATCACTAAGAAGAGGATGGAGCAAACAAGAGAGCCCACTCATGGATCCCAAGAGACGCATGAGGAAGCTCATCACCAAGGAATCCCGGACATGCCTCAAGGGATGTACTTTCCTCCCAACAACTATTGGGAACAACTCAACACTTCTCTAGAAGACTTGAGTTACAATATGGATCAATTAAGGGTGGAACATCAGGAACACTCCATCATTCTCCATGAAATTAGAGAATACCAGAGAGCAATGAGGGAGGAGCAACAAAGGCAAGGAAGAGACATAGAAGAACTCAAGGACATCATTGATTCTTCAAGAAGAAAGTGCCACCATCACTAAGGTGGACTCATTCCTTGTTCTTATTTCTCTGTTTTTCGATTTTTAAGCTTTATGTTATCTATATTTGTGTCTTTATTATGTGATCATTAGTATGTAGTAACTATGTATTAAAGCTATGAATAATTCCATGAATCCTTCACCTTTCTTAAATGAAACATGTTTTTAATACAAAAGAGCAATAAGTACATGACTTTCGAATTTATCCTTGAATATAGTTTAACTATATTGATGTGGTGACAATACTTTTTGTTTTCTGAATGAATGCTTGAACAGTGCATATTTCTTATCTTATTGTTTATGAATGTTAAAATTATTGGCTCTTGAAAGAATGATGAACAAAGAGAAATGCTACTGATAATCTAAAAAATCATGAAATTGATTCTTGAAGCAAGAAAAAGTAGTGAATAGCAAAAGCTTGCAAAAAAAAAGTGGCGAAAAAAAATAGAAAGAAAAAAAAAGCAAGCAGAAAAAGCCAATAGCCCTTAAAACCAAAAGGCAAGGGTAAAAAGGATCCAAGGCTTTGAGCATCAATGGATAGGAGGGCCCAATGAAATAAAATCCAGGCCTAAGCGTCTAAATCAAGTTGTCCCTAACCATGTGCTTGTGGCATGCAGGTCCAAGTGAAAAGCTTGAGACTAAGTGGTTAAAGTCGTGATCCAAAGTAAAAAGAATGTGTTTAAGAGCTCTGGACACCTCTAACTGGGGACTTTAGCAAAGCTGGGTCACAATCTGAAAAGGATAAAGTGAGATGCCAAAACTGTTCAGAAGCAAAAAGCTACAAGTCCCGCTCATCTAATTAGAATTAATATTCTTTGATATTCTGAGCTTTATAGTATATTCTCTTCTTTTTATCCTAATTGATTTTCAGTTGCTTGGGGACAAGCAACAATTTAAATTTGGTGTTGTGATGAGCGGATAATTTATACGCTTTTTGGCATTGTTTTTAGGTAGTTTTTAGTAGGATCTAGCTACTTTTAGGGATGTTTTCATTAGTTTTTATGCTAAATTCACATTCCTGGACTTTTCTATGAGTTTGTGCATTTTTATGTGATTTCATGAATTTTCTGGCTGAAATTGAGGGACCTGAGCAAAACTCTGATAAAAGGCTAACAAAGGACTGCACTCGAAATGGATTTTATGGATCCTGACCTCCCTGCACTCGAAATGGATTTTATGGAGCTACAGAACTACAAATGGCGCGCTCTCAACGGCTTTGGAAAGTAGACATCTAGAGCTTTCCAGCAATATATAATAGTCCATACTTTATTCGAGATTAGATGACATAAACTGGCGCTCAACGCCAGTTCCATGTTGCATTCTAGAGTCAAACGCCAGAAACACGTCACGAACCAGAGTTGAACGCCAAAAACACGTTACAACTTGGCGTTCAACTCCAAAAGAAGCCTCTGCACGTGTAAAGCTCAAGCTCAGCCCAAGCACACACCAAGTGGGCCTCGGAAGTTGATTTCTGCATCAATTACTTACTTCTGTAAACCCTAGTAGCTAGTCTAGTATAAATAGGACATTTTACTATTGTATTAGACATCTTTGGTCTCAGTTTTTTTCTATTATTCATCTTAGGAGACTATTGATCATATTTTGGGGTCTGGCCATTCGGCTATGCCTGGACCATCACTTATGTATTTTCAACGGTGGAGTTTCTACATACCATAGATTAAGGGTGTGGAGCTCTGCTGTACCTCGAGTTTTAATGCAATTACTACTATTTTCTATTCAATTCAGTTTATTCCTGCTCTAAGATATTCGTTGCACTTCACCATGATGAATGTGATGATCCGTGACACTCATCATCATTCTCACCTATGAACGCGTGACTGACAACCACTTCCGTTCTACCTCAGACCGAACGCATATCTCTTAGATTCCTTAATCAGAATCTTCGTGGTATAAGATAGAATTGATGGCGGCATTCATGAGAGTCCGGAAAGTCTAAGCCTTTGGTGGACGAAATTGTGATCATCAATGTTGTACTCTTTATTGTTGTATGGAATAATTATAATGGCTCTTTGCTATGTGTGGACACAACTCCGTTCAACTAACCAGCAAGTGTACTGGGTCGTCCAAGTAATAAACCTTACGTGAGTAAGGGTCGATTCCACAGAGATTGTTGGTATGAAGCAAGCTATGGTCATCTTGTAAATCTCAGTCAGGCGGATAGTAATTGATTATGTATTTTCGAAAATTAATAAATAATAAACATAAAATAAAGATAAAGTTACTCATGTAATCCAATGATGGGTATTTCAGATAGGCGTATGGAGATGCTGTGCTCCTCCTGAATCTCTGCTTTCCTACTGCTTTTATCAAATTTTATCACTCCCTTCCATGGCAAGCTGTATGTAGGGCATCACCGTTGTCAATGGCTACATCCCATCCTCTGAGTGAAAAAGGTCCAAATTCTCTGTCACAGCACGGCTAATCATCTTTCGGTTCTTAATCAGGTTGGAGTAAAATCCCTTGATTCTTTTGCGTCTATCACTAACGCCCAGCCTTCAGGAGTTTGAAGCTCGTCACAGTCATTCAATTCTGGAATCCTACTCGGAATACCACAGACAAGGTTAGACCTTCCAGATTCCCATGAATGCCGCCATCAATTCTAGCTTATACTACGAAGATTCTGTTTAAGGAATCCAAGAGATATGCGCCCGGTCTAGGGTAGAACGGAAGTGGTTGTCAATCACGCGCGTTCATAGGTGAGAATGATGATGAGTGTCACGGATCATCACATTCATCAAGTTGAAGTGCAACGAATATCCTAGAATATGAATAATTCGAATTGGATAGAAAATAATAGTAATTGCATTGAAACTTGAGGTACAGCAGAGCTCCACACCCTTAATCTATGGTGTGTAGAAACTCCACCGTTGAAAATACATAAGTGAAAGGTTCAGGCATGGCCAAATGGCCAGCCCCCACAAAACGTGATCAATAGTCTCCTCAGATGAAGAATAAAATAAAAATGAGACCAAAGATGTCTAATACAATAGTAAATTATCCTATTTATACTAGACTAGCTACTAGGGTTTACATGAGTAAGTAATTGATGCATAAATCCACTTCCGGGGCCCACTTGGTGTGTGTTTGGGCTGAGCTTGATTTATCCACGAGCTGAGGCTTCTTTTGGAGTTGAACGCCAAGTTGTAACGTGTTTTGGGCGTTCAACTCCGGGTCGTGACGTGTTTCTGGCGTTTTACTCTAGACAGCAACATGGAACTGGCGTTGAGCGCTAGTTTACGTCGTCAATTCCCGAATAAAGTATGGACTATTAAATATTTCTGGAAAGCTCTGGATGTCTACTTTCCAACTTTGTTGAGAGCACTCCATTTAGTTCTGTAGCTCCAGAAAATCCATTTCGTGTGCAGGGAGGTCAGATTCCAACAGCATCAGCAGTCCTTTGTCAGCCTCCTATCAGAGTTTTGCTCAAGTCCCTCAATTTCAGCCAGAAATTACCTGAAATTACAGAAAAACACACAAACTCATAGTAAAGTCCAGAAATGTGAATTTAACATAAAAACTAATGAAAACATCCCTAAAAGTAGCTTGAACTTACTAAAAACTACCTAAAAACAATGCCAAAAAGTGTATAAATTATCCACTCATCACAACACCAAACTTAAATTGTTGCTTGTCCCCAAGCAACTGAAAATCAAATAGGATAAAAAGAAGAGAATATACTATAAATTCCAAAATATCAATGAATATTAATTCTAATTAGTTAAGCGGGACTTGTAGCTTTTTGCTTCTGAACAGTTTTGGCATCTCACTTTTTCCTTTGAAGTTCAGAATGATTGGCTTCTCTAGGAACTTAGAATTTCGGATGGTGTTATTGATTCTCCTAGTTAAGTATGTTGATTCCTGAACGCAGCTACTTATGAGTCTTGGCCGTGGCCCTAAGCACTTTGTTTTCCAATATTACCACCGGATACATAAATTCCACAGACACATGACTGGGTGAACCTTTTCAGATTGTGACTCAGCTTTGCTAGAGTCCCCAGTTAGAGGTGTCCAGGGCTCTTAAGCACACTCTTTTGCTTTGGATCACGACTTTAACCACTCGGTCTCAAGCTTTTCAATTGGGCCTTCATGACACAAGCACATGGTTAGGGACAGCTTGGTTTAGCCGCTTAGGCCTGGATTTTATTTCCTTGGGCTCTCCTATCCATTGATGCTCAAAGCCTTGGATCCTTTTTACCCTTGCCTTTTGTTTTTAAGGGCAATTGGCTTTTTCTGCTTGCTTTTTCTTTTTCTTTCTATTTTTTTTCCGCAAGCTTTTTGTTTTTCACTGCTTTTTCTTGCTTCAAGAATCAATTTCATGATTTTTCAGATTATCAATAACATTTCTCCTTGTTCATCATTCTTTCAAGAGCCAACAGTTTTAACATTCATAAACAACAAGATCAAAAATATGCACTGTTTAAGCATTTATTCAGAAAACAAAAAGTATTGTCACCACATCAATATAATTAAACTAAATTCAAGGATAAATTCGGAATTCATGTACTTCTTTGTTCTTTTGAATTAAAAACATTTTTCATTTAAGAGAGGTGAAGGATTAATGGAATTATTCATAACTTTAAGACATAGTTACTAAACACTAATGATCATGAAGTAGAGACACAAAACATAGATAAACATATAATATAAAAACCGAACAGCAGAAAAGTAAGAACAAGGAATGAATCCACCTTAGTGGCGTCTTCTTCTTGAAGGACCAACAATGTCCTTAAGCTCTTCTATGTCCCTTCCTTGCCTTTGTTGCTCCTCCCGCATTGCTATTTGATCTTCTCTTATTTCATGGAGATTGATGGAGTGCTCATGATGTTCCACCCTTAATTGTTCCACATTGTAGCTCAAATCTTCTAGGGAAGTGTTGAGTTGTTCCCAATAATTGTTGGGAGGAAAGTGCATCCCTTGAGGCATCTCAGGGATTTCTTGATGATGAGCTTCCTCATGGATCTCTTGAGATCCGTGGAGGGTCTCTCTTGCTTGCTCCATCCTCTTCTTGGTGATGGGCTTATCCTCTTCAATGAGGATGTCTCCTTCTATGATAACTCCAGCTGAGTAACATAGATGGCAAATAAGATGAGGAAAAGCTAGCCTTGCCATGGTGGAGGACTTTTCGGCTATTTTGTAGAATTCATGGGAGATGACTTCATGAACTTCTACTTCCTCTCCAATCATGATGCTATGAATCATGATGACCCAATCCATAGTAACTTCAGATCGGTTGCTAGTGGGGATGATGGAGCGTTGAATGAACTCTAACCACCCTCTAGCCACAGGCTTGAGGTCCAGTCTTCTTAGTTAAACCGGCTTGCCATTGGAGTCTCTTTTCCATTGAGCTCCTTCCACACATATGTCAATAACGACTTGGTCCAACCTTTGATTAAAGTTGACCCTTCTAGTGTAGGGGCATTCATCTCCTTGCATCATGGGCAAGTGGAATGCCAACCTCACATTTTTCGGACTAAAATCTAAGTATTTCCCCCGAACCATTGTGAGATAATTCTTTGGACTCGGATTCACACTTTGATCATGGTTCCTAGTGATCCATGCATTGGCATAGAACTTTTGAACCATTAAGATTCCGACTTGTTGCATGGGGTTGGTTAAGACTTCCCAACCTCTTCTTTGGATTTCATGTCGGATCTCTGGATACTCATTTTTCTTGAGTTTGAAAGGGACCTCAGGGATCACCTTCTGCTTTGCCACAACATCATAGAAGTGGTCTTGATGGCTTTTGGAGATGAATCTTTCCATCTCCCATGACTCAGAGGTGGAAGCTTTTGTCTTCCCTTTTCCTTTTCTAGAGGATTCTCCGGCCTTAGGTGCCATTGATGGTAATGGAAAAACAAAAAGATTATGCTTTGACCATACCAAACTTAAAATATTTCTCGCCCTCAAGCAAGAGAAGAAAGAAGAGAAGAAGAAGAAAAAGAAAATATGGAGGAGAGTGAGGGAAGGTGTTTCGGTCAAGGTGTAGAAGAGGGGGTTTGTGTTGTGTGAAAATGAAGTAGAATGGAAGGGTATATATAGGTAGGGGAGTGGGTGTAGTTTCGGTCATTTAGGGTGGGTTTGGGTGGGAAAGATTTTTGAATTTTGAAGGTGGGTGGGGTTTGTGGGGAAGAGTGGATGGATGTGAGTGGTGAAGGGGGTAATTGGGAAGAGAGGTTTGAAGTGTTTGGTGAAGGGTTTTTGGGGAAGTGTGTTTATTAGAAAGAGAGAATGAATGTTGAGAAGAGGGGAGAATATGTTAGGCGGGGATCCTGTGGGGTCCATAGATCCTGAGGTGTCAAGGATTTACATCCCTGCACCAATTAGGCATGTAAAATGCCTTTGCACACCATTCTGGCGTTTAAACGCTGAAGTGATGCACACTCTGGGCATTCAACGCCCATGTGTAGCATGTTTCTGACATTGAACGCCAGTTCCATGCTTGTTACTGGCGTTCAACGCCAGCTTTCCTCAAGGCATATTCCTGGCGTTCAAACGGCAGGATGTTGCTTGTTTCTGGTGTTCATCGCCAGAAACATGCTCTGTTCTGGCGTTGAACGCCAGCCAGATGCACCTTACTGGCGTTTAAACGCCAGTAAGTCCTTCCTCCAGGGTATGATTTTTCTTCTGCTATTTTTGATTCTGTTTTTAATTTTAGTATTTTTTTTCGTGACTCCACATGATCATGAACCTAATAAAACACAAAATAACAATAAAATAAAATTAAAATTAGATATATAAAAATTGGGTTGCCTCCCAACAAGCGCTCCTTTAGTGTCATTAGCTTGATAGTGGGCTCTCATGGAGCCTCACAGATATTCAGAGCATGATGAGGGCCTCCCAACACCAAACTTAGAGTTTGAATGAGGGGGCTTCTCAGCACCAAACTTAGAGTTTGGTTGTGGCCTCCCAACACCAAACTTAAAGTTTGACTGTGGGGGCTCTTTTTGACTCTGTACTGAGAGAAGCTTTTCATGCTTCCTCTCCATGGTTGTAGAGGAAGTCTTTGAGCTTTAAACACAAGGTAGTCCCCATTCAATTGAAGAACTAATTCTCCTCTGCTAACATCAATCACAGCTTCTGCTGTGGCTAGGAAGGGTCTTCCAAGGATGATGCATTCATTTTCTTCCTTCCTAGTGTCTAAGATTATGAAATCAGCAGGGATGTAAAGGCCTTCAACCTTTACTAACACGTCCTCTACTAAACCATAAGCTTGTCTTACTGACTTGTCTGCCAATTGAAGTGAGAATAAGGCAGGTTGTACCTCAATGATCCTCAGTTTCTCCATTACAGATAGTGGCATAAGATTTATGCCTGACCCTAGGTCACACAGAGCCTTGTTAAAGGTCATGGTGCCTATGGTACAGGGTATTCAGAATTTACCAGGATCTTGTCTCTTTTGAGGTAGAGTTTTCTGAATCCATGTATCTAGTTCACTAATGAGCAAGGGGGATTCACCTTCCCAAGTCTCATTACCAAACAACTTGGCATTTAGCTTCATGATAGCTCCTAGATATTGAGCAATTTGCTCTCCAGTTACATCTTCATCCTCTTCTGAGGAGGAATAGTTTTCAGAGCTCATGAATGGCAGAAGGAGATTTAGTGGAATCTCTATGGTCTCTATATGAGCCTCAGATTCCTTTAGGTTCTCAATGGGGAACTCCTTCTTGTTTGAGAGACGTCCCAGGAGGTCTTTCTCACTAGGATTTTCGTCCTTCTCCTCCCTTGTGCATTCGGCCATATTGATTACTTCAATGGCCTTGCAATCTCCTTTTGGATTCTCTTCTGTATTACTTGGGAGAATACTGGGAGGAGTTTCAAGGACTTTCTTACTCAGCTGGCCCACTTGTGCCTCCAGATTTCTAATGGAGGACCTTGTTTCACTCATGAAACTTAAAGTGGCTTTTGACAGATCAGAGACTAAGTTTGCTAAATTAGAGGGGCTCTGTTCAAAATTTTCTGTCTGTTGCTGAGAAGATGATGGAAAAGGCTTGTTATTACTGAGCCTATTTCTTCCACCATTGTTAAAGCCTTGTTGAGACTTTTGTTGATCCTTCCATGAGAAATTTGGATGATTTCTCCATGATGAGTTATAAGTGTTTCCATAAGGTTCACCCATGTAATTAACCTTTGCCATTGCAGGGTTCTCATGATCATAAGCTTCTTCAAAAGCTGCCTCTTTAGTACTGTTGGATGCATTTTGCCATCCATTCAGACTTTGAGAGATCATGTTGACTTGCTGAGTCAACACTTTGTTCTGAGCCAATATGGCATCCAGAGCCAAGAACTCCCTTCCTCTGAGGCATCCCACTATTCACGGAATTCCTCTCAGAAGTGTACATGAATTGGTTATTTGCAACCATGTCAATAAGTTCTTGAGCCTCTTCAGGCGTTTTCTTTAGGTGAATCGATAATGGTCCAATGACATCTTGGAAAATTCAGATAGACCATAATATAATATATCTAATATGGTCGATTCTGAAAACATGTCAGAAGGACACTTTTTGGTCATCTGCTTGTATCTTTCCCAAGCTTCATAGAGGGATTCACCATCTTTTTGCTTGAAGGTCTGAACATCCACTCTAAGCCTACTCAGCTTTTGAGGAGGAAAGAATTTATCCAAGAAGGCCGTGACCAGCTTATCTCAGGAGTCCAGGCTATCTTTAGGTTGTGAGTCCAACCATGTTCTAGCTCTGTCTCTTACAGCAAAAGGGAAAAGCATGAGCCTGTAGACTTCAGAATCTACTCCATTTGTCTTAACAATCTCACAAATCTACAAGAACTCAGTTAAAAACTGGTAAGGATCTTCAGATGGAAGTCCATAAAACTTGCAGTTCTGTTGCATTAAAGCAACTAGTTGAGGCTTAAGCTCAAACTTGTTGGCTCCAATGGCAGGAATGGAGATGCTTCTTCCATCAAATTTGGACGTTGGTTTTGTGAAGTCACCAAGCATTCTCCTTGGATTATTGTTGTTGGGTTCGGCTGCCATCTCCTTCTCTTGTTCGAAAATTTCAGAAAGGTTGCCTCTGGATTGTTGTAGTTTAGCTTCTCTTAGTTTCCTCTTCAGAGTCCTTTCAGGTTCTGGATCAGCTTCAACAAGAGTGTCTTTTTCCTTGTTCCTTCTTATATAGGGAAGAAGAGAACAAGAAAAGAAAGAGGAATCCTCTATGTCAAAGTATAGAGATTCCTTTATGTTAGTAGAATAAAAAAAGGGCAGAGTAGTGAAGAAGAATGGTTAAGGATAGAGGTGGTGATCTGAGATGAAGAGAGATGAAGAGAAGTGTTAGTGAATAACTAAATAAATAGATAGAAGGAAAGATAGAGAATTTCGAAAATGATTTTGAAAAAGTGGTTAGTGATTTTCGAAAATTAAAGATAAGATATGATTAAAATTAAAATTTAAACAATTGAAAAGAATTTTTTTTTTTTGAAAAAGAGGGAGGTATTTTCGAAAATTGGAGGGGGAAAAGTAGTTAGGTGGTTTTGAAAAAGATAAGGAACAAATAAAAAGTCAAATAGTTAGTTGAAAAAGATATTAAAATCAAATTTGAAAAGATAAGAAGAAGTTAGATAAGATATTTTGAAATCAAATTTTTGAAAAAGATAAAATTTTGAAAAAGATATGATAAAAAAGATAAGATATAAAAGATATGATAAGATATGTTTGAAAAAGATTTAATTTTTAAAATTAAAATTAATTACTTTACTAACAAGAAACTACAAGATAAGATTCTAGAATTTAAAGATTAAACCTTTCTTAACAAGAAAGTAACAAACTTCAAATTTTTTAATCAATTACATTAATTGTTAGTGTAATTTCGAAATTTTTGAAATAAAGATAAGGAAGAGATTTTGAAAATATTTTGAAAAAGATTTTTAAAATTTTCGAAAAAAAGAAAAAAATGAAAAAGATATGATTTTTGAAAAAAAAAAGATTTTTGAAAAGATAAGATTTTTAAAATTTGAAAATTTGACTTGACTTGTAAGAAACAACTAATTTTGAAAATTTTTTATTAAGTCAACTTCAAATTTTTTAAATTTTGAGAGAAAAAAGAAAAAGATATTTTTTTTGAATTTTTAATGATGAGAGAGAAAAATTAAAAACGTCATTTTTGTTGTTTTTCTCTTTTCTTTATGGATCAAAACAAAGAATGCATGCAAGAACACTATGAATGTCAAGATGAACACCATGAACACTATGAACATCAAGAACATAATTTTGAAAGATTTTTGATGCAAAGAAAACATGCAATACACCAAACTTAGAAATCTTTAATGCATGGACTCTAACAAACAAAAAATGCATATGAAAAAACAACAAACAACACAAAATAAGAAAACATCAAGATCAAACAAGAAGACTTGTCAAGAACAACTTGAAGATCATGAAGAACACCATGAATGAATGAATTTTCGAAAAAGGTAAGAAAAAAATTTTTTTAGCATGTAATTGACACCAAACTTAAAAGTTGACTCAAAACTTGACCAAGAAACACAAAATATTTTTTATTTTTTTGATTTTATGATTTTTTTTGAAAATTATATTTTAAGAAAACGACAATAAAGAAAAATTTTTGAAAGATTTTTGAAAACTTTTTTGAAAAGAAAATAAAAAGAAAATTACCTAATCTGAGCAACGAGATGAACCGTCAGTTGTCCATACTCGAACAATCCCCGGCAACGGCGCCAAAAACTTGGTGGACGAAATTGTGATCATCAATGTTGTACTCTTTATTGTTGTATGGAATAATTATAATGGCTCTTTGCTATGTGTGGACACAACTCCGTTCAACTAACCAGCAAGTGTATTGGGTCGTCCAAGTAATAAACCTTACGTGAGTAAGGGTCGATTCCACAGAGATTGTTTGTATGAACCAAGCTATGGTCATCTTGTAAATCTCAGTCAGGCGGATAGTAATTGATTATGGATTTTCGAAAATTAATAAATAATAAACATAAAATAAAGATAAAGTTACTCATGTAATCCAATGATGGGGATTTCAGATAGGCGTATGGAGATGTTGTGCTCCTCCTGAATCTCTGCTTTCCTACTGCTTTTATCCAATTTTATCACTCCCTTCTATGGCAAGCTGTATGTAGGGCATCACCGTTGTCAATGGCTACATCCCATCCTCTCAGTGAAAAAGGTCCAAATGCTCTGTCACAGCACGGCTAATCATATGTCGGTTCTCAATCAGGTTGGAGTAGAATCCCTTGATTCTTTTGCGTCTGTCACTAACGCCCAGCTTTCATGAGTTTGAAGCTCGTCACAGTCATTCAATTCCGAAATCCTACTCGGAATACCACAGACAAGGTTAGACCTTTCGGATTCCTATGAATGCCGCCATCAATTCTAGCTTATACCACGAAGATTCTGTTTAAGGAATCCAAGAGATATGCGCCCGGTCTAGGGTAGAACGGAAGTGGTTGTCAATCACGCGTGTTCATAGATGAGAATGATGATGAGTGTCACGGATCATCACATTCATCAAGTTGAAGTGCAACGAATATCCTAGAATAGGAATAATTCGAATTGGATAGAAAATAATAGTAATTGCATTGAAACTTGAGGTACAGCAGAGCTCCACACCCTTAATCTATGGTGTGTAGAAACTCCACCGTTGAAAATACATAAGTGAAAGGTTCAAGCATGGCCGAATGGCCAGCCCCCCCAAAATGTGATCAATAGTCTCCTCAGATGAAGAATAAAATAAAACTGAGACCAAAGATGTCTAATACAATAGTAAATTATCCTATTTATACTAGACTAGCTACTAGGGTTTACATGAGTAAGTAATTGATGCATAAATCCACTTCCGGAGCCCACTTGGTGTGTGTTTGGGCTGAGCTTGATCTATCCACGAGCTGAGGCTTCTTTTGGAGTTGAACGCCAAGTTGTAACGTGTTTTGGGCGTTCAACTCCGGGTCGTGACGTGTTTCTGGCGTTTTACTCCAGACAACAACATGAAACTGGCATTGAGCGTCAGTTTACTTCGTCAATTCCCGAATAAAGTATGAACTATTATATGTTGCTGGAAAGCTCTAGATGTCTACTTTCCAACGCCATTGAGAGCGCGCCATTTGGAGTTCTGTAGCTCCAGAAAATCAATTTCGAGTGCAGGGAGGTCAGATTCCAACAGCATCAGCAGTCCTTTGTCAGCCTTCTATCAGAGTTTTGCTCAAATCCCTTAATTTCAGCCAGAAATTACCTGAAATCGCAGAAAAACACACAAAATCATAGTAAAGTCCAGAAATGTGAATTTAACATAAAAACTATTGAAAACATCCCTAAAAGTAGCTTGAACTTACTAAAAACTACCTAAAAATAATGCCAAAAAGCGTATAAATTATCCGCTCATCAGCCTTGTCTATGGTATTCTGAGTAGGATTCAGGGATTGAATGACTTTGACGAGCTTCAAACTCACGATTGTTGGGCGTGATGACAAACGCAAAAGAATCAATGGATTCTATTCTGACATGATCGAGAACCGACAGATGATTAGCCGTGCTGTGACAGAGCATTTGGACCTTTTTCACTGAGAGGATGGGATGTAGCCATTGA
This sequence comes from Arachis hypogaea, assembly GCF_003086295.3. Classification (NCBI taxonomy): domain Eukaryota; kingdom Viridiplantae; phylum Streptophyta; class Magnoliopsida; order Fabales; family Fabaceae; genus Arachis; species Arachis hypogaea. The sequence goes on from NC_092044.1 coordinate 74,982,347, forward strand.
CAACGATGATGCCCTACATACAGCTTGCCATGGAAAGGAGTAAGAAGGATTGGATGAAGGTAGTAGGAAAGCAGAGATTCAGAAGGAACACAGCATCTTCATACGCCTATCTGAAATTCCCATCAATGATCAATAACTAGAATTCCTAAGCAATCAACAACATCAAGAAATCACAAAATTCATAAGAATCTAAAGTAAACGCAAGATGATATACACAAGGAAGATCTTACCACGGTGGGGTGCCTCCCACCAAGCACTTTTCTTTAACGTCCTTAAGTTGGAAGGTCAGTCGCTCAAGTTTCTCCTTCTCTAGGTGCATCCTCCAATAGGAACACCTCTTAGCTCTTTTGGGAACTTGTAGCCATGGTACTTCTTCACTCTATGTCCATTCACCTTGAAATTTGCTTCACTTTTAGGATCAAACAATTCCACCACTCCATAATGCTTTATCTCCTTCACCTTGAAAGGTCCTTCCCATCTAGAGCAGAGCTTGCCAGGCATGAAATGAAGCCTCGAATTATAGAGGAGAACCTCATCACCTTCTTGGAAGTCCTTCTTCTGGATGTGATGGTCATGGAATGCCTTTTGTCTTTTCCTTGTAGATCCGGGCATTCTCAAACGCTTTGTTCTTCAAACACTCGAGCTCCTCTAGCTGTAATTTTCTGGCTACTCCGGCTTGGGTCAAATCCATGTTGCACCGCTTTATTGCCCAATAGGCTCTGTGCTCAATTTCCACCGGAAGGTGGCATGCCTTACCATAGACGATCCGAAAGGGACTCATCCCTAACGGAGTCTTGTAGGCCGTTCTATATGGCCGTAGTGCATCTCCTAACCGGATGCTCCGATCCTTCCTTTGCGGATTGACTACTTTCTCAAAGATTCTCTTAATCTCTCGGTTGGACACTTCTGCTTGTCTGTTGGTTTGCGGATGATAAGCAGTGGTAACCTTATGCAGTACCCCATAGCACTTGAGCAGTGCCTCTACTTTTCTGTTACAAAAGTGGGATCCTTGGTCGCTCACGATTGCTTGTGGCGACCCATAACGGCATACAATGTTATTCCTAATAAAAGAAATGATGGTATTGGCGACGTCAAGGCAGGTAGGTATTGCTTCTACCTACTTTGACACGTAGTCCACCGCTAACAAAATATATAGATACCCACTTGAGTTGGGAAATGGTCCCATAAAGTCGATGCCCCATACATCAAATATCTCACAGAACAACATAGGTTGTTGAGACATTTCATCCCTTTGGGATGTGTTTCCCGACTTCTAACACTGATGACAAGACACACATAACCAGTTAGCATCCTTGAATAATGTTGGCCACCAGAATCCACAATCCAACACTTTTTTGCAGTCCTTTGTAGGACAAAGTGGCCACCACATTCAGACGAATGGCAAGCTTCAAGAATGGGTTGGATTTCGGACTCTGGGACACATCTTCAAATTACTTAGTCTACTCCCCTCTTCCACAAGTGAGGGTCATCCCAAATGTAATATTTGGAATCACTCCTCAACTTATCCCTTTGGTGTTTAGAAAAGTTGGGAGGGAAGAGTTTCGCAACCAAGTAGTTCGCTATTGGGGAAAACCAAGGAAAGCTATCCGATACAACATGCAAGCTATCCAATGGGAATGAGTCATTGATCGGAAATAGATCAGATTTTAAATTCTAAAGGCGGCTTAAATGATCCACAACCAAGTTTTGAGATCCACTCTGGTCCTTAATCTCAATGTCGAATTCTTGCAAAAGCAAGATCCAGCGTATAAGTCTAGGTTTTGACTCATTCTTTGACAATAAGTATTTCAAAGCCACATGATCCGTGTATACCACTATCTTTGATCCTAGCAAATAAGATCTGAATTTATCTAAAGCATGAACAATAGCTAGGAGTTCCTTTTCAGTAGTGGTATAGTTGGATTGTACCGCATCAAGTGTTTTAGAAGAGTATGCAATGACATAAGGGAGTTTACCATCGCGCTGTGCAAGTGCGGCACCTATAGCTTGGTTTGCCGCATCGCATATTATCTCAAATGGCAACGTCTAGTTGGGGCCTCGCACAATCGGTGCCGTGGTAAGAGCTCTCCTTAGCTCTTCAAAAGCTTTCACACATTCACTGTCAAACTCAAAGTCCACATCCTTTTGGAGTAGGCGCGACAATGGTAAAGCAATCTTGCTGAAATCTTTGATAAAGCGCCTATAGAATCCTGCATGTCCTAAAAATGAGCGGACCTCCCTCATAGTTGAGGGGTGAGATAAAGTGGTGATAACATCGACTTTGGCTGGGTCTACAAAAATTCCTTCATGAGATACTACATGTCCTAACACTATACCTTGTCTTACCATAAAATGACATTTTTCAAAATTTAAGACAAGGTTGGTGTCAACACATCTAGCCAAGACCTTGGCCAAGTTCTCAAAGCAAGAATCAAAAGAAGTTCCATAAACACTGAAGTCATCCATAAAGACTTCCAGACAATTCTCTATTAGATCAGAAAAGACACTGGTCATGCACTGCTGAAAAGTAGCGGGTGCATTACATAGTCCAAATGGCATCCTTTTATAGGAAAAGGTGACAAAAGGGCAAGTGAATGTGGTCTTTTCCTGATCTTCGGGAGCAATGTGAATCTAGAAGTAATCAGTGAATCCATCATGAAAACAGAAATGGGATTTACCCGCTAAACGGTCTAACATCTGGTCGATAAAGGGAAAAGGCTAGTGGTCCTTCCTTGTAGTAGCATTCTACCTTCTATAGTCGATGCACACTCGCCATGCATTTTGTACTCTCTTGGTGACCACTTCACCATCATCCCTTGTAACCACAGTGATGCCTGATTTCTTGGGAGCAACCTGGACCAGGCTCACCCATTCACTATCAGAAATTGGGTATATGATACCCGCATCAAGTAGCCTAGTGACCTCCTTCTTTACCACATCGAGGATAGTTAGATTGAGCCTCCTTTGTGGTTGCCTAACCGGCCTAGCTCCATCTTGGAGAAATATCCGATGCATGCACTTGCAAGGGTCAATCCCCACAATATCGGCTTGGCTCCAACCAATTGCCTTCTTGTACTTTCTGAGAACGTCTAGGAGCTTTTCTTCTTCACTAGAAAGCTTACTAACAGTAATGACTGGAAATTTTTTGTTGTCCTCTAAGAAACCATACTTCAAATGAGATGGAAGAGGATTCAATTCACTTTTTGCCTCAAGCTGAGGTTCCTTTTCGTCAAGCTCACAGAGTTCATTCTCAACAAATTTCTCATGTTCACCCTCTTGGTCATCTGTCTCTTCAACAATGTGGTAGCATAACTTGTTATGGTCTTCTTCTTGCACTTCCGCTACCACTTCATCAATTACATCACATCGGAGAACGGAATGCTTTTCAGGAGGATGCTTTATGGCTTCTTCCAAATTGAACTTGATAGTCTTGTCTCCAACCTCAAAGGAATATATACCGGTGAAGGCATCTAACTTGAATTTAGAGGACTTAAGAAAGGGTCTACCATGTAGAACGGAGGATGAGATTCTATTTTCTGTTGGAGGCATTTCAAAGATGTAAAAGTCAACCGGAAAGATCAAATCCTTGATCGCCACAAGTACATCTTCGGCTATTCCTGTTACTGTGATCACACTTTTATCGGCCAAGGCAAATCTCACCGCCGACTTCTTTAATGGAGCTAAATTCAACCGCACAAAGGTAGAAAGCGGCATGATGCTTACATAAGCTCCAAGATCACACATACAATCATGAAAAGTGTGTCCACCAATACAACAAGACACCAAACAAGGCCCAGGGTCACCACATTTTTTTGGAATAGGTTCCATCAAGGAAGAAATTGAACTACCCAAGGAGAATGTCTCCAATTCTCCTATCCTATATTTGTGTGTGCATAAGTCTTTCAAGAATTTTGCATACTTTGGAATTCCGGTGTCTTCTTGAATACTTGAAGCATGTTCAAATTAAATTCCGGTGTCTTCTTTGCTTTCTTCACCATGGAAGGGAATGGAATAGGGATGGACTCATCCACTAGAGCTTTCCTCTTGGGTTCCTTGAGGTTTACTCCTTCTTCCTCATGCCTTTTGTCTACCTCCCCCTTTTCAGGTGGAGCTTCAACAATCACTTCTTCCTCATAAATATCCTCTAAAACCCTTGGAGGTATCTTGACGTTAGGATTTTTGCCAGTAAAGAATTTCATAAAAATAGTCGTGTTGTAGATATAGTCTCTAAACCGACAGAAATCCCTTCGTACAAACGTTTTGTTTGTCACAAGTAACAAACCCCTTTTAAAATTGATAACCGAGTATTAAACCTCGGGTCGTCTTCTCAAGGAACTGCGAGGAAGGTATGTTCTTATTATTGGTTATGAGTTTGTAAATTGGGGTTTTGGAAGTAAGATGGGAATATGTTATATGACAAATAATTTAAATGGCAATTAAAAATGACTAAATATTGTAAAGCAAACTTTTGGGCAAGGTATGAGAAATTGGAGGTCCAACGTAGTTATCTCTCTCTCAACTATAAGGAAAGTTGAATCTAAACTCCACTTGGTCGACCTTTACTAAAGCAAAGGAAAGTCAAGGGACTAATTGAATTGAACATTGAATCCTATTTATTTTCTAAGAAAAGGTTGGGATTACTTAAGTTCAGCTCAATTAGCAAGATAACGATTATCAAATATGTTGAGTTTAATAACTGTTGAGTTACTGATTTCTTAACCAAAACCAAAAGGGAAAAAGTAAAATTGCTAGAATAATAGAGGTGACCTTAGATGGAAGGCAATTGTAACTTAAATCAAAGAGAACAATCTTAACTGAAAATACTTCAAATATCATTAATTCAAAATAGAGATTCAAATATTAAAAGCAAATAAATAAACAAAAGTAAACTGAAAATAAAAGAACATTAAACCTGGATCCAGAGTTACTCTCAAAACAAGAAGAAATCCTAAATCCTAAAGAGAGAGAGAGAATCTCTCTCTAAACTAAATCTAAATCATGAAAACTAGAAATTGGCGAGCTCTCTCTGAATGGATGCATTCCTCCACTTTATAACCTCTAATCTATGATGTCTGTGCTTGTATCTGGGCCAAAAAAGGGCTTTAGAAATCGCTGGGGGCATATTCTGTGAATTCTGATACGTGGCCTCTGTCACGCGTCCGCATGGGTCACGCGGCCGCGTCGTCTGGAGCTTTTCCTTACCATGCGGTCGCGTCGGTCACGCGTCCGCGTCGTGGGTGTTCTACTTGAGGTGCGCGGTCGCGTCAGTCATGCGGCCGCGTCGCTGCTTCTTCGCTTCTGGCATGCGATCGCGTCGTCCATGCGATCGCGTGGATACCAGTTTCCTTAAAGCTCCATTTTGCCTTCTCCTTCCATTTTTGTATGTTTCCTTTTTCATCCTTTAAGTCATTCAGCCTTAGAAACCTGAGACTACTCAACACACTAATCATGGCATCGAATGGAAATAAAGGTAATTAAAACAATTAATTTTAAAGCTTAGGAAACATGTTTTTCACAATATGACATAATAAGGAAGGGAAAGTAAAATCATGCAATTAATGTGAATAAGTAGGTAAAGGATTGAATAAATCACTCAAATTAAGCACAAAAAAACTCATGAAATATAGGTTTATCAACCTCCCCACACTTAAACACTAGCATGTCCTCATGCTAAATCCAAGGTAAATAATTAAGGTTAAAGTGATGGAATGTTATGAAATGCAACCTATTCTAAATGCATCTACCTAATGAGTCATGCAATTCTAATTTATCCACTCATATATAAAGCCTACATGTAGTTAAATTATTTCGCATTCTCAAGGAGTTATATATACATATATAGCTAACCCTCAAATAATAACGCAAGTGAGATGAGAAAGAAAACATTAAAACTTGCAAGACAGTTATTAATTTGAATAGAGATAAATGTTAATGAGCTATTGAACCCTTACTGGATTTTGTGTTTACTCTCTAATCACTCAGTGTTTATTGGGTTAATCACTCTATTCTTCTTTTTATTCTTCCCTTCTATAACTTGGTTTTTCGTCTAACCAATCAACAATTATAGAACATAGTCATACCAAAACTCATGAGGTCTTTAATCAAGGTTGTAATGGGGTCAAGGTAAAGGTAAGGATATATGTATAAGGCTAAGTGAGCTAATAAGTGAATCCTTAATTAGACTAAGATCTCACCTAACATACATATTTAGTAAAATAATGCTTCTTTACCTATTCTCCCTATTTTCTCACTTTTGATGTGACATGCTCATGTTTCAGTTCTTGTTTTTATCCCATGTGCATTTATTTTTATTTTGCATTGGGGAGTTCTTTTTGTATCCCCTTATTTACATGCTTGAAAAATAACCCTTTTTTTTTTTAATACACATGGTAATTTTAATTAATTTGAATTTTCATGAGCCTGCTTCCCAAAATTTTTGAGTTGTTTTATTCTTTCTAATTTTTCTACCTTTTGTTTTTATCAACTATGTTCCCATAAGGTTTCCCACATTTTACTCTATTAATAATTTTCTATCTTAAGCTAACCAAGGATTCACTTGGGATTTTCTTTTGTTTTTCTGCTTAAGGCTAGTAATTTGGCTAAATAGAATAAAGAGGTTTTAAAAGGCTCAAGGGGGCTAACAAAGGTGATGTAAAAGGTAGCCTAATCTGGGGTAAGTGAGCTAAAATCAAATAATGGCCTCAATCATTATTTTGGGATGTACCTATATTCTACAATCGGACATATAGACTAAAACAAAGTAAAGAACACCAGAATAAGAAAGAAGGTTGGAACACATAGGAATAAAAATTATGGTTTGAATGTAACCATACAGTTAAGCTCAAAACTCACAGACTATGTGTTCTCTAGCTGAAAAATCATTTATCACTTATGTATGTCATGCAAGTTTAAAAATTCTCATTATTCTCTTAAAAAGTAATTTAGGGTAGCCTTTGAAATTTTAGTGTTTCTCCTTGATAAAATGTTGTCAGTTTAACTACATCAAGTAATGCTATATATACAAGGTTTTATAGATCTAAATTTATTATGTTCAAGTTCCTAGCTTACTCTTTATTATTTTTGTCAATTTAAACTAAGCTATAATTAAGCTATCTTATGTCAAAAGGGTAAACTATACTAATTGATCCACTAATAAGTTAGAATTGCAACTAAACTAATGAACTAAATAACTTAAAATATGAACTAAAAATGCAAAATACAGAAAATAGAGTAACAATACACAAGTAGCAATGTATAAGTACTCAGAAAATAACAAATAAAAGAAAAAAGAAAAAAATACAGAAAAGTATCCAAAATAAAAGAAAAGTATGTAGTGGTTCACCAAGATAAACGCCAGAGATGGCGACCTCCCCACACTTAAAATGAAGCATCGTCCCCGATGCTCAATCAAGCCGGGTGTGAAGGAGTGTCATCACTGGTAGGGATGGTAGCTGGGGTCTCTGTGGTGGTGGTGGGCTGAGAGTCTGGCTGCTGTAGAGGAGGGACGGACTGGATCGGGATCTCCGGGTCTACAGCCTTAAGCTGATGTGGGACCTCCTGGTGTGGTGCAGGCTGTTCTGCACCTGCCTACTGATGAGTCTCCGCCTGGGGGTGAGGCTCCTCCTCGTGCTCATCCTCCTCCTCCTCTGATGGCTCTAATGGTGTGTCGGGCTCGGAAGGGATGTCGGCGCCCTGTCTGATCATCAGCTTCAGATGCGAATAACGTCGCCTGCTGCGACGCTCCAGTCTCTCATACCGGCGCCTGTTACGGCACTCTATCTGATCGAGCTGGCGGAATAGGCGGTGCACGAGGTGGTATACTGGCTCAGAGGCGGGTGGAGGTACAGTGGTGGCAGCAGGTGCAGAAGTGGATGAAGAGGGTCCAGCAGATGGAGGGGCTGTCTCATCAGTAGCAGTGAAAGGTGGTGTCTGTAGCCCAAAGCGAGGAAGTTCCTGCTGTGAGGAATGATCTTCCTGCAGTCCGCCGCTGGTGGTCTCTCATCGGCATCCTCCCATGGCACGTCAGCTCGACGGCCTAGCTGTGTAACCAGGTAAGGAAAGGGGAGGGTGCCTCGGACGTGGACCCTGGCCATATAAAGCCGGATAAAACGTGGCAAGTACAGGTCCTTACCCTCCAGCACACACCATAGGAGGGTGATCATAGCAACCGGGATCTCTGTCTCATGAGTACTTGGCATCACAAAGTTGCTTAAGATCTGATGCCAAAGCCGTGCCTCATCATTTAAGTACACTCTCTTGATCCCGCCAGGCATAGTGGTGTCCTGACCCATCTCCCAAGGAACAGCAGGGTCGAGAGCTATCCGGGCCTTTACAGCATCCCAATCAAACCTCATCTGGCCCATGTCCTCCTCAGCCTTTGCATAACCATCAGGCTGGTCGGATTTGGCTGGGAGCCGGAGAATGTCCTCTATGGCATCCTCAGTGACCAGAATTTGCTTTCCTCTCAGGTTTACTGCATCTAGGGTAGTAAGGTAGTAGTTGCAATAGAATTCTCGTACCTAAGATGCATTGACCTCTGTCAGTGCTCTTTCCAAAAAGAACCAGCCTCTCTGCTTTATTTGCTCAGTGGTGTACTACTAGAGGGCTTTTGGAATCCTCAGAGTTCTCTCCAGGTAAAGATTCTTGGAGTTTGCAAATACCGGGTACTTCAGCTCACAGTACCGGTTTGCAAATTTTATAGGATCAGTCGAAGGGAGCAGCTGGTCAGCTTTTTCCTGCGGTGTGAAGTTCTTCTCCCGCCAAGAGGAATCGTGCATGAGGTCAATAATGGACTGGGAGAAATCTCCTCGCTTGCACTTTCCAGTAGCCTTGCCTTTCCCTTTTCTCTGTGAGACAGACATCCTGAACAACAGAAAACCAGGGAATGGATAAAATAGGGAAGCAAACGACAATATAAACAAAGGAAACTCAAAGCGGCAAGGGAGAATAAGGAAAATTAGTAAATGAAATGTGATGGAATATATGTTAAATGGAAGAAATAGTCAATATGCCAAGGTGAGAAAGTTAGAGAAAGGGAAAATAATCAGACAAGAGAACAAAAGGGTTAGTATGGTAAAAAAGGAGTTAGTAAATTAAAATAAGGAGTTAGTAAAGTAAGTGGCATAGAAAAATTCCATATAACAAGGATTCACAGGTAAGAACAGAAGTACTCATAATCGAATAAAGAAAACAGGGTGATGCTGATGCGAACAAAAAAAAGAAGGCAAAAATTGGAATCAGTGAATTACAAATGCAGTTTATGAACCAGGAAACAAAAAGGATAAGAAAGCTAGCCATAGCATTCATGAATTGGTTTGGGTAAAGTAGAGTAAATCAGAGTTTAGAAATGCCAAACCAAAACAAGAATGAAAACAATTTTAAAAAATTTGGGAAGCATTCCAGCTAAAATTGGATTGTCCCGGAAAACAAACAGCAATCACAGCAGTTTAAAAATAAAGCTGCATGTACATAGATGTAAAATAAATATAAAAACTCAATGTAACAGCAGCAACATACAAGAAATGTAGCATATGAATTAGGATTATAGCAGCACAGAGATGCACATAGGATAAAACAGAAGTAAGAACAATGCAAGTAAACAGACCTAGATCCACTAACCACAGCCTAAGCTACCTAACAACCTAAAAATCCACTAAGACTATCTATCCTAATCATGAACATAAACGGGAAAAAGAATACCGAAAAATGACGAACGGATAAAAAGGGCTGCATATTGCGGAACCTGGTAAGCGGAAGGGGTGGAACAGGGAAGAAGGTGGCCGCGGTGGCGTCCGGCGCGGTGGTGGGGCACGACGTTACGGTGGCGGTGGAGCGGGGTGGTGGGAAGAAGAAGGAAGGAGAGAGAAGGGGAGGGGGTGGTACGGCGGTGGTGGCGGGTCGGCGGCGGCGTCTGGGTGATGGGGCGGTGGCGGCTGGGAGGTGGTGGGTGGTGGCTGGAGGGAGAGGAGGCAGAGAAGGGGAGGAGGGTTGGGGGTTGGGGGCTGCGCGAATGATAGGGTTCGCATGGCTGGGGGTTATATTTTCGGATCCACGCAGCCGCGTGGGGCACGCGGTCGCGTGGTTAGGTTGAAAAATGAGAGGGACGCAATCACGTGGGGAGCGCGATCGCATGAGAGGGGGAAAAGAGGGGTGACGCGATTGCGTGGGTCGCGCGATCGCGTCGCTGGAATTCGTGCTAAACGCACGACTCCAGCACCGTTTCAGCGCAACTCTCTGTCTCCTTTTGGGGTGATGGGCAATCCATGCGACGCGATCGCGTCGCTCACGCGGTCGCGTGGGATTCAGTTTGGGTAGGTGACGCGATCGCATGGTGCATGCGATCGCATGGGCCAATTTGTTCGAATCGCACAAGGGCCGCACGATTCCAGCCTAACTTTTTGTTCGTTGGATCCTTACGCCGATATGTATATCACGCGGCCGCGTGCATCACGCGGTCGCATGGGTGGTATTTTTCGCGATTCGACGCGATCGCATGGGGCATGCGGTCGCGTCGTGCACCCTTTTTTTTAACTGAAAAATGTAGGATGCAGTGATTAACATGAATGCTATGCATGATTCCAGGTTAATGTTAAGATGAAAAAGGAAGAATGAAAAAAATAAATAAGAAATAAATTGAAAAAGAAGCGACCATACCATGGTGGGTTATCCCCACCTAGCACTTTTAGTTAAAGTCCTTAAGTTGGACATTGGAAGAGCTTCCTGCTATGGCTGCTTATGTTTAAATTCGTCCAAAAATCTCCACCAATGCTTGGAATGCCAATAGCCTCCGGGGTCCCAAACTAGGCATGTGAAGCTTCTGAGCAGCTTCAAGCAGATTTTCAGGCTCCCGGGATGACAAATGTCAGGATAGAGTCCATGATTCCGAGCCTTGCTTTTAAATCCGCCTCCGTTTTGATCTACACATTTCCATTCGGGCGGGTTAAGAGGTAGAATCTCACCGTGGTGACCAAACGTCCTCCGTGATCCATGCAATTGAGCATGATACCAATCCATGTACTTCGAGGTGAAGCGTGGAACCTTATTAAACCTTTTGCACCAGCTCTGAGTACGAGCCATTTCCCTCTTACTCTTAAAGCCGCAGAGAGCTCTAAGCTGGCCATCTGTTTCAAGTAAACCATATTCAAGTGAAAAAATGCAGTTAAAAGTTAAGGATTGTACCCACTTGAAGCTTGTATTAGGTGGTAATGGCCTTGGGATAGGTGTTTTTGGTGGTTCTGTAAGTTTCGTTTCCTTGTGCTGTTTTGTGAATTCCTCCACTTCCTTGCAAGGATCTTCAATTGTATCTGTATCCTGGTCAAAGTCTTCTGTGTCTTCCTCATCACTTGAGTCATAGATTGGAGGTTGAGAGAAATCTACCTCCGCATCATCTACATATTCACTTGGGGAAGATTCTTCGATCTCAGAGAATTCGCTTGCGGATGCAAGTTCATCACTAAGAGAACTAGACTTGTGACTATCATCATCAAGGGAAATTGCTTCCTGGATTATTCCGTCTGATTCCTCATAAACGACTTGCTTTGGAGATTGTACTTTATCCTCCTTAGCATCAACTATGATGTCCCTGACGTGGTTCTCCTCAACTCTTGATTCCCATAGAAGTTCAGCATCTCCTAGATCTTCAACCAACTCTTCTTTTTGAACAATGACAACTTCTTCTAATTGTCTAGTACAAATTCATTCTTTGTCTTGTCCACTGGAGTCTCTAGTATTTCTTTCATGCTACGCTCTTCGTTAGACTGTCCACATGGAGCTGTGGTTGATCCTTGTATATTTAAGTTCCCCGGCAACGGCGCCATTTTGATGTTAGGATTTTTGCCAGTAAAGAATTTCATAAAAACAGTCGTGTTGTAGATATAGTCTCTAAACCGACAGAAATCCCTTCGTACAAACGTTTTGGTTGTCACAAGTAACAAAACCCTTTTAAAATTGATAACTGAGTATTAAACCTCGGGTCGTCTTCTCAAGGAACTGCGAGGATGGTATGTTCTTATTATTGGTTATGAGTTTGTAAATTGGGGTTTTGGAAGTAAGGTGGGAATATGTTATATGACAAATAATTTAAATGGCAATTAAAAATGAATAAATACTCTAAAGCAAACTTTTGGGCAAGGTATGAGAAATTGGAGGTCCAACGTAGTTATCTCTCTCTCAACTATAAGGAAAGTTGAATCTAAACTCCACTTGGTCGACCTTTACTAAAGCAAAGGAAAGTCAAGGGACTAATTAAATTGAACGTTGAATCCTATTTATTTTCTAAGAAAAGGTTGGGATTACTTAAGTTCAGCTCAATTAGCAACATAACGATTATCAAATATGTTGAGTTTAATAAATGTTGAGTTACTGATTTCTTAACCAAAACCAAAAGGGGAAAAAGTAAAATTGCTAGAATAATAGAGGTGACCTTAGATGAAAGGCAATTGTAACTTAAATGAAAGAGAACAATCTTAACTAAAAATACTTCAAATATCATTAATTCAAAATAGAGATCTGGAACATGGAATAATTCATAAATCAATTCAAATATTAAAAGCAAATAAATAAATAAAAGTAAACTGAAAATAAAAGAACATTAAACCTGGATCCAGAGTTACTCTCAAAACAAGAAGAAATCCTAAATCCTAAAGAGAGAGAGAGAATCTCTCTCTAAACTAAATCTAAATCATGAAAACTTGAAATTGGGGAGCTCTCTCTGAATGGATGCATTCCTCCACTTTATAACCTCTAATCTATGCTGTCTGTGCTTGGATCTGGGCCAAAAAAGGGCTTCAGAAATCGCTGGGGGCATATTCTGTGAATTCTGATACGTGGCCTCTGTCACGCGTCCGCGTGGGTCACGCGGCCGCGTCGTCTGGAGCTTTTCCTTGCCATGCGGTCGCCTCAGTCACGCGTCTGCGTCGTGGGTGTTCTACTTGAGGCGCGCGGTCGCGTCAGTCATGCGGTCGCGTCGCTGCTTCTTCGCTTCTGGCACGCGATCGCGTTGTCCATGCGATCGCGTGGATACCATTTTCCTTAAAGCTCCATTTTGCCTTTTCCTTCCATTTTTGTATGTTTCCTTTTTCATCCTTTAAGTTATTCAGCCTTAGAAAACCTGAGACTACTCAACACACTAATCATGGCATTGAATGGAAATAAAGGTAATTAAAACAATTAATTTTAAAGCTTAGGAAACATGTTTTTCACAATATGACATAATATGGAAGGGAAAGTAAAATCATGCAATTAATGTGAATAAGTAGGTGGAGGATTGAATAAATCACTCAAATTAAGCACAAAAGAACTCATGAAATATGGGTTTATCATATCTCTTCTAATGTAGTTTCCGACCGTAGAGTGATGGCGTTGAGACCGCCCTTTGGGTTTGGTTGGTGTTGGGATGGAAGGTTGGAAGAACTTGAGGGTTGGTTGGTGTAGTTGGAGGAGGACATGGACATCTTCGAAATCATGTCGGCAAGATTGGCCAATTGAGCACTCATGGCCTCGAATTGAGCCTTATAGCCCACATCCCGTTTATCCACAGTGGCTCTAAGCTCGTTAACTTGATTGGAGGAAGGTGGAAGGGCTTGGTTAATTTGTTGTCTATGGTGTGGTGCTTGGTACTTGGTGTAGTTGTTTTGGTTTTGGTTGTGGTGATTTTGGTTGGTTTGGTAGTGATGAGATATTTTGGTGGAAAAATGAATTTCTCCCAAAACACACAAATCTAACCGGCAAGTGCACCGGGTCGCATCAAGTAATAAAAACTCACGGGAGTGAGGTCGATCCCACAGGGATTGAAGGATTGAGCAATTTTAGTTTAGTGGTTGATTTAGTCAAGCGAATCAAGATTTGGTTGAATGATTGGTGATTTGCAGAATTTAAATTGCATTGAAAGTAAAGGGAATGGGAAATTGGCATGAATTTAAAGAGAACAGAAGTTAAAATGCTGAATCTTAAGAAACAAGAAATTAAATGGCAGAAACTTATAACGCAAGAAATGTAAATGGCAAAATCTTAAAGTGCTGGAAATGTAAATGGCTTGAATTGTAAAGGGGATTAGGGATTGGATTTGCAGAAATTAAACAAGGAAAGGTAAAATTGCAACAAGCAGAGAAGTAGAGAAGGATTTAGATCAAACCGGATCTTAAACATAAAAGTAAATGAGCATGGAAAGCATTAAACAGAATGTAAAGTTGGAATTTAGATCTCAGGACCCAGAGACTAGAAAACCAAGTCTAGATCTCAATGCCTTCCTAGATCCAACAAGAACAATTGCAAGGGAAATGTAAATTGCAAAGAAATTAGATGAGAGCAATTAACAGAAAGTTAAATTCAATTAAACAGTAAAGAAAGAGAGAGATCCAAGGATGAGATTGAAACAGAATTCCTTCAATTCTCCAACCCAAGATCCAAGACAGTTGTAATTGAAATTGAAAGCAATAAAACTAAGAGAAAGAGAATGGAATTCTCCTTCCCCAAACTAAGAAACTAAAGATCACTCAGTAACTAAAAACAAAAGGAAAGCTCTATGAAAAAATCAGAAAAGGAAGCTCCGAAAAGAAAGCTCCCCGAATAACTTGAATTTTATCCTATTTATACACTTTCTTCAAATGATCTTCAAGCCTTGAGTTGGGCCTTTGCTCTTGGTGGAATTGGGTTGAAAAAGGCCTTGGTTGATTGCTCTTGGAGTTTGGAGAGGAACCAAAGTGAACCAATTGAACCGGATTGGATTTTTATAGAAGTTGGAGTAAAAGTTTGAGCCAACGTTAGGGGTCTAACTTCTGCTCAAACTTTTCATATCAGATAGCCCAATTTACTGATGCCAACGTTGGTGCCAAAGTTAGGGGTCTAACTTGAGCTCCAACGTTGGCCCTTCCTCATGCACCAATGGCGCCAACGTTAGCCCAAAAGTTAGGGGGCTAACGTTGGCGCAAATGTTGAGTAGCCCATGAACCAAATTTTCATGCCAACGTTAGCCTCCAAGTTAGGGGGCTAACGTTGGCGCAAACGTTGGCTAACCCTGGAGCAATTTTTCATGCCAACGTTAGCCTCCAAGTTAGGGGGCTAACGTTGGCGCAAACGTTGGCTAGCTTGGGTGAATTTTTCATGCCAACGTTAGCCTCCAAGTTAGGGGGCTAACTTTGAGGCTAACTTTTCACCCAAAAGTTTGTGCTAAAGTTTGAGGGCTAACTTCAAGTCCAACTTTATACTTCCTGGTTCAATTTCACTTGTTTCATTGTCCTCTCTTAGCTTCTAGTCATTCCTTCTTACTTCAAGCTTTCTCCAAGCTTTCTTCACCTATCATTAACCAACCAAACACATCAAAGCTATGCTCAAAATCATGAGATGTTCATTCTGTCCTAATATGCAACCATTATGGCATCAAATCTCATGAAAAAGCATGAATTTATCTATGGTTGATTCAATCAAAGGAAGCATGAAAATCTACCCAAATTAGGTTGCTTAGGCCTCAAGAAAGTGCATAATTCAATTAAAAACAAAAGAAAGAGACTAGTGAAACTAGGCTAAGATGACTTGTCATCAGGTAGTTGCTGTTATTGTGGTGGTATTGAGATGAAGATTGGTTGTTGTTGTGATGAGAAGAAGAGTTGTTCCATCTTTGGATTTGATTGCTCCCTTGTGCATTATCCCTCCACCCTTGATGTTGATTACTACCATGAAGGTAGTGGTTTTGGCCTTGAGAAAGATAGGGTGGACAGTTGTTGTAATTCACATTGGCCACTACAAGGGCATGTTCCTCTTGAATTTGATGGCATTGATCGGTGTAATGCGTAGTGCTAGAGCACAAACCACAAATCCTAGGAGGGCCTTCAAGTTAAGCAACTGGAGGTGGGGCTTGGACGGCTTGGATGGAGTAGAATTCCTTTTGATCCTTTTGCATTTGTGTGAGGATGGTAGTCATGTCCGCAAGTACTTTGGTTAGGCTTGATTTTGAAGGAGACGGTTCTACCACACCTTTGAGGGAATTACTTCTCACCTTTGTATGTTGTGTAGATTCGGCAACATCCTTTATCAAACACCAAGCTTCTCCCTCCATCTCGTTTTTCGAAAGGGAACCACTGCTAGAAGCGGTGAGCAATCTTCTATCTTCCACACAAAGACCTCCGGTGAAGTAGCTAATGAGCAAGTGAGTGTTCATTCCATGGTGTGGACAAGATTCCAATAGCCTCTTGAACCGAGACCAATACTCTACAAACTCCCTTGGTCTCTTTGCATTATACCCGAAATCTCCTTCCGGATGTTATCGGTATTCTCCGATGGGAAGAATTTATCTAGAAACTCTCTTCTCAAGAAATCCCAATTGGTACCAATCTCATCCGGTAGCGAATAAAACGATGTCTTTGCTTGCGCTTCAAGAGAGAAAGGGAAGGCAAAAACCATGATAACCCCCTCATCGGCTCCATGCCTTCGAGCCGTAGAACAAGCAACTTGAAAATCCTTTAGATGTTGGATGGGGTCTTGACCCGGCAACCCATGATACTTAGGCAGTAGATTTATCAAGCTACTCTTCAATTCATAGTTTGGATCAAGGTTAGGATACCTTGCTTGCAATGGTTGAAGTACAATATCCGGAGCTCCTTGCGCATGTAAAGTGATCCAGTGTGGCTCCGCCATGTATGGTTCACCTCTAGGATGCAAAGATGTATTAGTAGTGCCAACAGAAGAATAGGAAGTAGCGGACTCCAAGTCACGGACTCCAAGTCACTCTCGGTACCGTCTAGTGATTCGGTATGTTCCTCTAGAGAGGCCGATGTACTAGCCGTATAGTCCAACCACCGTCTAGCTTGCCGAGTGTGTAACAAAGTTCTTTCAATCTCGGGATCAAAATCGGCTAAGCTAGAATTCGGTTGAAACCGAGTTATCAAACTTGAGAGTCATAGCACAAAAATAAAAGAAGCTAAACTATAGCTAATTATTGAAAGATAACAAACTATCTACAATATTCACATATTCACATAACCAATATCAAGGCATAAGTTGCAACCATTCCCCAGCAACGGCGCCAAAAATTTGATACAAGGGGATTGTTGGAAGAGAATTTCTCAATGAAGTTGCGTTGCAAGTATAGCTCTACCAACAACAATCCTCGAGGATCAAATTTAGAAAGGAATTGGTTGTCACAACTTCAACCCCAATAAAATAACCGAAGTATTTAAACATCGGGTCGTCTCACAAGGAATGGGCAAACATGTGCTTCAACACTGGTTAGAAATCTGGGGTTGTGAGTCATGAGCAAGAAAGCAAACTAGGAATCTTCACAAACAAGTAATCTAAAGTGCAAGGGACTAATTCAAATAACTAAGCAAGATGTGAGCAATTTCAAACTAAGAAGACAACATTCAATTTAATTCTACTCTCAACTAGACAATAGCTACAACTAAAGCAAGACAATTGAGAATTTTGGTTTTCAAATATGAATAATAAAAGCAACTCTGTGCTAGGCATGGGAATTGGGGTCACTATCCTTGTCTAATAACCATATCTTGACAATTATGAGGAACCAAACTCATTAGATCTACTTCTATACTTGAAGTAAGTTAAATGGCTTGGTCAACATCTACCCATAAGGTCTAACCTCACTACTAATTAACCTAGTAGTAGGCTAGTGTCAATGGCTATCAAATTGACCACTAAGGGTTCCCAAATCATCAAATCCACTAGACCTAATAACTCAAGTTTATCCAATTCCCTTGGCCTAGGCCAAAAGTAAAAAGAACTACTCCATAATCAAGGCAAACAATTCATCAAACACTTGGTAAGCATTAACAAAAGACATGTTCAAATTGCAAATGGATTGAAATTAGCAAATACCCACTAACAAATATCAACTTACAATCACTCAAACAACACAATTAAGCATAGAAATCATCAATGTAACATCAACAAGTCAAGATTCATAACATTCATGCAATGGGTATAAAGTGATAATTGACAAGAATCCATAAACTAACACAATATCTAAGCAAAGGTATACTAAGGAATTCAAATTAAACAATCAAATTAGTAATTAACAAACTCCAATTCAGATTCAATAAGGGAAGATCAAATTAAATATAGATCTAGAGAAGAACAAGGGTTTCTCTCTTTAGAAGAACAAAGAACCCAAAAAACTAGAAAAATGTGTCTTAGTGTAAAATAATTGATCCCCCCTTTTCCCTAGCATCCTTGGGTCTTTTTCCATGCAGAAATAGCTTGAAATTGGGCATAATGAGCCTCAGAAATCGCCAGGCACGATTTTCTTTAATGAGGTAATGTGCAGCTTCCCGCGCGTGCGCACCATGCGTGCCCGTGCGCCGATTGCTTTTGTGATCGACGCGTGCGTGCCATGTGCGCGTGAGCATCGGTTGGAATTCTCTGGCTTGCACGGATGCATCCATCCTTGCGCGCTTCTTCCAGCTGTCTTCATCCACGCGTGCGCGTGATGTGCGCGTGCGCGTCGATGTTGCAGTTCCCAAAATCCAAATCTTCATGTTCCTTCCTCTTGTGCATGCTTTCCTTCTCTCTTCTAGGCCATTCTTAACCTATTAATTCTATAATCACTCAACAAATACGTCACGGCATCGAATGGCAATAAAGAGGATCAAAATATAGCGATTTTAAGGTAAAATAAGCATGTTTTCTATTATGGAGCAATATTAGAAAGTGAACACAAAACCATACATTTCTTGTGAATAAGTACGAGAAATATTGACAAAAACCCCCAAATTTAGCACAAGATAAACCACAAAATTGGGATTTATCAGTCTTTCCTTAGGAGTTGACTAGGACTTGTGGACTCAAGTTGGTTTATCCACTTGACTTTCCTTCATAGTTAGAGGTTGACTAAGTGGGAGCAATGGACAATTCTTGTCACAATTGAGGATGATAATGAGGATAAGACTTTTAGTTCTCATTCCTTTCCAAGAGCTTTCTTAGCTATTAGCTTTATTCTTGCAATTTGCTTTTCATGTCCTTTATCTAAAACCCTAAAATATACATCTCATAACCAATGACAAGAACACTTCCCTACAATTTCTTTGAGAGACGACAAGAGATTTGAATACTTCGGTTATTTTTATTGGGGTTTGTACTTGTGACAAACAATTTTTTGCATGAAAGGATTATTTGTTGGTTTAGAAACTATACTTGCAACGAGACTTCAATTGTGAAATACTATACCATCAAAAATTCGTTCATCAAAATGGCACCGTTGCCGGAGAATTGCAAACGTGTGCCTTGTTATTGGTTATTGTACATTTGTGAATATTGTGAATAGCTTGGTTTTTGGAGAGCTTGTTAGTATTTGCTAGTTTTTAAACTTTGTTTCATTGTTTCTTGTTAGCTTTTGTTTCTTATTTTATCTTTTCACCATGAATTCTCACTTTGGCTATGAGTTTGGTTCTCATTATGTTGTAGGAAATGGAAGCTTCAGTGAAGATATGCATCAAGGATGGAACAATCAAAGGTGGGAGGAGCTTTAAGCTTATGGACAACCCTCTTGGCAACAACCTCCTCCCGTTTCTTATAGGTATAATTCCACTCCTAATGCATATCAATCTAATAGCTATGATGGACCCTCTTGTAGTTACCAACAAGCCCCACCATATACCTATGAGCCATATCCTCAACATAGCCCTCAACCATACTCACAAGCCGCTTTTCACCAAACACCTCCATATGACCCTAATCCATATCCACCATACCAACCACCTTTTGAGCCATATGAGCCACACATAGAACCACCATCATTCCAACCTCAATACCTCTAAGAGCCACCTTCTCTGTACTATTACCAAGATGAACCAGCTGCAATGCAAGAAAATTTTCACCCACAAGATGAATTCTACTCTCCACCACAATCCTCAATAGGAGAATATCTATATCCATCAATCCAAGGGCAATATGATCCTATTTATCTTAGCAATTTGGAACAAGAATCAAGGGATCGCCTAGAGGAATCAATGGTTCGCCTTCAAGAAACCATCCGGCAAAAGTTAGACTCATGGGATCCATGACACATGTCCAAGGATGATTGTGGAAGAGTGACCGAAGAGGGGAGTATGAAGGGGATTGTAGAATCTCAACTTGAGAACAATAGATTGGAGTGTGTTGTGCAATAAGTAGAACAAATGGAGAACATAGAACCACAGTATCCTTACTATGATGAATCACCTTCCTATTACGAAACCTTTCTCTAAGATAATGAACACTTCCATCCACCCCAACCGCCAATAGATGAAACCCTCAGTCTTATTCTTCAAGGGAAAGAAGAGATGCAAAGGGATGTACAACAATTCATGGCCGCCTTGGACGAGGTGGTGAACCGACTAGCTTCCCAATGCTTGAACAACCAAAGTACTCCCATGGCTATATGTGGAGAATCAAATGAAAAGTATAGGATGAGGGAGAGATTGGAAATTTCGGCGGATGGTAAGAAATGTTGCTTTGTGTTGGAACAGTTGGAGGAAGCTATGATTGTTGAAGAAAGGGAAGAAGTGGTTGAAGACTTATGAGATGCGGAACCTCCATGGGAACATAGAGTTGAAGAAAATCCCTCTAAGAAGATTGAATTTGATGTTAAGGAGGAATGTGCACAACCTCCAAGGCATATCCCATATGAAGAATTGGATGGGATAGAGCAAGAATTGAGTTCCCTTGGTGACGAGCGGATAATTTATACGCTTTTTGGCATTGTTTTAAGGTAGCTTTTAGTATGTTTTAGTTACTTTTTATTATATTTTTGTTAGTTTTTATGCAAAAAATCACATTTCTGGACTTTACTATAAGTGTGTGTTTTTTTTTGTAATTTTAGGTATTTTCTAGCTGAAGTTGAGGGACCTAAGCAAAAATCTGATTCAGAGGCTGAGAAAGGACTACAGATGTTATTGGATTCTGAACTCCCTACACTCAAACACGTTTTTCTGGAGTTACAGAACTCCAGTTGGCACGTTCTCCATTGGGCTGAAAAGCTAACATCTTGAGCTTTCCAGCAATATATTATAGTTCATACTTTGCCCGAGATTTTATGGCCCAAACTGGCGTTCAACGCCAACCATAGACCATTTTATGGCGTAAAACGCTGGAACTGGCACTAGAACTGGAGTTAAACGCCAAAACTGGCATCCAAGCTAGCATTTAAATCTGGAAAAAACCTATGCACGTGTAAAGCTCAATGCTCAGCTCAAGCACTCACAAAGTGCTCCCCGGAAGTGGATTTATCCATTATCTGCACTTAGTTACTTATTTTCTGTAATCCTTAGTAACTAGTTTAGTATAAATAGAACTTTTTACTATTGTATTGAGGATCTTATGCCATTCTTTACATTTGGGAGGCTGGCGATTCGGCCATGCCTAGACCTTTTTCTCTTATGTATTTTCCAACGGTGGAGTTTCTACACCTCATAGATTAAGGTGCGGAGTTCTACTGTTCTTCATGAATTAATACAAGTACTATTGTTTCTCTTTCAATTCACGCTTACTTCTTCTCCAAGATATACTTTTATACTTAATTCAGTTAAGTCAGAATGAAGGGCTGACCCGTGACAATCACCCACTATCTTCGTTCCTCGCTTAGCCAAGATCCGCGTGCCTGACAACCACAAGCGGTCTACATGATGTTAAACGTAGTCATTAGATGACAATTGGAGTATAATCTCTTGGGTCTCTGATCCACGGATTTGACTTGCCACTCCGAACAACAGAGCATTCGAATCCGTGAGATTAGAACCTTCGTGGTAGAGGCTAGAACCAATTGGCAGCATTCCCGAGATCCGGAAAGTCTAAACCTTGTCTGTGGTATTCCGAGTAGGATCTGGGACGGGATGACTGTGACAAGCTTCAAACTCACGAATGTTGGGCGCAGTGACAGTGTGCAAAAGGACAGAGAGATCCTATTCCGACACAAGTGAGAACCGACAGA
Organism: Arachis hypogaea; assembly: GCF_003086295.3. NCBI lineage: Eukaryota > Viridiplantae > Streptophyta > Magnoliopsida > Fabales > Fabaceae > Arachis > Arachis hypogaea. The sequence continues at coordinate 75,004,260 of NC_092044.1, forward strand.
TGATTAGTTGTGCGGTAGCTGTGCCTAGTATTTTTTATCCGAGACGAAAAATCCGACAGTTGATTAGCCGTACAGAAACCGTACCTGGACCATTTTCGCTAAGAGAGGACACATGATTAGATGAAGACAATAGGAAAGCAGAGGTTCAGAAGCAACAAAGCATCTCCAAACACTTTTCTGAAATTGCCACCAATGAATTACATAAGTATCTTTCAATTATCAAAACTCATAACCAATTGAATCCGCCTGACTAAGATTTACAGGATGACCATATCTTGCTTCAAGCCGGCAATCTCCATGAGATCGACCCTTACTCGCGTAAGGTTTTATTACTTGGACGACCCAGTGCACTTGCTGGTTAGTTGTACCGGAGTTGTGAAAAGTGTGATCACAATTCTGTGCACCAAGTTTTTGGTGCCGTTTCCGGAGATTGTTCGAGTTTGGACAACTGACAGTTCATCTTGTTGCTTAGATTAGGTAACCTTTCTTGTTTTAACCTTTATTTTCTTTTCAAAAAGTTTTTCTAAAAGAAAAAAAATTTAATAAAATCATAAAAACAAAAAATTTTGTGTTTCTTGTTTGAGTCTTGTGTCAAATTTTAAGTTTGGTGTCAACTTAAAATTTTCAAAAATTCATGCATTATGTTCTTCATGATCTTCAAGTTGTTCTTGATGATTTTCCTTGTTTGATCTTTAATTTTTCTTGTTTTGTGTCTTTTCTTGTTTTTCTGGTGCATTTTCGAATTGTTAGTGTCCCTAGTACAAAAATTCTTAAGTTTGGTGTCTTGCATATCTTTCTTTTCTTAAAAATTTTCAAAAATACATTCTTGATGTTCATCATGATCTTCAAAGTGTTCTTGGTGTTCATCTTGATCTTTAAAGTGTTCTTGCATGCATTATTTGTTTTGATCTTAAATTTTTATGATTTGTTTCATTTTGTTGTTTTTCTCTCTCCTCATTAAAAATTCAAAAGTAAAAAAAAACATCTTTTCCTTATTCTTCTCATAATTTTTATAATTTTGAGTTGACTTGGTCAAAAATTTTTAAAATTTAGTTGTTTCTTGTTAGTCAAGTCAAAATTTTAATTTAAAAACTTTATCTTTTCAAATCTTTTTCAAAATCAATTCTTTTTCATTTTTTTATGATTTTCGAATTTCATTCTTAAAATTTTTCAGAATCTTTTTCATTTTTTCTTTTAATGTTTTCAAAAATTTTAAAACTAATTTTTCAAAAATATTATTCTTAATTTTATTTCATATTTTCGAAAGTCCTTGCTAACAATTAATGTTTTGATTAAAAAATTTCAAGTTTGTTACTTTCTTGTTAAGAAAGGTTCAATTCATCAACTTTAATTTTAAAAATCAGATCTTTTTAATTTATTTTTCAATTCTTTTTCAAAATAAATCCGAATCATATCTTTTTAAAATTTTAATTTTAAAATCTTTTTCTAACTTCTGATCTTTTCAAAATTTATTTTCAAATCTTTTTCAACTAACTACTTGACTTGTTTGTTTTAATTTTAAAAAGTTTACTATTTCTTATCTTTTTCAAAACCACCTAACTACTTTTCCACTTCTAATTTTCGAAAATCACTAACCACTTTTCAAAAATCCTTTTAATTAACTAATTGTTTTAGTTTTTAATTTTCTTGTATTTCTTTTTCAAATTTTCGAAACTAACTTAATTAATTAAATAAAAATAAAAATATTTTTCTTTTCCCTCTTCTTAAAATTCGGATATTCTCTCTCTCATCTCTTTCTATTTATTTTATTTATTTACTAACATTTTTCTTCTACTCATCTAATAATTCGAACCCTTTCCCTCTCTCTGTGTTCGAATTCTTCTTATTCTCTCTACCTCATTCTTCTATTCTTCTTTTTCTCTGACATATAAAGAAATCTCTATACTGTTACATAGAGAATTCCACTACTCTCTTTGTTCTCTTCTTTTTCATATGAGCAGAAACAGGAATAAAGACATTCTTGTTGAAGCTGATACTGAACCTGAAAGGACTCTAAAGAGGAAGCTACGAGAAGCTAAAGCATAACACTTCGGAGAGGACCTTACAGCAAATTTTGAAAAAGAGGAGACATGGCAGCCGAACCTGAGAACAATGGTGGAGATGCAAGGAAGATGCTTGGTGACTTTACTGCACCAACTTCCAACTTCTATGGAAGGAGCATCTCAATTCCTGTAATTCGAGCAAACAACTTTGAGCTTAAGCCTCAATTAGTTTCTCTAATGCAGTAGAATTGCAAGTTTCATGGACTTCCATTGGAAGATCCTCATCAGTTCTTAGCTGAATTCTTGTAAATCTATGACACTGTTAAGACCAATGGGGTTGATCCCGAGGTTTACAGACTTATGCTTTTCCCCTTTGCTGTAAGAGATAGAGCTAGGATATGGTTGGACTCACAACCTAGGGAAAGCCTGAACTCTTGGGAAAAGTTGGTCAATGCTTTCTTGGCCAAATTCTTTCCACCACAAAAGATCAGAAAGCTTAGAGTGAAGTCCAAACCTTCAGACAGAAGGAAGGTGAATCCCCCTATGAAGCTTGGAAAAGATACAAGCAATTGATCAGAAGGTGTCTTTCTGACATGCTTTCAGAATGGAACACCTTATGTATATTCTATGATGGTCTGTCTGAATTGTCCAAGATGTCATTGGACCACTCTGCTGGTGGATCTCTTCATCTGAAGAGAACCCCTGCAAAAGCCCAGGAACTCATTGAGATGGTTGCAAATAACCAGTTTATGTACATTTTTGAAAGAAATCCTGTGAATAATGGGATGACTCAAAAGAAAGGAGTTCTTGAGATTGATACTCTGAATGCCATATTGGCTCAAAACAAAATATTGACTCAGCAAGTCAATATGATTTCTCAAAATCGGACTGGATTGCAAGCTGCATCCGGTCGTACTAAAGAAGCCTCCTCTGAAGGAAAAGCTTATGACCCTGAGAATCCTACAATGGAAGAGGTGAATTACATGGGAGAATCCTATGGAAACACCTATAATCCTTCATGGAGAAATCATCCAAATTTTTCATGGAAGGATCAACAGAAGCCTCAACAAGGCTTCAATAATAATAATGGTGGGAGAAATAGGTTTAGCAATAGCAAGCCTTTTCCATCATCTTATCAGCAATAGATAGAGAATTCTAAGCAGAGCCTCTCTGACTTAGCAACCATAGTCTCTGATCTATCTAAGACCACTCTCAGTTTCATGACTAAATCAAGGTCCTCCATCAGAAATTTGGAGGCAAAAGTGAGTCAGCTGAGTAAAAGAGTTATTGAAATCCCTCATAGTACTCTCCCAAGCAATACAGAAGAGAATCCAAAGAGAGAGTGCAAGGCCATCAATATATTCAAAGTGGGCGAACCTATAGAGGAGGAAGAGGCAGTGATTTCCAATGAGGAAGACCTCAATGGACGTCCACTGACCACTAAGGAGTTCCCTAATGAGGAACCAAAGGAATCTGAGGCTCAAACAGAGACCATAGAAATTTCACTGAACTTACTGTTGCCATTCATGAGCTCTGATGAGTATTCTTCCTCTAAAGAGGATGAAGATATTGTTGAAGAGCATGTTACTCGGTATCTAGGAGCAATCATAAAGATGAATGCCAAGTTATTTAGTAATGAGACTTGGGAGGATGAACCTCCATTGCTCATCAATGAACTGAATGCCTTAGTTCAGTAGAAATTACTTCAGAAGAAACTAATCCCGGAAGGTTCTTAATACCTTGTACCATAGGCACCATAACCTTTGAGAAGGCTCTGTCTGACCTGGGGTCAGGTATAAACCTCATGCCACTCTCTGTAATGGAGAAACTAGGGATCTTTGAGGTACAAGCTGCAAGAATCTCACTAGAGATGGAAGACAAATAAATGAAACAGGCTTATGGACTTATAGAGGATGTCTTAGTGAAGGTTGAAGGCCTTTACATCCCTGCTGACTTCATAATCCTAGACACTGGGAAGGATGAGGATGAATCCATCATCCTTGGAAGACCCTTCCTAGCCACAGCAAGGGCTATGATTGATGTGGACAGTGGAGAGTTAGTCCTTCAATTGAATGAGGACTACCTTGTGTTTAAGGCTCAGGGATCTTCTTCTGTAAACATGGAGAAGAAGCATGAAAAGCTTCATCCAATTCTCTCCATACAGAGTCAAGCAAGCCCCCACATTCAAACTCTAAGTTTGGTGTTGAGAGGCCACAATCATGTTCTGAGTATATGTGAAGTTCTATAAGAGCTTACTGTCAAGCTATTGACATTAAAGAAGCGCTTATTGGGAGACAACCCAATCTTATTTATCTATGTTAATTACTTTTTCATTTCATTTTCCACTGTTAGTTTATGTTTTATTTAGGTAGATGATCATGTGGAGTGACAAAAACTGCTGCAGAATTAAAGCGGAATCAAAAACAGCATCAAAAATAGCATACCCTAGAGGACAGGCTTACTGGCATTTAAACGCCAGTAAGGATAGCAGAATGGGTGTTTAACGCCCAGTCTGGCAGCATTCTGGGCGTTAAACGCACGCTAGAATTGGTAGACAGACTGGCGTTTAACGCCAGAAAAGGGTGTCTAGCTGGTGTTAAATGCCAGAATTGGCAGACAAATTGGAGTTTAACGCTAGAAAAGGGTGTCTGGCTGGCGTAAAATGCCAGAAAGGGGCATCAGCTTGGCGTTTAACGCCAGGAAAGGTAGCAGACTAGTGTTTAATGCCAGAAAAGGGTGTCTAGGGCATTTAAACGCCAGAAAGGTGCATGGATGATAAATTCTTGACACCTCAGGATTTGTGGATCCCACAGGATCCCCATCCACCCCAATTATTTCTCTCTCCTCTTCACACCTTTCCATAACACTCTTCCCCAATTACCCTTGACCAATCGCATCATATACCTATTCCCCAAACACCATTCACCTATCAAATCCTACCCTCTTCCCCATAATCTCTTTGATGTGTGGAAAATGATCCAACACAAAACTCACCGGCAAGTGTACCGGGTCGCATCAAGTAATAATAACTCACATGAGTAAGGTCGATCACACAGGGATTGAAGGATTGAGCAATTTTAGTTTAGTGGTTGATTTAGTCAAGAGAATCAAGTATTGGTTGAGTGGTTTTTTTTTAACAGAAGCTAAATTGCTTGGAATGTAAAGGGAGAGGGGAGAATTGCAGTAAATTAAAAGACAGGAAAGTAAAAGTGCTGAATATTAAAGAACAAGAAATTAAATGACTGAAACTTAAAGTGCAAGAAATGTAAATTGCAGTAACTTAAATTGCAAGAAATGTAAATTGCTTGAATGGAAAAGGGAATTGAGGACTGGGATTTCAGGAGTTCAACAAGGGGAATTAAAATGCAACAATTAATAAAGCAGAAATTGAATTAGGAATAACTAGAATCCAAACAGAAATGGAAATTAACATGCAGCTGAGGTTCACAGAAGAACCAAAAAGAAAAATGGGATCTCAGGACTCAAGAGACTAGATAGCAAAGTCTAGATCTCAATTACCTTCCCAGATCCAAGTTCGCAAAGCAATTAACAAGAAATAGAAGAAGAAGCAGTAAAGGAAATTGAAATTAAACTCAATTATGCAGAAGAGGAATTAAAGAGATTTTGAATGGAGATTGAGACAGAATTTCCTCAATTCTTCACACCCAAAACTCAAACAAGAAAAATAAAAATGCCCACACAAGAACGAGGAAGAAGAGAGATCAATTCTCCTCCCCGATTCTCTGAAATCTCAGTGAAGTCCCCAAGAGAAAGTTCAAAAGCTCAAAATAAAAGTAAAGGTTCAAAGGAAAATTCAAAGTTCAAAAGTAAAGTAAAAGCTCCTAATTACATCAAACTATCTTCTATTTATACACTTTCTATTCTTGGATCTTGGGATTTGGATGGGCTTTTGATTTGGTGAAGAAATGAATTTTATTGGATTTTTAATCCAATTTTAGCCCATGAAGAATTAGCTTCCAGGAGGCTGCCCTGCCCTTGTGGAGGGCAGGGCAGGATTTGGTGCGTGCGGCCATGGTGCGGGCGTGGCGTGCGAGCTTGGTGCGCAGGATGCTGCCCTGCCCTCGCGGAGGGCAGGGCAGAAATTTCTGGTGTGCCATTTTGATGCCTGTGCGCGCTGCTGGTGCTGCCGAATGATGCTGTGGTGCGCCAGGTTGGTGCGCTGGCCGTGCCATAATAAAATGCTGCCCTGCCCTCGCGGAGGGCAGGGCAGTGTTTCCAAACTGAAGTCCCGCGTTCGAGACATGGCCGAAACACACGCTACTCCTTTTCCTTGGCTTTCTTGGCACCATAATGAAGCTTAGTTCCTTGCTTCCTCATTGTCCCGTGTTCAACTCTTGTGGCAAGCATTGGTTGGCTTTTTCCTTTGATTTATTTTCCATGAAGGCCTGATACTGCCCTTGTGGAGGGCATGGCAAAGTTTTGCTCTTCTTTGATCCAAGGCACAATATTGTGCTCTGCCCTTGTCATGGGCAGGGCAGATTTGCCTTTCAAGCTTTGTTCCCTTATGTTGCCCTCCTAGAGGGCAGTGTGCCCTTGTGGAGGGCAATGCTTGCTCTCTCCTTTATGCGCCACGCCTTTTTCTCCTTGTGCCACACTTCCTTAAGCCACGCTTTCTCTTTTCTTCTTTTCTTCACCTACAATCAACCAAAACAACCACTCAAAGTATCACTAAATTCACAAGGCTTATAAATCAATTAAAAATCAATTAAATTAAGCTTAAACCTTATGAGTTAACATTAATTTCATGGTGGTTGTTTGATTTAAAGAAGTTATGCATTTTCATTCCAAATCACTTACTTAGGATGCAAGAAAGTGCATAAAGATTAATAAAACAAGTGAAATTAGCTTGAAAAATGGGTATATGATGACTTGTCATCACAACACCAAACTTAAATCTTGCTTGTCCCCAAGCAAGCATCAAAATTTAGAGCAATTGAAATGAATAAGAAAAGAACACATATCCTTATTAGGCATATAGCAGAACTTGATTTATGGAGTCTTTATGCAGACCATGATAACTCAATTATTGTTGCTGTTACATAATATACATCTTTCCTCAAAGGCTTGCTAAACTTGCTGTTATAAGACTTATTTTTTTAATTACTCCCTTGCTAACTTTTCTTGGCTTATAATGCTTAACAAGCTTATTATTCTTTTGGAGGTTTGGTGTCTAATGTTGCAGTAATAGCCTTTGGCTTTATTTTTTTCTTTTCTTTTACTCAACATCTTTCTACCACAGACACATGGCTCACTATTTCTTCCTAGGATCATTGATGCCCAGCATCTCTTTGGATAACTAAATGTTCTGTATCTAAGTTGCTCTTTATTGTGGACTTTCAATTGGCCATCCCAAATCAGTTGATCTAAGTGACCGGGTTTTAAAATACCCCTTAGAATTTACTCATCCAATCATATCTTAGTACAAGAACACCACATGCATATGTCCTGGGGTCCAAGATATTGGTGTCCAACCTTTATTCTTTGTTTTTCTTGCCACTTTGGCCTTTTCTTCTTCCTTTTCTTTCTGTTTTTGTTCCCAAGGGCTTTTTCTTTATTGATAAGAATCTTTATAACAGCAAGCTAACTCACACTTAAACGAAAATGATATTATGCAACAATTATTTCATGAGTTATGCATTTAATCAAACACATATACCACCATTAACTTCCATTCTTACTTATGCAACATTGGATATTTCACTTTTCAATTCAAACAATTCTCTTTTATTCAAGCATGTGGGACACAAAACAAAATTTAGCTAAGTAATGGATAACAAGCATTATGCAGATTTAACATTTCTCTAGCTATTTATTAAATGACTAAAAGAAAAGCAAAGAACAAAAATTGCATGAAATAAAAGAAATAAACAATGGAGGCATATCATGTTTCAGACATGCATCTCCTTATTAGAAACATGAAAGAGGAAGTATGAAAGAACTTTGCCACCTTCTAATGATTGTGGCTGCTGCTTGATTCTCCCTTTTTCTTCTTTCTCTTTCCTAGCTTGGAGTAGTCTCGGACTTCTTCACTAGGACACCTTCTATCCCAAACAGAATCCAAGAGCCCTGAGAGTCCAACTTCTTTCAATCTGTTAAGTGTTAGCTCCGTATAATGATGAGACCTTGCTTTTTGCTTGGCGTCAAATTCAGGGCATTGCTCAAATGGCTTGATCTGTGGATTGAGTGTTGGCAAATTGTGGGTCAAATACTCCAACCTTGCTTGTATGTTTTCATCACTCTCCATTCTTTGCACATATCTAACTTCTTCCATGGTGTGATGAATATTCTTCCATTGGTACAGGTTATGACTATATTCCCCTGCTTTAGCTTGACTAAAATACAGCTTATCATATGATTCTCTGAATTCTTTGTATTGCTCTTTTTGTCCTTCAAGAATCTGTGCTTGAAATTCTTGCTGCTGAGTCATCATTTGTTGCTGCCATCTCTCTTGTTTCTCCTCCATTTGACGCTGCCAAGCTTTTCGTTCCTCTTTATCTTTCAAATATTGCTCCCTAAATTCTGGATGGTGCTCTAGATATTGCTCTTGGCGCCCCTGATTTTGGCCTTGTTGAGCCTGCATGAGTTGTTGAGATAGTTCTTCAATTGATCTTTGTAACTGGCTCATGTCTATGGCATCATGAGCTTGATTTCGTCCTTCCTCTCTTTGTGATCTCCTTTGTCTGGGAGCTGCCACCCCTTCTTGATCATCTTCTTCATTCATTCCTTCCATACTTTTTTTGGTGATTCCTTTCCCTTTTTTCACCTTTTCTGTGTCCTCATCTTCAAAGATCACTCCCGCTTTGTTGCATAGCCTAAGGATGGTGCTTGGATGTCCAAGACCACTTAATTTACTTGTGCTGTTAGCCATCTCTTGAATACTGTCGGCTATGAGTTGTGCGAGGTTGATTTCACCTCCATGTAGGATGCAATATGTCAAGAGTGCTCGTTTGATTGTGACCCAAGAGGCGTTTCCAGTAGGGAGAATAGACCTCCTTACTATCTCATACCATCCTTTGGCCACAGGAGTAAGGTTTATTCTCTTCAAGTGGCTTGGAACTCCTTTTGAGTCTCTTTCCCAGTCTGTATTTTCAACACATAGCCCTTGCAAGATCTCATCAGGATTGTTTTCCATCTGCAATCTGGTCTCATAACTAGGCTCTGCATAAGTTATGGTTCTCAACTTTAGAGCTCTAGTGATGGCTGCTGGACCGAAGTTCACTTCAACTCCTCTGACATAACTTGTGTAAGGAGCACTATCTTTGTTTTCTTTTACAGCATTTGCATAGAACTTCCTGATCATGACTGCACTGATGTTAACAAGAGGAGCACATAAGAGTTCCCACCTTCTTTCTTTAGTGATTTGCCTCATGATGGGGTATTCCCCGTCCCTCAACTCAAGGCCTTTCTCATAGATGACATTCTTTGCCTCCATGAACCTATGATATCTCCCTTCATGGAATTGGGATCTAAATTTGCTTGCATCATATGATGGAGGTTCGGCTACCATAGGTTCCTTTCCCGGCCTTCTTTTTGAACTTGAGGAAGCCATTGAGTTTGAGGTAAGATGGGAAGAAAAGTGAGAATAGAAAAGAGATGTGTTGTGTTTGGGATGAGTCTCGGTTCTATTATGTGAGATAAGGGAATTGTTTTAGTTTCGGGAGTAGAGGGGGTTATGACTTTCATGTGAAGGTGGCTTGAATGAGTGTGTAAACTATTAACGGCTATTTATAAGCAGATTCTCCAAGCTTTCCAACAAAACCACAATGAATGAGGAAGGAGTTCGTTGGTGCTCATGAAGGGTCGAGATTGAATTGATCATACCAAAGGTTCATGGATTGCACGGTCTGCATGCCTTGTTGAGGCTTTGACGAGGATTCTCTCCTCATTGGTTGCATGTATTTCGGTGTTCAATGATGCATGCATGCAGATTTTGCTTCCCAAGGGGCACATCTCCCTAGGCACATGTGACCATTCCTCTCTTAGCTTGTCCTAGCCGTGGCCCCTCCTTGCTTTTGTCGAGATCTTTTTCTCCTACATAAACCAAAACAGGTAGCCTTAGACCTTAATATAAACGTTAGCCATTGACTTGTAATAAAGAAGCGAATTGTTCTGTTTTGTTTAATTGTTATTTGATATTTTTTTTTGATCAATTGTGTCCCTTAATTAAAGATGCTAAAAGTTGGTGAACACCAAACTTATCTCTTGTTGAGGGGACGGCTTAGCAATGCAAACCATTCTTCACAATTGATGTATTTTATATAAAAAATTTGATGCATGATCCCTTTCTGTATGGTTTTGATCCTGTGAAAAGGAAACTAATCCGTAGAATAAAATTACATATGTAGACACCAAACTTAGTGTTTGGTCATATGCTTTATCAACATGTCGTTTCATATGTTCTAAGAATAGCCCCCTTTCTTTTGAAAAGCAAAAGTTGAGTGTGCCTTAAGGGACACCAAACTTAGAAGTCTTACTTATGTTCTAAAACAATGTATGCATTTATCAAATATGAAAGTTCAAAATCATACTCAGGGGCATCATAGCTTATTAGATGTAAGAAAAGACAGAAATCTTAAATCATGGGTTGCCTCCCATGAAGCGCTCTTTTATTGTCACTAGCTTGACATTGAACTCCCTTTAGGGTGGTTGATGCTGGTGATGTCTCAACTTGTCACCTCTCACTGTAAGCTTTCTCTGTGTGCCTTAATGCTCAATTTCCATATGCTCAAGAGAAAGTACTTGGTTGACAGTGTAATAATCTTCTGTTCCCAGCTGTTGATATACTAGTTGCACCTGATCATCTTTAGAAAATCCTTCAGTTGGGATTTTCTTGTTCTTCCACCCTTTGTGGGCCTTATTCTTGCTCTTCATCTTTTTCTTTCTTGTTGCTCTTTCTTTCTTGACAGTGACTTGGGTTGTGATACCTTCCTTCTTGTTTATCATCCCAGCTTCTCTTTGAATTCCTTTTTCTTCTTGCTCCTGCTTATTTTTCTGTTCTACTGCCTTGTCGGTTGTTTGCTTAGGGAAGAAGTCACTACTTGTCTTGCTCGTTTCTTCATTCCTTTGTAATTCTGGAAAGACTTTCAAGGTGATGTTCTCCTCATGCATCCTGAGGGTTAGCTCTCCCTGCTCTATATCTACAATGGCTATAGCAGTGGCCAAAATGGTCGGCCAAGAATTATGGAGTCATTTCCATTTTCTGATGAATCCAGGATCACAAAATCTGCCGGATAGATGAACTTGTCAACCTTAACTAAAAGGTTCTCAATCAACCCTTTAGGATATACCACTGATTGGTCTACCAATTCCAAGGACATCTGTATTGGTTTCACCTCTCCTATGCCCAGCTTTTTCACTAAAGAAGATGGAATTATATTTATAATTGCTCCTAAGTCACACATCCCCTTGTTGATGAATAAGCTTCCAATTGTGCATGGTAGGAAGAAACCTCCAGGATCTTCAAGCTTGGGAGGAAGTCCTTTTCTGATTAATGCACTGCATTCTTCACTGAGCATTACGGTCTCCTTCTCACTCCAACTCCTTTTCTTATTGATGAGTTCCTTCAAAAACTTGGCATACAGAGGCATTTGCTCCAATGCCTCAGCTAAAGGTATGTTGATTTCCAGTTTCTTGAAAGTCTCTAGGAATTTAGAAAAGTGTCGGTCCTTTGTCTCCTTATGGATTCTTTGAGGATAAGGCAGTGGGGGTGTCAAGCTTTTCTCCCCTTGAAGTTGTCTTGAAATTGGTTCTTCCATGATCTGCTTTCCTTTCTTTAGATTCTGTGGCCTATCTTCTTTTTCTTGAGGTTGATTCTGAGGTTGATTGCTTGCTGTTGCATCTTCATCATTGGCTGCCTCTTTTTCAACCTGTTTTTCGTCACTCTCTTTAGGCTTCTTGGTGGCTTCTTCATCTTTCAGCAGTATTTTTCCACTCCTCAACTGTATTGCCTTGCATTCCTCTTTTGGGTTAGGAATGGTGTCACTTGGTAGTGAGCTTGATGGTTTTTCAACAGAAATTTGCTTGGAAATTTGCCCAATCTGCCTCTCCAGGTTCTTCATGGAAGCTTCTTGGTTCTTTGTTGTCATTTCTTGGTTTTTCATCATCTTTTCCATGAGCATTTCTAGATTAGTGATCCTCTGAGACTCTTGTGAGATTGGTTGGTTTTGGGTTGTTGATGGATGATGATAGGTGTTTTGGTTAGTTGGGTGGTTATTAGGTGGATAATGGTTAGAGTTGGGGTAATTATTTTGTGGTTTTCTGTATGTGTTTTGGTTAGTGTTTGGCTGGTTATTGTTTGTGTTTTTCCAATTGTTTTGAGTTGAATTTCTTTGCCATGGCTGTTGGCTTTGATTGTGGTTGTCCCCCCATCTGAGATTAGGATGGTTCTTCCAAGATGGATTATAAGTATCACCATAGACTTCATTAGTTCCAAGGTTTTGGTTTTGCATGTATTGGACTTGCTCTTGCTGTTGCTCCTCTTGAATTTCTTCATTCTGACCCCAAGTAGTTGATGGTTGGCTTGTGGCACTCACTGATGCAACTTGCAGGCCATCAATCCTTTTGGCCATTTGCTCAAATTGTTGTTGAATCTGCTGCTGCATTATCTTGTTCTGAGCTAGAATTGAGTCCACTCCTTCCAACTCCATTACTCCTCTTCTTTGTGATGGTTGGCATTGTCTTTGATGAGCAAAGAAATATTGGTTGTTAGCCACCATATCAATGAGATTTTGAGCTTCATCTGTAGTTTTCATGAGTTGTAATGAGCCTCCAGCTGAATGATCAAGTGCTTCTTGAGCCTTAAGAGTGAGTCCCTCATAGAAGTTCTGCAGCTTGTCCCACTCAGTGAACATCTCTGGTGGACATTTCCTCAATAATGCCTTATATCTTTCCCATGCTTCACATAAATTTTCAGCCTCCATTTGAGTGAATGTCTGCACCTCAGTCTTCAATCTTATGATCCTTTGAGGGGGATAAAATTTGGCAAGGAACTTGCTTACCAAGTCATCCCACGTGTTGATGCTCTCCTTTGGAAATGTCTCTAGCCATTGAGTGGCTTTGTCTCTGAGAGAAAATGGAAAGAGCAACAACTTGTAGCTGTCAGGAGGCACACCATTAGTTTTCACAGTATCACAAATTCTCAAGAAGGTAGATAAGTGTTGATTTGGGTCTTCCAATGGCCCTCCTCCAAAAGAGCAGTTGTTTTGAACCAAAGTGATGAGTTGTGGCTTTAGTTCAAAATTGTTTGCATTGACATTAGGAGTAAGAATGCTACTTCCACAGTGTCTAGCATTTGCAAATGTGTATGAAGCCAGGACTCTTCTTTGCTGTTGGTTATTGTTGGCCCCTCCTCCTGGTTGATTGAGATTTGATGGATCTCCTTCCATTTCTTGGAATTCCTCCTCAGATTCTTCCTCTCCAATAACGTTCTTCCCCCTTTCAGCTCTTCTTATTCTTCAAAGAGTTCTTTGGTCAATTTCAGAGAGGATAGGGGAAGATCTTCCTGTACCTGACATACAAACACACAACAATAAACACACAGACCCAGAAAACCAATGAAACTTCAATCTGTAGCTAGAATGAAGTTTTAGTTAGTTTAAGCAAAAATTCAAATAGTTAGTGTGTTAGCCAAAATTTAAAACAACAGAAAAGAAAAAGTGCTTGATCTAGATCTCCACTTCACTTAATCATTGTCAACATATATCAATCCCCGGCAACGGCGCCAAAAACTTGATGTGTGGAAAACGATCCAACACAAAACTCACCGGCAAGTGTACCGGGTCGCATCAAGTAATAATAACTCACATGAGTGAGGTCGATCCCACAAGGATAGAAGGATTGAGCAACTTTAGTTTAGTGGTTGATCTAGTCAAGCGAATCAAGTATTGGTTGAGTGGTTTTTTTTAACAGAAGCTAAATTGCTTGGAATGTAAAGGGAGAGGGGAGAATTGCAGTAAATTAAAAGACAGGAAAGTAAAAGTGCTGAATATTAAAGAACAAGAAATTAAATGACTGAAACTTAAAGTGCAAGAAATGTAAATTGCAGTAACTTAAATTGCAAGAAATGTAAATTGCTTGAATGGAAAAGGGAATTGAGGACTGGGATTTCAGGAGTTCAACAAGGGGAATTAAAATGCAACAATTAATAAAGCAGAAATTGAATTAGGAATAACTAGAATCCAAACAGAAATGGAAATTAACATGCAGCTGAGGTTCACAGAAGAACTAAAAAGAAAAATGGGATCTCAGGACTCAAGAGACTAGATAGCAAAGTCTAGATCTCAATTACCTTCCCAGATCCAAGTTCGCAAAGCAATTAACAAGAAATAGAAGAAGAAGCAGTAAAGGAAATTGAAATTAAACTCAATTATGCAGAAGAGGAATTAAAGAGATTTTGAATGGAGATTGAGACAGAATTTCCTCAATTCTTCACACCCAAAACTCAAACAAGAAAAATAAAAATGCCCACACAAGAACGAGGAAGAAGAGAGATCAATTCTCCTCCCCGATTCTCTGAAATCTCAGTGAAGTCCCCAAGAGAAAGTTCAAAAGCTCAAAATAAAAGTAAAGGTTCAAAGGAAAATTCAAAGTTCAAAAGTAAAGTAAAAGCTCCTAATTACATCAAACTATCTTCTATTTATACACTTTCTATTCTTGGATCTTGGGATTTGGATGGGCTTTTGATTTGGTGAAGAAATGAATTTTATTGGATTTTTAATCCAATTTTAGCCCATGAAGAATTAGCTTCCAGGAGGCTGCCCTGCCCTTGTGGAGGGCAGGGCAGGATTTGGTGCGTGCAGCCATGGTGCGGGGGTGGCGTGCGAGCTTGGTGCACAGGATGCTGCCCTGCCTTCGCGGAGGGCAGGGCAGAAATTTCTGGTGCGCCATTTTGGTGCCTGTGCGCGCTGCTGGTGCTGCCGGATGATGCTATGGTGCGCCAGGTTGGTGCGCTGGCCGTGCCACAATAAAATGCTGCCCTGCCCTCGCGGAGGGCAGGGCAGTGTTTCCAAACTGAAGTCCCACGTTCGAGACATGGCCGAAACACACGCTACTCCTTTTCCTTGGCTTTCTTGGCACCATAATGAAGCTTAGTTCCTTGCTTCCTCATTGTCCCGTGTTCAACTCTTGTGGTAAGCATTGGTAGGCTTTTTCCTTTGATTTATTTTCCATGAAGGCCCGATACTGCCCTTGTGGAGGGCAGGGCAAAGTTTTGCTCTTCTTTGATCCAAGGCACAATATTGTGCTCTGCCCTTGTCATGGGCAGGGCAGAGTTGCCTTTCAAGCTTTGTTCCCTTATGTTGCCCTCCTAGAGGGCAGTGTGCCCTTGTGGAGGGCAATGCTTACTCTCTCCTTTATGCGCCACGCCTTTTTCTCCTTGAGCCACGCTTCCTTAAGCCACGCTTTCTCTTTTCTTCTTTTCTTCACCTACAATCAACCAAAACAACCACTCAAAGTATCACTAAATTCACAAGGCTTATAAATCAATTAAAAATCAATTAAATTCAGCTTAAACCTTATGAGTTAACATTAATTTCATGGTGGTTGTTTGATTTAAAGAAGTTATGCATTTTCATTCCAAATCACTTACTTAGGATGCAAGAAAGTGCATAAAGATTAATAAAACAAGTGAAATTAGCTTGAAAAATGGGTATATGATGACTTGTCATCACACTTCACCACTCACATTCATCCACTATTCCCCAAAAACCCATCATGAATCCCCACCTACCTCACCATTCAAATTCAACACATTTCCCTCCCAAACCCAACCCCTTCTTACACGAATTCCCTCTCTCTTTTACCCTATAAATACCCCTCCTTACCACCTTCAATTTCACACATCATAAACACTTAAACTCCCCCTGACCGAGTTCATAACACCCTTCTATCTCCTCCATTTCTTCTTATTCTTCTCCCCCTTTCTTTTTTCTTTTGCTCAAGGTCGAGCAAACCTTTTAATTTTGGTGTGGGAAAAAGCTCTGGTTTTTGTTTTTTCATAACCATTAATGGCACCTAAGGCCGGAGAAACCTCTAGAAAAAGAAAAGGGGAGGTAGTTGCTTCCACCTCCGAGTCATGGGAGATGGAGAGATTCATCTCAAAGGTCCATCTGAGGGAGGAGCAACAAAGGCAAGGAAGAGATATTGAGGAGCTAAAGCACTCTATAGGATCTTCAAGAGGAAGAACTATCCACCGTCACTAAGGTGGACCCGTTCTTTAATTTCCTTATTATTTGTTTTTCTATTTTTTGTTTCCTGTGTTTTATGTTTTGTCTGTGTTTTTGTCTTTATTACATGATCATTAGTGTTTAGAGTCTATATCTTAAAGCTATGAATGATTCCATGAATCTCGCACCTTTCTTAAAGGAAAAATGTTTTTAGTTGCAAAAGAACAAGAAGTGCATGAATTTCAAAATTTATCTTGAAATTAGTTTAATTATTTTGATGTGGTGGCAATACTTCTTGCTTTCTGAATGTATGCTTAAATAGTGCACATTTGAAATTGGTATTAAGAAAAGTTGACTCTTGAAAGAATAATGAAAAAGGATACATGTTGTTGGTGATATGAAAAATCATAAAACTGATTCTTGAAGCAAGAAAAAGCAGTGAAAAGCAAAGGCTTGCGAAAAAAAAGAAAGAGCAAGCAGAAAAAGCCAGTAACCTTTTAAACAAAAAGGCAAGGGCAAAGAGGATCCAAGGATTTGAGCATCAGTGGATAGGAGGGCCCAAAAGGAATAAAATCCTAGCCTAAGCGGCTAAATCATGCTGTCCCTAATCATGTGCTTGTGTCATGAAGGTCCAAGCGAAAAGCTTGAGACTGAGCGGTAAAAGTCGTGATCCCAAGCAAAAGAGTGTGCTTAAGAACTCTAGGCACCTCTAACTGGGGACTCTAGCAAAGCTAAGTCACAATCTAAAAAGGTTCACCCAGTTATGTGTCCGTGGCATGTATGTATCCGGTGGTAATACTGGAAAACAAAATGCTAAGGGTCACAGCCAAGACTCATAAAGTAGTTGTGTTCAATAATAAAAAAGAACTTAACTAGGAAAATCAATAACACTATCTGTATTTCTATGTTCCTAAAGAGGCCAACAATTCTGAACTCCAATGGATAGAAAGACGCCAAAACTATTCAGAGGCAAAAGCTACTAGTCCCGCTCATCTAATTAAAACTAATCTTCATTGATATTTTTTAAATTTATTGTATTTTCTCTTCTTTTTTATCTTATTTTGTTTTTGATTGCTTGGGGACAAGCAACAATTTAAGTTTGGTGTTGTGATGAGCGGATAATTTATACGCTTTTTGGCATTGTTTTTAGGTAGCTTTTAGTATGTTTTAGTTACTTTTTATTAATATTTTTATTAGTTTTTATGCAAAAATCACATTTCTTGACTTTACTATGAGTGTGTGTGTTTTTCTGTAGTTTTAGGTATTTTCTGGCTGAAGTTGAGGGACTTGAGCAAAAATCTGAATCAGAGGCTAAGAAAGGACTGCAGATGCTGTTGGATTCTGACCACCCTGCACTCAAATGCACTTTTCTGGAGCTACAGAGATGCAATTGGAGCGTTCTCAAATGGGCTAGAAAGCTAACATCTTGGAATTTCCCGCAATGTATAATAGTTCATACTTTGCTCGAGATTTCATGGCCCAAACTGGCGTTCAATGCCAGCTAGAGACCCTTTTCTGACGTAAAACGCTGGGACTGGGATCAGAACTGGAGTTAAATGCCCAAACTAGCATCCAAGCTGGTGTTTAACTCTAAAAAAGGCGTATGCATGTGTAAAGCTCAATGCTCAGCCCAAGCACACACCAAGTGGGCCCTGTAAGTGGATTTATGCACTATCTGCACTTAGTTACTTATTTTCTATAACCCTTAGTAACTAGTTTAGTATAAATAGCACTTTTTACTATTGTATTGAGGATCTTATGCCATTCTTTATATTTGGGAGGCTGGTCATTCGGCCATGCCTAGACCTTTTTCTCTTATGTATTTTCCAATGGTGGAGTTTCTACACCTCATAGATTATGGTGCAGAGCTCCGCTGTTCTTCATGAATTAATGCAAGTACTATTGTTTCTATTTCAATTCACGCTTACTTCTTCTCCAAGATATACTCTCGTACTTAATTCAGTTAAGTCAGAATAAAGGGGTGACCCATGACAATCATCCACTATCTTCGTTACTCGTTTTGCCATGATCCGCGTGCCTGACAACCACGAGCGGTCTACATGATGTTAAACATAGTCATTGGATGACAGTCAGAGTATAATCTCTTGGGTCTCTGATCCACGGATTTGACTTGCCTCTCCTGACAACAGAGCATTCGAATCCGTGAGATTAGAACCTTCGTGGTAGAGGTTAGAACCAATTGGTAACATTTTCGAGATCTGGAAAGTCTAAACCTTGTCTGTGGTATTCCGAGTAGGATCTAGGACGGGATGACTGTGACGAGCTTCAAACTCACGAAAGTTGGGCGCAGTGATAGTGTGCAAAAGGATAGAGAGATCCTATTCCGATACAAGTGAGAACCGACGTATGATTAGCCGTGTGGTAGCTGTGCCTAGTATTTTTCATCCTATACGAGAGATCCGATAGTTGATTAGCCGTATGATAGACGAGGATTGTGTTGGTTAGGAATTTCTCTTATAGAAAGAAGAATTTCGTTGTAAGCATAGCTCTAAACTAACAAACAACTCTCGCATCAAATTAAATTGAGTTGTCACATCTACAAACCCCAAATAAGAATTAACCGGAGTATTTAGAATCCGGGTCATCTCACAAGGATTACAATGAAATGTATGATTATTGGCTATGAAGGAATATGGGGGTTTGATTTGTAAAAGGGGTAATAAGATAAATGGGCAAGAAAAGTAAATCAGCAACTAAAGAAAGCAAGTAATAAAGGGAGACATGCATGGCAAGGGTTGAGAACATAGACTTTCCATCCTAGTCATGCAATGATTAATTTATCTTATTTAGTCAACTCCAAGACATAGGAAGAAAGTCAAACAAGACTAATCAATCATATTACTATAATAACAAGAATCTATCTCATTTCGTCATCTCCAATATTGGAAGAAGGTATCACATTATCTTCCATGAGAGAAAGTCAAACAAGACTAGTTAACCTTAATCCAAATGTACTAATCAACTTACTAATAGAATTAGCAAATGATTAGAGTTAATGAAAATCATATTAACTAACAATTCTAGATCACCAACATTAGTTGGGTTTTCATGACTCAAGATTGCCTAATTACTCTTTCCAAGCCAAGAATGCTCAAAATCTACTCTAACATCCTTCCAAGCATTTTGTCAAACACTTGGAAGGCATACAAGGAAAGCATGGTAAATTTCAAGGAAAGATAAAATCTAACAACTACCAATTGCAAGGAAGGTAAAATCTCAACTCAAATCAATAATAAAAGAACATCAACATTAAATTGCATTAAAGAAAAGGCCCAAATCCAACAAGGGTTCATCATCACAAAAGATAGCAAAAAGGGGAATTAACATGGAAACTAAGAGGAATCAAGAATAGAAACATGAAATTGTAGAGAAAACAAGATGAGATCATGAAATTGGAACTAGATTTAAGATGAAATTAACCTAATCTACCCTAATTCTAGAGAGAAGAGGGAGCTTCTCTTTCTAGAAACTACACTACATGATGCTAATTCTACAAACAATTGCTCCCCCTTTGCTTGGGCTTCAATTCTGCAAGAAATACACTCAGAAACAGGTTGGAATTGGGCCTGGGCTGCTCAGAAATTGCCCCCAGCGTTTTGCCTTTAAGTGAGTCACGTGAGAGTATCGGCGCGTACGCGCCATGTGCGCATGCACGTCGATTGGCTATTTCTTCATCCGCGCGGACGCGTCATGTACGCGTGCGCGTCTCTATGCGAAATCACCTTTTGCGCGTGCGCGCCTTGTACGCGTGCGCGCCCATCGATGCATTCCCAATTCTTGTTTCCTTATGCATTCTCCACTTTGCATGCTTTTCTCCTCATTTCTTCCATCTAATACTTGCCTTATGAACCTGAAATCACTCAACAAACACATCAATGCATCAAATGGAATTAAAGTGAGTTAAAATCACCAATTTAAGGGCCTAAAAAGCATGTTTTTACACTTAAGCACAATTCAAGGGAGAATTACAAAACCATGCTATTTTATTGAATAAATGTGGGAAAAGGTGATAAAATCCCCCAAGTTAACCACAAAATAAACCACGAAATCGGGGTTTATCACCGTGTAGAAACCGTACCTGGACCATTTTCACTGAGCGGATGATAGCCATTGACAACGGTGATCTACCAACATACAACTTGCCATGGAAGGGAGCACGCATGATTGGATGAAGACAATAGGAAAGCAGAAGTTCAGAAGCAACAAAGTATCTCCAAACACTTATCTGAAATTCCCACCAATGAATTACATAAGTATCTTTATTTTAATTTACATTTTATTTATCTTTCAATTATCAAAACTCATAACCAATTGAATCCGCCTGACTAAGATTTACAGGATGACTATAGCTTGCTTCAAGCCGGCAATCTCCGTGGGATCAACCCTTACTCGCATAAGGTTTTATTACTTGGACGACCCAGTACACTTGTTAGTTAGTTGTACCGGAGTTGTGAAAAGTGTGATCACAATTCCGTGCACCACTTGACAAGGAAAATCATGCATCAAATCTTAGTGGCAAAAAATCCTTTGAACTTGAAGAACCTTCTCCCATTGGATTTGAAAGTTTTGTGGAGGTAGACTTCTCTCACCCTCCCAACTATGGTTTTAGTAAGGGAAAAGAGTTAGATGAAATTGATGAGCAAAGGATTGAATTTAAGAAACCTTGTGAAGAGGTGGAGGTCCTTAGAAAAAGAAGGGCGAGAGTTGAATGCGCTTTGCCGAGATCCGTGGAAGCTTCTTTACCTAGTTTGTCATCTTCTCCTTCATTTGAGTAGGTAAAACTCATTTCTATTAGCTTTATTGCCCCACTTGAGTACGACTTGCTTGAAACAGATGGACAACTTAGGACACTTTGCGAGATAAAGCGTAAGAGGAGGATATTTTGTGGTTGGCGTTGCAAATCAAGGTTCATAATGGTTGATACTTCAAGGATTAGATGCAAGGGTTGGACTTGGAGGAGAGTGGGGCACTTCATTAAGAATTCATCTTACTTGCCACCCGGATGGATTAATGATAATCAACTTGAAGACGGGTGTGAAAATAAAGTGTGGGATCTTGGATCGCACAAGGAGAATCAATTTTGGGAGCCCTTAGCTTGTGAAGAACCCCATCAAGGCTTGGAGGCTTTACTTTTGAATGATGGAGCTTATTGGAGATCCAAGCATTGGTGGATGTTCGGAGATGGATTCAAGCACAAGCCACCTTGATGAGGAGCTCCCCATAAGTACAACTTAAGGACAATAAACAAAAGTGCTAGGTGGGAGACACCCCACCATGGTTACATCTTTTCATTTTTCTCTTTCGTAAATATTGGAAAAATTAGTTAATGTCATGTTTTGATTGGTTTGTTGAGTGTATTTGGTAGTCTAAGATGTTAAATAAGATTTTATGGTGTTTTGGTAGATGTTTGGAGGTTTGAAATGCTTGGTTAGGTGCAAGAACTTGGAAAAATTTTGAAAAATAGAGAACCAATCCACGCGTATGCGTGCCTCACGCATACGCGTGATCCAATTTTTTTTCCGACCATCCACGTGCACGCGTCACCACGCGTACGCGTGGATTCAAAATTTCCACCTCCCAGCTAAGCACCCGAGAGTTGTGCCTACTTCATGCCAACTTTATGCCCGAAGGCACGTGTACGTGTCACCCCGCGCATACGCGTCGAGGCTCTCTGAATAACATACCACGCGTACGTGTGATATATGCGTACGCGTCGACTCCATTTCACCACCCCACGCGCACGCGTCACTCCACGCATACGCATGGGCCGCCTTGTCTCAACACTTCTCTTCTCTTCTCTTCGTTTCTTTCCTTTTCCCTTTTTCTTCCCTTCGCTTACTTCGCATCCAACATTACCATACACCATTATTAACCATTCCTTTTAGTTATTTAGTTGTTTGGTTAGTTTTATTTTTGTTTAATTCTTTCTATTTTCATTATAAGTGTTGGATCGTTAATTTGATTCATTGTTTATTACTGCTGATCATTGATAAGATGTTGGTTTAACATCATTATTGTTAATTTTCATTGATTGGATCTCTTTATTGAGGTTACAATTCATTACTTGGTTCTGAATTTTTCATGCTTAACTTTTGTGAATACCAAGTGAATGACATTGCCTGTAGAGCCTTTTAAATCTTTTGAATTGCATGATTTGGCCACCATGTGATTTGAATCCTTTTTTTGATTAGGAAATTTCTTGATGAATGTTGAGCATTTATCTTAATGCATTGTTCTTCTTGATCATATGCATCCATATGTTATATATTTGCTTGAATGCTTTCATGCCTCTTTATTGCTTGTTTAGTTATCTTAACCTACAAGTTAAAAGTATTTCGAGCACACTAGAATGAGTGAAGTACATGTTTCTCTTGTGACATAGGTTCTATGCTAGTGTGTGTTCTAAAGGGCGCCTAATTTAGAATTCACACACCTATTTTCGTTAATGTCATGCTAATTCACTTAATCAATTCTAGTGGATTTTACCTCATTCCAACAACTTATGCTTCCGTGCTTTTACATTTACTTCTCTTACTATCCTGCCTTTTGATTTCAAGATGAGTCATCTTAAGCAAAAACAAAAGTGGGAGAAAGAACACGCACCAACCGGTTGACCTACTAGCTGAAGGTAGCAATCCGGAGAGTCATCGTACCCCCTTGCTCATCTTTGGATGCACCGAGGACGGTGCAAACTTTTAAGTGTGGTGAGGTCGTCCGACCAGTCGGCATTTTTGGGTGAGTTTCTAATTCCAACACTTTTGCATTTCATTTTTAGGTCTTTTAGGATTTTTGGGTGCATTTTATTATTTTGCATATATATATATATATATATATATATATATATATATGTAATAAGCATAGTCAAAATCATGATATTTCTCAAGGATTTTATTTATAGGGCACCATCCCAATTGATTTGAGTGAAAACTTTTCATTGAACTTGCTTGAATTATATACATTGTGGATCATGTCTTTGAGCTAAGAACACAAGCATGTGAGTTTTGAGCCTAATTGTGTGGTTACTGATAGGCGAAATTGTGATCTCTTATAATGGCATTCAACTTGGTGTGCGCATTTACTAACTCAGCACTTTCTTCACAACCTCGCACAACTAACCAGCAAGTGCACTGGGTCGTCCAAGTAATAAACCTTACGTGAGTAAGGGTCGATCCCACGGAGATTGTTGGTATGAAGCAAGCTATGGTCATCTTGTAAATCTCAGTCAGGTGGATAATAAATGGTTATGGAGTTTTCGAATAATAATAATAAATAAACTGAAAATAAAGATAGAAATACTTATGTAGATCATTGAGGGAATTTCAGATAGGCATATGAAGATGCTGTGCTCCTTCTGAATCTCTGCTTTCCTATTGCCTTCTTCCAATCCTTCTTACTCCTTTCCATGGCAAGCTGTATGTGGGGCATCACTGTTGTCAATGGCTACATCCCATCCTCTCAGTGAAAAAGGTCCAAATGCTCTGTCATGGCACGGCTAATCATCTGTCGGTTCTCAATCATGTCGGAATAGAATCCCTTGATTCTTTTGCGTTTGTCATCACGCCCAACAATCGCAAGTTTGAAGCTCGTCACAGTCATTCAATCCCAGAATCCTACTCGGAATACCACAGACAAGGTTTAGACTTTTCGGATTCTCATGAATGCCGCCATCAATTCTAGCTTATACCACAAAGTCTCTGATCTCACATAATGGAGGGATTGGTTGTCAGGCGAGGGCAACCATGCGTCGTGCATCAGGAATCCAAGAGATACACACTCTAGCTTTTGCTTGTAGAACGGAAGTGGTTGCCAGGCACACGTTCATAGGGACAGATGATGATGAGTGTCACGGATCATCACATCCATCAGATTGAAGTACGAGTAGTATCTTAGAATATAAATAAGATTGAATTTGAATAAAAGATAGTAGTAATTGCATTAAATCTCGAGGTATAGCAGAGCTCCACACCCTTAATCTGTGGTATGTAGAAACTCCACTGTTGAAAATACATAAGTGATGAAGGTTCAGACATGGCCGAATGGCCAGCCCCCAAAACATGATCACAGGATAAAAAAAATAAATTCAGGATCCAGGATGTCTAGTACAATAATAAAATGTCCTATTTATACTAGACTAGCTACTAGGGTTTACAGAAGTAAGTAATTGATGCAAAAATCCACTTCCAGGGCCCACTTGGTGTGTGCTTGGGCTGTGCTTGAACTTTACACGTGCAGAGGCTTCTTTTGGAGTTGAACGCCAAATTATAACGTGTTTTTGGCATTCAACTCTGGTTCGTGACGTGTTTCTGGCGTTTGACTCCAGAATGCAGCATGGAACTGGCGTTGAGCACCAGCTTACGTCACCTAATCATGAATAAAGTATGGACTATTTTATATTTCTGGAAAGCTCTGGATGTCTACTTTCCAACGCCATTGAGAGCGCGCCATTTGAAGTTCTGTAGCTCCAGAAAATCCATTTCGAGTGCAAGGAGGTCAGAATCCAACAGCATCAGCAGTCCTTTGTCAGCCTTTTATCAGAGTTTTGCTCAAGTCCCTCAATTTCAGCTAGAAAATACCTGAAATCACAGAAAAACACACAAACTCATAGTAAAGTCTAGAAATGTGAATTTATCATAAAAACTAAATGAAAACATCCCTAAAAGTAGCTTGATCCTACTAAAAAGTACCTAAAAATAATGCCAAAAAGCATATAAATTATCCGCTCATCACAACACCAAACTTAAATTGTTGCTTGTCCCCAAGCAACTGAAAATCAATTAGGATAAAAAGAAGAGAATATACTATAAATCCCAAAATATCAATGAATATAAGTTCTAATTAGATGAGCGGGACTTGTAGCTTTTTGCTTCTGAAGAGTTTTGGCATCTCACTTTCTCCTTTGAAGTTTAGAATGATTAGCATCTATAGGAACTTAGAATTTTAGATAGTGTTATTGATTCTCCTAGTTAAGTTTGTTGATTCTTGAACATAGCTACTTTTATGAGTCTTAGACATGGCCCTAAGTACTTTATTTTCCAGTATTACCACTGGATACATAAATGCCACAGACACATGACTGGGTGAACCTTTTCAGATTGTGACTCAGCTTTGCTAAAGTCTCCAATTAGAGGTGTCCAGAGCTCTTAAGCACACTCTTTTTGCTTTGGATTACGATTTTAACCACTCAGTCTCAAGCTTTTCACTTGGACCTGCATGCCACAAGCACATGGTTAGGGACAGCTTGATTTAGCCGCTTAGGCCTGGATTTTATTTCCTTGGGCCCTCCTATCCATTGATGCTCAAAGCCTTGGATCCTTTTTACCCTTGCCTTTTGGTTTTAAGGGCTATTGGCTTTTTCTGCTTGCTTTTTCTTTTTCTTTCTAATATTCTTTTTTGCCTTTTTTTTGCAAGCTTTTGCTTTTTCTGCTTTTTCTTGCTTCAAGAATCAATTTCATGATTTTTCAGATTATCAATAACATTTCTCTTTGATCATCATTCTTTCAGGAGCCAATAATTTTAACATTCATAAACAACAAGATCAAAAATATGCACTGTTCAAGCATTCATTCAGAAAACAAAAATTATTGTCACCACATCAATATAATTAAACTAAATTTCAAGGATAATTTCAAAATTCATGTACTTCTTGTTCTTTTGAATTAGAAACATTTTTCATTTAAGAGAGGTGAAGGTTTTATGGAATTTATTCATAGCCTTAAGATATAGTTACTAAATACTAATGATCATGAAGTAGAGACACAAAACATAAACAAACATATAGCATAAATTCGAAAAAGTGGAAAAAAATAAGAACAAGGAATGAGTCCACCTTAGTGATGGTGGCGCTTTCTTCTTGAAGAACCAATGATGTCCTTGAACTCTTCTATGTCTCTTCCTTGCCTTTGTTGCTCCTCCCTTATTGCTCTTTGATCTTCTCTAATTTCATGGAGAATGATGGAATGCTCTTGATGTTCCACCCTTAATTGATTCATATTGTAACTCAAATCTTCTAGAGAAGTGTTAAGTTGTTCCCAATTGTTGTTGGGAGGAAAGTGCATCCCTTGAGGCATCTCCGGGATTTCTTGGTAATGAGCTTCCTCATGCGTCTCTTGGGTTCCATGAGTGGGCTCTCTTGTTTGCTCCATCCTTTTCTTAGTGATGGGCTTGTCCTCCTTAATGGGGATGTCTCCTTCTATGATAACTCCAGCGGAGTAACATAGATGGCAAATAAGATGAGGAAAAGCTAGCCTTGTCATGGTGGAGGACTTTTCGGCTATTTTGTAGAATTCAAGAGAGATGACTTCATGAACTTCTATTTCCTCTCCAATCATGATACTATGGATCATGATGGCCCGATCTACAGTAACTTTAGATCGGTTGCTAGTGGGGATGATGGAGCGTTGGATGAACTCCAACCATCCTCTAGCCACAGGCTTGAGGTCCAGTCTTCTTAATTGAACCGGCTTGCCTTTGGAGTCTCTTTTCCATTGAGCTCCTTCAACACATATGTCCATAAGAACTTGGTCCAACCTTTGATTAAAGTTGATCCTTCTAGTGTAGGGCCGTACATTTTCTTGCATTGTAGGCAAGTTGAACGCCAACCTCACATTTTCCGGACTGAAATCTAAGTATTTCCCCCGAACCATTGTAAGATAATTCTTTGTGTTCGGGTTCATACTTTGATCATGGTTCCTAGTGATCCATGCATTGGCATAGAACTCTTGAACCATTAAGATTCTGACTTGTTGAATGGGGTTGGTCAGAACTTCCCAACCACTTCTTTGGATCTCATGTCGGATCTCCGGATACTCATTTTTCTTGAGCTTGAAAGGGACCTTAAGGATCACTTTTTTCTTGGCCACAACATCATAGAAGTGGTCTTGATGGGCTTTGGAGATGAATCTCTCCATCTCCCATGACTCGGAGGTGGAAGCTTTTGTCTTCCCTTTCCCTTTTCTAGAGGTTTCTCTGGCCTTAGGTGCCATTAATGGTTATGAAAAAACAAAAAGCTATGCTTTTACCACACCAAACTTAAAATATTGCTCGCCCTCGAGCAAGAGAAGAAAGAATAGATGAAGAAGTAGAAGATATGGAGGAGGGGGAGAGAAGGTTGTGTTTCGGCCAAGGAGGAGAAGAGAGGGTTGTGTTGTGTGAAAATGAAGAAGAATTGAGGGGTATTTATAGTGGAAGAAGAGGGGTTAAGGTTCGGCCATATTGGGTGGGTTTAGTGGGAAAGTGATTTTGAATTTTGAAGGTAGGTGGGGTTTATGGGGAAGAGTGGAAGGATGTGAGTGGTGAATGGGGGGTAATTGGAAAGAGATATTGAGGTGATTGGTGAAGGGTTTTTTGGAAAGAGTGTTTCTAGGGAAGAGAGGATGAATGTGAAGAAGAGAAGAAAGGGTGAGTTGAGGTAGGTGGGGATCCTATGGGGTCCACAGATCCTGAGGTGCAAAGGATTTACATCCCTGCACCAATTAGGCATGTAAAATGCCTATGCATACAATTCTAGCGTTAAAACGCCGAAGTGATGCTTATTTTGGGCGTTCAACGCCCAATTGCAGCATGTTTCTGGCGTAGAATGCCAGTTCCATGCTTGTTTCTGGCGTTCAGCACCAGCTCTCCTCAGGGTATATTACTGGCGTTCAAACGCTAGGATGCTGCTTGTTTCTAGCGTTCAACGCTAGATCCATGCTCTGTTCTGGCGTTGAACACTAGCCAGATGCTCCTTAATGGCGTTTGAACGCCAATAAGTCCTTCCTCCGGGGTGTGATTTTTCTTCTGCTGTTTTTGATTCTGTTTTTAATTTTTGTATTTTTTTTCGTGACTTCACATGATCATGAACCTAATAAAACATAAAAGAACAATAAAAATAAAATAAAATTAGATAAATAAAAATTGGGTTGCCTCCCAATAAGCACTTCTTTAATGTCAATAGCTTGACAGTGGGCTATCATGGAGCCATACAGGTGATCAGATCAATGTTGTAGACTCCCAACACCAAACTTTGAGTTTGGATGTGGGGAGACAACACCAAACTTAGAGTTTGGTTGTGGCCTCCCAACACCAAACTTAGAGTTTGATTGTGGGGGCTTTGTTTGACTCTGTACTGAGAGAAGCTTTTCATGCTTCCTCTCTATGGTTGCAGAAAAAGATCCTTGAGCTTTAAACACAAGGTAGTCCCTATTTAATTGAAGGACTAGTTCTCCTCTGTCAACATCAATCATAGCTCCTGCTGTGGCTAGGAAGGGTCTTCCAAGGATGATGCATTCATTCTCCTCCTTCGTAGTGTCTAAGATTATAAAATTAGCAAGGATGTAAATGCCTTCAACCTTTACCAACACGTCCTCTACCAATCCATAAGCTTGTCTTACTGACTTGTTTGCCATTTGTAATGAAAAGATGGCAGGCTATACCTCAATGATCCCCAGCTTCTCCATTACAGAGAGTCGCATAAGATTTATGCCTGACCTTAGGTCACACAGAGCCTTTTCAAAGGTCATGGTGCCTATGGTACAGGGTATTAAGAATCTACCAGGATCTTGTTTCTTTTGAGGTAAAGTTTGCTGAATCCATGTATCTAGTTCACCAATGAGCAAGGGAGGTTCACCTTCCCAAGTCTCATTACCAAACAACTTGGCATTCAGCTTCATGATAGTTCCTAAATATTGAGCAACTTGCTTTCCAGTTACATCTTCATCCTCTTCAGAGGAAGAATAGTTTTCAGAGCTCATGAATGGTAGAAGGAGGTTTAATGGGATCTCTATGGTCCCTATATGAGCCTCAGATTCCCTTGGGTCCTCAATAGGAAACTCCTTCTTGCTTGAGAGACGTCCCATGAGGTCTTCCTCATTGGGATTCATGTCCTCTCCTTCCTCTCTAGGTTCGGCCATGTTGATATATCAATGGCCTTGCACTCTCTTTTTGGATTCTCTTCTGTATTGCTTGGGAGAGTACTAGGAGGAGTTTCAATGACTTTCTTACTCAGCTGGCCCACTTGTGCCTCCAAATTTCTAACGGAGGACCTTGTTTCACTCATGAAGCTTAAAGTGGCCTTAGACAGATCAGAGACTATATTTGCTAAGTTAGAGGTGCTCTGCTCAGAATTCTCTATCTGTTGCTGAGAAGATGATGGAAAAGGCTTGCCATTGCTAAACGTGTTTCTTCCACCATTATTAAAGCCTTGTTGAGGCTTTTGTTGATCCTTCCATGAGAAATTTGGATGATTTCTCCATGAAGAATTATAGGTGTTTCCATAAGGTTCACCCATTTAATTTACCTCTGCCATTGCAAGGTTTTCAGGATCATAAGCTTCTTCTTCAGAAGATGCCTCTTTAGTACTGTTGGATGCATTTTGCCATCCATTCAGACTTTGAGAAATCATGTTGACTTGCTGAGTCAACATTTTGTTCTGAGCCAATATCGCATATAGAGCATCAATTTCAAGAACTCCCTTCCTCTGAGGCGTCCCATTATTCATGGAATTCCTCTTAGAAGTGTACATGAATTGGTTATTTGCAACCATTTCAATAAGTTCCTGAGCTTCTGCAGGCGTTTTCTTTAGGTGAATGGATCCATCTGCAGAATGGTCCAGTGACATCTTAGAGAACTCAGATAGACCATAATAGAATATATCTATCATGGTCCATTCTGAAAACATGTCAGAAGGACATCTTTTGGTCATTTGCTTGTATCTTTCCCAAGCTTCATAGAGGGATTCACCATCTTTTTGTTTGAAGGTCTGAACATCCACTCTAAGCTTGCTCAGTTTTTGAGGAGGAAAGAATTTAGCCAAGAAGGTCGTGACCAGCTTATCCTAGGAGTCCAGGCTATCTTTAGGTTGAGAGTCCAACCATGCTCTAGCTCTATCTCTTTTAGCAAAAGGGAAAAGCATGAGCCTGTAGACTTCAGGATATACTCCATTAGTCTTAATAGTCTTACAGATCTGCAAGAACTCAGTTAAGAACTGGTAGGGATCTTCTGATAGAAGTCCATGAAACTTGCAGTTCTGTTGCATTAGAGCAACTAATTAAGGTTTCAGCTCAAAATTATTTGCTCTAATGGCATGAATTGAGATGCTTCTTCCATCAAACTTGGACGTAGGTGCAGTATAATCACCAAGCATCCTCCTTGCATTATTGTTGTTGGGTTCGGCTGCCATCTCCTTTTCTTGTTCAAAAATTTTAGCAAGGTTGTCTTTGGAATGTTGTAATTTAGCTTCTCTTAGTTTCCTCTTCGGAGTCCTTTCAGGTTCTGGATCAACTTCAACAAGAATGTCTTTTTTCTTGTTCCTGCTCATATGAAAGAGAAGAGAACAGAAAAAGAAGAGGAATCCTCTATGTCACAGTAAAAAGGTTCCTTATTGTTAGTAGAAGAAGAAAGGGAATAAGAGTGAAGAAGAATGAATAATCCAAACACAAGGGTGACGATAGGGGCAGTGATTTGAGATGAAGAAAAGTGTTAGTAAATGAATGAATAAATAGAATAAGATGAGAAAGAAGTTTTTCAAAAATAATTTTTTTTTTCAAAAGGAGTTAATGATTTTTGAAAATTAAGATAAGAAATAAAATTGAAATTAAAATTTAAAACAATTAATTAATTAAAAAGAATTTTTGAAAAAGAGGGAGATATTTTTGAAAATTAGAGAGAGAAAAGTTGTTAGGTGGTTTTGAAAAAGATAAGAAGATAAGAAGTTAGAAAAGATATTTTAAAATCAAATTTTTGAAAAAGATAAAATTTTGAAAAAGATATGATAAAGAGATATGATTAAAAATTAAAATTGATTGCTTTACTAACAAGAAACTAAAAGATAAGATTTTAGAATTTAAAGATTGAACCTTTCTTAACAAGAAAGTAACAAAGTTCAAATTCTTGAATCAGTCCTATTAATTGTTAGCATAATTTTCAAAAATAAAGATAAAACTAAGAAAAAGATTTTTGAAAAATATTTAAAGGATTTTCGTAAATTAATAAGAAAAATGAAAAAGATTTAATTTTTGAAAAAGTTTTAAAAAGATAAGATTTTTAAAATTTGAAAATTTGACTTGACTTACAAGAAACACCTAATTTAAAAAATTTTTGACTAAGTCAACCCAAATTTTCGAGATTTTGAGAGAAAAAAGGAAAAGATATTTTTTTATTTTTGAATTTTTAATTATGAGAGAGAAAAACATAAAAAATGACTCACAACATGAAAATTATGAATCAAAACACATAATGCATGCAAGAATATTATGAATGTCAAGATGAATACCAAGAACATTTTGAAGATCACGATGAACATCAAGAACATATTTTTGAAAAATTTTTTATGGAAAGAAAACATGCAAGACACCAAACTTAAAAATCTTTCATGTTTAGACACTATGAATGCAAAAATGCACATGAAAAACAACAAAAGATACAAAACAAGAAAACATCAAGATCAAACAAGAAGACTTACCAAGAACAACTTGAAGATCATGAAGAACACCATGCATGGATTTTCGAAAAATGCATAAATTTTTAGAAAAATGCAATTGACACCAAACTTAAAGGTTGACTCAAGATTCAAACAAGAAACACAAAATATTGGAGTGGAATTTCATGTCTATCTTAATTCAATCAAACATTGTTAATTTTATGCATTATCATGAGATTTATGCAAGAAATATGTATTATTATGAATGATGCAAAACCTTATGATTTTGGTGAGACTTTGATTGCATGTTTGGTTGATTTCAGGGAAAAAAATGAAGAGGAAGAGAGGCAGTGCAGAATAACGCTGCGCTCAAATGAAGAACGCTACGCTCTCTAATGACGCGCACGCGTACAAGACGCTTACTCGTCAGGCAAGGATTTTTGAAGACCCACACCTACGTGTGCATGACGCGTCCGCGTAGATGTGATCAGCGCTCGTTTGCAAAGAGAGCGCTATGTTTCCTGAATGAGTGCCTGTGACAATTTTTTAAATTTAGGATTAAGGATTTGGTATCAACGCGTACGCGTACATGACGCTCATGCGTCGATGGAGCATCTGGGAAGAAACACGCGAACGCGTGGATGGAGCAGAAGCTGGGTGTTGCAATTTTGCTATCTACGCGCACGTCGCAGTGGACGCGCACACATGAAGGGCGCTCATGGCGCAAACGCAGCGCTCGTTTAAAGAACGCTACTAGAGACGTGCACATGTGCATTATACGCGCAAGCATGATGGAGGCTGAAGATGACAAGGACGCGCACGCGTATGTGACGCGTACGTGTCTGTGGTGCAAAAATGCACGGGACGCGCATGCTTAAGAGAAGCGTACACGTCGGTGAATGAACGCTCTGTTCTCTTTCAGAACACAACGTTCTCCTGATGCTGCACCCAAGTACCAATCCCGACCCACTTCATCAGAGGCCAAAAAGCCCACTCCAAGTACTGGATGACTGAATAGGAAGTTGTATAAGTAGAGGAGAATTCAATTTCAAGGAGATTGGCTTGCTAGAAGTTTTTCTAGGAGTTCTTCTTTTGAGGAGTTCTTGAGAATTTTAGATCTGATTTTATTGTTCTTTCTGTTCCTCTCCTTCTGCAATTTTTCTTTTCGGTTTTGGTATTAGAGTAATGATGAACTAAACCATAATTTCATTAGAGGGAGGAGCTTTATTGTAATTCCAATGAATCAATGAAATTCTTCTTCTTCTCAATTCATTTTTGTAGCTATTGGATATGTTCTATTTTGATTTAGAATTCCTCACTTCGGAAGGAGGTTGAATTCAATTGAATGCTTGTGTAAGCCTCGGAAAGGGAATCACTCACATTAGGATTGGAGCTTTATTCTTCACTACTTTCTTGATCAATACCATTCGGGAGGAATTGAGATCTTGAGAATTAGTGTGGCTTATGGATGAGAGATTTGCACTTAACCTCTTCTCATGACAGTTAGATCAAGGAATTGGCAAGATTTATTGTGATTAGAGAGATTGGATTGCCAAGGAATTGGGATCCAATCAATTTCAATCCGCCATAGATCTACTCATATGATTGAGAAAGGAGTTGACACCCAATTGATTCATGATGGATTATGATATCTCCAATCCCTGATGAATCACTTTCTTTGAATTTCCTCACCTTAGAGTTCTCTTATTTCACTGCAATTTACTTTGTTCAATTCTGTTTTGATTTACTGCACCCAATTTTCTTTATTATTCATGCAATTTAAGTTTTCTTGCAATTAAGATTCTGTAATTTAAATTCCTTGCTCTTTAAGATTCAGTTATTTACATTTCTTGCAATTTAAGTTTCAGATCTTTTAATTTCTTGCACTTTAAGTTTCAGTCAATTAAGCTTTCTGCCGTTTACTTTTCTATAAATTTACATTCTGCACTCTAGATTTCCTCGCAATTCACATTCTATCAATCAATTCCCACTCAAAACATCAACTATCAGCTTAACTAAATTCATCACCTAACTAAAGTTGCTTATTCCATCAATCCCTGTGGGATCGACCTCACTTTTGTAAGTTTTACTACTTTATGCAACCCGGTACACTTGCCGGTTAGTTTGTGTGGAATCTAATTTTCCCTCATCAATTTTTTGGCGCCGTTGCTGGCGATTGAATTAGATTAACAATGATTAAGTAAGGTGATAATCTAGATTAAGCATTTTTCTTTGTTTTTACTATGCACACTGTTTGAGATTTTATTTCTACTAACCATAACTGCACTTTAGGAATAGAGTGCTTTGTTTGTGTTTTTGTGTTTGTTTTGGTTGTATGCCTGGAGGGAAAAGAGGTGATTCCACCTCCTTTAATTCTGAGCCAGAGAGAACATTCTTAAGATTGAGAAGAGAAGCAAGAGGGAAGGGAGTTAGTGGTGAAGAATCAGAAGAAAAAGATCAAGAGATGGAGGGTAATATCCCTAATCCACCTGAGGATGCGGCTAACAACAATGGCCAACCTTAGAGAAGAGTATTAGCCTCCTACACTATCCCCAACCCAAGGAATTGTGGGAGCATTATCTTAACCCCCAATCTCCATGCTAATAACTTCGAACTCAAGCCTCAATCGATCACCCTGGTTCAGAATAATTGTCAATATGGAGGAAGCCCTACTAAAGATCCAAACCAACATCTCTTTGTGTTTTTGAGAATTTGTGACACTGTCAACACCAGTGGAGTTCATCCTGACATCTATAAGCTTTTGTTATTCCAATTTTCATTGAGAGACAAAGCCATACATTGGTTAGAAACCTTTTCCAAAGAAAGCATCACCAACTAGGATAATCTAGTTAGCAAATTTCTAGCCAAATTTTACCCCCCTCAAAGAGTCATTAAGCTGAAAACTGATATGCAAACCTTCAGGCAATTAGAAGGAGAATCATTGTATGAAGCTTGGGAGAGGTATAAAGCTTTGATTAGAAGGTTCCCAAAGTGAATGTTCAGTGAGTGGGTAGAGCTACAAAATTTCTATGAGGGCTTGACCATGAGTTCAAGGAAAGCTTTGGATTATTCATCAGGAGGATCCTTGCAAATGATGAAAAATGCTCAAGAGGCACATGATCTTATAGACATGGTGGCCAATAATGAGTATTTCTACTCCTCTGAAAGACAAGCTGCTCCAAAGAGAGGTGTATTTGAGCTTGAAGGAGTTGATACAATCTTGGCTCAAAATAAGATTATGCATCAACAACTTTAGCAGCAAATAGAAATGATGTCAAAGAGGATGGATGGACTACAGCTTGCAGCAGTAAGTACGACTAATCAACCACCAGCTGTGTGGGGACAGCAGAAGGAAAGCTATGGAGAACAGTAGCCTGAACAAGTGCAGTACATGCATAATCAAGGAGCTGTACAAAATGAGTTCCATGGAGACATTTACGAATCATCCTGGAGAAACCACCGCAACTTGAAGTGGGGAGAGAACCAGAACCAGCAGCCTTGGCAAAGAAACTCCAACCAAAATAGTTCCAGAAACATAACCCATCAAAACCATCAAAACACTAACAAAAATCCATATAGAAAACCACAAAATAACCACCCTGCATCCACCTACTATCTACCAAATAACCCATCAACTAACTAAAATAACTCTGATTCACCATCCACATCCCATACTCAGCCACAACCACCGCAAGAATCCCAAAGAATCTCCAGTTTGGAGATGATGATGGAGAAAATGATGAAACATCAAGAGTTGGCTAACAAGAACCATGAAGCCTCACTGAGAAATTTAGAAAGACGGATTGGAAAATTGTCCAAACAACCAGCTGAGAGACCAACCAACTCTTTTCCAAGTGATACCATCCCCAATCCTAAAGAAGATTGCAAAGCAATTCAACTCAGGAGTGGAAGAACATTGGAGGATGACAAGGCTAGCAGCAAGGAAGAAGTGGCAACAAAGGAAAAATATCAAGAGTGTTCCAAGAAGAGAGAGGAAGAGCCACAAGCTTCAAAGAAGGGAAAACAAGTCATGGAAGAGCATCCACAAGAACAGAGAAAGGTGGTGAAACCTTACATACCTCTTCTGCCATACCCTCAAAGGTTACAAAGAGAGCTCAAAGATCAATAATTCCCCAAGTTTCTAGAGGTTTTTAAGAAGCTGGAAATCAATATCGCACTTGTTGAAGCATTGGAACAGATGCTTTTATATGCAAAATTTCTCAAGGAACTCATTAAGAAGAAGAAAAGCTGGAATGAGAAGGAGACCGTGATCTTGACACAAGAATGCATTATAGTGATTCAGAAGGGTCTTCCACCAAAACTCAAAGACCCTGGGAGTTTCATCATATCATGCACCATTGGCAATATGGCCTTGGAAAAAGCTCTCTGTGACTTAGGAGCCAGCATCAATTTGATGCCTCTCTTACTAACGAAGAAGCTTGCAATAGAGGAAGTCAAACCCACCAGAATGTCACTTCAAATGGCTGATAGATCACTCAAGATACCTAATGGAGTTGTGGAAAACTTATTGGTGAAGGTAGGAAAGTTCATTTTCCCTGCTGATTTTGTCATTTTAGACATGGAAGAAGAGGGACACAACTCAATTATCTTGGGGCGACCATTCTTAGCCATAGCAAGAGCTATCATTGATGTAGAGAAATGTGAAATGACCCTCAAGGTGCATAATAAACAAATGATCATCAATGTCTTTAAGGCCATGCAATATCCCCCTTAGAAGAAAAAGCATATGAGAGTGGAGATGATAGAAGAATTGGATGAAGAGCTGCTTGAAACACACGGTCAAGATGCTCAAGAAGAAGAAATGGAGACAGCCCAAGAGGTCTTAGAGGAACAAGTGACTGAAGTCCCCTATGAAGGCAAGAAGGAGGAGAAGCCTAAACAAGAATTGACGCCCCTCCCTCCTCATCTCAAATATGCATTCCTTGGAGGAGAAGAGACTCTACCACTAATCATCAACTCATCCTTAAACATAGAAAATGAAGAAAAGTTGATTGAAGTATTAAAAAATTCACAAAACAGCTTTAGGATGGACAATTGATGACATCAAGGATATAAGCCCTGCCATCTGCATGCATAAAATTTTGCTGGAAAAGGACTCAAGACCTGTGGTGCAACCTCAAAGAAGGCTTATCTCAACCATGAAGGAAGTGGTTCAAAAGAAGGTGATGAAGATGTGGAATGCTGGAATTATATACCCAATCTCTAATAGCCCTTGGGTGAGACCGGTCCAAGTTGTGCCAAAGAAAGGAGGAATGACAGTCATCTTCAATGAGAAGAATGAGTTAATCCCTACAAGGATAGTGACTGGGTGGAGGATGTGCATTGATTATAGAAGATTGAAAGAGGCTACAAGGAAAGATCACTTCCCTATCCTTTTCATTGATCAGATGCTAGAAAGATTGGCTGGCTATCCTTATTACTGCTTCTTAGATGGGTATTCTGGATACAATCAAATAGTGGTAGACCCCAAGGATCAAGAGAAAACCTCATTCACCTATCCATTTGGAGTTTTTACTTACAGGAGGATGCCTTTTGGGCTCTGCAATGCTCTAGCAACATTCTAAAGGTATATGCTCTCCATATTATCTGATATGACAGAAAAATTTTTAGAGGTCTTCATGGATGATTTCTCTGTCATTGGTAACTCTTTTGATACTTGTCTGCAACATCTAACCCTTGTTTTGAAAAGATGCCAAAAAAATTTAGTTTTGAATTAGGAAGAATGCCATTTCATAGTACCAGAAGGTATAGTTCTTAGGCATAAGGTTTCAAGCAAGGGCATAGAAGTTGACAGAGCCAACATAGAGATCATAGAAAAACTACCAGTCCCTGTCAATATAAAAGCAGTGAGAAGTTTTCTTGGGCATGCTGGATTTTATAGAAGATTTATCAAGGATTTTTCAAAAATAGCCAAACCACTAAGCAATTTTGATGAGGGAAAAACGATTCCACATAAACTCACCGGCAAGTATACCGGGTCGCATCAAGTAGTAAAACTCACATGAGTGAGGTCGATCCCACGAGTATTGATAGATCAAGAAATTTTAGTTAGGTGATAAATTTAGTTAAGCTAACTATGGTGAATTGAGTGAAATTGATTACCAAAATATAAATTGTAAGGAATTTAAAGTGCTAAAAGTAAATGGCAGAAGATTTAATGAAGGTCAAAGTAATCAAAATGAGAAATAATAGAGAACAAGATTCATTAGGGATTAGAGATATCATAATCCACAATGAATCAAATAGATCTCAACTCCTTTCTCATTCATATGAGTAGATCTATGGTGGATTGAAATTGATTGGATCCCAATTTCTTGGCAATCCAATCTCTCTAACCACAATCAACCTTGCCAATTCCTTGATCCAATTGTCATGAGAAGAGGTGAGGTACATGTCTCTCATCCATAAGCCACACTAACTCTCAGGATCTCAATTCCTCCGGAATGGTGTTGATCAAGAGAGAAGTGAAGGATAGAGCCCCAATTCTAATTCTCATGATTCCCCTTCTGAGGCTCACACAAGCATTCAACAGATTAAAACCCCCTTCCGAAGTGAATTAATCTCAATCAAAATAGAGGACATCCTATAAATACCCAAATGGATTGAGAAGAAGAAGAAGTTCACTCAATCATGTGAACTATAACAGAGCTCCTCCCCTAATGAAGTGGGGTCAATGGATCATCGCTCAAAGAACAGATATAGAAAATGTAAATTTCATGAAAGCAAATTAAGCTAAATAAATACAGAAATATAAAATTGGCAGAAAGGAAAGTTGCAGAAGAGAATAGCAGAAATTGAAATTGCATAAACTGAATTAAATTCAATACTCCTACTCCTACTCCTACTACTACTACTACTACTCCTCCTCCTCCTAATGTATTCCAGCGTCAGAACCCCCTACTGCCTCCTACAAATGAATTGAAACTGATTCCTTTATATACGCTTTCCTAAAGTACCAATGGAAATGAAATTAAAACAAATTATAATCAAATGAAAATTAAATCTAGATGATCCTTGTGGCGTTGATTGAGTGATATGAATCGGCTTGCTTACTTGCAGCTAAATTGGGCTTGGAATGAGGCTTAATTGAATCAGAAATTGCTTTCAGGGGAGCGTAGCGTTCATTTGGAGAACGGAACATTCGGGCACCTACGCGTATGCGTGCTATACGCTCGCGCGTCCCTGGTGGTTTGTATCATCGATGCGTACGCGTCCCTTGCAGCGTTTGCTTTGAGAGTGTAGTGTTCGTGAAATAAACGCTCCTTCCCCGCGTACGCATCACCCACGCATACGCATGGATTGCAAAATGTCACATCTACACTGCTTCTCAACCCATGCGTGTGCGTGCTCGTTCCCAAAAACCACATCCACGCATACGCGTCATGCACGCGTACGCGTCGATGGCTAAATTTCAAATCAAATTTTCAAAAGCATCGCAGTCGCTCATTTGAAGTGAATGTAGCATTCATTACTGGTGAACGTTGATCCTCCTTCCATGCGTGCGCGCCATGCGTGCGTACGCGTGGATCTCCAAAAGTGTCATCCTGCGCGTAAGCGCCTTGTACGCGTGCGCGTCACTTGTGAACGTAGCGTTCTCCTGCACTTCTTCCTTCTTTGTTTCTTCCTCTTATTTTTTCACCTATCCTCAACCAAGCAGATACATCAAAGCCTTGGCAAAATTTTCAAATCTTGCATCATTCATATTATCAACTAAATCTTGCAAAAGTCTCATGAAAATGCATAAAATCAACAATGTTTGATTGAATCAAAACAAGCATGAATTTCTCATCCAAGCACTTTCTTATTGCCTAGAAATGTATGAAAACTAAGTAAAAATAGATAAAAATTGCTAGTAAAACATGTACAAAATGACGTGCTAATGAGCGGATAATTTATACGCTTTTTGACATTGTTATTAGGTAGTTTTTAGTATGATCTAGTTACTTTTATGGATGTTTTCATTAGTTTTTATGCTAAATTTACATTTCTGGACTTTACTATGAATTTGTGTGTTTTTCTGTGATTTCAGGTATTTTCTGGCTGAAATTGAGGGACCTGAGCAAAACTCTGAGAAAAGGCTGACAAAGGACCGCTGATGCTGTTGGATTCTGACCTCCCTGCACTCAAAATGGATTTGCTAGAACTACAGAACTCCAAATGATGCGCTCTTAACTGCGTTGGAAAGTAGACATCCAGATATTTCCAGAAATATATAATAGTCCATACTTTATTCGTGATTAGATGACATAAACTGGCGCTCAACGCCAGTTCCATGTTGTTGTCTGGAGTCAAACGCCAGAAACACGTCACGAACCGGAGTTGAACGCCCAAAACACGTTACAACTTGGTGTTCAACTCCAAAAGAAGCCTCAGCTCGTGGATAGATCAAACTCAGCCCAAGCACACACCAAGTGGGCCCCGGAAGTGGATTTATGCATCAATTACTTACTCTTGTAAACCTTAGTAGCTAGTCTAGTATAAATCGGATAGTTTACTATTGTATTAGACATCTTGGGACGTTTAGTTCTCAGATCATGGGGGCTGGCCATTCGGCCATGCCTGGACCTTTCACTTATGTATTTTCAATGGTGGAGTTTCTACACACCATAGATTAAGGGTGTGGAGCTCTACTGTACCTCAAGTTTTAATGCAATTACTATTATTTTCTATCAAATTCGATTTATTCCTGTTCTAAGATATTCGTTGCACTTCAACTTGATGAATGTGATGATCCGTGACACTCATCATCATTCTCACCTATGAACGAGCGTGATTGACAACCACTTTCGTTCTACCTTAGATCGGGCGCATATCTCTTGGATTCCTTGATCAGAATCTTCGTGGTATAAGCTAGAATTGATGGCGGCATTCATGGGAATCCGGAAAGTCTAACCTTGTCTGTGGTATTCCGAGTAGGATTCCGGGATTGAATGACTGTGACGAGTTTCAAACTCCTGAAGGCTGGGCGTTAGTGACAGATGCAAAAGAATCACTGGATTCTACTCTAACCTGATTGAGAACCGACAGATGATTAGCCGTGCTGTGACAGAACATTTGGACCATTTTCACTGAGAGGATGGGATGTAGCCACTGACAACGGTGATGCCCTACATACAGCTTGCCATGAAAAGGAGTAAGAAGGATTGGATGAATGTAATAAGAAACTAGAGATTCAAAAGGAACACAGCATCTCCATGCACCTATCTGAAATTCCCACCATTGGATTACATGAGTAACTTTATCTTTATTTCCTATTTATTTTATTTATCTTTTAATTATCTAATCCAATCACAATTGAATCTGCCTGACTGGGATTTACAGGATGACCATAGCTTGCTTCATACCAACAATCTCTGTGGGATCGACCCTTACTCACGTAAGGTATTACTTGGACGACCCAGTGCACTTGCTGGTTAGTTGTGCGGAGTTGTGACTAAGTGTAATTCACGTGTGAGAGCTACCAAGTCATAGGAGCCATTGTTGATGATCACAATTCCGTGCACCACGTGCCATCACAACACCCAACTTAAATCCTGCTTGTTCCCAAGCAAGCAAAGAATCATGCAGTACATTTTAACAACCCAAGGTGAGAAGAATAGCAATTTTTATGTTCATGGTTGGCTAGTTTTCTATGCATGCATCAATCACAAAAGAAATTCAAATGATTGATGTTTCTATCTAACTCATTTTATGAAATCTTTTCTTTATATTTCTTCCTTGAAGCAAGCTTTTCATTCTCTTCTTAGCTTCTCTTTTTGGGTACTTTGCACCATGAGTTGAAAACAAAGCTATGACTCTAAATGCTTTGTTTTCAAGTAATACCACCGATACATAAGCACCACAAGCATTTAATTAAAGGACTTCTTTAAGCTTATTTGTTTCTTTTCTTTACTCTCTAATCATTGATGCTCAGAGCCTTGAGCTTTGAGGGAGTGCTTTTGCGCTTGAGCCTAGCCTTGACTTCTAAGTGTTTTGTTTTCAAGATTTTTGCCTAATACATAAACACCACAAGTACTTAACAAATAAATTGTCATTGGTACTCAGAGCCTTCAGCTTTCTCATTCTTTCCCTTTTTCTTTTCTTGCCGTAACTGTATTTGCTTTTTCAAGGTTTTCATGATTTAAAAAATTTCATAAAATGTCCTAGATGAAAACTTCAATTAAATAAAATTTAATGCAATTGAGCAACAATTAATCATACTAGCCTTCCAATACTTATATGCCCATGCTAAGCTCTTCTTTAATTCCTTGTTTGTTTATGATCATGATACTTTAATGCTTTTGAACTCACAAAATTCAAGATGGTAGTCATAATGTCACAACAACATGTTACAATTTAGCACTCACACTATGCTTATTCACAATACACATGCATACAGAGAAGATAGAAGACAATCATGCAATTTAAAGTACTGGAAATAAGTAGGAGAGAAAAAAACTTTACCACCTTGTAGTTCATCTTCACTATTGTTGTCATTTTCCTCCTATTCTTCCCCTTCCCATACCAGCTTAGAGTGTTTGCTCATCCTCAAGCAACGATTAAAATAGTGGTGATAGGGTCCATGATGGATCATGGGTGTATTACACAATGAAATATCAGTAGTACATGTGTTTAAGCAAGCAAAATAAAAAATATCAATGAAGGCACAAGACAGAAAACATGGACAATGTGATTGCAAAAATAAAAGGGTGTGAATGATACATTGCATAAAAGATAAGTGGTACACCAAACTTAGTGTGACACTTTCACTTGGAATTGATGCAAATGTCCAGTGAAGATTAGGAATCAATTTTTGTTCCATAGCAACACCAAACTTAGAATGCAATTACATGTCAGTTTATTTGAACTAAAACTAAACAAAGAAAATTGTTCTATGCTAAAACGACAATCACCAAGCGAAGAGTTTATCTTGAGTAAGGATTTCTTGGTGAGTTATTAACAAAAACAGTGATGAATCCATATTTGATGATGATTTTTGGTTAGAATTTAATGGATTCCATCACATAAACTTGCACTTATTCCCTTAAATAGCATGCTTTTGGACTTTCCTCCTAAATTGTGCTTGATTATGAAAATATGCTCTTTTGTGCTTAATTTGATCTATTTTTATTCCATCTACCTTTCATTCAATGCCTTGATATGCTTGTGAGTGATTCCAGGTGTATAAGGTAGGAATGGAGTGGAGAGAATGGAAGAAGAGCATGCAAAGTGGAGGAAACATGAAGAATCAAAGGAGATGAGTTCAGAGACGTGTGTGTGCGCACAAACTCCTATGCGTAAGCATAGAAGCCCAAGCAGAGCGTGTGGATCATTTTGAGCGTGTCGCGTGTCCAGCCAAGCATCGCCTAGTGTGCGTGCACACAGCTACTTGTGCGTACGCACAAAATGTGATTTTTCATAAAGTGTGCGGATGCATACGCCTGTGCGTCCGCACGGGTGTCCGCGCATGACTTCATTAAAGAAGCACGTGACTCGCGATTTGAGGGCTTTGGAGGCTCATTTCCGATGTCTCTTAGCTTATATTGGAGGGGGAATGAAGAACATAACATAGCATATCATTAGTATAGTTTTTAGGAGTAGAGTAGAGGTTTTTAGTTTTAGTTTTCTCTAAGTTTTTCATCTTCTCTATTAGGGTTTATCTTAGGATTTTGCTTTCAAAGTGCCATTTCCATTTTTGATAATAGATTTTGCTAATCTCATTGTAAGTATTCTCTTGTTATTACTATTTATAGTTATATTGTCATTACTCTTTCTTCTATTTCAAGTTATAGTTCAATTTTACTTCTCTTTTGCAATTTTAATTTCTTGTTGATGAATTTCATGTTTGATGGTTGTTCTAAGCTTTCTATTGGAATTCTTGTTGATTGAGATCAAGTGTTGCTTTTAGTTTCAAGCCTTTTCTTATTTTTCTCATGTTTAATCTTTTTGCCCACCAAGTGTTTGACAAAATGTCATACATGGTTTTAGGCTAAATTTTTGTCTCTTGGCTTGGGTAAAGTGAGCAATTTGATTCCTAGAGTTGGAATGTCCAACATTTAGTATCAATTCTTGGATTGTTAATTATTCTTGTTCGCACTAACACTAAGTTGTTGCTAAGGCAATTGGCAAGCAATTTAGGATTTGTGGGTTAAGAACACTTATGCTCATTTAACTTACCTTTCGATGTGAGGGTTGATCAAGTGAGACTAATCAAACATAATTGTCATAGTTGTGGTTCCAACAAGGAAAGGACCCTTAGCTCACTCCAACCCAAGACCCCTTTCTATGCTTTCAATCCTTTACACATTTCTATGTTAATCTCTTTTATACTTTACTTGTTCATATTACATAGTCGATTCTTTAATTTCTTTATTAGTTCAATCATTACAATTTTGCATGTTCTTTTATTGCTTTATATGTTTATTTCTTCATTCACAGCCCCTTGATCACTATGACCGGATTTTGCACACTCATTGCCCTTAAGTGATTCTTTGAAAGATGACTCGAGAGTCAATTACTCTCGATTTTAAATTGGTTTTTGGTTGTGTCATATCTTGTGAATTTCTAATTTGATCGGTGGCTGATTGTTGGGTTTGGTCTATACTTGCAACGTTTATTCTACTTTTAGTGTGAAAATCCAAACCGGTGCAATTGGGTGTCGTCAAATAATTAAGGAGCAAAATAAAAGAAAGTATCAAAACCAAGAGAATGACTAAAACAAGGAGTAAGAAAAAGTGCCACACCAAAGGAGAGATAACACTTTAGAGGCGTTATGATTATACAAAAAAGTGGTGTTGCTAGACTC
Source organism: Arachis hypogaea (assembly GCF_003086295.3). Lineage (NCBI taxonomy): Eukaryota > Viridiplantae > Streptophyta > Magnoliopsida > Fabales > Fabaceae > Arachis > Arachis hypogaea. The sequence goes on from NC_092044.1 coordinate 75,048,666, forward strand.
ATTATATAAAAAAATAAGTGGCACGCCAAACTTAGTCTTGAAATTGATGCAATCATCCAGAAAGATTGAAAACAGATTATTGCAGGGCAACACCAAACTTAGAATGTAATCATATGCCAACTTATCAAAAATAAACAAAACAAAGAGAGAAATAAACAAAGCAGAGAAATGAAATGTTGCCTAAGGTTGGGTTGCCTCCCAATAAGCGATCTTTTAGTGTCATTAGCTTGACATGTTATGCTCACCTTTCTTCCTCATCTTCCAATTTGTTAAGAGGAATGACCTTTGGTAGAAGGAAGAGCCAGTCGGTGCCCCATTTCTTAGCTTCTTCCCAGCAAGCTTCCTTTGGTTATTTGCTTGATTAAACTTGCTTGCTGGTGGTTTAGGGGTAGGATTGTTTGTAGTTGATCTTTTTTTCTTCATGAATGTTGTCCTTTGTAGCTTGGTTACAATCCTCTCTTTGGTGCTCTTGTCAGTTGCCTTCACTTCTTTGATTCCAAGACTTGGTAATTGTGTGATTATTGGAGTGTTCTCTGCACTAAAAGCCTCTTGAATTGGTGGTTCAATGAGCCCTTCATCCATGTAGCTCTCTGCTTCAATTGAGTGTGAACTTCCTTGATTGGCTTCCACCCCTTCTTCTAGATGATACTCCATTGAGTCCTTTGGGGGTGAAGTTTCATGTTCCTCTGTCACCTCAATTAGTTTCTGTGAATAGGGAGCCACAGGTTCAAATATCTCCACAACCTCCTACTCCATTGAAGTTTCATTTGGTATTGGAGCTTCTTTTCCTTGTTCTTCCACTTCCTTCTTTGCACCCACAGATTGGTCTTCATCTTTCTTGCTTAGCAGTTCTAAGTTTCTCCTTATTTTCTCTAAGTGCCCATCCATCTTCTAGAGGAGGATTTCTTGTTCTCTCCAAGATTATTCTTGTCTTTCCAATATTTCTCTGGACTTTTGAAGGTGATCCTCAACTGCTGCCTCAAGGGATGAAGGTTGAGAGTAATTTTGTGGAATTAGATGTGTTGTGGTGAAGTTGTTTTGCTGGGTATGGAATGAGTCTTGTGAATTTTGAGGTTGGTGAAATAAGTTATATGGATCTTGGAGGGAATTTTGTGTTGAGGCAAATCAAGTGATAAAGAATTTTCAAGTGAGATACTAGGAGGTAAGGTTGGACAATTTAGCATAAATGAGTTGAAGGATTGCTCAAGTGATGATGGCTCTTGATTAATGGAGTATGACACATTGAGTGCTCTCTGATTTTGATCCTCTCAAGCACAACTTGAAGAATTGTTGAATTCATCACAGTATGGATCATCTTATGGCATTGGGGGGATAATCTTGCATGAATTTATTGAAAGCACACTCCAGTGATGATGTCTCTTGATGAACAAAATATGGATCATTAAGATCTCATTGGTTTTGACCTTCCCAGTCACCATATGAGTTGTTGTTATAGCAATATGAGTTATCTTGTGGCTCTGGGAGGTATCCCATTTCATTTGATTGTTCACACTCTTGTTGATATGTCCAGGCACCATGAGAATAATGACATGAATTATTTTGTGGTGTTGGGTAATATCCCATGAAGGTGTCTTGATCATTTTGTGGTTCTGGAGCATATCCCCACTGGTTGGATTGCTCATAATCTGTCATTTCTTGGTGATATTTCCAGCCATCATTAGAATTGAATTGAATCATATTGTGATGGTGGGCAATATCCTATAAAATTTGTGGATCAAAAGATGAAGAAAACTCCATTTGAATTTTTCAAAACACAATCACCAATGAAAAATTTAAATTCCTCATGTCACAGAGAAGAATTTCTTAGTGAGGTAATAACACAAATACCAGTAGAAAAATAGAAAATTAAAAGAACTTAAATGACAAAAACAAAGAAAATGCTTAATCTAGACTTATCACCCACTTAATCATTGTTGATCTTAATCAATCCCCGGCAATGGCGCCAAAAACTTGATGAGGGAAAAATGATTCCACACAAGCTCACCGGCAAGTATACCGGGTCGCATCAAGTAGTAAAACTCACGTGAGTGAGGTCGATCCCACGAGGATTGATAGATCAAGCAACTTTAGTTAGGTGATAAATTTAGTTAAGCTAATAGTGGTGAATTGAGTGAAATTGATTAACAAATATAAATTTCAAGGAATTTAAAGTGCTAAAAGTAAATGGCGGAAGATTTAATGAAGCTCAAAGTAATCAAAATGAGAAATAACAGAGAATAATATTCATTAGGGATTGGAGATATCATAAAGCACAATGAATCAAATAGATCTCAACTCCTTTCGTAATCATATGAGTAGATCTATGGCTGATTGAAATTGATTGGATCCCAATTCCTTGGCAATGTGGTGCACGAAATTATGATCATCAATGGCGCCATCAACATGGTACGCTCAATTGCAATCTCAACTCTTTATCACAATTTCGCACAACTAACCAGCAAGTGCATTGGGTCGTCCAAGTAATAAACCTTACGCGAGTAAGGGTCGATCCCACGGAGATTGTTGGTATGAAGCAAGCTATGGTCATCTTGTAAATCTCAGTCAGGCGGATTCAAATGGTTATGGAGGATTGATAATTAAAAGATGAATAAAACAAAAAATAAAGATAGAGATACTTATGTAATTCATTGGTGAGAATTTCAGATAAGCGTATGGAGATGCTTTGTCCCTTCCGTCTCTCTACTTTCCTACCGTCTTCATCCAATCCTTCTTACTCCTTTCCATGGCAAGCTGTATGTTGGGCATCACCGTTGTCAATGGCTACAGTCCTGTCCTCTCAGTGAAAATGTTCAACGCGCTCTGTCACAGCACGGCTATTCATCTGTTGGTTCTCGATCATGTCGGAATAGAATCCAGTGATTCTTTTGCGTCTGTCACTAACACCCCACAATTGCGAGTTTGAAGCTCGTCACAGTCATTCAATCCCTGAATCCTACTCAGAATACCACAGACAAGGTTTAGACCTTTCGGATTCTCAAGAATGGCCGCCAATGGATTCTAGCTTATACCACGAAGATTCTGATTAAGGAATCCAAGAGGTATCCACTCAATCTAAGGTAGAACGGAGGTGGTTGTCAGGCACACGTTCATAGGTGAGAATGATGATGAGTGTCACGGATCATCACATTCATCAAGTTGAGGAACAAGTGATATCTTAGAACAAGAATAAGCTGAATTGAATAGAAGAACAATAGTAATTGCATTAATAGTCGAGGTACAGCAGAGCTCCACACCTTAATCTATGGTGTGTAGAAACTCCACCGTTGAAAATACATAAGTGATAATGGTAATAATTGGCTTCGGCCCCAGAGAGGGAACCAGAAGAATCAAGATGAAAATACAATAGCAAAAGGTCTTATTTATAGAGAACTAGTAGCTTAGGGTTTATAGAAATGAGTAAATGACATAAAAATCCACTTCCGGGCCCACTTGGTGTGTGCTTGGGCTGAGCATTGAAGCTTCTATGTGTAGAGACTTTTCTTGGAGTTAAACGCCAGCTTTTGTGCCAGTTTGGGCGTTTAACTCCCACTTCTGTGCCAGTTCCGGCGTTAAACACCAGAATTCTTGAGCTGACTTGGAACGCCTGTTTGGGCCATCAAATCTCGGGCAAAGTATAGACTATTATATATTGCTAGAAAGCCCAGGATGTCTACTTTCTAACGCATTTGAGAGCGCGCCAATTGGGCTTCTGTGGCCCCAGAAAATCCACTTCGAATGCAGGGAGGTCAGAATCCAACAGCATATGCAGTCCTTTTTCAGCCTCTGAATCAGATTTTTGCTCAGGTCCCCCAATTTCCGCCAGAAAATACCTGAAATCACAAAAAAACACACAAACTCATAGTAAAGTCTAGAAAAGTGAATTTTAAATAAAAACTAATAAAAATATAATAAAAACTAACTAAAACATACTAAAAACATACTAAAAACAATGCCAAAAAGCGTATAAATTATGCGCTCATCACAACACCAAACTTAAATTGTTGCTTGTCCCCAAGCAACTGAAAAATCAATAGGATAAAAAGAAGAGAATATACAATGAATTCCAAAAATATCCATGAAGATCAGTATTAATTAGATGAGCGGGGCTTTTAGCTTTTTGCCTCTGAACAGTTTTGGCATCTCACTTTATCCTTTGAAGTTTAGAATGATTGGCCTCTATAGGAACTCAGAATCCAGATAGTGTTATTGATTCTCCTAGTTAATTATGATGATTCTTGAACACAGTTACTTTATGAGTCTTGGCCGTGGCCCAAAGCACTCTGTTTTCCAATATTACCACCGGATACATCCATGCCACAGACACATAACTGGGTGAACCTTTTCAGATTGTGACTCAGCTTTGCTAGAGTCCCCAATTAGAGGTGTCCAGGGTTCTTAAGCACACTCTTTTTGATTTGAATTACGACTTTAACCGCTCAGTCTCAAGTTTTCACTTGACACCTTCACGCCACAAGCACATGGTTAGGGACAGCTTGGTTTAGCCGCTTAGGCCAGGATGTTATTCCTGTAGGCCCTCCTATCCACTAATGCTCAAAGCCTTGGATCCTTTTTATTACCCTTGCATTTTGGTTTAAAGGGCTATTGGCTTCTTCTGCTTGCTCTCCTTTTTTTTTGAATTCACTGCTTTTTCATGCTTAAGGAATCATTTTTATGATTTTTCAGATCCTCAGTAACATGTCTCCTTTTTTCTCATTCTTTCAAGAGCCAACAATTTTAACATTCATGAACAACAAATTCAAAAGACATATGCACTGTTCAAGCATAAATTCAGAAATCAAAAGTATTGCCACCACATCAAAATAATTAATCTGTTATAAAATTCGAAATTCATGCAATTCTTCTCTTTTTCAATTAAGAACATTTTTCATTTAAGAAAGGTGATGGATTCATAGGACATTCATAACTTTAAGGCATAGACACTAAGACACTAATGATCATAAGACACAAACATAAATAAAACATAAAGCATAATTTTCGAAAAAAACAGAAAAATAAAGAACAAGGAGATTAAAGAACGGGTCCACCTTAGTGATGGCGGCTTGTTCTTCCTCTTGAAGATGTTATGGAGTGCTTGAGCTCCTCAATGTCTCTTCCTTGCCTTTGTTGCTCCTCTCTCATGATTCTTTGATCTTCTTTAATTTCATGGAGGAGGATGGAATGTTCTTGGTGCTCCACCCTTAGTTGTCCCATGTTGGAACTCAATTCTCCTAGGGAGGTGTTGATTTGCTCCCAATAGTTTTGTGGAGGAAAGTGCATCCCTTGAGGCATCTCAAGGATTTCATGATAAGAAATCTCCTCATGTCCATGAATGGGATCTCTTGTTTGCTCTATTCTCTTCTTAGTGATGGGCTTGTCCTCATCAATGAGGATGTCTCCCTCTATGTTAATTCTAACTGAATTACAGAGGTGACAAATGAGATGAGGGAAGGCTAACCTTGCCAAGGTAGAGGACTTGTCCACAACCTTATAAAGTTCTTGGGATATAACCTCATGAACTTCTACTTCTGCTCCAATCATGATGCTATGAATCATGATAGCCCGGTCTATAGTAACTTCGGACCAGTTGCTAGTGGGAATGATTGAGCGTTGGATAAACTCCAACCATCCCCTAGCCACGGGCTTGAGGTCATGCCTTCTCAGTTGAATCGGCTTCCCTCTTGAATCTCTCTTCCATTGAGCGCCCTCTTCACAAATGTCTATGAGGACTTGGTCTAACCTTTGATCAAAGTTGACCCTTCTAGTGTAGGGGTGTTCATCTCCTTGCATCATGGGCAACTTGAATGCCAACCTTACATTTTCCGGACTAAAATCTAAGCATTTCCTCCGAACCATTGTAAGCCAATTCTTTGGGTCCGGGTTCACACTTTGATCATGGTTCTTGGTGATCCATGCATTGGCATAGAACTCTTGAACCATTAAGATTCCGACTTGTTGAATGGGGTTGGTAAGAACTTCCCAACCTCTTCTTTGGATCTCATGTCGGATCTCCGGATATTCACTCTTTTTGAGTTTGAAAGGGACCTCGGGGATCACCTTCTTCATGGCCACAACTTCATAGAAGTGGTCTTGATGCACCCTTGAGATGAATCTCTCCATCTCCCATGACTCGGAAGAGGAAGCTTTTGCCTTCACTTTCCTCTTTCTAGAGGTTTTACCGGCCTTAGGTGCCATAAATGGTTATGGAAAAACAAAAAGCAACACTTTTACCACACCAAACTTAGAAGGTTTGCTCGTCCTCTAGCAAAAGAAGAAAGAAGAGAGTAGAAAAAGAAGAAATAGAGGAGATGGAGGGGGGCTTTGTGTTTCGGCCAAGGGGGAGAAGTAGTGTTTATATTGTGTGAAAATGAGGGGGTGAAGATGGGTTTATATAGGAGTGGAGAGGGGGGTATGGTTCTGCCATTATAGGTGGGTTTGGGAGGGAAAGTGGTTTGAATTTGAATGGTGAGGTAGGTGGGGTTTTATGAAGAATGGATGTGAGTGGTGAAGAGAATGGTGGGATTTGATAGGTGAGGGGTTTTTTTTTGGGGAAGAGGTATTGAGGTGATTGGTGAATGGGTGAAGAAGATAGAGAGTGGTGGGGTAGGTGGGGATCCTGTAGGGTCCACAGATCCTGAGGTGTCAAGGATAGCTCATCCCTGCACCAAGTGGCGTGTAAAACACCCTTTCTGCCAATCCTGGCGTTAAACGCCAGGCTGCTACCCTTTTCTGGCGTTAAACGCCCAGAATAGTGCCAAAATGGGTGTTAAACGCCCATTTGCTATCCTTACTGGCATTTAAATGCCAGCAAGCTTTTCCTCCAGGGTGTGCTATTTTTCTTTCTATTTTTCATTCTATTTTTGCTTTTTCAATTGTTTTTGTGACTTCACATGATCATCAACCTATAGAAAACATAAAATAAAAATGAAAAATAGATAAATATAACATTGGGTTGCCTCCCAACAAGCGCTTCTTTAATGTCAGTAGCTTGACAATGGGCTCTCATGGAGCCTCACAGATGTTCAGAGCAATGTTGGAACCTCCCAACACCAAACTTAGAGTTTGAATGTGGGGGTTCTGTTTGACTCTGTATTGAGAGAAGCTGTTCATGCTTCCTCTCTATGGTTACAGGGAGATATCCTTGAGCCTTAAACACAAGGGAGTCCTCATTCACTTGAATGATCAATTCTCCTCTGTTAACATCAATCATAGCCTTTGCTGTGGCTAGGAAGCGTCTGCCAAGGATGATGGATTCATCCATACACTTCCCAGTCTCTAGGATAATGAAATCAGCAAGGATGTAGTGGTCTTCAACCTTTACCAAGACATCCTCTACAAGTCCATAAGCCTATTTCCCTGAATTGCCTGCCATCTCCAGTGAGATTCTTGCAGCTTGTACCTCAAGAATCCCTAGCTTTTCCATTACAGAGAGAGGCATGAGGTTTAAGCTTGACACTAGGTCAGACAGAGCCTTCTCGAAGGTCATAGTGCCTAATGTACAAGGTATTGAGAACTTTCCAGGGTCCTATCTCTTTTGAGGTAATCTTTACCTAGTCAAGTCATCCAGTTCTTTGGTGAGCAAAGGAGGTTCGTCCTCCCAAGTCTCATTACCAAATAACTTGTCATTTAGCTTCATGATTGCTCCAAGGTACTTAGCAACTTGCTCTTTAGTGACATCTTCATCCTCTTCAGAGGAAGAATACTCATCAGAGCTCATGAATGGCAGAAGTAAATCCAATGGAATCTCTATGGTCTCAGTGTGAGCCTCAGATTCCCATGGTTCCTAATTAGGGAACTCATTGGAGACCAGTGGACGTCCATTGAGGTTTTCCTAAGTGGCGATCATTGCCTCTTCCTCCTCTCCAAATTCGGCCGTGTTGATGGCCTTACACTCTCCTTTTGGATTCTCTTCTGTATTGCTTGGAAGAGTTCTAAGAGGGAATTCAGTAACTTTCTTGCTCAGCTGACCCACTTGTGCCTCCAAGTTTCTAATGGAGGACCTTGTTTCAGTCATGAAACTTTGAGTGGTTTTGATTAGATCAGAGACCATGGTTGCTAAGTCAGAGTAGCTCTGCTTAGAATTCTCTGTCTGTTGCTGAGAAGATGATGGAAAAGGCTTGCCATTGCTAAACCTGTTTCTTGCACCATTATTGTTGTTGAAACCTTGTTGAGGTCTCTGTTGATCCTTCCATGAGAGATTTGGATGATTTCTCCATGAAGGATTATAGGTGTTTCCATAGGGTTCTCCCATGTAATTCACCTCTTCCATTGATGGGTTCTCAGGATCATAAGCTTCTTCTTCAGATGAAGCGTCCTTAGTACTGCCTGGTGCAGCTTGCATTCCAGACAGACTTTGAGAAATCATGTTGACTTGCTGAGTCAATATTTTGTTCTGAGCCAATATGGCTTTCAGAGTATCAATCTCAAGAACTCCCTTCTTCTGATTCATCCCATTGTTCACAGGATTCCTTTCAGAAGTGTACATGAATTGGTTATTTGCAACCATTTCAATGAGTTCTTGAGCTTCTGCAGGTGTCTTCTTCAGATGAAGAGATCCTCCAGCAGAGCTATCCAATGACATCTTGGACAGTTCAGACAGACCATTATAGAAGATGCCTATGATGCTCCATTTAGAAAGCAGGTCAGAAGGACACTTTCTGATCAATTGTTTGTATCTTTCCCAGGCTTCATAGAGAGATTCACCTTCCTTCTGTCTGAAGGTTTAGACTTCCACTCTAAGCTTACTCAATTTTTGAGGTGGAAAGAACTTTGCCAAGAAGGCATTGACTAGCTTTTCCCAAGAGTTCAGGCTTTCTTTAGGTTGTGAGTCCAACCATATACTAGCTCTGTCTCTTACAGCAAAAGGGAATAGCATAAGTCTGTAGACCTCAGGGTTAACCCCATTGGTCTTGACAGTGTCACAGATTTGCAAGAATTCAGCTAAAAACTAATGAGGATCTTCCAATGGAAGTCCATAGAACTTGCAATTCTGTTGCATTAGAGAAACTAATTGAGGCTTAAGCTCAAAGTTGTTTGCTCCAATGGCAGGGATAGAGATACTTCTCCATAGAAGTCGGGAGTAGGTGCAGTAAAGTCACACAGCACCTTCCTTGCATTGTTGGCATTGTTGTTGTTTCGGCTGCCATGTCTTCTTCTTGTTTGAAGATTTCTGTTAGGTCCTCTACAAAGAGTAGTGCTTTAGCTTCTCTTAGCTTTCGCTTCAAGGTCCTTTCAGGTTCAGGGTCAGCCTTAACAAGAATGCTTTCGTCTTTGCTCCTGCTCATATGAAAGAGAAGAGAACAAGAAAATATGGAATCCTCTATGTCACAGTATAGAGATTCCTTGAGATGTCAGAGGAAAAGAAGAATAGAAGGAGGAGGTAGAAGAAGAAGAATTCGAACTTGTCAAGAGAGATGGAGTTCGAATTATTGATAGTTGAGGAGTGTTAGTCCTTAAATAGAAGGATGTGAGAAGAGGGGAAGAATTTTCGAAAATAAAGTAAAAGATTTTGAAACAATTAAAAGAAATTTTGAAAATTTGATTGATGATTTTCGAAAACTAAGATTGAGAAAGAAATAAAGTGATTTTTGAAAAAGATTTTGAAATTAGAAATAAAAAAGATATGATTGAAAACTATTTTGAAAAAGATGTGATTAAGAAGATATGATTGAAAAGATATGATTTTAAAAAAATATGATTGAAAAGATATGATTTTAAAAAAATTGATTTTGAAAAAATTATGAAAACTTTGAACAAATTTGAATTAAAAACAAAATCTTCCCTCTTGTAACATCCTGGCGTTAAACGCCCAGAATGGTATCCATTTTGGCGTTTAACGCCCAAAACTCTACGTTTTTGGGCGTTAAACGCCCAGCCAGGTACCCTGGCTGGCGTTTAAACGCCCAGCCAAGTACCCTGGCTGGCGTTTAAATGCCAGTTTTCCTTCTTCACTGGGCGTTTTGAACGCCCAGCTTTTTCTATGTAATTCCTCTGCTGCATGTTCTGAATCTTCAATTCTCTGTATTATTGACTTGAAAAGACACAAATTAAAAATTTTTTTGAATTTTTAATGATGAGGAATAATCAAAATGCCACTAAGATCAAATAAACAATGCGTGCAAGACACCAAACATAGAAGTTTGTATACTATTGACACTAACAAATTGAGAATGCATATGAGAAACAACAAAACACTCAAGATAATAGAATTTAAAGATCAGAGCAAGGAAATCATCAAGAACAACTTGAAGATCAATGAAGAACATAATGCATGTGATTTTCGAAAATTAGAAGAATAAAGACATGCAATTGACACCAAACTTAAAATTAGACACTAGAATCAAACAAGAAACATAAAAATATGTTTGATTTTAAGAATTTATAATTTTTTGGATTTTTCGAAAATTGAGGTGGAAAAGAAAATAAGGATATCAAAATTCTTAATAAGAATTTCCAGGAATCATGCAATGTTAGTCTAAAGCTTTAGTCTAAAAAGATTAGACATGGCTAGCCAAGCTTCAGCAGGACATTACATTCAAGAGCTAAATTGATGAAAATCAATCAGCTATGGTGGTGATGAAAACATCATCTGAAACTCTAGAATTCATTCTTAAAAATTCTGAAGAAAAATACCTAATCTAAGAAACAAGATGAACTGTCAGTTGTCCAAACTTGAACAATCCCCGGCAACGGCGCCAAAAACTTGGTGCACGAAATTATGATCATCAATGGCGCCATCAACATGGTACGCTCAATTGCAATATCAACTCTTTATCACAACTTCGCACAACTAACCAGCAAGTGCACTGGGTCGTCCAAGTAATAAACCTTACGCGAGTAAGGGTCGATCCCACAGAGATTGTTGGTATGAAGCAAGCTATGGTCATCTTGTAAATCTCAGTAAGGCGGATTCAAATGGTTATGGAGGATTGATAATTAAAAGATGAATAAAACATAAAATAAAGATAGAGATACTTATGTAATTCATTGGTGAGAATTTCAGATAAGCGTATGGAGATGCTTTGTCCCTTCTGTCTCTCTGCTTTCCTACTGTCTTCATCCAATCCTTCTTACTCCTTTCCATGGAAAGCTGTATGTTGGGCATCACCATTGTCAATGGCTACAGTCCCGTCCTCTCAGTGAAAATGTTCAACGCGCTCTGTCACAGCACGGCTATTCATCTGTTGGTTCTCGATCATGTCGGAATAGAATTCATTGATTTTTTTGCGTCTGTCGCTAACGCCCCACAATCGCGAGTTTGAAGCTCGTCACAGTCATTCAATCCCTGAATCCTACTCAGAATACCACAGACAAGGTTTAGACCTTCCGGATTCTCAAGAATGGCCGCCAATGGATTCTAGCTTATACCACGAAGATTCTGATTAAGGAATCCAAGAGATATCCACTCAATCTAAGGTAGAATGGAGGTGGTTGTCAGGCACACGTTCATAGGTGAGAATGATGATGAGTGTCACGGATCATCACATTCATCAAGTTGAGGAATAAGTGATATCTTAGAACAAGAATAAGCTGAATTGAATAGAAGAACAATAGTAATTGCATTAATACTCGAGGTACAGCAGAGCTCTACACCTTAATCTATGGTGTGTAGAAACACCACCATTGAAAATACATAAGCGATAATGGTGATCATTGGCTTCGGCCCCAGAGAGGGAACCAGAAGAACCAAGATGAAAATACAATAGCAAAAGGTCTTATTTATAGAGAACTAGTAGCTTAAGGTTTACAGAAATGAGTAAATGACATAAAAATCCACTTCCGGGCCCACTTGGTGTGTGCTTGGGCTGAGCATTGAAGCTTCTATGTGTAGAGACTTTTCTTGGAGTTAAACGCCAGCTTTTGTGCCAGTTTGGGCATTTAACTCCCACTTCTGTGCCAGTTCCGGCGTTAAACGCCAAAATTCTTAAGCTAACTTGGAACGCCTATTTGGGCCATCAAATCTCGGGCAAAGTATAGACTATTATATATTTCTGGAAAGCCAAGAATGTCTACTTTCCAACGCAATTAAGAGAGCGCCAATTGGGCTTCTTTAGCTCCAAAAAATCCACTTCGAATGCAGGGAGGTCAGAATCCAACAGCATCTGCAGTCCTTTTTCAGCCTCTGAATCAGATTTTTGCTCAGGTCCCTCAATTTCAGCCAGAAAATACCTGAAATCACAAAAAAACACACAAACTCATAGTAAAGTCCAAAAAAGTGAATTTTGAATAAAAACTAATAAAAATATAATAAAAACTAACTAAAACATACTAAAAACATACTAAAAACAATGCCAAAAAGCGTATAAATTATTCGCTCATCACAATGCAATCTCTCTAATCACAATCAACCTCACCAATTCCTTGATACAATTGTCATGAGAAGAGGTGAGGTACATGTCTCTCATCCATAAGCCACACTAACTCTCAGGATCTCAATTTCTTTCGAATGGTGTTGATCAAGAGAGTAGTGAGGGATAGAGCCCCAATTCTAATGCTCATGATTCCCCTTCCGAGGCTCACACAGGCATTCAACAGATTAAAACCCCCATTCAAAGTGAATTAATCTCAATCAAAACACAGGATATCCTATAGATACCCAAACGGATTGAGAAGAAGAAGTTCACTCAATCATGTGAACTATAACAGAGCTCCTTCCCTAATGAAGTGGGGTCAATGGATCATCTCTCAAAGAACAGATGTAGAAAATGTAAATTGCGTGAAAGTAAATTAAGCTCAATAAACACAGAAATATAAAATTGGCAAAAAGGAAAGTTGCAGAAGAGAATTGCAGAAATGGAAATTGCATAAGCTGAATTGAATTTAATACTCCTACTCCTACTACTACTACTACTACTACTCCTCCTCCTCCTAATGTATTCCAGTGCCAGAACCCCCTACTGCCTCCTACGAAGGAATTGAAACTGATGCCTTTATATAGGCTTTCCTAAAGTACCAATGAAAATAAAATTAAAACAAATTACAATCAAATGAAAACTAAATCTAGATGATCGTTGTGGCCTTAATTGAGTGATATGAATGGGCTTGCTTGCTTGCAGCTAAATTGGGCTTGGAATGAAGCTTAATTGAATCATAAATTGCTTCCAGGAGAGCGTAGCGTTTATTTGGAGAACGGAGCGTTCGGGCACCCATGCGTATGCGTGCAATACGCTTGCGCATCCTTGGTGTTTTGGCTCATCGACGCGTACGCATCACCCACGCATACGCGTGGATTATAAAATGTCACATCCGCTGCTGGTCAACCCATGCATATGCGTGCTTGTTCCCGAAAATCACATCCACGCGTACGCATCATGCACGCGTACGTGTCGATGGCTAAATTTCAAATCAAATTTTCAAAAGTATCGTAGGCGCACATTCGAAGTGAACGTAGCGTTCATTGCTGGTGAACGATGATCCTCCTTCCACACATGCGCGTCACTTGTGAATGTAGCGATCATCTAATGAACGTAGCGTTCCCCTGTACTTCTTCCTTCTTTGTTTCTTTCTCTCATTTTTTCACCTGTCATTAACCAAAATGATACATCAAAGCCTTGGCATAATCATCAAATCTTGCATCACTCATATTATCAACTAAATCTTGCAAAAGTCTCATGAAAATGCATAAAATAAACAATGTTTGATTGAATTAGGACAAGCATGAATTTCTCATCCCAGCACTTACTTATTGCCTAGAAACGTATGAAAACTAAGTAAAAACAGATAAAAATTGCTAGTAAAACATGTACAAAATGACGTCTCATCACAACACCAAACATAAATCTTGCTTGTCCCCAAGCAAGCAAAGAATCATGCAGTACATTTTGACAACCTAAGGTGAGAAGAATAGTAATTTTTATGTTCATGGTTGGCTAGTTTTCTATGCATTCATCAATCAGAAAAGAAATTCAAATGATTGATGTTTCTATCTAGCTCATTTTATGAAATCTTTTCTTTATATTTCTTCCTTGAAGCAAGCTTTTCATTCTCTTCTTAGCTTCTCTTTTTGGGTACTTTGCACCATGAGTTGAAAACAAATCTACGACTCTAAATGCTTTGTTTTCAAGTATTACCACTTGATACATAAGCACTACAAGCATTTAATTAGAGGACTTCTTTAAGTGTTTTGTTTTCAAGCTTTTTCCTAATACATAAACACCACAAGTACTTAACAGATAAATTGTCATTGGTACTCAGAGCCTTCAATTTTCTCATTCTTTTCCTTTTTCTGTTCTTGCCTTAACTGTATTTGCTTCTTCAAGGTTTTCATGATTTTAAAAATTTCATAAAATGTCATAGATAAAAACTTCAATTAAATAAATCTAATGCAATTGAGCAACAATTAATCATACTAGCCTTCCAATACTTGTATGCCCATGCTAAGCTCTTCTTTAATTCCTTGTTTGTTTATGATCATGATACTTTATTGCTTTTGAACTCACAAAATTCAAGATGGTAGTCAGAATGTCACAACAACATGTTACAATTTAGCAATCACACTATGCTTATTCACAATACACATGCAAACAGAGAAGATAGAAGACAATCTTGTAATTTAAAGTGCTGGAAATAAGTAGGAGAGAAAAGAACTTTACCACCTTGTAGTTCATCTTCACTATTGTTGTCATTCTCCTCCTATTTTTCCCATTCCCATACCAACTTAAGGTGTTTGCTCATCCTCAAGCAACGATTAAAACAGTGGTGATGGGGTCTATGATGGATCATGAGTGTCTTACACAATGAAATGTCAGTAGTACATGTGTTTAAGCAAGCAAAATTAAAAATATCAATGAAGGCACAAGACAGAAAACATGGACAATGTGATTGCAAAAATAAGAGGGTGTGCATGATACATTGCATAAAAGATAAGTGGCGCACCAAACTTAGTGTGATACTTTCACTTGGAATTAATCAAATGTCCAGTGAAGATTGGGAATCAACACCAAACTTAGAATGCAATCACATGTCAATTTATTTGAACTAAAACTAAACAAAGAAAACTGTTCTATGCTAATAACACAATCACCAAGCGAAGAGTTTATCATGAGTAAGGATTTCTTGGTGAGGTATTAACAAAAATAGTTAAGGAGCAAAATAAAAGAAAGTATCAAAAACAAGAGAATGACTAAAACCAAGAGAAAGAAAAAGTGCCATACCAAAAAGAAAGATAACACTGCAGAGGCGTTATGATTATACAAGCAAGTTGTGTTGCTTGACTCATTGCATAAAAAAATAAGTGGCACGCCAAACTTAGTGTGACATTTTCTCTTGAAATTGTCACAATCATCCAGAAAGATTGAAAACAGATTGTTGCAGGACAACACCAAACTTAGAATGTAATCATATGCCAAATTATTGAAAATAAACAAAGCAAAGAGAAAACAAACAAAGCAGAGAAATGAAATGTTACCTAAGGTTGGGTTGCCTCCCAAAAAGTGCTATTTTATTGTCATTAGCTTGACATGTTGTCCTCACCTTTCTTCCTCTTCTTCCAATTTGTTAAGAGGAATGACTCTGGTAGACGGAAGAGCCAGTCAGTCCCACCTGTCTTAGCTTCTTCCCAGCAAGCTTCCTTTGGTTATTTGCTTAATTAAACTTGCTTGCTGGTGGTTCAGGGGTGGGATTATTTGCAGTTGATCTTTTTTTCTTCATGAATGTTGTCCTTTGTAGCTTGGTCACAAACATCTCTTTGGTGCTCTTGTCAGTTGCCTTCACTTTTTTTATTCCAATACTTGGTAATTGTGTGATTGTTAGAGTGTTCTCTTCACCAAAAGCCTTTGAATTGGTGATTCAATGAGCCCTTCATCCATGTAGCTCTCTGCTTCAAATGAGTGTGAACATCTGATGAGCGGAGATTTTATACGCTTTTTGGGGGTAATTTCATGTAGTTTTTAGTATGTTTTAGTTAGTTTTTAGGCAAAATTTATATTTCTGGACTTTACTATGAGTTTGTGTGTTTTTCTATGATTTCAGGAATTTTTTGGCTGAAATTGAGGGATCTGAGCAAAAATCTGATTCAGGCTGAAAAGGGACTACTGATGTTGTTGGATTCTGACCTCCCTGCACTCGAAATGGATTTTTTGGAGTTACATGAGTCCAATTGGCGCGCTCTTAATTGTGTTGGAAAGTAGACATCCAGGGCTTTCCAGCAATATATAATAGTTTCATGTTCTATTCCGGTGTTAAACGCCAGAAATAGGTTACAAGTTGAAGTTAAACGCCCAAAGCAGGTTACAACCTGGCGTTTAACTCCAAAAATAGCCCAGGCATGTGACAAGCTCAAGTCTTAGCCCCAACACACACCAAGTGGGCCCCAGAAGTGGATTTCAACACTATCTATCTCAGTTTACTCATTCTCTGTAAACCTAGGTTACTAGTTTAGTATTTAAATAACTTTTGGAGATTTATTTTGTATCTCATAACATTTTTAGATCTAAACTTTGTACCTTTTGATGGCATGAGTCTCTAAACTCCATTGTTGGGGGTGAGGAGCTCTGCTGTGTCTCGATGGATTAATGCAATTATTTCAGTTTCTATTCATACATGCTTGTTTCTATCTAAGATATTCATTCGCACTTCAATATGATGAATGTGATGATCCGTGACAATAATCACCATTCTCAATCTATGAACGTGTGCCTGACAACCACCTCCGTTCTACCTTAGATTGAATGAGTATCTCTTGGATTCCTTAATCAGAATCTTTGTGGTATAAGCTGAAATCCATTGGCAGCATTCTTGAGAATCTGGAAAGTCTAAACCTTGTCTGTGGTATTCTGAGTAGGATTTAGGGATTGAATGACTGTGACGAGTTCAAACTCACAAGAGTTGGGCGTAGTCACACACGCAAAAGGATCAATGGATCCTACTCCAGCATGAGTGAGAACCGATAGATGATTAGCCGTGCGGTGACAGTGCACCTGGACCATTTTTACTGAGAGGACGGATGGTAGCCATTAACAATGGTGATCCACTGATGAGAGGATAATTTATACGCTTTTTGGCATTATTTTTAGTATGTTTTTAGTATGTTTTAGTTAGTTTTTATTATATTTTTATTAGTTTTTAGTTAAAATTCACTTTTCTGGACTTTACTATGAGTTTGTGTGTTTTTCTGTGATTTCAGGTATTTTCTGGCTGAAATTGAGGGACCTGAGCAAAAATATGATTCAGAGGCTGAAAAGGACTGCAGATGCTGTTAGATTCTGACCTCCCTACACTCGAAGTGGATTTTCTGGAGTTATAGAAGCCCAATTAGCGCCACTACAAAAAAAGGGGATTAAAATGGCATTGATATTAAGGAGGTTTTAAAGAACCGTCGTAATATCGAGACGTTACGGCAATTGTTGCTGCTGCCGTAATTGGTTATATATATTTTGGCGGTTCTGGTGATTATGGCGGTTTTAACCGCCGTTTTCACACACATATAAAAGGAAAAAAATTGTAATCCCTGACTCATTCAATGCCATTCTTCGTTCTAGCTAGGGCTTCTCCTCTCTGAAGTCTGAACAAACGATGCTCTCATCTCCTCCGTGTAAAGAAGCTCTCCGACAACGCCGTTCTTCCTTCTAGGGCTTCTCCTCTCTCCGCCGGTTACGATCTCTCCAGGTACCTCTCCCTCTCAAGTTAAATTGAAATGCTGTTTTATTTTGTTTTTTCTTTTGTGTTGTGGAGACGAAGATTCCGGCAAGAGGCAAGGTTCTGGTGGCTACTAACCTCAGCATTTCGATTCTAGAAGGCACCGATTTTTTCGTTTTTGTTTGGGTTAGGGTTTCAAAATCGCTTTTGGTGCTGATTTTTTGGGGGTTTTGTTTCTCTGCAGCTCTGTTAGGGATTTTTGGGTCTTCCGTTGAAGCATTGACGTTGGTACAGGGTGATTGACGATGATCTCAGGTCTTCTTTCTTAACTTTACTCCCTCCTCTCTCCCTCTCTCTCTCTCTCTATTAAGGTGTTTTGCTGATCTCTGATCTCAGATCTTAGATCTCAGAAAAAACTGCTCCAATCTCAATTTCTCTATTTGCCTCTTTGGTTCTTTTTTGGTTCTTTTAAGCAAAGCTATAAATGAGTAATCTCTGTAGTTGTTTAGCTCTGCTGCCCTTACTCTCTTCAATGTTTTTTGCATTAACTGAACCCTTGCTCTACCCTTGAAACTTGCACGTACCTCGTTAGATGCATGATGCACACATGCACATTTGTTACACTCAGATAAGATCCTCGTTTTATTTTACTAAATAAATCAGGTTTAGTTTTCTATCCATTTGTATGTTTATTAAAAATTAAAATGTTAACATTTTTGATGTCTCAGGTTTTGTTTCGGCCATAAATCAATATATAAGATTTTACTTGGACAATCATTTTTGGGAATTCTTTGAGGTTAAAGTTTTAAACAAATTTGTTCAATCTCTCAGGGGCTGGAACTATTAACACAAGAAAATATTTATATCAGCCATGTGATATTCATAATCATTGATAGATAGAGTGAGCTGGTTCAAGAAACAAGCTATCTTTGTGTGTAAGTTGGTGAATTTGCTAGACTTAGTTCTGGAAGTTTTAGTGTTTTCTTTGTGTGTCTTGCTCATTAATCATTAAGTTTTAGTGTTTTCTTTGTGTTTTCTAGATTTGTTTCCTGCTTTAAATTTGACCCCCCTCTAAATCTTACGCTTAAATTTGACCCCCCTCATTACACTTATTTGCAGCATTCTAATATTGTTTTTGCCTTTGTGAATTTTATACACGGGCTGTTGACAAATTACCAATTATCCCTACTGCACTAGAATTAATTGGGATACTATTTACTAAGGTAAATGAATACAGATTAAATCTTCTATTTATATTCTTAATGTGCTTAATGTTGTATAGTAATATAAACTTCTCTTTTTATTTCAGTGGTTTACATATCGATATCTCTTGTTCAAGCCCGACCGGTAAGTATTATTGCTTACCTTCATCTTGATATTGACTACATCATAATATTAATAGCATTGGTCGAAATCTACGTCAAAGGACTAATTATAACCATGCAAAATTGGTTGATGATTAAAGCTACCTTGTAAAGAGACTAACCTGTCTCAATTATAGTGGTTAATGATTTTTTTCCTACAATACTTTCTTAAATCGAATCTTTTTTGCTTGTCCTTTGTGGACAGAGATCTCAATAAATTGGCTAGTATTGTACCTAATTTGCAAAAGAAATGGTAATTTTTCCGTGGCTATATAAAATTACTCTGGTTTGTTTTATTCATTGTTATAGTTACTCTTTTGATGTAAATATATCCTTATTTGCACTAAAAGGATACAAGTATTGAATCTTCAGTTCCAATGCTTAGTGTTAGATATTTTCTAAATCTCTTTTATAAATACTAACATTTTGAAATTAACATTGGTTTGGTCCTTAATAAATTTGATCTCAGTGTACTGTTATAATTTTTATGTTATTCTTGCCTATTGAGGTCAGATAATTTCATCTTATGAACTAGATGAAATTTCAAAACTCTGTCATGAATAGATGTTAATTCTTTCTGAAACCAAACTGTGTTAAACTTAAAAATGTTTGGACTAAATTGATGTCAATATTTTAGGACAAAGTGACACTGATTTCAAAACGTTAGGAGTAAAGAAGGATATAGTCTCAATCTTCTACCTTTTTGTTTGTTTGGTTGTGGATAAAAGTTTTCTTATGTATTGAAGATATATTTTGGATTTTGCAGTAGTATTTAGATGGGTGTTCTGGCACATTGTGAGCATATAGTTTCCATGTTACATATTATAATTGGATGCCCTATCATTTAAACAGTTCTCTTATTCTCTGTTCTTGAATGTATTCATTATAGTAAAATTAATACTTGTAGTGATATGTATTATGTGCCTTTCACTCTTTTTAGGCAAATCAACATTGTGATATTGCTACTTGTAGGTTAAGGCATTGACAGACCAATTTCCTGCTGCTATTCCACTTGCTTTGGCATTGAAACAATTTTTGGCAGACCGGAGCCTTGATCAGTCCTACTCTGGTGGCTTAAGCTCGTATTGTTTGGTATGAACGACTGCTTTCTTTTACATCTAATAATAATTTCTCAGTGAACTTGCCAAATCCTTTTTGTCCTTTTTGTAGAAAACTGGAGTACGTGTCTGCTAATCTTGCATTTCTTTTGATTTTATACATAGCTTAATAATTAAGAACATCTCAGATTGTACATAGAAATTCTATGAATACAGATTCATGTCTTAGATAATGTACATATTTATATCTATATTTAGATCAAAATCATCTTCATCAGCAGTCAAGTTATCATTATTAGCTGCCTCAGAGGGAAAATTCGCATTCGAAAAGATCACTAAAAGTTCCTGGATAGTTTAATAAAGTTTATTTTCATGCTAAGTTATATAAGTTACTTTGCAGTTTGCACATCTCTCTTTATATTATTAATTTTATCATCATGGACAATATGGTCACTTTGTTTTTAATTTGATCACTTCCGATTAATTTTAAAATATATGATGTCAGTTAGGCCAATATGTTATATACATGAACATGCTTGCGTGAACCACCTAGCTAGCTTCCTTGGGATTTCGTGTACATTAATTAGTTATATATTTAATTTAATTTATTAGGTATATTTATTTATTATACTAAATTATTAGGTATATTTATTTATTATACTAAATAAAAAGTTAGGACTCTATATATAATGAATTATATTTTATAAATGTTATATTAATTAATTTTTATTGTTCAAATCCGTTAATAATATAACTTGATATTAATCCTAAATTATCAAAAATACAACATTCATATATTTTTAGTTGATTATACATTTAATTTTAATAAATCTGTTAGATATTTAATTTCGTGTACATTAATTAGTTATATATTTAATTTTAATAAATCTGTTGGTGATAATTTTTCATGTGAAATAGGTTTTAGATCTTCTTCAACTCTTGCTGCTAGCTACTTTACTTTGAAAAAAGAAGGGAAATTATCATCTGAAAGAGGTAATTATAATTTTCTTATATTTTCTTTTAAATACTATTTAAGTTTTTAATATCTGATTTGCATATAAAAGAATAAATTTCTTGCCTTTAGAATATATATAGATTTTTAATGAATAGATTTTTTAAAATCATTATTTGTAATCCCTCTTAGTCATGTCAATCGATAAGTCATGGATTGGAAAACCACGAACCACACATGAGTATAAAGATGGTTTAAACAAGTTTTTGGATTTTGCTTTTGAGCATCGATCTCTCGCGGGTCGTCAGATTAAATGCCCTTGTCCGGTGTGTGGTTTTGGCAAGTGGCAAACAAGAGAGAAAGTTTTTGAACATTTAATAGTCAAGCCATTTCCAGAAAACTACAAAGTTTGGTATTGGCATGGTGAAGAAGTAGTTGGAGTTGGGTCACAAGTTCATCAAACTAGTCACATTGTACAAGATGATTTGACATCTCAGCATCCAATGGTAACAATGCTCAATGACGCGTTTGGAGTTGCTGGACCTGACTTGAATGAAGATGGAGATGGAGATGAAGACAACATAGAAGATGGAGATGGAGACAATGCAGAAAATGAAGAGCACAATGGAGAAAATGTAGAATTTTACAAGTTGTTAGAAGATGGCAATGAACATTTGTATGAAGGGTGCACAAAGTATTCAAAATTGTCTTTCTTAATTAGTCTGTATCACATAAAGTGCTTATATAGAATAAGCGACAAAGCCATGACCGAAATTCTCAAGTTATTAAAAGATGCCTTTGGAAATGCAAAGATTTCAAATACATTCTATGAGGCCAAGAAAACCATAAATAAACTAGGGCTTAATTATACCAAGATACCTGCTTGCCCTAATGACTGCATGTTATATTGGGGGGAGGATGAAGATTTGCAAGAATGCAAAAGATGCAAGACATCTAAATGGAGCGATGCTAAAAAGAAGAAACCAGCAAAGATCTTGCGATACTTTCCACTAAAACCGAGACTTCAACGATTATTCATGTGTTCTAAGACTGCTCAATCAATGCAATGGCATGCTTTGGCAGAAAAGAAAGATTCGAAGATGAGGCATCCGCGAGATTCTGAAGCTTGGAAGACATTTGATTTACTTCATGATAGGTTTGCCGAAGATCCTCGAAATGTACGTCTTGGTCTTGCAGCTGATGGATTCAACCCCTTTGGAGCTATGCGTACAAACTATAGCGTTTGGCCAGTGGTGCTTATTCCATACAATCGGCCTCCATGGGAGTGCATGAAGCCAACATCACTTATCTTGTCAATGATTATTCCTGGAGAAAAAATGACGGGGAACAACATAGACGTATACTTACAACCTCTTATTAAAGAGTTAAAAGAGTTGTGGTATGATGGTGTTCAAACATTAGATAGGTTCAGGAATGAAATGTTTACATTGCGAGCAGCATTAATGTAGACAATTAATGATTTTCCAGGCCTTGGTAACTTATCTGGGTGGAATGTACACAGTAAATATGCTTGTCCTACATGTAACTTCAGCACTGATTCATATAGATTAAAGCATGGTGGAAAATGGTGTTTTTTGGGGCATCGCCGTTTCTTAGAAAGGGGTCATAATTTTAGGCTATGTCGTGCAAAATTTAATGGAAAAGTTGAGTTGAGGGATCCCCCAGCAGTACTAACAGGATCAGAAATATTGGAACAACTTAAAGGAATCAATGTTTCATTTGGGAAAGAACTACAGGAAAGTAAAGGTAAGAGGATTCGACGAAAATTTGTTGAAGAAGATGATGAATCGGGGATGTGGAGGAAGAAAAGCATATTTTTTTATCTTCCTTATTGGGAGTCTAACTTATTGCGCCATAATGTAGATGTTATGCACATTGAAAAGAATGTTTGCGACAATGTATTATACACTTTGCTCAATGAGACTGGAAGGTCAAAGGATAATCTCAAAGCTCGTAAGGATCTTAAAGAAATGGGTATAAGGAAAGATTTATGGCCAGATGAAAATGGGAGATATCATCCATCTTTGTTCACAATGTCAAATTCCATGAAAGATATATTCTTGCGTACTATAAAGAATATTAGAGTACCAGATGGTCTCTCGAGTAATATTTCACGGTGTGTTGACCTGAAGCAAAGAAAGCTTTCTGGATTGAAGAGCCATGATTGCCATGTTCTTATGCAGCAACTATAACCCATTGCCATACGTAATGTGCTGCCAGATAATGGCCGATTTCGGGTTACTTTATTCAAATGTAAATGGGCTGACACCACTAGAGAACGGGGCTGTAGAAAGGATAATTGGGGTTTTAGTTCTGTTAATTTTTCACGAGTAATACACAGTGGTGACCGAGAGGAGGATGATCCATATATTGAAGCCTCACAAGCTCGAATGGTGTATTTTGTCAATGATGAAGTGAATAAAGATTGGAGTGTTGTCGTGCATTTGAAGCCAAGAGATTCATATGATATGGGGGGAAATGAAGATGATGAACCATGCGAGAATGAGCCATGGTTAGAGCAAAACTTAGATTCTTTATTTGAAAATGGTGATAATCTATCATTGTTAAGAGATGAGGTAGATGATGAACTACTAGATAATAACATTGGAGAAGACGAACACATGTCAGAATAGTAGGTGAGTTTTATTAATAAGTGGTTTATTATAGAAAAATAATTTTTGTCTACATTTCTTTTTCAATTTAACTTTTGTTTGTAAATTTTACATAAATATGTTGTTTAGACTCATTAATTGATTTAATGGAACTACTAAACCTTGATGCACATTTTATTCTATATTTATTAATTATTTATTTGATCTATTATGCAGATATGCCAAAGCAAAAGAAGTACAAGAATTTACTTAAAGCAGCAGCTGCCAATTCTTCACAAGACAAGTCAGTAGCAGCTGCCAATTCTTCACAAGACAAGTCAATAGCATCAAATGCATCACAAGTCAAGTTCCTAGCAGCTGCAAATTTCTCCGGGGCAAGTCGGCAGCAGCTGCAAATTCCTCCCGGGACAAGTCAGCAGCTTCAAATTCCTCCCGGGACAAGTCAGCAGCTTCAAATTCCTCCCGAGATAAGTCGACAGCAGTTGCAAGCTCCTCCCGAGACAAGTCGGTAGCTTCAAATTCTTGTGAGCCATCATCAGTTGCTCCAACTATATCTGAGCATCCATCCGTACTTAAACGTGAACGTGGGCGTGAATCTAAGCATTACTGGACTGTTGATGCCATAGGTATGTAATATTCTCAAATGTAATATTCTCCAGCCACCTATCACACTATTTCTTTCACTCCTCTTCCTTTCCAAATTTCACTATCTTCCAATTTACATGTCCTTGTTTAGATTTTCCTCCAAAATATTTATGAGCCATGAAAATTTGTTAAATTAAAAAAGACTTTAAAATTTAGACAAATAAACCCACCTAAAAGACTCATTTCCACTTTGATTTCTAGAAATATTAAGCTGATTATTGAAGTTTAGCTTCTTCCTCATTTAATTTCTATAGAGGCAATGCTTGGTCATTAAAACATTATCACAACAAAGAGCAAAATATTCAGAATAATAAAAAAGCTTTGAAGTTATTGATCTTCACGCATATTTTACATATGCATGATTTCTCTAAAGTTGATAATTGATGGTGTTTTTATGGAAAAACGAATTTCCAAGACACAAATCCAACCGGCAAGTGTACCGGGTCGCATCAAGTAATAATAACTCACAAGAGTGAGGTCGATCCCACAGGGATTGATGGATCAAGCAACTTTAGTGGGTGATTAGTTTAGTCAAGCTAACATTGAAGTTAATATGGATGAAATGTAGCCAACAGAAAGTAAATGGCAGGGAATTAAAAGTGCAGAATAATTAAATTGCTGAAACTTAAATTGGAAGAAACGTAAATTGCATCAAAAGTAAAGGGGTTGGGTGCTGGAAATTAAACAGAGCAATAGATTAAGCAACTAGAAATTTAAATTGCAGAAAATGTAAATGTGCAGGAAATTAAATCAAGCTCAATGTGAACAAAGATGTGAAAGTGCAGAATACAGGAAAGAAAATTTCAGAAAAGTAAATGTAGCAGAAGAGGAATGAAACAGAAAGTAAAATGCAGCTCAATTTCAATAGCTAAGGGAAAGTTGAAGATCTCAGGGATGGAGGAGACTAGAAAACAAGTCTAGATCTCAATCCCTTCCTTGATCCAACAGAGAATAATTGCAGAAGAAAAAAAAGAGAAGCAATCAGTGAAGACTCAAACTCAATCCTCAATTTCTTAGAAATCTGCAGAAAGTAAACAAATAGAATTCTCAAAGTGAAAATGAAACAGAATTCCTCCAATCTCACTCAAAAAAAAAACAGAAAAGAAAACTAAGAGAGAGCTATCTATTACTACTACTCCCTAATGTGCTAGCCTCCTTACAAAGATGGAAATGATGCCTTATATAGGCTTTACAAAATAAAATGAAAATGAAATTAAAACAAATTACAAAATTGAAAATCCTGATTTAATTGATCCATGTGCCTTTGAGTGATGATGTGGGCTTTGCTTGCTTTGGATTTGAGGAGAAATGGGTTTGGTTGGCCTTGATTCAATTTGGAGAGGAATTGAATTTATATGAAATTGAATTTTTGGCCCATGATTATTTGCTCCCAGGAGGCTGCCCTGCCCTTGTGGAGGGCAGGGCAGAAAATTGATGCGTGGTGCGGGCGTGGTGCGGGCTTGGTGTGTGAAGATGCTGCCCTGCCCTTGTGGAGGGCAGGGCAATGTTGCCTTGCATGTGTGTCTTGCGCACTCACTTCCTTGGACCGTGTCATGATGCGCTCCTCACTCCCCTTAGGCGCTTGGTTCGAAACTTGGTGAAAGCACCTGAGGAGCAATTTTTCCTTGATTTTCCATGAAGAGCACGACATTGCCCTGCTCTCCAAGAGGGCAGGGTAGAAAATTGAACGCCACTTTGTTTTGGAGTGAGGCTCCAGCTTCGAGCCTTGGTGGAAGCATTTTGGTTTATTTTCGCTTGTTTTTGGCCCTTAAAGATGCCTTTCGTTCCTGCCCCAATTGTACGCCAAATATAGATTGCTATATATCGTTAGAAAGCTCTGAATGTCAGCTTTCCAACGCAACTGAAAGCACATCAATTGGACGTCTGTAGCTCAAGTTATAGCCCTTTGAAGGAGGCATGGTCATGCTGTGAGTGCCCAGATTTTACCTTAGCGAAATTCTTGCTTCCAACCTCAATGTGCATCACGATTCTGCCCTGCCCTTGGCAAGGGCAGGGCAGTGTGCGTGCTGGTTGTTTTCCTCTTTAATTTGGTCATGAGCCACGCTTTTAAAAGCGTGGCCTAAGCCTCCAAAGTGTGCTCCAACTTCAAAGTGTGCTCCAAAGCTCTTTTTTTCTCCTTTTTTTGTGCTTCTTTGCTTCTTTTTCTTCTTATTTTCTACAAGATTTATAAATTTAAAATATCAAGAAAATATATCATTTAAGTACAAAAGCATTCAATATTTAAGCACAAATCATCAATTTCTTGTATGAAAAAGCATAGAAAAATAGGTATATGATGACATGTCATCACAACACCAAACTTAAACCTTGCTTGTCCCCAAGCAAGAAAAGAATCATGCAATAAAGATTGACAATCCAAGGTAAGAAGAATAGCAACTCAATGTTCATGGTTAGCTAGTTTTCTATGCATGCTTCAATCACAAAAGAAATGTAAATGATTGATGCTTCTATCTAGCTCATTTTATGAAATCTTTTTCTTATGATTCTTCCTTGAAACAAGCTTTTGATTTTTTTTTGTTAGCTTCTCCTTTTGGGTGCTTTGCCCCATGAGTAAATAACAAAGCTACGACTTCTAAATGCTTTGTTTTCAAGTATTACCACTTGATACATAAGCACCATAAGCATTTAATTAGAGGACTTCATTAAGCTCATTTTTTTTTCTTTTCTTTGACTCTCTAATCATTGATGCTCAGAACCTTGAGTTTTGAGGGAGTGCTTTTACACTTGAGCCTAGCCTTGACTTCTAAGTGTTTTGTTTTCAAGCATTTGGCTTGATACATAAACACCACAAGCACTTAGCAAATAAATTGCCATTCGTACTCAGAGCCTTCAGCTTTCTCATTCTTTCCCTTTTTCTTTTCTTGCTTTAATTGTATTTGCTTCTTCAAGGTTTTCATGATTTCAAAAGATTTCACAAAATGTACTAGATGAAACTTCAATTAAATAAAATCTAATGCAATTGAGCAACAATCAATCATACTAGCTTTCCAATACTTGTATGCACATGCTAAATTCTTCTTTAATGCCTTGTTTGTTTATGATCATGATGCTTTACTGCTTTTGAACTCACAGAATTCAAGTTGGTAGTTATAATGCCACAGCAACATATTACAAATCAAGATTCAAGCTATGCTTTATTCATACACACATGTAAACAGAGAAGATGAAGACAATCATGCAATTTAAGTGCTGGAAACAAATAAGAAGAAAAGGAACTCTACAACCTTGTAGTTCATCTTCAATATTGTTGTCCTTTTTCCTCTATTCTTCCTCTTTCCCTTGCCAAACTCAGTATGCTTGTTCATCCTCAAGCAATAATTAGAACAGTGGCTATGGGGCTAAGATAGATCATGAATGTCTTACATAATGAAATGTTAGCATTACATGTGTTGCAAGCAAGCAAAAATGAAAAATAACAATCAAGGCACAAGAGACAGCGACATTTTGATTGCAAGCATAAGAAGGTGTGCACAATACTTTGCATAAAGAATAAGTGGCACACCAAACTTAGTGTGACACTTTCACTTGGAATTGATGCAAGTATCTAATAGATATTGGAACCAAATTTTGTTGCATAGCAACACCAAACTTAGAATGCAATCATATGTCAATTTATTTGAATTAAAACTAAGCAGGTGAAACTGTTATTTGTTAAGTACAATCACCAAGCCAAAAATCTGTCATGAATAAAGCTCTCTTGGTAATGTATTAACAAACACAGTAAATAAGCAAACTAAAATGAAAGCATTTGAAAACTGAAAAATGACTAAAGAAAGTAGAATGACAAAGTGTCAAATTAAAGGAAAAAAATAACACTATAGAGGCATTATGATTATGCAGACAAGTAGTGTCGCTTGAATGAATTGCATAGAAAATAAGTGGCACACCAAACTTAGAATCTTGGTGTGTCACTTTCATTTTTTATTTGATGCAATCATCCAAAAAGATTGAAAACAATTTGTTGCAAGGCAACACCAAACTTAGAATGTAACCATATGCCCATTTATTGAATTTAATCAAAGTAAAGAACGAAAACAAAGCAGAGAAGAAATTATACCTACGGTTGGGTTACCTCCCAACAAGTGCTCTTTTAGTGTCATTAGCTTGACATGTTGCTCTTCACTTTCTTCCTCTTTTTCCAATTGGTTAAGAGGAATGACTTCAAGGGGGGAGAAGTTTCAGCTTTTGTCCCTTGTCTTGGCCTTTCCTCAGCAAGCTTCCTTTTGCAAATGGCTTGATTGATCTTGCTTGCTGGCTTAGGGACAGAATTGGTGCTCTTGTTAGTTGCCTTCACTTCTTGGATGTCAAGACATGGTTGCTGTGTGATTTTTGGAGTTTGATCTTCATCCAGAGCCTTTTGAATTGGTGGTTCAATGAGCTTGTCCTTCATGAGCCTCTCTGTTTCCCTTGAGTTTGGACGTTCTTGATTGTCCTCCTCACTAGCTTGTTCTTCCCCTTCCTCTTTTACACTCAACATTTGCTTTAGTAGCTCTTTCATGGAGGAGGTTTGTTGATCTTCCCAAGCTTTCTTCATCTCCTCTTCATACCTTTCAATCATGGATTCAAGTGTTGAGGTATTTTGGTCCAGGGAAGTTTGTGAAGGTTGTGAGTGTTTAGGTTCTCTTGTCATCTCAAGTGCAGTTTCAGGTTCAAATATTTCCACCACCTCTTTTTTCATTGAAATTTTACTTAACACAGAGGCTTCCTCATCTGGCCCTTCCTCTTTCCTTGTTGCACTCACCACTTGAGCTAACATTATTTCCATGTTTTTGAATGAATTTTCTTGCTCGTTCCATGATATCTGTGCCTCCCTCTCATATTTTTTAAACATGGTCTCAAGCTTTGAGAGGCTTTGGTTCATGGAAGTTTGTGTGGGTGGTGAGTTTTGAAAGAGGCTTTCTGTTGAAGTATGGTCAAGTGATGATATCTTTGGATGAATATCATATGGAGCATTAGAATTCCCTTCCCAGCCACCATTAGAATCATGACTTGCATCATTTTGTGGTAGAAGGAAATATCCCATATGGTTCTCTTGCTCATCTTGTGTTTCTGAAGCAAATCTCCATGAGTTGGAGTGCTCAGAATTTGTGTCTTCCTGGTGATATTCCCAACCATAATTAGAATACTGACTTGAATCATATTGTGATGGCGGGCAATATCCCATGAAGTTTGTTTGACTAAAAGATGAGGTGAACTCCATTTGAATTTTGCAAAACACAACACCATTGAAAATTGAAAGTCATGTCACAGAGACAGAATTTCTTAGTGAGGCAAAAACACAAACACCTTGGTGTCAACTTAGAACAGAGAACAAAAACAAAGAAAATGCTTGATCTAGACTTCTCACCCACTTAATCATTGTTGATCTAATCAATCCCCGGCGACGGCGCCAAAAACTTGATGGTGTTTTTATGGAAAAACGAATTTCCAACACACAAATCCAACCGGCAAGTGTACCGGGTCGCATCAAGTAATAATAACTCACAAGAGTGAGGTCGATCCCACAGGGATTGATGGATCAAGCAACTTTAGTGGGTGATTAGTTTAGTCAAGCTAACATTGAAGTGAATATGGATGAAATGTAGCCAACAGAAAGTAAATGGCAGGGACTTAAAAGTGCAGAATAATTAAATTGCTGAAACTTAAATTGCAAGAAACATAAATTGCATCAAAAGTAAAGGGGTTGGGTGCTGGAAATTAAAGAGAGCAATAGATTAAGCAACTAGAAATTTAAATTGCAGAAAATGTAAATGTGCAGGAAATTAAATCAAGCTCAATGTGAACAAAGATGTGAAAGTGCAGAATACAGGAAAGAAAATTTCAGAAAAGTAAATGTAGCAGAAGAGGAATGAAACAGAAAGTAAAATGCAGCTCAATTTCAATAGCTAAGGGAAAGTTGAAGATCTCAGGGATGGAGGAGACTAGAAAACAAGTCTAGATCTCAATCCCTTCCTTGATCCAACAGAGAATAATTGCAGAAGAAAAAAAAGAGAAGCAATCAGTGAAGACTCAAACTCAATCCTCAATTTCTTAGAAATCTGCAGAAAGTAAACAAATAGAATTCTCAAAGTGAAAATGAAACAGAATTCCTCCAATCTCACTCAAGAAAAACAGAAATGAAAACTAAGAGAGAGCTATCTATTACTACTACTCCCTAATGTGCTAGCCTCCTCACAAAGATGGAAATGATGCCTTATATAGGCTTTACAAAATAAAATGAAAATGAAATTAAAACAAATTACAAAATTGAAAATCCTGATTTAATTGATCCATGTGCCTTTGAGTGATGATGTGGGCTTTGCTTGCTTTGGATTTGAGGAGAAATGGGTTTGGTTGGCCTTGATTCAATTTGGAGAGGAATTGAATTTATATGAAATTGAATTTTTGGCCCATGATTATTTGCTCCCAGGAGGCTGCCCTGCCCTTGTGGAGGGCAGGGCAGAAAATTGATGAGTGGTGCGGGCGTGGTGCGGGCTTGGTGTGTGAAGATGCTGCCCTGCCCTTGTGGAGGGCAGGGCAATGTTGCCTTGCATGTGTGTCTTGCGCACTCACTTCCTTGGACCGTGTCATGATGCGCTCCTCACTCCCCTTAGGCGCTTGGTTCGAAACTTGGTGAAAGCACTTGAGGAGCAATTTTTTCTTGATTTTCCATGAAGAGCACGACATTGCCCTGCTCTCCAAGAGGGCAGGGCAGAAAATTGAACGCCACTTTGTTTTGGAGTGAGGCTCCAGCTTCGAGCCTTGGTGGAAGCATTTTGGTTTATTTTCGCTTGTTTTTGGCCCTTAAAGATGCCTTTCGTTCCTGCCTCAATTGTACGCCAAATATGGATTGCTATATATCGTTGGAAAGCTCTGAATGTCGGCTTTCCAACGCAACTGGAAGCACATCAATTGGACGTCTGTAGCTCAAGTTATAGCCCTTTGAAGGAGGCATGGTCATGCTGTGAGCGCCCAGATTTTACCTTAGCGAAATTCTTGCTTCCAACCTCAATGTGCATCACGATTCTGCCCTGCCCTTGGCAAGGGCAGGGCAGTGTGCGTGCTGGTTGTTTTCCTCTTTAATTTGGTCATGAGCCACGCTTTTAAAAGCGTGGCCTAAGCCTC
This sequence comes from Arachis hypogaea, assembly GCF_003086295.3. Lineage (NCBI taxonomy): Eukaryota > Viridiplantae > Streptophyta > Magnoliopsida > Fabales > Fabaceae > Arachis > Arachis hypogaea. The sequence continues at coordinate 75,080,014 of NC_092044.1, forward strand.
CAAAGTGTGCTCCAACTTCAAAGTGTGCTCCAAAGCTCTTTTTTTCTCCTTTTTTTGTGCTTCTTTGCTTCTTTTTCTTCTTATTTTCTACAAGATTTATAAAATTAAAATATCAAGAAAATATATCATTTAAGTACAAAAGCATTCAATATTTAAGCACAAATCATCAATTTCTTGTATGAAAAAGCATAGAAAAATAGGTATATGATGACATGTCATCAATAATTCCATATTAAAGAAAATTAGATACCAGATCTGAATGAAAACTTTTGGCATAGCATGATTTTATTGAGATACATGTTCTGACTCTAATGTATCCTTTACTGAAATTATGTTATGAGAATATATAGTACATTTTTTTCTTGTTTTAATAATGACATTTATCTTGCAGTGGATATTACTAATATTAGCCTATTTTCACCTTGATTCGGAATTCTGATGTATAATATATAGTATTATATATGTTGCTGTTACATTATACCCTGCACAAGAATCAATCTTTTATAATATATATCTATCATCATATCTTTTATTCTTTAGTTGCTCAATTACTCATTTATTTATATTTATTTATCTATTTTAGATGAATATGAAAATAGTACACGCCTTCATTTATTAGTGAAGGATGTGCATAATTTGCCAGAAGGTTTGCGCATAGTTGTCAATTTTGATAGACAACATGCAGCAATAGGAGAAGCAGCCGGACTCCTTGCAGGAATTTGTGGGCAATTGGCCACTGATTGTGTAGCATTTCCAATCAGTTTTGATAAGTGGTTAGACATTCCAGAGAGCTTTTTTGAAAATCAATGGAATATTTTTTTCCAAGTAAGAAGATTACTTAAACTCTAAAGCTTATTTCTTTGTCATTATTTAGTTATATTTGTTAGTTAATATATATTCTTTGTTCCATATTAAAGGCTCGATTTTGCTTCAAAGTATGTGATAGCTTGGCCAAACGATTTCTGCTCCAATCGCTTGGCAAAAAATGGAGGGAACATAGGATAAAGCTCTGGAACGAGTTTTATGATCCGAGGTTAAGTAAAACTGAGATCATAAATAATACACCAGAAGATATTGCTCTTGAACAGTGGGCTTTATTCGTAGAATATCGTTTGAAGCCTGAAACTCAGGTAATTACTTACAATCCTAGTTAAATGTTGTCCCACTAAAAAGCCTTATATATTTTGCTACTGTAAATAGGATATTGAATTCATATGGAATGTTGTGAATGCATGTTTAACTCTATTTAATTGTGTCCAAATTTATCTTTCAGAATCTTTGTAAGAGGAATCAAGAAATTTGGCAAAAACAAATAATTCCTCATACTTCAGGTGCTAAATCAATTGCAAGAAGAAGGGCTGAATTGGTAATCATTTCTATGTGTGGATTTCATACATTTAATTTTATTTTGGCATTATCCAATTTTTCAATTTAATTCCACTTGTCTCCACAACTATTATGAGAATTGTCATGATAAAATATCAACACAACTTTCACAGGTTCGTTTCTATGTTGGTAATCATGAATTGGTAAGCATCAATAACATTAATTTCTCAGCTTATGTTTAGTTTGCTGCCGTTATTATATTTTATATAGCATAGGAGTCATTATGTTAGCACATAATGCATCTCAGTTGTTATATTGTTGCTGTTAGTAACTTAATTTTATGCATATCTTTTCTTCAATGATATATTTCTTGATTGAGTCTTTCTACTTTTCTTGAATTTTAGACGGAAGAGACGGGAAAAGAAGTTATTAGGGTTCAAATGTGGGACATCACTCACAAGAAAACAGATGGAAGTTATGTTAATGAAAAGGCTAAAGAAATAGCGGTAAGACTAAAGTACAATAAGTAACTTGTTTATATTTCTTTTTCTTTCTTTTTTATAAGATAATATTATGTTTGATTCTTTCCCTTTCTTTTTATATATGTAGGAGAAGATTGAAGCATATAGCAGTCAACAAGCGGTGGAATCAACCGTTAATTCTCCTCTTGATGCTCTTGGAGTAGTTCTTGGGAAAGAGCACCCTGGTCGTGTTCGAGGTTTAGGCATGGGAGCTGTTCCAACTGTTGCTTTCAAGAACAACACCACAACAATTAGTCAGATGAACTTAGGTTCTTCAAATGATGCTAGCACATCATCTACTTGTGGTTCCAATGTGCAAAAAGAGCTGGATACTGTTAAAGCGCAGTTGCAAGCATTAGTCTCTTATATTGCTTTTAAGGAAGGAGGTAAAATTCCAATAGAATTAGCTGGAATGTTTCCTACTCAACAAATTTCACAGGTACAAATACAATTTATGTTCTTAATACCTTATTCCATGTGTAATACAAAGAAGTTGTTAAGTATCTTAATGGACTGGATCTACCAAATGAAGCTAACCCTATTCTAACATGCAGACCATCCTTTATCAAAAGAAACCTCGCTCCTTCTCCTTCTCTCTCTCTATTTCTTTCCGTCTCTCACTATCTCACATTCCTTCCTTGGATACTTTATTGAGCATGAATAGTTAATTACATTCTAAATAGAGATACCCTTTATTGTTAAATATGGACTATGCAACATTTAATTAATTAATTTATTTCAGGTATAGTACAGTAGCCATAGTTAAATGTAATTAAACAATAATTTTTGCTTGATGTATTATGGACAACATAATCTCACATTTGGCTGTTTATTTGTTATGGCATAATGCATGGGGGAATTTCATGGTACGACACCCTTTTTAGCATAATTATTAGTACGAACCTCATCAATGACCTATCAGATACAATGGTAATAATAGAAAGCATTATTGACTTTATATATGTCTCAGTCATATGAGTATATATTTGGCAGAGTAGTGCTTCCTGATTATTTTAGGATTGGTCCTTACAATAATGAGCATATTATATATTGTTGGCATATTATAAGACTCATAATAATCTTTATGGGCTCATTTTTGTATAGTGAAAGCTCATTGTTATCTATATGTTAGAGATATAACTTTATCTTTTTTTATCAAGAGTAGAATAAAGTAGTAGCTCTGAATTCAAGTAGTACTGTATAAAAGTACAGTTTGTGTGATTGTATATATATAGAGAGAGTGAAAGTGGTGGTGGTGATGGTGCATGTGGTATATAGCAGTTTTAAGATAAGATATAATTTGGAGGGTAGCTACATGGATATTTATTTGACAAAATAGAGAGAGATCGATGGTTGAAATAGTTAAATTAGTGTGACTTTCCTTTTCCTAATTCCCAGAAAACAGAGGATTTATTGTGCAAAAGTGCAGTTTTCTTTTTTGATTGAATAAATTTATATTAATAGTTTCAGATTCAATTTTATATCTTTTTATATTGTACTCATAATTATATTTTTGTTGTAGGGATTGGATCAAGAGAGTGAGATTCCATCACCAAGAGAGTTAGGAAGTAGGTCTTCTGGAGCGAGCAACAAAGAAGCATGATCTTGTATGATAAAGATTTTATGTATTAAGTATTATAGATATATGTTAAGACAAATTATTGAACAATGTTATCTTTGATACTTTGTTTTTGGATTATGATTTTTTATTTTCGGAGATTGTGTATGAATTAAAAATCTTGTTATGATGTTTGATTTAAGGTTATGCTTTTTGGTTATTATGAGATTTTAAAGTTTGAGTTCTAAAAATGTCACTTTAAATATATAGTTTCAATCTCATTTTAAAAAGTATAAAATTGTAATTAGGTAAAAATGACGGCTAAAAATGCCATTTTAAACAAAAATGGTGTCATTATATCCTGGTAAAAACGGCAGTTAAAAAATGCCATTTTAATCGAAAAGGATTCCATTATATCCTGGTAAAAACGACAGTTAAAAAATGCCATTTTAATCGAAAAGGATGCCATTAAACCCTGGTAAAAACGGCGGTTATAAACGCCATTTTAAACGAAAAGGATGCCATTAAATACAGGTAAAAACGGCGGTTATAAACGCCATTTTAAACGAAAAGGATGCCATTAAACCCAGGTAAAAACGGCGGTTATAAATGCCATTTTAAATGAGGAAGATGCCATTAAACCCAGGTAAAAACGGCGGTTACAAACCACCATTTTAAACAACAACAAAACCGCCGTTTTATCTGGTTAAAATGGCGGTTAATAACCGCCATTTTAACCTCCAAAAAACCGCCGAATTATCCATTGGTTATTATAAAAACCGCCGTAATAACCAGAATGGCGCCCAGAATTCCGGTGTTTCTTGGAAGCACCGTTTTCGGTAATAATGGCGGTTGTAACCGCCGTAATTACCTTAAAAAACCGCCATTTTAACCCTTTTTTTTGTAGTGCGCGCTCTCAATTGCGTTGGAAAGTACACATCCTGAGCTTTCCAGCAATGTATAATAGTTCATACTTTGCCCGAGATTTGATGGCCCAAACAGGCGTTCTAAGTCAGCTCAAGAATTCTGGCGTAAAACGCCGGAATTGGCACAAGAATGGGAGTTAAACACCCAAACTGGCACAAAAGCTGGCGTTTAACTCCAAGAAGAGTCTCTACATGAAAATGCTTCAATGCTCAGCCCAAGCACACACCAAGTGGGCCCGGAAGTGGATTTTTATGTCATTTACTCATCTTTGTAAACCCTAAGCTACTAGTTCTCTATAAGTAGGACCTTTTGCTATTGTATTTGCATCTTTTGATCACTTTAGATCCTTAGATCATCTTTGGACGTCTAGTTCTTAGATTATTGGGGGCTGGCCTCTCGGCCATGCCTAGACCTTGTTCTTATGTATTTTCAACGGTGGAGTTTCTACACACCATAGATTAAGGTGTGGAGCTCTGCTGTACCTCGAGTATTAATGCAATTACTATTGTTCTTCTATTCAATTCAGCTTATTCTTGTTCCAAGATATTCATTCGCACTCAAGAACTTGAGGAATGTGATGATTATGTGACGCTCGTCATCATTCTCACTTATGAACGCGTGCCTGACAACCACTTCCGTTCTATAAGCAAACAAGGCTTGAATGTTTATCTCTTGGATTTCTTAATCGGAGTCTTCGTGGTATAAGCTAGAATTGATGACGGCATTCAAGAGAATCTGGAAGGTATAAACCTTGTCTGTGGTATTCTAAGTAGGATTCAAGGATTGAATGACTGTGACGAGCTTCAAACTCGTGATTGTGGGGCGTTAGTGACAGACGCAAAAGAATCACTAGATTCTATTCCGACATGATCAAGAACCGACAGCTGAATAGCCGTGCTGTGACAGAGCGCGTTGAACATTTTCACTGAGAGGACGGGACTGTAGCCATTGACAACGGTGATGCCCAATGATAAACCACTATTTTATGGTTTATCTTGTGCTCAATTGAGTGGATTTTATCAACTCTTTACCCACTTATTCATAATATTTGCATAGTTTTATATTTCCTTCCTGATTTTGTACTATGATTGAAAACGTACTTCTTTGATCTTATATTTGCTTATTATTAATCCTCTCTTATTACCATTAGATGCCTTGATATGTGTGTTAAGTGATCTCAGAGATTACAGGGCAGGAATGGCTCAGAGGATGGAAAGAAAGCATGCAAAAGTGGAAGGAATACAAGAAGTTGGAGAAATTGCTAAGCTGTCCAGCCTGACCTCTTTGCACTCAAACGGCTGTAACTTTAGCTACAGAGGTCCAAACGACGCGGTTCTAGTGCGTTGGAAAGCTAACGTCCGGGGCTTCGATTTGATATATAATTTGCCATAGCTGCTCCGACGCCAGGCGACGCGAACGCGTGGGTCACGCGGACGTGTGACCTGGCAGGAACACAACCCGCGCGGCCGCATGAGCCATGCGGCCGCGTAACTTTTCCATGACCTGTACGTACCAGAATACGCTAGGGGCGATTTCTGGGCTGTTTTTAACCCAGTTTGCAGCCCAGAAAACACAGATTAGAGGCTATAAAGTGGGGGAATCCATTCATTCATGGGGATGCACTCATAATTCACTTTTCATATTTTAGATGTAATTTTTAGTGAGAGAGGTTCTCTCCTCTCCCTCTTAGGATTAGGATTAGGATTAGAAATTAGGATTTTTAGAAACTAGGATTTAGGACTTCTCTTGGTTTTTAAGAGTGACTCTCGATTCAGGTTCAATGTTCCTTTTTATTTATTTTTCCAATTAAATTTATGAAATCTTCCATGTTACAGATTACTCTTTTAAATTAATGCTATTTGAGATATTTCAGATCTATGATTGCTTTCTTTAATTTATGTTGTCGGTACTTATCCAAATTATTTTCATTCGAGTAGATAGTTTTCCTTTTGGTTTTGGTTAAATAACTGGCGACTCTTGAGTTATCAAACTCATTGTTAATTGAAAAATGGAATTCATCTACTTAACTTACCTTCATAGTTAGAGGTTAACAAAGTGGAAGAAAAATCCAATTCTCATTACAATTGATAAGGATAACCAGGATAGGACCTCCAGTTCCCATACCTTGCCAAGATTTTATTTTATAGTTATTTATTTATTTTATTTCTTCTTATGCAACATACTGCTCCCTAATTTCTAAAACCCCTAATTTACAAACTCATAACCAATAATAAGAACATACCTCCCTGCAATTCCTTGAGAAGACGACCCGAGGTTTGAATACTCGGTTATCAATTTCAAGGGGGTTTGTTACTTGTGACAACCAAAACGTTTGTATGAAAGGACTTTTGAAGGTTTAGAAAATATACTTGCAACGAGGATTTATCTGCAAATTTCTAGACCACGCAAAAGTTCTCTTATCACCCAACATAGAGCTTGCCATGGAAAGGAGTAAGAAGGATTGGATGAAGACAGTAGGAAAGCAGAGAGACGGAAGGGACATAGCATCTCCATATGCTTATCTAAAATTCTCACCAATGAATTACATAAGTATCTCTATCTTCATTTTATGCTTTATTCGTAAATCATCTATAACCATTTGAATCTGCCTGACTGAGATTTACAAGATGACCATAGCTTGCTTCATACCAACAATCTCCGTGGGATCGACCCTTACTCGCGTAAGGTTTATTACTTGGACGACCCAGTGCACTTGCTGGTTAGTTGTGCGAAGTTGTGATAAAGAGTTGAGATTGCAATTGAGCGTACCATGTTGATGGCACCATTGATGATCACAATTTAGTGCACCAAGTTTTTGGCGCCGTTGCCGGGGATTGTTTGAGTTTGGACAACTGACGGTTCATCTTGTTGCTTAGATTAGGTATTTTTCAGAATTTTTAAGAATGAATTCTAGTGTTTCAAGGTGATGTTCTTATCATCACCAAAGCTGATTGATCTTCATCAATTTAGCTCTTGAATGTAATGTCCTGCTGAAGCTTGGCTAGCCATGTCTAATTCCTTTAGACTAAAGCTTTAGACTAACATTGCATTATTCCTGGAATTCTTATTAAAAATTTTGAATCTCTTCCTTGGATGTGAGTGGAGTTGCACAGCTTCCTTCCTCTTGACTTTCCTGTTGGTGGTTTTAGAGGTGTTCTACTCCATGCATACTTCCCTCATCACTTGTGGTTATCATTTTGCATTCTTCCCATCTCACTTTCTTTGGTTCTCCTCTTGGATTCTTCTCTGTATCACTCAGGAATCCATCAGTGGGTTTGGGAATTTGTTGAGATAGATAACCTACTTGGGACTCCAATCTCTTGATGTTTTCTCCTTGATTCTTGATGCTGGCTCGCACTTCTTCCTTAAACACGTTGTTATCTTGGACTTCTCTGCACATATTTTCAAGTAGAGCCTCAATCTTTGAAAGCCTATCATCTGTGGATGATGGTGGGTTGAGATTAGGTGGTTGAGAAGGTTGGCTAGATGGATGTTGGTAATATCTCTGTGAGGTGTTTTGATGAGTGGCATTGTTGTTGGAGTTGAAGTTGGAACGTCTCGAATCTTGTCCTTGGTCTTGTTGGTTTCCCCATCCGAAGTTGGGGTGATTTCTCCATCCAGAGTTGTATGTTTTAAAGTATGGATCATGGACTTGTCTAGGTGAATTTCCCACACAGTTGGCTTGCTCCCAGTCACTTTCTTCTCCTATGTTTACTCCTTCATGAGTTGGTGATGAGGTGATGGCTGCTGCAACTTGGTTCTCTTCCACCTTGGAGTGAAGATGGGAATAACAGAGTATATCCCAGTTGAGAGGCCAATCACTGGAATATCAATGGTCAGACAACAGCAACAAGATGATTCAGCCAAGAGGAGAGCACAGGAAGCCCTCCCAGAACTTCCTCAATTCGAATATGGACCAAATAAAGGAAGAACAGAACAATCAAAGTAGCATGCTTTGCAAACTGCTTAAGGAACAGGAAGAGCAAGGGCGTGATCTAAGGGAGCTGAAGCGCCAAAAATTAATCCTTGAGAAACACCCCACAGATTAGAGGAACATCTACTCCTCAAAACAACAGGTGGTTGAGTTCCAATTCTTTTTGCTTTAACTCTGTGATAGTGTTATTATGGAAATTTACCTTAGGAGATATATAGTGGTAGTAGTAGTAGTAATTAGTATATCTATTTTGATTTTATTTCCAATTAAGCTATAATTTATTTTTCTCATCATCATCAGGCATGAATAAAATAGTAGATTTTTTTTAGAATAAAGAAGTAATCTATATTTTTCGAGTTCTTAATAATAAAAATTATAATTAACTATGTGTGGTGGCAATACCTTTTGTTCTCTGAATGAATGCTTGAACAGTGCATAACTTGTACTTTGAATTTGATGAATATTGGCTCCTAAAAGAATGAGGAACACGAAAAATATTATTGATGATCTGAAAAATCATGAGCATTGATTCTTGAAGCAAGAGAAAGCAGTCAAAAAAAAATTTTTGAATCAAAACGAATAAAAGCCAAACAACCCTTAAAACCAAAAGGCAAGGGTGAAAAGGATCCAAGGCTTTGAGCATCAGTGGATAGGAGGGCCTAAGGAAATAGTTCCAGGCCTAAGCAGCTAAACCAAGCTGTCCCTAACCATGTGCTTGTGGCATGCAGGTCCAAGTTACAAACTTGAGACTGAGTGGTTAAAGTCGTGATCCAAGGCAAAAAGAGTGTGCTCAAGAGCTCTGGACACCTTTGACTGGGGACTCTAGCAAAGCTGAGTCACAATCTGAAAAGGTTCACCTAGTCATGTGTCTGTGGCATTTATGTATCTGGTGGTAATACTGGAAAACAAAGTGCTTAGGGCCACGGCCAAGACTCATAAAATAAATGTGTTCAAGAATCAACATACTACACTAGGAGAATCAATAATACTATCTGAATTCTGAGTTCCTATGGATGCCAATCATTCTGAAATTCAAAGGATAAAGGGAGATGCCAAAACTGTTCAGAAACAAAAAGCTACAAGCCCCGCTCATCTAATAAGAATCTGAGCTTCATTTAAAACTCTAAAATATTATTACTTCTTAATTTCTGTTAAAACCTATTTTATTTATCTAGTTGCTTGAGGACAAGCAACAGTTTAAGTTTGGTGTTGTGATGAGCGGATATTTTATATGCTTTTTGGGGATAATTTCATGTAGATTTTAGTATGTTTTAATTAATTTTTAGTAGAATATTATTAGTTTTTAGGCAAAAATCATATTTCTGGACTTTACTATGAGTTTGTGTGTTTTTCTGTGATTTCAGGTATTTTCTGGCTGAAATTGAGGGAGCTGAGCAGAAATCTGAGTTAGGTTGAAAAAGGACTGCTGATGCTGTTGGATCCTGACCTCCCTGCACTCGAAATCGATTTTTTGGAGCTACAGGAGTCCAATTGGCGCGCTCTCAACGGCGTTGGAAAGTAGACATCCAGGGCTTTCCAGCAATATATAATTGTCCATACTTTGCACGAAGATAGATGACGTAACCTGGCGTTGAACGCCAAGTACATGCTGCTGTCTGGAGTTAAACGCCAGAAAAACGTCATGATCCGGAGTTGAACGCCCAAAACACGTTATAACTTGGAGTTCAACTCCAAGAGAGGCCTCAACTCGTGAATAGCTTTAGTCTCAGCCCCAGAACACACCATGTGGGCCCCAGAAGTGGATTTCTACACCAGTTATCTTAGTTTACTCATATTCTGTAAACCTAGGTTACTAGTTTACTATTTAAACAACTTTTAGAGACTTATCTTGTACCTCATGACATTTTCAGATCTGAATTACATACTTTTTGACGGCATGAGTCTCTAAACTCCATTGTTGGGGGTGAGGAGCTCTGCAGCGTCTCGATGATTTAATACAATTACTTTTGTTTTCCATTCAAACACGGTTGTTCTTATCTAAGATGTTCATTCGCGCTTAATTATGAAGAAGGTGATGATCCATGACACTCATCACCTTCCTCAATCCATGAACGTGTGCCTGACAACCACCTCCGTTCTACATCAGATTGAATGAGTATCTCTTAGATTCCTTAATCAGAATCTTCGTGGTATAAGCCGGATTGATGGCGGCATTCATGAGAATCCGGAAAGTCTAAACCTTGTCTGTGGTATTCCGAGTAGGATTCTAGGATTGAATGACTGTGACGAGCTTCAAACTCCTGAAGGCTGGGCGTTAGTGACAGACGCAAAAGAATCAATGGATTCTATTCCAACCTGATTGAAAACCGACAGATGATTAGCCGTGCTGTGACAGAGCATAGGAACGTTTTCACTGAGAGGATGGGAAGTAGCCATTGACAACGGTGACACCCTACATAGAGCTTGCCATGGAAGGGACCTTGCGTGTGGGAAAAGGATTTCAAGGAAAAGTTGAGATTCAGAGGACAAAGCACATCCAAAACCCCAACATGTTCTCCATTAATAAAGTAACAATTTCCTTATTCCAAACACTTTGACTTCTTATCATTAAATCCAATTAATCTTATTGGCATCCTGACTAGGATTAATAAAATAAACATAGATTGCTTCAGACCAATAATCTCCGTGGGATCGACCCTTACTCACGTAAGGTATTACTTGGACGACCCAGTGCACTTGCTGGTTAGTTGTGTGGATTACAAATTCGTGCACCACCCTTGCTTCCGGGTTAGTGAGCTTTTCCCAACCCCTCTTTTCAATCTTCTCCTGAATTTGTGGACACTCATTTTCATCGAATTGAAAGGTTGATTCGGGCAATATTTTCTTTTCCTTTATTCGCTCGAATTCGAGCTCATGGAAGGCTGTTTTGAATTTTCCAATGTCGAAGGAGGGCTGCTCCATTGGTTCTTTTTCTCTTCGTCTCTTGACGTTTGATGCGGCCATGAATGAGAATTGAATATTAGAGGCTAAGGGGTTGAAGATGGAGTTCAGTTGGGTTGAAGTAGAAAGATTCTTGAAGAAATGAGTTTTGAAGAGAGAAAAGAAGAGGTGAGTATATAAGGTTCACGTGAAGTGTGTATGGCCGAGAGAAGAAAGTGAAAAGAAGAGAATGGTGATACAGGGTGTGTACGGAAGGGTTGTGTGAAGGGGTTTATATATAGGGATGGCAATTGTTGAATGGTGTGGATTGATAGTGTTGTTTTGATAGTGGACGGTCGGGGTTTTGAGATTGGATTGTCACATGGATCACCTCTTGTATGAGGGTTTTGGTTCGGTCTCCAAAGTCATTCATTCCCCATGTTACATGGCAACACCTCCAAGGGCATTCCCTATGGAGACAAGTGTAAAGTTCCCTTGGTGTAGTGGCCAAATCTCCTTGTATTAATTGTCCCATCAATTACCATCAATGTCCCTTTTGATTACCTATATACAAGAAGTAAAGGCAATGGATTATTTAAACTTTTTGGTGGGAAAAATGTGAACTATTAAAATGTTTCTCTTTTTTTTTTCTTTTTCTTTTGGTTCTATTAACTAAATGCTTTCCATGAAGACAATTCAATTAAACATTAAACTCCCCATGCATGCACGTTGGTACACCAAACTCGTTTGTGATCCTATGGTACAACAAGTTTGGGACATAATTCTTTCTCATAAAGCGTGTTCAAACCACACTTGGTGTGCTTTGAACACCAAACTTATCATGTACTATACGTTGCATGTGGAAGGACTTTATATTAATTGTCAAAGTTGGATTGAAACTTCATGGAAATTATCTTATTACTACTATTATTTGAAATTAAAAAAAGAAAGGGTTATAGAACATGGGTTGCCTCCCATGAAGCGCTTCTTTAGCGTTACTAGCTTGACGTTTGGTTCTTGTCAAGGAGGTTGTTGGTACTTAAAGTCCTCCCCTCTTGCAGTATGTTTGCCTCCAGTGAACTCATTGAGAAGTTCATCTCCTAAGGGGAGATCTTCTGTTGGTGTCTTTTTGCTTCTCCATCTCCTTGGAACTCTTTCCCTTGTTTCTATTGATGTTTTCTTGTTTTCTATGGATTCTTTCTTCAGGGGAATCTTGTTATTGATATTGCATGACTCTGGTGGGTCTGGTTCTTCTTGGATCACCTTCGAACATGGTTCTTCCTGACTATGTGGCTTCTCAACCAATGGGGCTTCCAATTGTGTTGCTTGTGCTTCCTCGTTTGGCTCTTCTATCATCTTATTGTCTTTGTGATCTGCTCCTTGTGAGAGGTTGTAAACATTGAAAGTGAGCTGCTCATCATGTATTCTCAGCACTAACTCTCCTCGTTCTACATCTATGAGTGCTCTAGCTGTGGCTAGAAAGGGTCTTCCCTGAATGATGGGGTAAATAGGATTCTCATCCATTTCCAAAACAACAAAATCTGTGGGAAGATAGTAGCTCCCAACCTTTACCAGCACATTTTCAACTATTCCTACTGCTTGTTTTTGGGTTTTGTCTGCCAATCTGATAATCACATCAGTAGGAGTTAGTTCATTGATTTGGAGCTTTTTCATGAGAGAGAGAGGCATTAAGTTGATGCTTGCTCCCAAGTCACAAAGTCCTTTGTCAATCATTGTTTCTCCTATGGCACAAGGAATGTGGAAGCTTCCTAGATCCTCCTTCTTTGTGGGTGGTCCTGGTTGAATGAGAGCACTACATTCTCTGTTCATCTTGATTTTTTGTCCACCCTTCAATTGACTTTTTCTGGCTAGTAGCTCCTTTATATACTTGATGTAGAAGGGCATCTGTTGGAGGGCTTTAATGAAGGGTATATTTACATCTAAAGATGCAAACGTATCAAGAAACCTTGAATACATTCTCCCGGCTACACCACCTTTAAGCCTATGGGGAAAAGGTGCATATGGGTTCAATGCCTCCTTTTTCTTTAGCTCTTCCTTGGATGTGAGTGGAGTTGCACAGCTTCCTTCCTATTGACTTTCCTGTTGGTGGTTTTAGAGGTGTTCTACTCCATGCATACTTCCCTCATCACTTGTGGTTATCATTTTGCATTCTTCCCATCTCACTTTCTTTGGTTCTCCTCTTGGATTCTTCTCTGTATCACTCAGGAATCCATCAGTGGGTTTGGGAATTTGTTGAGATAGATAACCTACTTGGGACTCCAATCTCTTGATGTTTTCTCCTTGATTCTTGATGCTGGCTCGCACTTCTTCCTTAAACACGTTGTTATCTTGGACTTCTCTGCACATATTTTCAAGTAGAGCCTCAATCTTTGAAAGCCTATCATCTGTGGATGATGGTGGGTTGAGATTAGGTGGTTGAGAAGGTTGGCTAGATGGATGTTGGTAATATCTCTGTGAGGTGTTTTGATGAGTGGCATTGTTGTTGGAGTTGAAGTTGGAACGTCTCGAATCTTGTCCTTGGTCTTGTTGGTTTCCCCATCCGAATTTGGGGTGATTTCTCCATCCAGAGTTGTATGTTTTAGAGTATGGATCATGGACTTGTCTAGGTGAATTTCCCACACAGTTGGCTTGCTCCCAGTCACTTTCTTCTCCTATGTTTACTCCTTCATGAGTTGGTGATGAGGTGATGGCTGATGCAACTTGGTTCTCTTCCACCTTCTTGGTAAGATCTACTAGCTGCTTGGTGATCATCTTGTTTTGGGCTAACAGTGCATCCATGTGGTTCAGCTCCATTACTCCTCTAGTGTTGCTTCTTTCAGAGGCATAGAAGTAGTCATTCTCAGCAACTGTTTTAATGACATCTATGGCTTCTTCAACAGTTTTCTTCTTATTTAAAGAACCTCATGATGAATGATCTACAACCTTCTTTGACTCATATGAAAGACCTTCATAGAAGATGTGAAGTTGAACCCACTCATTAAACATCTCTGGTGGGCATCTCCTTGTCAAGTCTTTGAATCTCTCCCATGCTTCATAAAGTGTCTCACCATCTTGTTGTCTGAAAGTCTGCACCTCAGTTCTTAGCCTGTTAATCTTTTGAGGAGGATAAAATCTTGCTAAAAACTTGTTCACTACCTCCTCCTAATCTGTCAGGCTTTCTTTTGGGAAGGATTCAAGCCACTTTGTTGCCTTGTCCCTGAGTGAAAAGGGGAACAAGAGAAACCTATAGACATCCAGGTGGACTCCATTTATCTTCACTGTGTCACAAATCCTTAAGAAGGTGGTCAAGTGTTGGTTAGGGTCTTCTTGAGCACCTCCTCCAAATGAGCAATTATTTTGTACCAAAGTGATGAGCTGAGGTTTTAGCTCAAAATTGTTGGCATGAATGGTGGGTTTCTGAATGCTGCTTCCACAGTTTCTTGGATTAGGATTGATATAGGATCCTAAGACCCTCCTTTCATGCCCAACCCGGTTTGCATGGCCTTCTCTGGCATGGTTATGAGCTTCTTCTTCATGTTTGTTCTCCAAATTCTCTTCCATGTTGGGTTCAAAATACTCTTCTTCTTCCTCAGCACCAACAATTCTTTTTCCTCTTGCTTCCCTTTTTTATCTCCAAAGGGTTCTCTCAGGCTCTGAATCAAAGGATGTTGAGATTCCTTCTCTTCTCCCTGTCATACAACAACCAGATTGTACAACAGGAGATATAGCGACAACAATTTTTGTTAGAATGATTGTTAGTGTGAGTGATGCAATTTATCAAACAGTTAGTGAGCTGAATTATGATAAACTAAGAAAGGAGAACAGAAATTGGAGAGGGAATAGGGGATGAGGAAGAAATTAAAAACAAACTAAGGTAAATTACTGAATATAGAATAGAATAACGAGAAAAAAAATGCTCAATCTAGTAATCTTCTAGCTTAATCATTGTTGATTCAAAATCAATCCCCGACAACGGCGCCATAAACTTGATGCATGGAAACTTGTCTCTCAACAAATTTTCCTTCGGCAAGTATACCGAATTATCATAAAGTAAAAACTCACTATAGAGTGATGTCGAATCCCACAAGGATTGATTGGTCAAGCAACTTTAGTTAGAAGAATATGCTAGTTGAGCTAAACAGAATTTAGATTGAGATGCAGAAATTTAAATGGGGAATTGGGGTAATGCTCATAAAATTAAATGGCAGAAATTAAAGAGAATGGGTAAGGTCAGAAATGGGGGAATCATTGGGTCTAGGAGATGTTGCAATTCTTCGGGTCAAGTTCATTCTCATCTCTTCCTCAATCAAAGCATTCATTGATCTCCTTGGCAATATTAAGTGATTGAATCCCAATTCCTTGGTAATTCAATCTCTCAAATCTTGATCAATAGCCAATTCCTTGGTCAATTGCTTATGAGAAGAAATGAAGTATGGTCACTGATTATACCACATACATTTCCCAATTCAAGTATTGAGGGGATTATAGTCACATATCCATCCCAACCCAAATTGGTCCAGCATGAGAAAGCAATTCTAGCATGATCTCTTCATTCCTCTTCCAAGGTTCCAAACAGATCCAATTATGGAGAGTTTCTTTGAACCCCACTCCACGTTAACTTTCATGTTAACAATCTTAACGTAAGAGTTAACATAGGCAATGAAAATAATTCAACGTTAGTGACAAAAGTGAGTGTCACTAACATTGGCATTGTTGATCCTTGTCCACGTTAGAGTTCACGTTAACTTAGTTAACGTGACTCTTAATATGGGACATTACCTAGTTTCCCAACGTTAGTGGTGTTCACTTTTACCACTAACGTTGAGGAGAAACGTTATTGGAGTTCACGTTTCTCATTAACGTGGAGTCCTCTTTTCCTTTTACGTTAAGTACCACGTTAACGTGACTCTTAACGTAGGCTATGAAATGGCTTTGCAGGCGTTATTGGTGATCACATTTCTCATTAACGTTGCAAGTCAATTGCCATCCCACGTTAGTAGTCACGTTAACTAAGTTAACATGAATGCTAACGTGATTCTTCCATGCTTCATTTGTCCTGAAATCAAGCAATTAAAGTGCATCAAAGATCTAGCCAAAATCATGAGATCATGCATCACTAAAATATCATGTAATTCTAGCAAAAATCTCATGAAATTGGTGGACAAAATTGTGATCACTACAACTTCGCACAACTAACCAGCAAGTGTACTGGGTCGTCCAAGTAATAAACCTTACGCGAGTAAGGGTCGATCCCACAGAGATTGTTGGTATGAAGCAAGCTATGGTCACCTTGTAAATCTTAGTCAGGCAAACTCAAATGGGTATGGTGATAAACGCATAAAACATAAAGATAAAGATAGAGATACTTATGTAATTCATTGGTGGGAATTTCAGATAAGCGCATGAAGATGCCGGTCCCTTCCGTCTCTCTGCTTTCCTACTGTCTTCATCCAATCCTTCTTACTCCTTTCCATGGCAAGCTCAAGCAAGGGTTTCACCGTTGTCAGTGGCTACCTCCCATCCTCTCAGTGGAAATGTTCAACGCACCCTGTCACGGCACGGCTATCCATCTATCGGTTCTCGATCAGGCCGGAATAGAATCCAGTGATTCTTTTGCGTCTGTCACTAACGCCCCGTCCTCAGGAGTTTGAAGCACGTCACAGTCATTCAATCATTGAATCCTACTCAGAATACCACAGACAATGTTAGACCTTCCGGATTCTCTTGAATGCTGCCATCAGTTCTAGCCTATACCACGAAGACTCTGATCTCATGGAATGGATGGCTCGGTTGTCAGGCGAGCGCTCGTTTGTCAGGCGATCAACCATGCATCGTGTATCAGGAATCCAAGAGATATTCACCCAATCGAAGGTAGAACGGAGGTGGTTGTCAGTCACACGTTCATAGGTGAGAATGATGATGAGTGTCACGGATCATCACATTCATCAAGTTGAAGAACAAGTGATATCTTAGAACTAGAACAAGCGGAATTGAATAGAAGAACAATAGTAATTGCATTAATACTCGAGGTACAGCAGAGCTCCACACCTTAATCTATGGTGTGTAGAAACTCCACCGTTGAAAATACATAAGAACAAGGTCTAGGCATGGCCGAATGGCCAGCCTCCCAATGATCTAAGATAGCATCAGAACAAGGATAACTACCCCGATATCTCAATACAATAGTAAAAGGTCCTACTTATAGAGAACTAGTAGCCTAGGGTTTACAGAGATGAGTAAATGACATAAAAATCCACTTCCGGGCCCACTTGGTGTGTGCTTGGGCTGAGCATTGAAGCATTTTCGTGTAGAGACTCTTCTTGGAGTTAAACGCCAGCTTTTATGCCAGTTTGGGTGTTTAACTCCCACTTTGGTGCCAGTTCCGGCGTTTAACGCTGGGAATTCTGAGGGTGACTTTGAACGCCGGTTTGGGCCATCAAATCTTGGGCAAAGTATAGACTATCATATATTGCTAGAAAGCCCAGGATGTCTACTTTCCAATCGCCCAGAAAATCCACTTCGAGTGCAGGGAGGTCAGAATCCAACAGCATCTGCAGTCCTTTTTGGTCTCTGAATCAGATTTTTGCTCAGGTCCCTCAATTTCAGCCAGAAAATACCTGAAATCACAGAAAAACACACAAACTCATAGTAAAGTCCAGAAAAGTGAATTTTAACTAAAAACTAATAAAAATATACTAAAAACTAACTAGATCATACTAAAAACATACTAAAAACAATGCCAAAAAGCGTATAAATTATCCGCTCATCACAACACCAAACTTAAATTGTTGCTTGTCCTCAAGCAATTGAAAATCAAATAAGATAAAAGGAAGAGAATATGCAATGAATTCCAAAAACATCTATGAAGATCAGTATTAATTAGATGAGCGGGGCTTTTAGCTTTTTGTCTCTGAACAGTTTTGGCATCTCACTCTATCCTTTGAAATTCAGAATGATTGGCTTCTTTAGGAACTCAGAATCCAGATAGTGTCATTGATTCTCCTAGTTAAGTATGATGATTCTTGAACACAGCTACTTATTGAGTCTTGGCCGTGGCCCAAAGCACTCTGTCTTCCAGTATTACCACCGGATACATACATGCCACAGACACATAATTGGGTGAACCTTTTCAGATTGTGACTCAGCTTTGCTAGAGTCCCCAATTAGAGGTGTCCAGGGTTCTTAAGCACACTCTTTTTGCCTTGGATCACAACTTTATTTCTTTTCTTTTTCTTTCTTTTTCTTTCTTTTTCCCTTTTTTTTCGAAATTTTTTTTTGAATTCACTACTTTTTCTTGCTTCAAGAATCATTTTTTATGATTTTTCAGATCCTCAGTAACATGTCTCCTTTCTCATCATTCTTTCAAGAGCCAACATTCATGAACCACAAATTCAAAAGACATATGCACTGTTTAAGCATACATTCAGAAAACAAAAGCATTGCCACCACATCAAAATAATTAAACTGTTATAAAATTCAAAATTCATGCAATCCTTTTCTTTTTCAATTAAGAACATTTTTCATTTAAGAAAGGTGATGGATTCATAGGACATTCATAACTTAAAGGCATAGACACTAAGACACTAATGATCACAAGACACAAACATAGATAACATAAGCACTAAAATTCGAAAAACAAGAAAGTAAAGAACAAGGAAATTAAAGAACGGGTCCACCTTAGTGATGGCGGCTCTTTCTTCCTCTTGAAGATCCTATGGAGTGCTTGAGCTCCTCAATGTCTCTTCCTTGTCTTTGTTGCTCCTCTCTCATGATTCTTTGATCTTCTCTAATTTCATGGAGGATGATGGAGTGTTCTTGGTGCTCCACCCTTAGTTGCCCCATGTTGGAACTCAATTCTCCTAGGGAGGTGTTTAGTTGCTCCCAATAGTTTTGTGGAGGAAAGTGCATCCCTTGAGGCATCTCAGGGATCTCATGATGAGTGAGGTCTCTTGTGTGCTCCATCCTCTTCTTAGTGATGGGCTTGTTCTCATCAATAGGGATGTTGATGAGCGGATAATTTATACGCTTTTTGGCATTGTTTTTAGTATGTTTTTAGTATGATCTAGTTAGTTTTTAGTATATTTTTATTAGTTTTTAGTTAAAATTCACTTTTCTGGACTTTACTATGAGTTTGTGTGTTTTTCTGTGATTTCAGGTATTTTCTGGCTGAAATTGAGGGTTCTGAGCAAAAATCTGATTCAGAGACTGAAAAGGACTGCAGATGCTGTTGGATTCTGACCTCCCTGCACTCGAAGTCGATTTTTTGGAGCTACAGAAGCCCAATTGGCGCGCTCTCAACGGTATTGGAAAGTAGACATCCTGGGCTTTCCAGCAATGTATAATAGTCCATACTTTGCCCGAGATTTGATGGCCCAAACCGGCGTGGCAAATCAGCCTCAGAAATTCCAGCGTTTAACGCTGGAACTGGCATAAAACTTGGAGTTAAACGCCCAAACTGGCATAAAAGCTGGCGTTTAACTCCAGAAAAGGTCTCTACACGAAAATGCTTCATTGCTCAGCCCAAGCACACACCAAGTGGACCCAGAAGTGGATTTTTACGTCATTTACTCATTTCTGTATACCCTAGGTTACTAGTTTACTATTAATAGGATCTTTTGACATTGTATCTGTACCTCATGACACTTTACACGTTTCTTTGTGTACCTTTTACAGCATGAGTCTCTAAACCCCATGGTTGGGGGTGAGGAGCTCTGCTGTGTCTTGATGGATTAATGCAATTACTACTGTTTCTCATCCAATCATGCTTGCTTCCATTCTAAGATACTACTTGTTCTTAAATCGGATGACTGTGATGATCCGTGACAATCATCATCATTCTCAACTATGAACGTGTGCCTGACAACCACCTCCGTTCTATCTTAGATTAAGTAGATATCTCTTGGATTCTTTAACCGGAATCTTCGTGGTATAAGCTAGAATTGATGGTGGCATTCAAGAGAATCCGGAAGGTCTAAACCTTGTCTGTGGTATTCTGAGTAGGATTCAATGATTGAATGACTGTGACGAGCTTCAAACTCCTGAAGGCGGGGCGTTAGTGACAGACGCAAAAGAATCACTGGATTCTATTCCGGCCTGATTGAGAACCGACAGATGGATAGCCGTGCCGTGACAGGGTGCGTTGAACATTTCCACTGAGAGGATGGGAGGTAGCCACTGACAACGGTGAAACCCTTGCATACAGCTTGCCATGGAAGGAGCCTTGCGTGCTTGAAGAAGAAGACAGTAGGAAAGCAGAGATTCAGAAGATGGAGCATCTCCAACCTATTCTCTATTACTGCAAAACAAGTACTTATTTCATGTTCTTTTTCTTTTCACAATCAATCCTGATAATTTCTGATATCATGACTAAGATTTACAAGATAACCATAGCTTGCTTCAAGCCGACAATCTCCGTGGGATCGACCCTTACTCGCGTAAGGTATTACTTGGACGACCCAGTGCACTTGCTGGTTAGTTGTGCGGAGTTGCAAAAGTGTGATTGCAATTTCGTGCACCAGATGTCTCCCTCTATGTCGACTCCAACCGAATAACAGAGGTGACAAATGAGATGAGGGAAGGCTAACCTTGCCAAGGTAGAGGACTTGTCCGCCACCTTATAAAGTTCTTGAGATATAACCTCATGAACTTCTATTTCTTCTCCAATCATGATGCTATGAATCATGATAGCCCGGTCTATGGTAACTTCGGACCGGTTGTTAGTGGGAATGATTGAGCGTTGGATAAACTCCAACCATCCTCTAGCCACAGGTTTGAGGTCATGCCTTCTCAATTGAACCGGCTTCCCTCTTGAATCTCTCTTCCATTGGGCGCCCTCTTCACATATGACTGTGAGGACTTGGTCCAACCTTTGATCAAAGTTGACCCTTCTAGTGTAAGGATGTTCATCTCCTTGCATCATGGGCAAGTTGAATGCCAACCTTACATTTTCCGGACTAAAATCCAAGTATTTCCCCCGAACCATAGTGAGATAATTCTTTGGATCCGGGTTCACACTTTGATCATGGTTCTTGGTGATCCATGCATTGGCATAGAACTCTTGAACCATTAAGATTCCGACTTGTTGAATGGGGTTGGTAAGAACTTCCCAACCTCTTCTTCGGATCTCATGTCGGATCTCCGGATATTCACTCTTTTTGAGTGAAAAAGGGACCTCGGGGATCACCTTCTTCAAGGCCACAACTTCATAGAAGTGGTCTTGATGCACCCTTGAGATGAATCTCTCCATCTCCCATGACTCGGAAGTGGAAGCTTTTGCCTTCCCTTTCCTCTTTCTAGAGGTTTCTCCGGCCTTGGATGCCATAAATGGTTATGGAAAAACAAAAAGCAATGCTTTTACCACACCAAACTTAAAAGGTTTGCTCGTCCTCGAGCAAAAGAAGAAAGAAGATAGTAGAAGAAGAAGAAATAGAGGGAAAGGGGATGGCTTTGTGTTCGGCCAAAGGGGGAGAAGTAGTGTTTAGGTTGTGTGAAAATGAAGGAGTGAAGATGGGTTTATATAGGAGTGGGGGGTGATGGTTCGGTCATGGATGGGAGGGTTTGGGTGGAAAAGTGGTTTGAATTTGAATGGTGAGGTAGGTGAGGTTTTATGAGGGATGGATGTGAGTGGTGAAGAGAAAGATGGGATTTGATAGGTCAAGGGTTTTTTGGGGAAGAGGTGTTGAGGTGATTGGTGAATGGGTGAAGAAGAGAGAGAGGTAGGGTAGGTGGGGATCCTGTGGGGTCCACAGATCCTGAGGTGTCAAGGAAAAGTCATCCCTGCACCAAATGGCATGCAAAAATGCGTTTTTAGCCATTTCTGGCGTTAAACGCCGGGCTGGTGCCCATTTCTGGCGTTTAACGCCAAGTTTTTGCCCTTTTCTGGCGTTTAACGCCAGTCTGGTGCCCCTTTCTGGCGTTAAACACCCAGAATGGTGCCAGACTGGGCGTTAAACGCCCAACAGCTAGCCTTACTGGCGTTTAAACGCCAGTACGCTCTCCTCCAGGGTGTGCTGTTTTTTTTCTTTCTGTTTTTCATTCTGTTTTTGCTTTTTTCATTGATTTTGTGACTTCTCATGATCATCAACCTACAAAAAATATAAAATAACAAAGAAAAATATATAAAATATAACATTGGGTTGCCTCCCAACAAGCGCTTCTTTAATGTCAGTAGCTTGACAGAGGACTCTCATGGAGCCTCACAGATACTCAGAGCAATGTTGGAACCTCCCAACACCAAACTTAGAGTTTGAATGTGGGGGTTCAACACCAAACTTAGAAGTTGTTTGTGGCCTCCCAACACCAAACTTAGAGTTTGACTGTGGGGGCTCTGTTTGGCTCTGTTTTGAGAGAAGCTCTTCATGCTTCCTCTCTATGGTGACAGAGGGATATCCTTGGGCCTTAAACACCAAGGATTCTTCATTCACTTGAATGATCAACTATCCTCTATCAACATGAATCACAGCCTTTGCTGTGGCTAGGAAGGGTCTGCCAAGGATGATGGATTCATCCATGCACTTCCCAGTCTCTAGGACTATGAAATCAGCAGGGATGTAATGGTCTTCAACTTTTACCAGAACATCCTCTACAAGTCCATAAGCTTGTTTTCTTGAATTGTCTGCCATCTCTAGTGAGATTTTTGCAGCTTGCACCTCAAAGATCCCTAGCTTCTCCATTATAGAGAGAGGCATGAGGTTTACACTTGACCCTAAGTCACACAAGGCCTTCTTGAAGGTCATGGTGCCTATGGTACAAGGTGTTGAAAACTTCCCAGGATCCTGTCTCTTTTGAGGCAGTTTCTGCCTAGACAAGTCATCCAGTTCTTTGGTGAGAAAAGGAGGTTCATCCTCCCAAGTCTCATTTCCAAATAACTTGTCATTCAACTTCATGATTGCTCCAAGGTATTTAGCAACTTGCTCTTCAGTGACATACTCATCCTCTTCAGAGGAAGAATACTCATCAAAGCTCATGAATGGCAGAAGTAAGTCCAATGGAATCTCTATGGTCTCATTTTGAGCCTCAGATTCCCATGGTTCCTCATTGGGGAACTCATTGGAGGCCAGTGGACGTCCATTGAAGTCTTCCTTAGTGGCGTTCACTGCCTCTCCTTCCTCTCCAAATTCGGCCATGTTGATGGCCTTGCACTCTCCTTTTGGATTTTCTTCTGTATTGCTTGGAAGAGTACTAGGAGGGAGTTCAGTAATTTTCTTGCTCAGCTGACCCACTTGTCCCTCCAAGTTTCTAATGGGGGACCTAGTTTCAGTCATGAAAGTTTGAGTGGTTTTGATTAGATCAGAGACCATGGTTGCTAAGTCAGAGGTATTCTGCTTAGAACTCTCTGTCTGTTGCTGAGAAGATGATGGAAAAGGCTTGCTATTGCTAAATCTGTTTCTTCCACCATTATTGTTGTTGAAACCTTGTTGAGGTCTCTGTTGATCCTTCCATGAGAGATTTGGATGATTTCTCCATGAAGGATTATAGGTGTTTCTATAGGGTTCTCCCATGTAATTCACCTCTTCCATTGAAGGGTTCTCAGGATCATAAGCTTCTTCCTCAGATGAAGCTTCCTTAGTACTGCTTGGTGCATTTTGCATTCCAGACAGACTTTGAAAAATCATATTGACTTGTTGAGTCAATATTTTGTTCTGAGCTAATATGGCATTCAGAGTGTCAATCTCAAGAACTCCTTTCTTCTGACTAGTCCCATTGTTCACAGGATTCCTTTCAGAAGTGTACATGAATTGGTTATTTGCAACCATTTCAATCAGCTCTTGAGCTTCTGTAGGCGTCTTCTTCAGATGAAGAGATCCTCCAGCAGAGCTATCCAAAGACATCTTGGACAGTTCAGAGAGACCATCATAGAAAATACCTATGATGCTCCATTCAGAAAGCATATCAGAGGGACACTTTCTGATTAATTGTTTGTATCTTTCCCAAGCTTCATAGAGGGATTCTCCTTCCTTCTGTCTGAAGGTTTGGACTTCCACTCTAAGCTTACTCAATTTTTGAGGTGGAAAGAACTTTGCCAAGAAGGCATTGACTAGCTTTTCCCAAGAGTCCAGGCTTTCTTTAGGTTGTGAGTCCAACCATGTCCTAGCTCTGTCTCTTACAGCAAAAGGGAATAGAATAAGTCTGTAGACCTCAGGGTCAACCCCATTAGTCTTGACAGTGTCACAGATTTGCAAGAATTCAGCTAAGAACTGATGAGGATCTTCCAATGGAAGTCCATGGAACTTGCAATTCTGTTGCATTAGAGAAACTAATTGAGGCTTAAGCTCAAAGTTGTTTGCTCCAATAGCATGGATAGAGATGCTTCTCCCATAGAAGTCGGGAGTAGGTGCAGTAAAGTCACCCAGCACCTTCCTTGCATTGTTGGCATTGTTGTTGTTTTCGGCTGCCATGTGTTCTTCTTCTTTGAAGATTTCTGTTAGGTCCTCTACAGAGAATTGTGCCTTAGCTTCTCTTAGTTTTCGCTTCAAGGTCCTTTCAGGTTCAGGGTCAGCCTCAACAAGAATGCTTTTGTCCTTGCTCCTGCTCATAAAAAAGAGAAGAGAACAAGAAAATGTGGAATCTTCTATGTCACAGTATAGAGATTCCTTGAGGTGTCAGAGGAAAAGAAAAATAGAAGGCAGAAGTAGAAAATTCGAACTTATCAAAGAAGATGGAGTTCGAATTTTGCATTAAGGAATAGTGTTAGTCCATAAATAGAAGGATGTGAGAAGAAGGGAAGTAATTTTCGAAAATTAAGTAAAAGATTTTGAAAACATTTTGAAAAACACTACTTGATTTTCGAAAATAAAAGTGGGAAAGAAGTAAAGTGATTTTGAAAAAGATTTTGAAATTGGAAATCAAAAAGATTTGATTAAAAACTATTTTGAAAAAGATGTGGTTAAGAAGATATGATTGGTTTTAAAAAAAATGTGATTGAGAAGATATGATTTGAAAAACATTTTTAAAAAAAATTGATTTTGAAAATTAATGACTTGGCTATCAAGAAAAGATATGATTCAAACATTAAACCTTTCTCAACAGAAAAGGCAACATACTTGAAATGTTGAATCAAATCATTAATTGATAGCAAGTATCTTTGAAAATAGAAAGAAATTGAATTTGAAAAAAAAATATGATTGAAAAGATATGATTTGAAAAAGATTTGATTTTGAAAAGATTTTGAAAACTTGAAAAAATTTGCATTGAAAACAAAATCTTCCCTCTTGTGCCATCTTGGCGTTAAACGCCCAGAATGGTGCACATTCTGGCGTTTAACGCCCAAAACTCTACCCTTTTGGGCGTTAAACGCCCAACCAGGCACCCTGGCTGGCGTTTAAACGCCAGTCTGTCCTTCTTCACTGGGCGTTTTGAACGCCTAGCCTTTTCTGTATAATTCCTCTGCTGTATGTTCTGAATCTTCAATTCTCTGTATTATTGACTTGAAAAGACACAAATTAAAAATATTTTTGGATTTTTAATAATCAAAATCAAATAAAAATACATGCAAGACACCAAACTTAGCAGTTTGTATACTACTGACACTAACACAATGAAAATGCATATGAGACACAAAAACACTCAAGTCAAGAGGAATTAAAGATCAGAGTAATGAAATCATCCAGAACATCTTGAAGATCACTAAGACACATGAATGAATGCAAGAAAAACAGAAACATGCAATTGACACCAAACTTAAAATGAGAATAGAGTCTCAACAGGAAAAATATTTTTGGTTTTTATGATTTTGTAAAAATATTTTTTTTTTCGAAAATTAAGTGGAAAAAGATATCAAAATTCTTAATGAGAATTCCAGGAATCATGCAGTGTTAGTCTAAGACTCCGGTCCAGTTATTAGACATGGCTTCACAGCCAGCCAAGCTTTCAAAGAAAGCTTCGGTCCAAAACACTAGACATGGCCAAAGGCCAGCCAAGCCTTAGCAGGTCACTGTTCCAACAGCAAGATTGATAGAAATCAACAAGCTCTTGTGATGATAAGTTGAAACCTCGGTCCAATAGAATTAGACATGGCTTCACAACCAGCCAGACTTCAACAGATCATCTTGAAACACTAGAATTCATTCTTAAGAACTCTGAAAAAAAATACCTAATCTAAGCAACAAGATGAACCGTCAGTTGTCCATACTCGAACAATCCCCGGCAACGGCGCCAAAAACTTGGTGGACGAAATTGTGATCACTACAACTTCGCACAACTAACCAGCAAGTGTACTGGTCATCCAAGTAATAAACCTTACGCGAGTAAGGGTCGATCCCACAGAGATTGTTGGTATGAAGCAAGCTATGGTCACCTTGTAAATCTTAGTCAGGCAAACTCAAATGGGTATGGTGATAAATGCATAAAACATAAAGATAAAGATAGAGATACTTATGTAATTCATTGGTGGGAATTTCAGATAAGCGCATGAAGATGCCGGTCCCTTCCGTCTCTCTGCTTTCCTACTGTCTTCATCCAATCCTTCTTACTCCTTTCCATGGCAAGCTCAAGCAAGGGTTTCACCGTTGTCAGTGGCTACCTCCCATCCTCTCAGTGGAAATGTTCAACGCACCCTGTCACGGCACCGCTATCCATCTGTCGGTTCTCGATCAGGCCGGAATAGAATCCAGTGATTCTTTTGCGTCTGTCACTAACGCCCCGCCCTCAGGAGTTTGAAGCACGTCACAGTCATTCAATCATTGAATCCTACTCAGAATACCACAGACAAGGTTAGACCTTCCGGATTCTCTTGAATGCCGCCATCAGTTCTAGCCTATACCACAAAGACTCTGATCTCACAGAATGGATGGCTCGGTTGTCAGGCGAGCGCTCGTTTGTCAGGCGATCAACCATGCATCGTGTATCAGGAATCCAAGAGATATTCACCCAATCGAAGGTAGAACGGAGGTGGTTGTCAGTCACACGTTCATAGGTGAGAATGATGATGAGTGTCACGGATCATCACATTCATCAAGTTGAAGAACAAGTGATATCTTAGAACTAGAACAAGCGGAATTGAATAGAAGAACAATAGTAATTGCATTAATACTCGAGGTACAGCAGAGCTCCACACCTTAATCTATGGTGTGTAGAAACTCCACCGTTGAAAATACAAAAGAACAAGGTCTAGGCATGGCCGAATGGCCAGCCTCCCAATGATCTAAGATAGCATCAGAACAAGGATAACTACCCCGATATCTCAATACAATAGTAAAAGGTCCTACTTATAGAGAACTAGTAGCCTAGGGTTTACAGAGATGAGTAAATGACATAAAAATCCACTTCCGGGCCCACTTGGTGTGTGCTTGGGCTGAGCATTGAAGCATTTTCGTGTAGAGACTCTTCTTGGAGTTAAACGCCAGCTTTTATGCCAGTTTGGGTGTTTAACTCCCACTTTGGTGCCAGTTCCGGCGTTTAACGCTGGGAATTCTGAGGGTGACTTTGAACGCCGGTTTGGGCCATCAAATCTTGGGCAAAGTATGGACTATCATATATTGCTGGAAAGCCCAGGATGTCGACTTTCCAACGCCGTTGAGAGCGCGCCAATTGGGCTTCTGTAGCTCCAGAAAATCCACTTCGAGTGCAGGGAGGTCAGAATCCAACAGCATCTGCAGTCCTTTTTGGTCTCTGAATCAGATTTTTGCTCAGGTCCCTCAATTTCAGCCAGAAAATACCTGAAATCACAGAAAAACACACAAACTCATAGTAAAGTCCAGAAAAGTGAATTTTAACTAAAAACTAATAAAAATATACTAAAAACTAACTAGATCATACTAAAAACATACTAAAAACAATATCAAAAAGCGTATAAATTATCCGCTCATCAGAAATCATGAAAAATTCACAATATTTGCTTGAATGAAGGTGTAAGTGTATTTTCACCCAAAACTTGCCTTGTTTACTAGGAAAAATGCATGAAACTACCCTAAAATAGTAAAGAAAAGGTCAGTGAAACTGGCCTAAATACCCTGGCATCACAAAGACAAGGAAGAGACATTGAGGAGCTCAAGCACTCCATAAGATCTTCAAGAGGAAGAACAAGCCGCCATCACTATGGTGGACCCGTTCTTTAACTTCCTTGTTCTTTATTTTCCTATTTTTCGAATTTTTATGCTTATGTTCATCATCTATGTTTGTGTCCTGTGATCATTAGTGTCTTAGTGTCTATACCTTAAAGTTATGAATGTCCTATGAATCCATCACCTTTCTTGAATGAAAAATGTTCTTAATTGGAAAAGAGAAGAATTGCATGAATTTTGAATTTTATAACAGATTAATTATTTTGATGTGGTGGCAATACTTTGACTTCTGAATGTATGCTTGAACAGTGCATATGTCTTTTGATTTTGTTGTTCATGAATGTTGGCTCTTGAAAGAATGATGAAAAAGGAGACATGCTACTGAGGATCTGAAAAATCATAAAAATGATTCTTGAAGCAAGAAAAAGCACTGAATTCAAAAAAAAACGAAAAAAGGGGAAAAGAAAAAGAAAAAAATAAAGTTGTGATCCAAGGCAAAAAGAGTGTGCTTAAGAACCCTGGACACCTCTAATTGGGACTCTAGCAAAGCTGAGTCACAATCTGAAAAGGTTCACCCAGTTATGTGTCTGTGACATGTATGTATCCGGTGGTAATACTGGAAGACAGAGTGCTTTGGGCCACAGCCAAGACTCATAAGGTAGCTATGTTCAAGAATCATCATACTTAACTAGGAGAATTAATAACACTATCTGGATTCTGAGTTCCTATAGAAGCCAATCATTCTGAATTTCAAAGGATAGAGTGAGATGCCAAAACTGTTCAGAGGCAAAAAGCTAAAAGCCCCGCTCATCTAATTAATACTGATCTTCATAGATGTTTTTGGAATTCATTGCATATTCTCTTCTTTTTATCTTATTTGATTTTCAGTTGCTTGGGGACAAGTAACAATTTAAGTTTGGTGTTGTGATGAGTGGATAATTTATACGCTTTTTGGCATTGTTTTTAGTATGTTTTTAGTATGTTTTAGTTTTTTTTAATATATTTAAATTAGTTTTTAGTTAAAATTCACTTTTCTGGAATTTACTATGAGTTTTTGTGTTTTTCTGTGATTTCAGGTATTTTCTGGCTGAAATTGAGGGACCTGAGCAAAAATCTGATTCAAAGGCTGAAAAGGACTGCAGATGCTATTGGATTCTGACCTCCCTGAACTCGAAGTAGATTTTCTGGAGCTACAGAAGCCGAATTGGCGTGCTCTTAATTGCGTTGGAAATTAGACATCCTGGGCTTTCCAGCAATGTATAATAGTTCATACTTTGCCCGGGATTTGATGGCCCAAACAGGCGTTCCAAGTCAGCTCAAGAATTCTGGCGTAAAACACCGGAACTGGCACAAGAATGGGAGTTAAACACCCAAACTGGCACAAAAGCTTGCATTTAACTCCAAGAAGAGTCTCTACACGAAAATGCTTCAATGCTCAGCCCAAGCACACACCAAGTGGGCCCGGAAGTGGATTTTTATGTCATTTACTCATCTTTGTAAACCCTAAGCTACTAGTTCTCTATAAGTAGGACCTTTTGCTATTGTATTTACATCTTTTGATCACTTTAGATCCTTAGATCATCTTTGGACGTCTAGTTCTTAGATTATTGGGGGCTGGCCTCTCAGCCATGCCTAGACCTTGTTCTTATGTATTTTCAATGATGGAGTTTCTACACACCATAGATTAAGGTGTGGAGCTCTGCTGTACCTCGAGTATTAATACAATTACTATTGTTCTTCTATTCAATTCAGCTTATTCTTGTTCCAAGATATTCATTCGCACTCAAGAACTTGAGGAATGTGATGATTATGTAACGCTCATCATCATTCTCACTTATGAACGCGTGCCTGACAACCACTTCCGTTCTACAACCAAACAAGGCTTGAATGTTTATCTCATGGATTTCTTAATCGGAATCTTCGTGGTATAAGCTAGAATTGATGGCAGCATTCAAGAGAATCTGGAAGGTCTAAACCTTGTATGTGGTATTCTGAGTAGGATTCAAGGATTGAATGACTGTGACGAGCTTCAAACTCGCGATTGTGGGGCGTTAGTGACAGACGCAAAAGAATCACTGGATTCTATTCCGACATGATCGAGAACCGACAGCTAAATAGGCGTGCTGTGACAGAGCACGTTGAACATTTTCACTGAGAGGACAGGACTGTAGCCATTGACGACGGTGATGCCCAACATATAGCTTGCCAGGGAAAGGAGTAAGAAGGATTGGATGAAAACAGTAGGAAAGCAGAGAGACGGAAGGGACATAGCATCTCCATACGCTTATCTGAAATTCTCACTAATGAATTACATAAGTATCTCTATCTTTATTTTATGCTTTAGTCATAAATCATCTATAACCATTTGAATCTGCCTGACTGAGATTTACAAGATGACCATAGCTTGCTTCATACCAACAATCTCTGTGGGATCGACCCTTACTCGCGTAAGGTTTATTACTTGGACGACCCAGTGCACTTGCTGGTTAGTTGTGCGAAGTTGTGATAAAGAGTTGAGATTGCAATTGAGCGTACCATGTTGATGGCGCCATTGATGATCACAATTTCGTGCACCATCCACCAACACATAGCTTGCCATAGGAGGAATGTTGCGTGCGTGAAGAAGAAGACAGGGGGAAAGCAGAGATTCAGAAGACAAAGCATCTCTAAAACTCCAACATATTCTCCACTACTGCATAACAAGTATTATTTAATCCATGCTTTTTATTTACAACCAATCAAAACTCAGAATTGTTATTATCCTGAGTAAGAGTTACAAGACAACCATAGCTTGCTTCAAGCCAACAATCTCCGTGGGATTCGACCCTTACTCACGTAAGGTATTACTTGGACGACCCAATGCACTTGCTGGTTAGTGGTACGAGTTGTGAAAAGTGTGATTTACAATTTTGTGCACCAAGTTTTTGGCGCCATTGCCGGGGATTGTTCAAGTTTGGACAACTGACGGTTTATCTTGTTACTTAGATTAGGAAAAATTTGTCTTTTTGGTTTAGAGTCACTAGGATTGCATCTTCTATTATTCCTTTTAAAAAAATCTTTCAAAAATATTATTTTTCTTTATTAGTTTTTAATTTTTCTTGGAGTCTTTTTGTTTGAGTTTAGTTTCATATCTTAAGTTTGGTGTCAATTGCATGTTTTTATTTTCCTTTAAAAATACCTTTTTAAAACACGTTACATTTATAGCTCAGTTGGCTAGAGCATTGTGCTTATGTTCTTGGTAATTGGGTTTCTTCTTTTTAAAAACTTTTTCAAAAATATTTTTTCTTTGATTAAATCTTGTGCCAAATTTTAAGTTTGGTATTTTCTTGTTAATTTTTTTTTAGTTTTCAAAAATTTTATTTTGGTTTTCTAAAAATTTTAAGTTTGGTGTTCTTTATTTTGTTCTTGTTGTTCTTGTGAGTCTTCAAGGTGTTCTTGAGTCTTCTTTATGTTTTGATCTTAAAAATTTTTAAGTTTGGTGTGCCTTGGTGTTTCCCCTCCAAAATTTTTGAAAACAAGGAGCATTGGATCTAAAAATTTTAAGTCTTGTGCCTTTTGTGTGTTTTTTCTCTTTTTTTCTCTTTCATAATAAAATTCAAAAATAAAAAATTATATTTTCCTTTAATTTCTCATAATTTTTGAATTCCTTAGGTTGACTTGGTCAAAATTTTTCAAATCATGTCCTTTTAAGATTTTTAAAATCATATCTTTTTCAAAAATATCCTAACCACTTTCTCTCTCCTCACTTTTTCAAAAATCCTCATAAAATATTTTTAAATCTTTTTTTATTGTAGTTTTTATTTTATTTTATTTTATTATTTCAAAAAATTTTTTAAATATAATAAAATAAATAAAATAAATCCACGTCATCTCCCTTTCTCTATCATGGACCTAAGTGGAAATGAACAGTCCAGAAGGACTCTAGGGTCATATGCTAACCCCACTACTGCTTCATATGGGAGTAGTATCTGTATACCCTCCATCGGAGTCAGTAGTTTTGAGTTGAATCCTCAGCTCATTATCATGGTGCAGCAAAGTTGCCAGTATTCCGGTCTTTCACAGGAAGAACCTACAGAGTTTCTGGCACAGTTTTTATAAATTGCTGACACAGTACATGATAAGGAAGTAGATCAGGATGTCTACAGATTATTACTATTTCTATTTGCTGTAAAAGACCAAGCTAAGAGGTGGTTAAATAACCAACCTAAGGCTAGCATAAGGACATGGAAATAGCTGTCAGAAAAATTTCCGAATCAATTTTTCCCTCCAAAACGGATGACACAGCTAAGGCTGAACATCCAAGGATTTAAACAAGGAGATAATGAATCTCTTTATGATGCCTAGGAGAGATACAGATAGATGCTAAGAAAATGCCCCTCTGAAATATTTTCAGAGTGGGTGCAGTTAGACATCTTCTATTATGGGCTTACAAAGAACGCTCAGATGTTTTTGGACCACTCAACTGGTGGATCTATACACATGAGAAAGATAATTGAAGAAGCTCAAGAGCTCATTGATACAGTTGCCAAAAATTAGCACCTGTACCTAAGTAGTGAACCTTCCATGAAAGAAGAGGCTAAAATAGTAACTACTGAACTCAGTCCTGCAAAACAAGTTGCTGAATTCAATCAGCAATTAGATTTTCTAACAAAATAGCTAGCTGAATTCAAGGAGATACTACAAGACACAAGAATGGCTAATATGAATATGGAAGTACAGTTGAAGCAAACAGAACAGCAGTTATCAAAACAAATAACAGAAGAGTGCCAAGTAGTTAAATTAAGAAGTGGGAAAACATTAAATACATCACTTCAAGGCAGCAGGAAGCCAAGAAATGAACAAACTGCTACCCAAAATCCCTCTGAGGATAGTAAGAGCCCAGAGAGGAATAATTTTGGCGCTCAAACGCCAGAAAAGGGTGGAGAGCTGGCATTAAACGCCCAACCCATGCTCAGTTCTGGCATTCAAATGCCACAAACAGGCAAGGAGTTGGCGTTAAACACCCAAGGGAAGCTCAGTTCTGGCGTTCAAACGCCAGAAACAGGTAAGGAGTTGGCATCCAACGCCAATCCAGCTTCCAACCCTGGTATTCAAATGCCAGTGAGGGATCAGACACATACAAGTGCTGACAGTAACCCCTCTAAAAAGGCTTTTCCAACCACATCTATAGGAAATAAACCTACAGCAACTAAGGTTGAGGACTAAGGTTGAGGAATACAAAGCCAAAATGACTTATCCTCAGAAACTCTGCCAAACGGAACAGGATAAGCAATTTGCCCGCTTTGCAGACTGTCTCAGGACTCTTGAAATAAAGATTCCACTTGTAGAGGCACTTGAGCAAATACCTTCTTATGCTAAGTTCATGAAAGAGATCTTAAGTTATAAGAAGGATTAGAGAGAAACTGAAAAAGATTACCTCACTGAAGAATGCAGTGCAGTCATGATACCATGATACCATGAAAAGCTTACCAGAGAAGCTTAAAGATCCCGGAAGCTTCATGATACCATGCACATTAGAGGATACTTGTACCAAGAAAGCTCTATGTGATATTGGAGCAAGTATCAACCTAATACCTGCATCTACTATCAAAAAGCTTGGTTTGACTGAAGAAGTCAAATCAACCCGGATATATCTCTAACTTGCTGATGGCTCCATTAAATACCCATCAGGTGTGATTGAAGACATGATTGTCAAGGTTGGGCCATTTGCCTTTCCCACTGACTTTGTGGTGCTGGAAATGGAGGAGCACAAGAGTGCAACTCTCATTCTAAGAAGACATTTCCTAGCAACTGGACGAGCCCTCATTGACGTCCAAAAAGGGGAATTAACCTTGAGAGTCAATGAGGACGAGTTTAAGTTGAATGTTGTCAAAGCTATGCAGCATCCAGACACCCCGAACGACTGCATGAGCATTGATATTATTGACTCTTTGGTGGAAGAGGTCAATATGACTGAGAGTCTCGAATCAGAGCTAGAGGATATCTTTAAAGATGTTCAGCCTGATCTGAAGGAACCAGAGAGAATAATAGACCTCTGAAAATCCTTCAGGAAGAGGAGAAACCTCCTAAACCCAAGCTCAAACCATTACCACCATCCCTGAAATATGTATTTCTGGGAGAAGGTGACACTTTTCCTGTAATCATAAGCTCTACCTTAGAGCCACAAGAAGAGGAAGCACTAATTCAAGTACTGAGGACACACAAGACAGCTCTTGGGTGGTCCATCAATGATCTTAAGGGCATTAGCCCAGCCAGATGCATGCACAAGATCCTATTGGAGGATGACGCTAAGCCAGTGGTTCAACCACAGAGGCGGTTGAATCCAGCCATGAAGGAGGTGGTGTAGAAAGAGGTCACTAAATTACTAGAGGCTAGGATTATTTATCCTATTTCTGATAGCCCCTGGGTGAGCCTTGTCCAAGTCGTCCCTAAGAAGGGTGGCATAACTACAAGAAAAATACCCATTCAGCCACACTTTTTTTATGCTACATTTGAAAAGCGTAGGCTACGCTTTTCTCTGTGTTGCCTTTTTATAAGAGAAAAAGATACACAAATGCGGCATCATTTGAAAAGCGTAGCCTTAGGTATTATAGAAATCATTTATAAAGCGTAGCCGTAGGTTGATATCTATATGTTCAGTTTTCGTATCAAAGAGGACGCTTTTAGAGGGTAGCCTATTTGTTAAGTTTTGGGTGCGCTTTTGAAGTGTTTTCTAATATATTCATGTATACTTAATGAATTTTGTTTTTCTTTTTAGAAGCCCTCCTCCTTTAGAAACCCGTGCCTTGCTCCCTCTCTTTCAGAAAGCTTCACGCCACCACCACTCACCTTCGCTAACCACCACTCACCGTCGCCCTTCTTCTTCGTCTTCTCACCTTCGCTCACCACTCACCGAGACATTGAAGCTCTTCTCTCTCAAAGAAAAACCCTAGCCACTGCTCTCTTCTTCAAGCTGTGTCGCCACCGTCAAATCTGGTCCAGCCGCCGTCCCCACTCCCACTGCTCCAGCGCCGTCACAGCTCATCTTTATCATCGCATTACGTCGCTTCTATTCCACGGCTGCTGTCTGTTCCAATTCCATCGCTTGTGCTCCACTGCTCCCTCTCCCTTAACTCGGTTTGAGTTCTGGCCCTCATCTGAGTTTGAATTCTATCTGTTATTATTTTTTTCTTATTTTTATTGTGTTATTGTGATTTAATTGTTGGTGTTGTTACTGTGTAACTTATAATTGCTCCTATTGGTGATGTGAATCTGAATAACAGAGAGTGATGACATATTTATTCTAAATCTGAATAGTATTATTTAAGAGAAAAGCAATAATTAGAGGACATGTACTAAAAATTTTATGTTAAATCTAAATAATATTGATTCTTTCTTCCTTTGTTAGAGGCTATTTCAATAGTAAATAATGCATGCTGGGCTATTAGAGAACTTGCAGTTAAGGTATGCTAATGTTCTAATCACACTCTTGCAGTTATCTAAACTGACCAAGAGTTGAATGGCACTCTTGTTAGACATTGGGCTTTGGATATCTTTGAAGAAATCATTATTGCTCCAACTTTTTGTTTTGGAATAGATTCCTATAACTTGGCATTAGAGTCACAGCTCAAATATTCTAATCACACTCTTTCATGAAACTCGCATTCATGTATAGTTTCTGATTGTCTTCTTGCTTATTAGGGACTCAACAAGTCACTCATAGAGGGAATAAAGAGGGAAGAGAGGAATTGCTTGTAGTGTTACAGAGCCATATTTAGATCTTGAGGGTGACAATTAGGAGGTACTTTCAGTTTGCTTTGGGTTGGATAATTTGTGAGTTGGTTTATTTGTTGTAACTGTCAGGTTAGTTAGAAATCAGAAGTTAGTTTGTTTCAGATTTTGACAATTTGCTGCGCTATATCTATTAGACTAGCATATGTTATAACAGTTATTTTAGTTTTAGAAGTTAGTGTCGATTAGTTTCAAATTCTGATCATTGTAGAATTTGGTAGGAAGGAATTTGATTCAAGAGCTGTAATCTTGCATGTTTCTAAATTCTAAGTGGTCGGTTCAGCCCCCTATTGCAGCTCTTTTCCATTTCTTGAAGATAAGTATTGTTCATAAGTATAGCAATGGTCGTACTAATCAGGTGAGTTGCAGAAGGATCTAAATGTGGGTGTAGATGGTGAACTAGTGAACTAGTGAAGTCAAAGTTTATCAAGTGATTGCCCTAATATTGAATATTGAATGGCAGGGTCAACAAGATTTCACGTTCAGAAATCAGAGGAGGAATGGAGAGACATTATCTGTCTGTCTCTGTCTGTCTCCCTCATGAATTCACAGACAGTAGAGAGAGGGCAGGGAACAGAGGAATAGCCAAAGCACCAGGGAGCAAAAACAGGAGCGTTCTTCAAGTTTTTGGCTATTCATCAACCATAGCACCAAGAGAAAGAGAATGATGGCCAAGGAGGGAGCTGACTGAAGCTTAAGAGGGAGCTGCGTTCCACTCACCCAACTGTTCTTCGAGTTTCTTTGCTAGGTGAGGACAGTAACTTCATCTTCTTTCTTTTCTCCTCTAATTCAAAATTCTGATAATTCTCTTGCACCATTTTTTTTCAGATTATTCAATTTCTATTAACACAACTACCACCACAAGCAAAGAGAGGTGAGTGATTTTCTCTCCTCTGTGTTTAATTTGGTCAAATGGCCTTGTGAAATGTAACCAAAATTCTAGTTCTTGGAACGGTTAAGGTTTGGGCTCAAGAGAAAAACAGGGACAAGTCTTGTGTATTTGATCAACAAAGAGGTAAGGGTTAGAATAGTTAGATATTAATTTTAGTTGTATTTGGTGATTAAATGGCAGAAACCTTTCCATTGAGTATGCTTATTGACCAGTCTGCTGCTTGATTCTTGGATCTGTATGTGAATGATTGTTCCTTTCTTAATCAGCACAGTTTACTTTGTAGTGGTAAATGGTAATGTTCTAATAAACAAAAATCAAGTACTAATGGGGACTATTATTCATTTGTCTAGAGTAGTTTACTGATTTCATGTTAATTATTTTTGTTGCATGTGGATTATATATGCTGCAGTATTTTCGTGGCTCATTGCAATTTGTCAACTATTGTAATAACCAATTAGATTGGAAGATGGCGCATCATTTGAAAGGCATTCAGTTACACAATGAGAAATTACATACTAAATGTGGTGTCCCTTGATGATCCATTTTAGTCATTTCAGGATACTTTCTTGAGCTAATTCATTCTAAATGTGGTGGTTGGAGTAGTCTTTTTAACATGGTAATTTTAAATTCAATATTCTAACTTAAAAAAACTGCTCTGCTTCATTAGTGCTTCTGATCACTCTTGCTGGTTTCATTAGTGAATTTAGTTTATTATGCATATTATTTTTTATTATAAGGCATATTATTAGTGCTTTTGATTACTCTTGCTTATTTAATTTTTATTAGTGCTTCTGATCACTTTTGATTCCGAAGGATATGTGTGTGTGTGGCTTTTGATTTTACGCAAGGTTGGAGTTCCCCGGCAATTGTTTGTAACAAAAAATCCATCTACTATCCCTTATGAAATCACTAAGGCTGGGATGAAGTTACCATTAGGTACCTATCTTTATTTTTTCATTGGGGTCTGTACTTTCTTTTGATTAGGGTGATGAAGTTACCATTAGGTACCTATCTTTATAACGTGATATGTTTTATTAACTAAGATATATGTAGCATTTCAGAAACAAGCCAATCAACCAGGGTAAACAGAATCTATACATAGACATTTTTTTATTGCTGTTATGCTCCTATATAATTCTCATATAGTTTTTTTTATTATGGTTATGAAATCTGGGTTCTAATTTTCTGGTCTTCTGAAGGATATGTGTGTGTGTGTGTGACTTTTTTCCCTTTTTTCTGAATTACTTAAAATGCACAAGTGTTAGCTTGGATCTGTCTTTTGGTTGGTCATCCTAATAAATGGGGTTGCTTGGTGGTTTAGTATTAAGGGTTGTTCTACCTACTCTGTTTAACTGTTTTGAGGGTACGGTTTATAATATTAGGAGTATGTACGGTCTATTCCAAAGAAATTTCCTTATTATGATTTTGCCCATGAAATTTTCTAACTCCAGTTTCTTTTCACTGGTTTAGGTGGATACCTTTTTGGATTATGATAATTTATCAAAGGGAATTGTCTTTGCTACAGATCGGCCATATCAACCAGGTGAGTAGGTAAACATAGATTGAAAGATTGGAATTTGTTATCTAAGATAAAGTTAGCACAAAGCAAACAAGTTCCAAACAAAATGATAAGCTATTAATTGATTAAAGCTTTATTTGATCATGATATTTTTCACCACTATGGCATCATCGGAGTAGTTTAAGCGTTAAGTCCAAATATTAGATTTGACTGCTTGTATCATACTACCTAGGTGTTCCTTTCATATGGAAAAAAATCAAATGGGGAGCTTCTATTATCGTATGGGTTTGTTCCAAGGGAAGGCGCCAATCCTTGTGATTCAGTTGAGTTGTCAGTGTCACTCAAGAAATTTGATCAATCCTACAAGGAGAAATTAGAACTCTTGAAGAAGTATGGATTGTCAGGGTGAGTACCTATAACTCCAAAATTTTACCACCATTTGTATATGGTTGAAGTTCCTTCATTTTCAATAAGATATTTCCAAAACAATTCTAGTTTGATCCGTAGTTATTTGACATTTTCTAATTTACATAATAGCTTTTCCCATGACAAAGTAACATCCAAAATATCCATTTTTGAACTGTGGAACACTAATGAAAAATAACTAAATGTACTACCATTTTTTTAAGCAAATTCATTATTTTTTAGAATTTTATTTATTTACTGATATAGCTTCTATTTTCATAATGGCCATAAGCCCATAACCTTTCGTTTCTTACTCTCTCTTGATGACTTTATATTATTTGATATGCCTTTAAGATATCATTCCGATGAATACTTTTAACTTTAATTGTTACCAACTTATTTTGTTCTATTTTTGGTCAGATCTCAATGTTTTCCAATACAGATTACTGGTTGGCCATTGGAGTTAATGGCGTATGCTTATTTAGCTGTTAGTCATCCAAGCATGATAGCGCGATCTGAAGAGGTATGAACTAAACTAACTTTTCTGATATTGTTGTTGTAGAACTCAACTAGTGATTCTTTTGACAGATGGCTGCAGCACCATCAAATAAAAGTACCGCCAAGAAAGATTCGAGATATCCTGAAATAGAGGAGCAAGCATTGTGTGAATCTATTGTATCAAAATACAACAATAATTTGTAGTCCTCTTTATATTCATTGATACATGGAAAGTAGTAGTTTAGACATGTTTCATTTTTTTTACTCTATTGTTGAATGATTGTTCAATTGGATAGTTGGATCCATTGTTTTATGTACTAATATATTGTAATATTACAGTGCTTGTGAATCTTTAGAATGTATTTGTTGTCTTTTGCTAGAATATTTTTTAGTTTAATATAATTGTGTATTT
Organism: Arachis hypogaea; assembly: GCF_003086295.3. Lineage (NCBI taxonomy): Eukaryota > Viridiplantae > Streptophyta > Magnoliopsida > Fabales > Fabaceae > Arachis > Arachis hypogaea. The sequence continues at coordinate 75,119,656 of NC_092044.1, forward strand.
ATTTTTATTTTATAATATTTAATTTATTTAATTAAAAATACATAATTATATATATAATCATATTATTAAATATTATGTTATACAAAAAATTATTAGAATTATATATATAGAGAGAGAAAATAAAAAAAAAACAATGAGGGACCTAAGGCTACACTTATATAGAGTAGCTATAGTATACAAAAAAAAAGAGGGACCTAAGGCTACGCTTATAAAAAGTAGCTATGGTATACAATATGGCTACGCTTTACAAGTGATGCAGTAGTGTTAAAAAGCGTAGCCTATTCTAGAAAAATGAAAGTTGAAAAGCGTAGCCTTTGGACCTGGACAGCATCACTTGAAAAGCGTAGCCTATTCTCAAAAGCCAAAAACGTAGCCCTTGGTGCAGAAAAGCGTAGCCTTTGAGAATAGGCAACGGCCGAATATGAATCACTCCAAAAAGCGTAGTCGTAGCCCAAAAAGCGTAGCCGTAGCCTAAGGCATCATTTTTTCACTTTTTGGCTACACAGTGGTTCATAATGAAAAAAATGAACTGGTTCCTACAATAACGGTTATAGGGTGGCGTATGTGTATTTATTACACATGGCTCAATACAGCTACCAGAAAGGATTATTTTCCTTTACCATTCATAAACCAGATGCTAGAAAGACTAGCAGGTCATGATTACTACTGCTTTCTGGATGGATATTCAGGTTATAATCAAATTACAGTAGATCCCCAGGATCAAGAGAAAACAGCATTCACATGTCCATATGGAGTATTCGCATACAGAAGGATGCCATTTGGTCTGTGCAATGCACCTGCAACTTTTCAAAGGTGCATGCTCTCTATTTTCTCTAAAATGGTGGAAAAATTTCTGGAAGTCTTCATGGATGACTTTTTAATATTTGGAGACTCATTCAGCTCCTGTCTTGACCATCTAGCACTTGTTCTAAAGAGGTGCCAAGAGACTAACCTGGTTTTAAACTAGGAGAAATGTCACTTTATGGTGACTGAAGGGATTGTCCGTGGGCACAAAATTTTGAACAAGGCAATAGAGGTGGATCAAGCTAAGGTAGTGGTAATTGAAAAATTACCACCACCTGCCAATGTTAAGGCAATCAGAAGCTTTTTGGGGCATGCAGGATTCTATAGGAGGTTTATAAAAGATTTTTCAAAAATTGCAAAACCTCTGAGTAATCTGCTAGCTACTGACACGCCATTTATCTTTGATAAGGAGTGTCTGCAGGCGTTTGAGACTCTGAAAGCTAAGCTGGTCACAGTACCAGTCATCTCTACACCAGACTGGACATTACCATTTGAACTAATGTGTGATACCAGTGACCATGCCATTGTTGCAGTGTTGGGACAAAGGCATGACAAGCTTCTGCACGTCATTTATTATGCCAGTCGTGTTTTAAATGACGCATAGAAGAACTACACAACCATAGAAAAGAGTTACTTGCAGTGGTTTACGCCATTGACAAGTTCAGATCTTATTTAGTAGGATCAAAAGTGATTGTGTACACTGATCATACTGCTCTTAAATATCTACTAACAAAGTAGGATTCAAAACCCAGACTCATAAGATGGATGTTGCTTCTGCAAGAGTTTGATATAGAAATAAGAGACAAAAAAGGGACAGAGAACCAAGTAGCAGATCACCTGTCCCGAATAGAACCAGTAGAAGGGGCGTCCCTACCTTTTACTGAGATCTCTGAAAATTTTTCGGATGAGCAACGCTTTGCCATCCAGGAAGTACCATGGTTTGCAGATATTTCAAACTACAAGGCTATGAGATTCATACCCAAAGAGTATAGTAGGCAGCAATCAAAGAAATTGATCTCGGATGTAAAGTACTATCTGTGGGATGAACCATATCTCTTCAAGAGATGTGCAGACGGAGTAATCTGTAGATGTGTGCCTAAAGAAGAATAACAGAAGATCCTCTGGTATTGCCATGGATCACAGTATGGAGGACATTTTGGAAGTGAGCGAACAGCCACAAGAGTCCTCCAATATGGCTTCTACTGGCCTACTCTCTATAAAGACTCCCGAGAGTTTGTACGTAATTGTGACAGTTGCCAAAGATCTAGCATTCTGCCTCACGGATATGCCATGCCTCAACAAGGGATCTTGGAGATTGAGTTGTTTGATGTATGGGGTATTGACATCATAGGGCCTTTCCCACCGTCATACTCAAACACTTATATTCTGGTGGCAGTGGATTATGTATCCAAATGGGTGGAGGCTATTGCAACACCCACTAATGATATTAAGACAGTGCTGAAATTCCTCCTAAAACACATCTTCAACAGATTTGGTGTCCCTAGAATACTAATCAGTGATGGGGGCGCTCATTTCTGCAATAAACAGCTTTACTCTGCTATGGTTCGATATGGAGTTAGCCATATGGTGGCAACTCCATATCATCCACAGACAAATGGGCAAGTTGAAGTCTCTAATAGAGAACTTAAAAGAATCCTGGAACGGACAGTAATTAACCGTAGAAGGGATTCGGCAAGAAGCTTGGATGATGCTTTGTGGGCATACAGAACAGCATTCAAGACTCCTATAGGGACCTCTCCATACCAGCTTGTGTATGGAAAAGCCTGTCACTTGCTAGTGGAACTAGAACACAAGGCCTATTAGGCAACAAGATTCATAAACCTTGATGCCAAGTTAGCTGGAGGAAAACGATTGCTCCAGTTAAATGAGCTAGAGGAATTCAGACTCAATGCTTTCGAAAATGTAAAAATTTACAAAGAGAAAGCAAAAAGATGGCATGATAAGAAGCTGTCATCCAGAGTCTTTGAGCCAGGGCAGAAAGTTCTGCTGTTTAACTCTAGGCTCAGATTATTTCCTGGAAAGTTGAAATCCCGGTGGAGAGGACCATATGTGATTACAGGTGTATCACCATATGGATATGTAGAGCTTCAAGATAATGACTCTAACAAAAAATTCATTGTTAATGGACAGAGAGCCAAACATTATCTTGAACGCAATTTTGAGCAAGAATGCTCAAAACTGAGACTTGATTAAAGCTCAGTAATAGTCCAACTAAAGACAATAAAGAAGCACTTGCTGGGAGGCAACCAAGCCATTAACAAAGCTTATTTGTTAATTAAATGATAATTTTACAGGTTCATATTAATTATCTTCAAGGTAAAATAGCAATTGTATGAGTTCACAGAGTCACAGAAGGATTCAGAGGATAAAACAGCAAAAAGAAGCTCACTGGTGCGAAAATGCCAGTAAAAGCTGTTTGGGCATTAAACGCCCAAAAGAAGCATCTAGTGGGCATTCAACGCCAGTAGGGATAGCCATTTGGGCATTAAATGCCAGAATGGATACCATTTTGGGCTTTTAACGCTAGATTTGCAGCATCCTGTGCGTTCAGAAAAATGCCCAGTGATAAAGGATTTTCTGGCGTTTAACGCCAATCAGAAGCTACAGCTGGGCGTTAAACACCCAGGAGAAGCTACAAATGGGCGTTAAATGCCCAAAACATGAAGCAGTTGGGCGTTTAATGCCAGGATTGTGGGGAGAAGGTAACTTCGTTTTTAATTCAAATTTTTTCCATTTTTCATGTTTCAATTCATGAATTCTTGCATAAACATGTTACAAACTTTCATCTTTCAACTTCAATTTTGAAAAATTTTTAATCCTAAACATATTTCTTAATTTTTCTTCAATATCTTTTCAAATCCTTTTCAAAACTCATTTATCTTTTTGAATTCTTTTCAAATCTTTTTAAATTCTTCTCAAATCATTTTAAACTCATCATATCTTCTTTTTAAAATTTAGATTTATCTTTTTCAAATATCTTTCATAGCTTTTCAATTTTAAATTACACCTTTTTCCTATCATACTTATCTTTTACAAATCATATATTCTATCCTATCTTTTACAAAAATTTTTGAAAACCCACCCCTTCCCTTTAAATCCGCGTTCGGCCTCCCTCCTCTCCTCCACAATTCAAACTTGGCTCTCCCTCTATCCCTCTCCTTTCCTTTCTTTTTCATGAGGACAAGCAAACCTCTAAGTTTGGTGTGTTTATCCATGATCACTAAACCAATACGGCAATACCCACTAAGATCATGGCTCCTAAGGGAAAACAAACCACTCCAAGAGACAAGAAAGATAATATTCCAAAACCACTTTGGAATCAAGGGAAGTTCTTAACCAAAGAATATTCAGACCATTACTACAAAATAATGGGTCTAAGGTCAGTGATCCCAGAAGTTAAATTCGATCTGAAAGAAGATGAATATCCGGAGATCTAAGAGCAAATTCAAAACAGGAGCTGGGAAATCCTAGCTAATCCTGAAACAATGGTGGAAAGAAACATGGTTTAGGAATTATACTCTAA